>NC_052157.1:25846144-26446144 GCF_902713615.1 Scyliorhinus canicula
AAGGCCGGGGTTTACATGAGAGGTTGTCAGAAATCATCAAGCACCTGCATGTGCAGTTGGAAGAGTCCAATTGCCTGCAAGGGCAGGAGGTAGTTTCCGACCATCCATGCTACCGAGGCTAACATGACATGGGTGATGTCCGCAGTGGAGGCCTTCGTGACAAAGATATCAACCAAGGCCTGGGACACCCTGTGTGGGTGGTGGCCGAGGCACAGGACAGGCACAGGCAGTTATGTACCAGCGTCCAGAGCTTGGACCAGTCACAACGGACATTGATGGCATTGCCCGGGCGCTGGCTGAACTAAACCAGTCCAAGAGGACCTGCACCGTCCCAAAGAGAGGTGGGTCAGTCCCTGTGCTCCATGGCCGCGAGCATGGAGACCTGGTCGAGACGAGAGCAAGCCTCCAGGACTGGCAGCACCAGGTGGGAGGCCTGGAGCCCGCTCTGGCTGCACCCCCGTCTCAGGGAGTAGCCCGGGAGGGCCATTGGGCACCTCGAGGGAAGAGAAGGTGATGGAGCCCATGCCGGTGATCCAGATGGGGTGCCGGAATACCACAGCCCCTCAGTCTCCTCCCCCCACCTTGTCCCTGGCACATCTGATGGGCAGTGGGCAGAACAGGGTTGGGGGGGGGGATGGGTTGGGATGTTTGAGCCGATGGCCAAGCCCCCTAGTCAGTGAACCTTGAGGTGATTAGAGCATCCTGTGTGCGCGGGTCCTTGCGCACAAGTTGTGCAGCCTCCACTGATGGCCCGGACCCCATGGCCTGCCCATTCTGGCCCTCCTCGTCGGCCGAGGCCTGGCGTTCATCCTCCTCCAGCACGTCACTATCCACATAATTGTGGAGGACGCAGCAGAGTCTCCTAGCACTATACTGGAGGACACATCCTGAATGGTCGAGGGAGCAGAACTTCCCCTTCAGGACTCCGATGCATCGCTCGATCGTGACTTTCATGGCAGCATGGGCATCATTATAGTGGGTCTCCGCATTGGTCTGAGGCATCCGGATAGGTGTCATCAACCATGACCGTAACGGATTACCCCTGGCTGTTCCCCCTGGCCCCATCAGTGCCCAGCGCTGTGAGGGACGCTGGATCCAGCTCCCATCCCTGCTGTCAGAGGTACTGGTGGCTGAAGCTACCCATGCCAGCAGTGTGCTCTGCGGCCACTGTCCAGCACCCTTCTGCCGGGGATACCGTGGGGGTTCCCCTTGATTTGATTTGATTTATTATTGTCACATGTATGAGTATACAGTGAAAAGTATTGTTTCCTGCATGCTGTACAAACAATGCATACCGTAAATAAGGAAGGAAGGAGAGACTGCAGAATATAATGTTACAGTTAGAGCAAGGTGTAGAGAAAAGATCAATTTAATACGAGGTAGGTCCATTCAAAAGTCTGATGGCAGTAGGGAAGAAGCTGTTCTTGAGTCGGTTGGTACGTGACCTCAAATTTGGGTGGGCCATGTTGCCCCTCTGGCAAATGGCATCTGGTTGTGGGTGAGGTTTGGAGGTGAGGTGGAGGGAGGGGTCGGGTGTGGGATGGGTGCATCCCATATGGCCGGTGTCACTGTGCGAAAGCACAGACTACTGTGGGTGGTCTGCGGGTTGCGCGGCAAGATGGCTGTCTTGCCGACCATGGCCAGCTGTGCCTGGACACCACCCGTTCCTGGGGGTCATCCTGACACATGGCCCATTCCCTGGTCACCCGCTGCTACACTCTCTCCCCCCCCAACAACCCCATTCCTGACAGACCCCCCCCCCCACAACCCCATTCCTGACAGACCCCCCCCCACAACCCCATTCCTGACAGACCCCCCCTCCCAACAACCCCATTCCTGACAGACCCCCCCCCACAACCACAACTCCATTCCTGACAGACCCCCCACAACCCCATTCCTGACAGACCCCCCCCGCCACAACCCCATTCCTGACAGACCCCCCCCACAATCCCATTTCTGACAGACCCCCCATCTCCCCCACAACCCCATTCCTGACAGACCCCCCAAACAGACCCCCCCCAACAACCCCATTCCTGACAGACCCCCCCCCCCCCCCACAACCCCATTCCTGACAGACCCCCCCCCCACCCCAACAACCCCATTCCTGACAGACCCCCCCCAACAACCCCATTCCTGACAGACCCCCCCCACTCCTGACAGACCCCCCCCCCACTCCTGGCAGACCCCCCCGCAGCCAGCCATGCTGGCGGCAGGACTGGCAGCCCATGGTTGTGCCTCTGGGAACATGTCCTATCTCCTCTCTCCCTCAGCAGTCGTGGTGCCTGTTTCGCGATTTTAAAACCACAATTTTGAAACCCGTGTTCGTTAATGCCTGGTGGAGGCGGAGCATAGCGGAAGACCCGGACTATACCGGGTCAGGCCCGTTTATGATATGCCAATGCCGTTTACTGTACGTGTGGAGTAGAATGCACTGACACTACAGTCGAGGCACCGGAACATGGCATTCTGTCGGTGCTAATGCCCGCCACGATTTTCAGCTCAGACGCGATTCTAGGCCCAATATCTTTGGCTTCTTCATTGAACAGTCTGATCTCCTCACCAGCTGTCAGCCAGAGCAGTTCAGGGTGTGGAGGCTACTTCAGAGTTTAAAAAGTCTGACCAGGAGGATACTGTTGAGCAGAGGACTGCCCGAGATCATCATGACAAGGGCGATCTTCAGGTTGCCTAGGGCTGTAAGAGGCAGTCCGGGCACGGAACCCCCATCACGGGGGAGGGTACTGGGATCAAGACCTCACTCACAGCACGGGCCCACCCAATCCCCAAGACCCTTGGGGAACACCCCTCTGCAGTTTGGCAGCGGCAGAGGGGCACATTAGCAATGGGGTGGTTCCCTTTACCTCTCTGGGGGTCCATCACGCCAGGCTAGGGCGTCGCTGCCATGGTGCTGGGGGCAATGCACCATTGGCAATGCCAGGGCAGAGGGGATTTAAGGGCGTTGGATGAAGGGGAGTGTTTGAAGGGGGCGGGGGGTCGGCTCACCCGCATGGTGTAGAGGGGTTCTCACCTGTTATTCCCGTGAGGGGAGGGAGGATGCCCCTCTATGAGGAGATGGGGCTGCTCCCATTATCAGCGGGGGTGGGGTGGTGTTGACATTTGCGCTGCTGTGGGGGTGGTGCCTGCCGCTGGACTTTTGGGATCGAGGTGCCCGTTCAGAATGGCAGCCTGAACTGGAGAGAGATGGGAATCCGACGCACTTACCGCTCTGCCAAAGGACTGTGACTCACATGTGGGCACTGCTCCAAGTGCCTGAGGGGACCAGTCCCAATGCTCCGGTGGTGGGAGCACTGACTCCGGAATGGAGAATTCCACCCAACCTTTCTGATTGTAAATTTTGAAATTGTACATTTGGTTCTGTAACTATTCCATGATTGTATGTGTGACAAAATATAGTTTCCGGTTGTAAATGTTGATATTGTTTAAATTACAAATATTGCTCATGTTATTTTAAATTGGGTGGCAGAGTGGTTAGCTCTGCTGCCTCACAGCGTCAGGGTCCCGGGTTCAGTTCTGGCCTCGGGTGACTGTCGGGAGTTTGCATATTCTCCCTGTTTCGGCGTGGGTTTCCTCCGGGTGCTCCCATTTCCTCCCACAGTCCAAAGTTATGCAGGTTAGGGCGATTGGCCATGCTAAATTGCCCCTTAAGTGTCAAAAGGTTAGGTTAGGGAGTTATTGGGATAGGGCCAGGAATTGGGCTTTGGGGGGGGGGGGGGGGGGGGGGGGGGGGGGGTGCTCTTTCAGAGGGTCGATGCAGACTCGATGGGCAAATGGCCTCCTTCTGCACTGTACGGATTCTGTGATCGCTCTATGAACAGCTGCTTCTACTGGTTTCGGGAGATCATAAAAAGGAACAATAACAGAATGAAAAACTTTCAAAAGATTGCATCAAATGACAGTACTGATTTTTAAAAGCAAATGCTTACTTCAAGTCGGACATGTAACAGCAAATGGCTGCAATGCCAGATATATTTTCTTAAACAGGAAAAGTGTAACCGTTCTATCTGCTGCAATTTTGAAGCTGCCATCTTTTGAACAAGACATTAAACCAGGGGTGGGCAAACTTTTCCGTGCAAGGGCCACATTCAGAAATTCACAATTCACAAAGGGCCGCATAGTATATTAAGTAAAATAATTACTTCACCCGGTTATGATTCTGGGCGCCTCATATAGAACATAGAACAGTACAGCACAGAACAGGCCCTTCGGCCCTAGACGTGCCGAGCAATGATCACCCTACTCAAGTCAACGTATCCACCCTATACCAGTAAGTAACCCAACAGCCCTCCCCCCCCATTAACATTAAAAAAAAAAAAAATTTTTTACATTTTTTTTTTTAATGACTTGGTGGGCCGCAGAAATACCTTTGGCGGGCCGCATGCGGCCCGCGGGCCGTAGTTTTCCCACCCCTGCATTAAACTATGGCCTTAACCAAGGTCCCCCGTCTTTATTTCAAAGACGGAAACTTTTTCCAATGTCAATATTTATCCCTCAATTGACATCTCAAAGGAACTGATCATTTCATCATTGAATTGGTGTTTCTGCGAGTTTGCTGTGCACAACAGCGAACACAAAGTTTCCACCAGTAGGAGAAACTAAAATCGAGGGCACAGCATGAGACTGAAGGTACGATCCTTTAAAACAGAGATGAGGAAGAATTTCTTCAGCTAGAAGGAGGTGAATCTGTAGAACTCTTTGCTGCAGAAGGCTGTGGAGGCCAAGTCACCGAGTGTCTTTAAGACAGAGATAGATAGGTTCTTGATTAATAAGGAGATCAGGGGTTACAGGGAAAAGGCAGGAGAATGGGGATGAGAAAACATCAGCCATGACTGAATGGGGAAGCAGACTCAATGGGCCGATTGGCCCTAATTCTGCTCGTATATCTTATGGTCTTCATACTGAATTTGTAACTGTTTGCCAATCCAATGGCAAAGCTGGGTGGGGGTACACTCTTCTTGATGACATCACATTTGTAATTGAATAAAATTGTTGTCTCAATCATGTCTGGCTGACTGCTGTGGCACATTGTAAAGGAAGGATGTAGGCATGTACCCACAATAGCGTGATCTTGGAGTCTACAAATTATTTCCCTCTGTCCTTCTACCCCTTGTTTAGAAGTCTTGGGTCTTGTGCACAACCTCTGTGTGCCAGATGCATTTTGTTATGAAGGCAAAGCAATTAAAACCAAAAGAAAGGAAGACTTGGCCTCCAGCCGGAAATTGAAAAGTGTGTTCCAAATTGCAATCAAACTCTTATTGACCTTACTCTGCGTTACTGAACAGTTAGGGATTTTGTGTACATACCAAGGCAAGACCTGTGCAAACAGCTGAATTGTTAATCCTAAATGATGTTTGCTCATCATTATTCAATTTGCTGGGGTGCATAAATCACCATCTGAGCTGACTGTAATAAAGTAAACTCTAATGACTTTAAATAAGTATTTTCATGTGTTATAAAAGGAAATTTACCCCTGGTGGAAGAAGTCAATATTTGCAGCATGGTTTAACACAAACCCCAGAATCACATGTCCCCAGAAAGAGGGTTAAATTAAATGGCAGGGTTGTGTTGGATTAGGATTGGTCATGGAAGAGGTGAGGGTGATGCTCCAAGAGAGAAAGAGATTGATGATACTCTGTCTTGGCCTTTGGAAAGTGAGAACACTCCCCAATAAATTAACAGGGTGTCGGAGCAGTGACCCGGGAGACTCGGGCTCTGCAAAGGCCATTTACAAAGCTGTGCAAATCTACAGCGCGTGAGTTGGAGGAGTGTTCAGCAACTCCACCTGCTTTGTCTGTGGCCTTTCAATTGACCATAGTCACAAATCCTGGAACGTTGGGTCATTCCAGCCACCAAAGTGTGATTTTGCTGGCATTTAACAGTTCATCATATCTACCTGCATTCAGAAAATGACCGGTCAATCTATTTTCCCGAAGGTTAGCAAGTGAATCCATTCTACCAGGAATCCTAAAAGATACATGTTCAGATAGCAATAGTTTTAATTATCCAGCACTGGCTTTCACAGAAATGTGTATGTGGTGAACTGTGTCCATTTTAAGAAGTCTTACAACACCAGGTTAAAGTCCAACAGGCTTGTTTCAAACACAAGCTTTTGGAGCACTGCTCCTTGCTCAGGTGAATGGAGAGGTATACCTCTCCATTCACCTGAGGAAGGAGCAGTACTCCGGTTTGAAACAAACCTGTTGGACTTTAACCTGGTGTTGTAAGACTTCTTACTGTGCTCACCCCAGTTCAACGCCGGCATCTCCACATCATGTGTCCACTTTAGGGAACGCAAACCATTACTCAATAATGTACATCGGGGATAAGGTGTTCCATTCCCTCAATATTCCGAGAGTTTGCAATGCTGAGCAAATCGAGGTTGCAAACTCTTGAAGCCAACCCAATAACCCCATTCACCCTACACCAGTTGTAGCACAATGTGCCACTGCAAGACAAGGTTTATCAAAGACCAAAAATATCCCTCAAAACTTTGGCTGATAATAAAATGACCCAATCCTCAATTTCAGCCCAAGCACCCATATAACAAGGTACAAGATGCAGACATCTATCAACAGCACTGTAAAGCAAACTACTGCTTCAGCAAAAAAAAAAGAGGGCTCACATTTATCATGGTGTGATGCATGCTGCACTGCATAGCCAGCATAGAAAGATAGAAACAGGAGTAGGTCATTCAACCCCTCGAGCCCACTCCACCATTCAATTAGATTGCGGCTGATCTGTACCAACTCTACTTACACACAGGAAAATGGGAAAACTGTCCTTCTGGATATCATGAAAGAACACACATCATGGCAAAACACATCTGTGTCCTGACAAGGGATGACAAGGAGTTCTAAGAATCTGCTTTGGGCAACCTCACTGAATAACCCTTTAGTTGACAGGCTCTCTCTAGTCAATACAACATCCATTTACTACAGTGTCTATTCACTGCTTTGGTGCATTCAGTACTTCAACTAGAAACTGCAGGGGAAGGGCCAATAATAGGATACTTACATAAAACAAACATAGAAAATACAGCACAGACCAGGCCCTTCAGCCCAAGATGTTGTGCCAAACTTTTGTCCGGGATTAAGAACAAATTAATCTACACCACATCATTCTACCGTAATCCATGTACCTATCCAATAGCCGCTTGAAGGTCCCTAATGTTTCCGACTCACTACTTCCACAGGCAGTGCATTCCATGCCCCCACTACTCTCTGGGTAAAGAACCTACCTCTGACATCCACCCTATATCTTCCACCATTCACCTTAAATTTATGTCCCCTTGTAATGGTTTGTTCTACATATTATTTAATTTCTTCTGAGGATGCTGCTAGGTAATATATAAAATCTTTGGTGGAATTTAACGCACAAAACAGAGTCCCGTTTTGGGCGCATATTGCGGGATGGTTTCTCGGTGTTGCACCCCGCTGTCAAACAGGACTCTTTTTTTGGCCACGGTGAAGAACGCCTCGTTGAGGTGTCTGTGTGGAGTTTGCACATTCTCCCTGTGTCTGCGTGGGTTTCACCCCCACAACCCAAAGATGTGCAGGTTTGATGGATTGGGCCACGCTAAATTGCCCTTAGTGTCCAAAATTGCCCTTAGTGTTGGGTGGGGTTACTGAGTTATGGGGATAGGGTGGAGGTGTTGATCTTGGGTAGGGGGTAGGGTGCTCTTTCCAAGAGCTGGTGCAGACTCGATGGGCCAAATGGCCTCCTTCTGCGCTGTAAATTCTATGTAAATTGCCCCTTAATTGGAAAAATAATAATAATTAGGTACTCTAAATTTAAGGAAAAATAAATAAAATTTTAAATGCCGTTCTGATCTCTCCACCACCTGGGAAACCCCACCACAGCCTCCGGTTCCCCCCCCCCCCCCCCCCCCCCCTTCCCCAATTTACTTCTTAGGGGGTCCTCAAGCCTCATCCACCTCACCCCATCTCTTAAGGGCAGGGCAACCTGCATCAAGTACCTTGGCCCTGCCAGCCTGGCCCTGTAGCAGTGATCCTGCCAAGGTGCCTGGGTGGCAGTGCCAGGGCACCCCAGTGCCAGGGGGTGTGTCAGAGTATCACCCTGCCCAGAGTCCGAACATCTGATGGGGGCCTTCGGTGACCTGGGAGACCCCCCAGATGCTGTGATGCCTGGCCCACGTTTGTGTGCACCTGTGTCATGGCGAGGTCTCCCAAGCGCAGGTGTTAGTTCCCAGGCCCAAGGGAGAATTGGACGCACACATATTTAAATGTACCAAATGGTTCATTTAAATATGTTAATCTGGATCTCATCCAGCATCTTGTGAGATCATGTTAAGATCCCGTGAGGTGTTCTGAGCATTGCAAATCTCATGAGAGGCTTCTTGCGAGATTTAATGGCCTCGATGTGTCACTGAGACGGGTGGGATGAGGCCCTATGATTGCACCCAATGCCATTTACAGAAGTGTGCTGTTTTAACTTGTGCAACCTTCTTTCGCATGTCATTCTCATCTCTCTTATAAGAACATAAGAACTAGGAGCAGGAGTAGGCCATCTGGCCCCTCCAGCCTGCTCCGCCATTCAATGAGATCATGGCAGATCTTTTCTGGACTCAGCTCCACTTTCCGGCCCGAACACCATAACCCTTAATCCCTTTATTCTTCAAAAAACTATCTATCTTTACCTTAAAAACATTTAGTGAAGGAGCCTCAACTGCTTCACTGGGCAAGGAATTCCATAGATTCACAACCCTTTGGGTGAAGAAGTTCCTCCTAAACTCAGTCCTAAATCTACTTCCCCTTATTTTGAGGCTATGTCCCCTAGTTCTGCTTTCACCCGCCAGTGGAAACAACCTGCCCGCATCTATCCTATCTATTCCCTTCATAATTTTAAATGTTTCTATAAGATCTCCCCTCATCCTTCTAAATTCCAACGAGTACAGTCCCAGTCTACTCAACCTCTCCTCGTAATCCAACCCCTTCAGCTCTGGGATTAACCTAGTGAATCTCCTCTGCACACCCTCCAGTGCATGTCCTTTCTCAAGTAAGGAGACCAAAACTGAACACAATACTCCAGGTGTGGCCTCACTAACACCTTATACAATTGCAACATAACCTCCCTAGTCTTAAACTCCATCCCTCAAGCAATGAAGGAGAAAATTCCATTTGCCTTCTTAATCACCTGTTGCACCTGTAAACCAACTTTCTGTGACTCATGCACTAGCACACCCAGGTCTCTCTGCACAGCGGCATGCTTTAATATTTTATTGTTTAAACAATAATCCCGTTTGCTGTTATTCCTACCAAAATGGATAACCTCACATTTGTCAACATTGTATTCTATCTGCCAGACCCGAGCCTATTCACTTAACCTATCCAAATCCCTCTGCAGACTTCCAGTATCCTCTGCACTTTTCGCTTTACCACTCATCTTAGTGTCATCTGCAAACTTGGACACATTGCCCTTGGTCCCCAACTCCAAATCATCTATGTAAATTGTGAACAATTGTGGGCCCAACACGGATCCCTGAGGGATACCACTAGCTACTGAGTTCTTTGCATACATATTTCCCACATTTATTTAAGCCTCCATGTATTATCTTCATCTCAATTATTACTGGCTGATATCATACTAGATAACATGACTGTTATGCTTTTCTATTGATAACTTTAGCAACTGAAACTTAAATGCTCCAGCTACATATATCGGGCCTGTGACGACAAACACCCTGCCAAACCTGCCCAAAATTGACATTTTGGTTGAATCACACCCATCATTCTTCGAGACAGGAGGATAGCAGTCCCTCGTTATGATGTCCTTTTTAAAAATGGTACTACTTTTCCAGACCCTCTCCTGAGGTATTCTTCATGCTCAGTCTCAAATGGACCTGGGACAAGATTTTACAATGTGTCAGCGTTCCTCCCCATCCTGGTGAAAACATCAGCAGCAAACCTGCACCCACAGGCTTCAACCGTTCACCCCATCTATACCCCTCATCATTTTATAAACTTCTCCCAGGTCGCCCCTCAGCTTCCATCTCTCTCGCGAGAACAATCCCAGTCTATTCAATCTCTCCATTTCTACCAGGTTGCCCCTCAGCTTCCATCTCTCTAGCGAGAACAATCCCAGTTTATTCAATCTGGCCTCATAGATACGGCCCTCCCTACCAGGCAACATCCTGGTAAATCTTTGCTGTACTCTCTCCAAAGCTTCCACGTCCTTCTGGCCTCCGATGGGGTCTGGCCCGCAATCGGGGCCCACCGATTGGTGGGCCGGCCTCTCTCCCCCAGGGCCTACTTTGTTGTGCTTCCGGCCCCATAACCCCCACGCCATGTTGCATTGGGGCCAGACCGTTCAGTAAGGCCACCGCGCATGCGCGGGTGGGCACGTCGCAACTGCACATGCGCGGGTTGAAACGTCGCCACTGCGCATGCGCGGGTTGCAGCGTCGCTACTGCGCATGCGCGGGTTGGCACGTCGCCCCCAATGCGTGCCAGGAAGTGAGGCTGGAGCGGCATGAACCGCTCCAGCGCCATGCTGGCCCCCTGTCGGGGCCAGAATCGCTGTGGCCTGAGTCCGTTTTGCGCCATCGTGACGGCATTCACAACGGCTAGGACACTCTGTCCCGCGATCGGAGAATCGCGCCCAGTATACTGAATGTGGCCTAACCAACGTTCTGTATAACTGTAACATCATTTTCTTTTTGACTAGACTCGCAATTTCCTTGGTCATCCATGGTTCCTGAATCCTGCCTTTTCTGCCTGCCTTTCCTGTCTTTCCTTTTCATCGGCACATGCCTGTCCTGCACTCCCATCAACTGCTTCTTATAAGACTCCCACATGCTAAATGTGGATTTACCCTCAAACAACCTCTCCCAAGCAACAGCTTCCAAATCTTGCCTAATCTGGTTGTAGTTACCATATCTGAATTTGGCACCTTAACCCTAGGACAACACGCGTCCTTTTCACTGAGTATCCGAAAGCTTACGGAATTGTGGTCACTGTTCACCACATGTTCCCCCACTGCAACCTTGATGAACTGGCCGGGCTCATTCCCTAGTACTAGGTCCAGTATAACTCCCCTCTCTAGTCGGACTATCCACACATTGTTCCAAAAAACCTTTGTGGATACACGTAACAAATTCCTCAGCATCCAGACCCCAAGGGATTTCCAGTCAATATGAGGAACATTAAAGTCTCCCACTATAACAATCCTATTATTTCTACATCTATCGAGAATCTGCTTACATATTTGTTCTTCAACTTCCCGTGGGCTGTTGGGCGGCCTGTGGTATACCCCCATCATAGTGACTGTCCCCTTCCTGTTCCTGAGTTCTCCCCACAGTGCCTCATTACTTGATTCTTCCATGGGGGGCCTCCCTCTGTACAGCTGTAATATGTTCTCTAACCAGTATTGCAACTCCCCCACCTCTTTTACCTTCCCCCTCTGCCTCGATAAACATCAATATCCTGGAATATTTAGCTGCCAGTCCTGTCCTTTTCTTAACCAATTCTTCGTTATAGCAACCACATCCAAGTTCCGTGTATGAATCAAGGCTCTACATTCATCTGTCTTACCTGTTATACTCTGTGCATTGAAGCAGATACAGTACAGATCTTCAGGCCCACTGAGTTTGACCTCCCCCAGCTTGCCCTTCCTCTTAGCCAGCCTGGCCCTGGTACCATGCTTATCCCCAGTCTCTGCATTTGCTGGCTTACTGTTCTGATTCCCACCCCCCTACCACATTAGTGGGAGTTACCTGCCTCAGGGAAGGCTTTGGCCCAATCCCGGGGGAAGACCTCCTGGGAATACCTCCTACCCAATCTTCCCATTTCGCCCATCAAATGGCCAGCAACTCTCTGGTCTCAGCAGCACCGTCAGGAGCAGTGACTATTGCTGGAACTGCAGTCAGTCCCTAATGGTAATCCTTGCTGCAGTCGAATGGGGAGGTAAATTGGGGGATTTTTGTTGGGCTAAAACTGCACCGACCATGCTGCCCGTCCAAACTAAAACCTCTTCCGGAGACCAGATCCCTCTATTCCCATCCTATTCATGCCCATTCATGAACATTTTCAAGGCCGAGATTGCTAGGTTTTGAATCAGTTGGGCAATTAATAGTCTTTGACTCTGCTTTAATTTATTTTTCCTAGCTGTCTTAATATGGGATTTTGGCTAGGGGGGTGGATTGGGGGGGGGGGGGGGGGGGGGCACAGCTTTGGGAGTACATGATAAGTAATGTGTGGACCAGGGTACACATGCCACATGCCAAGCAAGAAGGGAAGACCTTGGAGAGAGCATCTAATTGGGCCAAGCACCCGTCCCTTTCTGACCAATAGCCCAAGGATTGAGGCCTGGCAAGCTTGTAACTTAGTGCTGGCCTCCACCTGCCATGGGAAAAATTGCAGCCGGGGTGGGAAGAGGCCTTTAAGTCTCAATTGATTGGCCACTTAAGGGACACAATTGGCCCAAGGGTGGGTGGACTGTCCAATGCCGCCCCACCACATGTAAAATTTGCAGTGGAGTGGGGAGTGGTTGGGGCGGGTAGGCATTGCAAACAGCGCCCATGGCATCATGTCCAATTTTATTCCCCCACCTCCCTCTCTTGGGGAGAGTAAAATTCTTCCACTGGTGTCTAATATGTGCCATGTGGCAGGCATGTGCACTCTCTCTTTCCTTTGCTCCCAAAGGCTAGCAGGTGTTTTGCACAATGCAGCCTTGACGGGATCTCCATGTCCTGGTCAATGAGCCAAGCGTTGGTTACATTATTTTCACCTTTTCTGTACGGCTTGAAGCACTTTGTAGCAGGAAGAATTAATTATTAAATATTTATACCTGTTAAGAGGTTTGTTGGAGGTCATTAAGATCAATGACAAAAATGGCGTACAACCCTTTTTATATGAGTGCAAGAGGAAAATATGGCCCTAATACCTGTTTGTTGTGATCACCAGCATTATTTTCACAGTATTTCCAGGGTTGGGGTGGGGGGCTGCTAACTGCTAACTAATATCTCAACATTCACACTAATACACTTAGCACCCCTTCTCCACCACCTCTTAGTCACTCAGCTCCTTAGCCCCTAATGGCCTTTCAAAGCTGGTTTTTATATACTTAAAAATCCATTAGAAACATACTTTTTAAAGAATACCAAAGATCAGTATTCTCGCTGTAACAATTCATATTTTACAACATCGTTGTCGACATTCCAGCCATTTAAGGCAATACTGGAATTAAAACCTTCTCACTGGATCAGAATGTACATTCGAAAAGAGTGGCAACATATTTAAAATGCTTCAAATCATTTAAATATTTTTAAATAATAGAATCTCTCTCAATAAAAAAAATGCCGTGAACCGGTTCTGTAACAAGGGGGCCTTGAGTTTAGCCATGTGAAGAGGGGTGGGTTTTGAATGGGTCAAAATTGGGCTCATAGTGTTAGTGACTTGCTCAATTGGTGACAGATACTCCACAGAGCAGAGTTGATGGCCGATGGAAGGGCAAGAGTCTGATACTGCGTAGCTCAACGCTGTCTCTGCAACCCCCACCCCCCCACCCAATAGCCCCCCACCCCCTCCCCCCACAGCCTAACAACTTGTCCCCACCCCCAGCTCCCTGTAGAACTTGGAAAGCAGACACAAATGGCAGCCCCAGCTAACACACTGTCTATGAGAGAGCATTATCTTACACTAGATAAAAGTGACTGCTTTATTACAGTAGTGACGATTGAAGGACATGTTTGTCCCTGCTCTCTCTTTGAGCACTTCTAATTAGACCGCACACCTTTATGGAAGTGCATTTGCGTACACATTTCGTGAAGAATCACTGGAGCTCTCTCCCTAACACCCTTTAACTTCCTATTTCACCACCACCCCCGCCCCAACTTTGTCAAAACCTATCTTCGACTATGCTTTCAATTATTCTTCCTAGCTGCCCTGATATGGCGCAGTTATTTCTGCTCTGAGTCACATGCAAAGCTTTTAAAATACCCTTTTCAAAGAGTTGCCACAGGTACAACCATAAAGCCACCAGAAATAGGAACAAGAGGAGGCCATTCTGCCCTTCGACGCTCCTCCGCCATTTAATAATATCATGGCAGATCTAACACTCACCAAGTCAATTTTCTTGCCTTATCTCCATAACCCTTAATTCCTCGACTGATTCAAAACCTATCGATCTCGGCCTTGAAAATGTTCACGAATGGGATGGGAATAGAGGGATCAGGTCCCCAGAAAGGTAGGACGTTTTAGTTCAGACGGGGAGCATGGTCGGTGCGGGCTTGGAGGACCGAAGGGCCTGTTCCTGTGCTGTAATTTTCTTTGCTCTTTGATTCAGCCTCCACAGCTACCTGGGGTAAAGAATTCCAAAGATTCCCCACTCTTTGAGAGAAGAAATTCTTTCTCAAATCTGTCTTCAGTGAGCACTCCCTTATTCTGCAACTATGCCCTCTGGCCCTCCACTCTCACGTGAGTGGAGATATCCTCCCAACGTTTACTCTGTCTGATCCCCTCAGAATCTTACATGCGTCAATCATATCACCTCTCATTCTTCTTAACTCCAAGGAGGACAGACCCAACCTGTTTAATCCTTCCTCATCTGACAGACCATCCATACCCGGGATCATCCTAGTAAATCTCTGTGCAGTTGTACCGTTTCCCTCTGTGCGGTAAGATTCTATCAACTTAGGGTTACTGATAATGAAGTTCCTCTCTTCGTTCATTTCATTGAAAAATAATCCTCCCTATGAATGTGGACAGATTAATTTCAGATAAACTGGTGGTGATCTGCAAGTATCATTTCAAGGTGCTGGTCTTAGGAACAGGAATAGCCCATTCAGCCCCTTGAGCCTGTTCCACTATACAATTAGATCATGACCAAATGGTACCTTGAACCCATTTACCCACCTTTGCTCCATATTCCTTGATACCCATCCCCAAGAAAAATGGTCACTCAGTCTTGGAAAGTTCAGCTGAGCCAGCAACCACAAGATGTTTGGGGGTTTTCCACGACATGCTGTAATAAGAAGCATGTCCCAATTTCATTCCTGAACAGGCCGACTCTAACTTTTAAGATTATGCTACCTGGAAATCAAGTCTCCTATTGGTTTCTCATCATCTATTCTATCAACTTCTTTTATCATTTTAAACACTTGAATAAGTTCACCTTTAGGAAAAAATCTGCATAAAATGATGCATGGACAAATTGTGACCGCTTGAAATGTAAGCTTAGAGTTTGTTGTTTGCACTATTCATATTGACATCCTCGTACAATAATCCTCTGTCTGGACTCTATTTCTTTGAAAGTCTATGTGAATTGTGTTTAGATGGATGCAGATGATGGGGATTATCTGGTGAGTCACTTGAATCCCAATAAAATCAGTTCAGACTGAAACTGTGGCTATTGGGTTAGGAGGTCTATGCTTGCAGTGTGTAACTCTGCAAATAAATAGAAAAATGAGTAAAGGTGGGCTCTAGTTCCCACCTTCACCAATTGGCTTTCTGGAGGATTCTGGAGGGTAAAAGTGTTTTGAAAGTGATTCTTAAGTATACAAAATCAGCTTTGAAAGGGTTTGGGATTAACAGGGGAATGCCAAAAGCAACCACATGCTGTTTGAGCAGTCTGTGCTGCAGTGGGCAATTTGAGCTCTGTTCAAAGACAAAATAGCAGTTCAGTAATGTGGCTGCATCGCAGCTCCACAGACAAGTTATTGAGCTGTCCAAAAGAAAGAAAAAACAACCAAACATAGATTTCAGCAGCGGGACGCTGGATGAAGGTTTTGATTGATGGGATTAGATGATGCAAAACTGTCTGATAGCCTTCTGCAGAATATACTGAAGGAACTCAAGGTCTTTCATGATGATCTCTGACGACAGATGAACAGCTATTTTATTACAGTATAAATGGAGGTTGCGGCAAGTCTATATCCTATTTTCTTAGATGCAGCCTACCAGTTTTTTCCAGTCAGGGAACGTTACGATCGTCTGACATCTTTAACATCTCAAGGTTATTTTACGAACATCTAAAATATAGCAGCTCAACAAAATGTCACGAGGCAAAATGTTTTTCACAAACAAGCAAAAGAAAGTAAATAATCTTGGTGCCCTTCTTATGGATGTATTGACATCATTAATAACAACAATAACTTGTATTTGTATAGCACATTTAACATAATAAAATGTGTCAAGGCACTTTGCAGGAGCATTATCAAACAATAATTTGACTCGGAGGCACATAAGGAAATCTTGGTGGACAGCAGGGTGGTGCAGTGGTTAGCACTGCTGCCTCATGACGCCAAGGACCCGGGTTGGATCTGGCCCTCGGTCACTGTCCGTGTGGAGTTTGCACATTCTCCCCGTGTCTCCGTGGATCTCACCCGCACAACCCAAAGATGTGCAGGGTAGGTGGATTGGCCCACGCTAAATTGCCCCTTAATTGGAAAAAAAGAATTGGGTACTCTAAATTTATTTTTAAAAAAGGAAATCTTGCGCCAGATGGTCAAAGCATGGTTAAAGATGTAGTTTTATGCAACATCTTAAAGAAGAAGAGAGAGAGGTGGAGAGATAGAAAGGTTTAGGGAGGGTGTTCCAGACATTAGGGCCTATGCAAATGAAGGCATGCCAAGGGTGGAATGATTAAATTTGTGGATATACGAATTAGGAGCAGGAGTCAGGCTTGCTGCTCCATTTTTCTTTTAAATAAACATTTTATTGAGGTAGTTTTGGTATTGTAACAACAACAAAATAAACAATGTACATGAAACTATAAACATAGTGCAAAAGCCATCTCCCTTCCTTACAGCTCCCACCTTTATTAACCCCCTACTCTAAGCTAAACTAACCCCCCCCCCCCCCCCCCCCCCCGCTTCTGCTGATGATTAACTCTGCGCGAAGATGTTGACGAACGGTTGCCACCTCCGGGCGAACCCTAACATTGACCCTCTCAAGGCAAACTTGATTTTCTCCAAACAGAGAAAGCTAGCCATGTCCGATAGCCAGGTCTCTGACTTCAGGGGCTTTGAGTCCCTCCAAGCTAATAGTATCCGTCTCCGGGCTACCAGGAAAGCAAAGGCCAGAACATCTGCCTCTTTCTCCTCCTGGATTCCGGGTCTTCCGACACCCTGAAAACCGCCACCTCTGGACTCAGTGCCACCCTTGTTTTTAACACCGTGGACATGACATCTGCAAACCCCTGCCAAAATCCCCTAAGCTTCGGACATGTCCAGAACATGTGGACATGGTTGGCTGGTCCTCCTGCACATTTTGCACACCTGTCTTCCACCCCAAAGAATCTGCTCATCCGGGCCACTGTCATGTGAGCCCGATGAACGACCTTGAATTGTATCAGGCTGAGCCTGGCACATGTTGTGGACTCGTTGACTCTACTCAATGCGTCTG
Source organism: Scyliorhinus canicula (assembly GCF_902713615.1). Taxonomy (NCBI): domain Eukaryota; kingdom Metazoa; phylum Chordata; class Chondrichthyes; order Carcharhiniformes; family Scyliorhinidae; genus Scyliorhinus; species Scyliorhinus canicula. The sequence continues at coordinate 25,863,519 of NC_052157.1, forward strand.
CCCATAGATCATCCTCTATCTCTCCTCCTAGGTCCTCCTCCCACTTGCGCTTCAGCTCCTCGGTCTGCGTCTCCTCTGACCCCATATGTTCCTTGTAAATGTTAGAGATGTTCTCTTCTCCTACCCACCCTCTGGAAACTACCCTGTCCTGAATCCCCCTTAGCGGTAGGAGCGGGAAGGTTGACACCTGTTTGTGTAGGAAGTCCCGCACCTGCAGATACCTGAATTAGTTTCCCTTCGCCAACCCAAACTTATCCAGTGCCCTCATACTCGGAAAGCCCCCCTCTATAAACATATCCCCCATCCTCTCAATCCCTGCTCGCCGCCATATCCGGAACCCCCCATCCATACTTCCCGGGGCAAACCGGTGATTATCACAGATTGGGGACCAGACCGATGCTCCCTCTGCTCCCACATGTCTCCTCCATTGCTCCCAGACTCTCAGGGCCGCAACCACCACGGGGCTGGTGGAATACCGTGCCGGCGGGAACGGCAGAGGCGCAGTCACCAACGCCCTCAAACTGGTGCCCTTGCATGAAGCCGCCTCCACCCGCTCCCATGCTGACCCCTCCCCACCACCCACTTCCTGATCATGGCTATATTCGCCGCCCAGTAATAGTTACTAAAATTTGGCAGCGCCAACCCGCCCTCCCTGACTCCGCTCAAGCATTACCTTCCTTACTCGTGGGGTCTTGCCCACCCAAACAAAGCCAGTGATCATTTTGTTGACCCGTTTAAAAAAGGACCGCGGAATAAAGATGGGGAGACACTGAAATACAAACAGGAATCTCGGGAGGACCGTCATCTTCACTGTCTGCACCCTCCCAGCCAGTGACAAAGGAAGCGCGTCCCATCTCCGAAAATCGTCCTTCATTTGGTCTACTACCCGGGCCAGATTTAATTTATGCAGCTGGTCCCATTACCGCACCACTTGAATGCCTAGGTACCTAAAGCTTCCCCGTACTAATCTAAATAGCAGCTCCACCAATCGCCCCTCCTGTCCCTTCGGCTGGACCCCAAACATCTCACTTTTCCCCATATTTAGCTTATACCCCAGAAACCGGCCAAATTCCCCTAGAATCCTCATGATTTCTTCCATCCCCTCAATTGAGTCCGATACATACAGAAGCAGGTCATCTGCATAGAGCGAGACTCTGCGCTCTACCACCCCCAGACCAGCTCCTTGAGGCACTCAGAGCAATTGCCAACAGCTCTATAGCTAGCGCGAACAACAGTGGGGAGAGGGGGCATCCCTGCCTTGTCCCCCGGTGCAGTCTAAACTAGTCCGATGTTGGCCTATTCGCCCGTTCGCTTGCCACAGGAGCCTTATACAGCAACCTGACCCAGGCAATAAAGCCCCGCCCGTATCCAAACCGTCCCAATACCTCCCACAGATAATCCCATTCTACCCGATCAAAAGCCTTTTCTGCATCCTTTGCAATCACTACCTCCACCTCCCTACCTTCCGGGGGCATCATGATCACGTTTAACAACCTTCTTACATTGGCCACCAACTGCCTACCCTTCACAAACCCCGTCTGGTCCTCCCCAATAACGTCCGGAACACAATCCTCAATCCTGGAGGACAACATTTTGGCCAGCAGTTTGGCGTCCACATTCAACAGGGATTACGGCCTGTGGGACCCATACAGCTCCGGGTTCTTGTCCCACTTCAGAATCAGCGAAATCGTGGCCTGTGACATCGTCGGGGGCAGCACTCCTCTTTCCGTTGCCTCATTGAACATCCTCATCAACACCGGCCCCAATATCCCAGTGACCTTTTTATAAATTTCCCCTGGGTACCTGTCTGGCCCCAGGGCTTAACCCAACTGCATAGCCTTTAGACCCTCCACTATCTCTTCCAACCCGATCGGGGGCCCCCAGCCCTTCTACCAGCTCCCCGACCACCTTTGGGAAATTCAGCCCTCCAAGAAGTGCCTCATCCCCTCCGGCCCCATAGGGGGTTCCGGCTGTGCAGCCTACTGTAGAAATCCCTAAACGCCTTATTCACCCCTGCTGAATCTCCAACCAGGTTCCCATCTCCGTCTTTTACTTTCCCGATCTCCCCAGCTGCCTCCCTCTTTCTAAGCTGCTGTGCAAGCATTCTGCTGGCCTTCTCTCCATACTCATAGATTGCCCCCCTCGCCTTTCCCAGCTGCTCAACTGCCCTCCCTGTAGTTAACAAGCCGAACTCCACCTGCAGCCTCTGCCGTTTCCTTAAAAGCCCTGCCTCTGGGTTCTCCGCATACCTCCTATCGATCTATAGTATCTCCTTTACCAGTCGGTCCATCTCTGCCCTGTCCACCTTCTCCCTATGGCCCGTATCGAGATCAGCTCCCCTCTGACCACTGCCTTCTGTGCTACCCAGACCATCTCTGCTGAAATTTCCCCCGGGTCAGTGACCTGCAGATAGTTCTGAACACATTTCCTCAGCCGCTCGCACACCCCTTCGTCAGCCAACAGTCCCACATCTAACCTCCAGTGCGGGCGCTGGTTACTATCTTTACTAACCTACAGGTCAATCCAGTGCAGAGCATGGTCTGAGATCAGTGGCGTGCAGAGGTCTGGTGATGCCCGGGGCAAATCTTGATTGTATGCCCCAAAGACTCAAGTATAAGGCCTAATATACTGAGAAATATTATGAGAAAGGAAAACATTTTGAATATATAAACACAGATGAAACATGAAATAAACGCTTTATTCGATTTTAATATAAATCAATCAAATTTATTAAGTTCTTTTCCCCAAATGATACCTCCTGTCACAAAACACCTGAACTACTTCACTTTTTACATCAGCTGTGAGAAATTCTTTTTCAATGCTTATTAAAGCCAGGTTGGTCAGTAGCTCCTGTGACATAGAAGACCTCAGATATGTTTTTATTAATTTCAGTTTTGAAAATGACCTTTCACAGCTTGCGACTGAAAATGCGATTGTAAGCAGTAATCTGTATGAAACACACAGTGTCGGAAAGACATCCCTCCCATACTGCAGTAAAGACTCCAGAGCATCTTTAGGATCAGGGGGAACTCTATTCCCTCCAGCTCGAAGGAGCATCACAAAATCAATAATTTTGTCATATAACTGAATTGCAACCACATCATTGTCATAATAATTTGCAAAGTCTGAACATTCCTTTTTTAATTTCTCTCTTTCTTGTTCATCTTCAATCACTCCTGAATTCAAGTTCAGAAGAAAAGAAAATCGGTCATTGAGTCTTTGAAGACGGACACTGCGGTCTTCATTTTCAGTTTTTAATCTGTTCACAATCTCTACCATTACTCTATTCATTTCTTCTTGTGCCGTCAGTCCACTATCTCTTGCTGACTCTCCAGGCATTATTCTTCTTCTCCTTGTTCGTGCAATTGGTATTCCCCAATTTTGACAATATTCATTGGCTAAATCTATTGCATTGTGGATAATTTCGTCATTCTTCAAATTCAAGATATGAATAAGTCCTCTCAGATCACAAGAAGCTTCATGGAACCCCATTTTCGGATCCTGCAAACGTTTTGAGACTTTATCCACTGATGATAAAACTGAGTACCAAAAATGTAATAAAGCTATAAACGGGAACTGTTGAATAGAGTTCAGTAGTGATCCTGCATCAGATTTAGTTTCCCTTGAAAATTCTCCTTCCAGCAGGTGTTGAAGGCTTGCAATAACGTTGTCACACTCTTCGTGGATTACTTGCACAGCATCATGGCTGGAACTCCATCTTGTGTCACACTGTCTTTTCACAGTCCGAGTGACAAATGATTTTAACACTTCCCAACGAGAAGTAGATAAAGAAAAAAAAGTAGAGTTTTTCTAGAATGCCAAAAAATGTAACAACAACAGGTTGCACCTCACTTGCATGGACACAGGACAAATTGAGGCTGTGGTTCTCGCAGTTCACAAACACAGCTTTTAGGTTAACTTCAAGAATTTTTTGTTGAACACCTCCTCTCACTCCAGCCATAACTGCTGCGTTATCATATGCTTGACCACGACAGTCATTCATGGAAATTTTGTCTTCTTCCAATTTTTCCTGAATTTTATTTACCAGGCTGACTGCATCTTTCTTGTTGACTTGAAAAAATCCCAGAAATGTCTCCTTTATTTCTACTTTTCTGTTTTCATCAATATGAACGTAACGCAGAATTTCAAAAACCTGATCTTCATGGGCAATATCTGGAGTTGAATCCAGCATTATGCTAAAATATTTTGCGTCCTTAATTTCGGAAATTATATTTTTCTTGACAGTTTCACCAAGAAGATTGATTATTTCGTTTTGAATTCTGTTGGACAAGTAGGTGACACTTTTTGGTTTCTCTTTCCCTCTCTGCAAGTGTTTTGCTAAGGTGTCATCATATTTGGCCAAAAGTCTGACTGTTGCTAGAAAGTTTCCTGTATTTTCACTGACTGTCTCTCCTGGCTCTGATAACCCAGATATTCCTTCTCCTCGATGTCCACGATAGGCCAGATTCTGTTTTGCCAGAAAGGATATAACCTCGACAATCCGTTCAGTTATAGCTTTCCATCTTTTCTTTTCAGCAGACATTTGCTGTTGAAGTTCAGCATCTATCGTAGTTGAATGATGGAGTCGAACTACAAGGTTCAGGTATTCCCTCATGTGAGCTCTATGAGAAGGGCATTTCTCATGGTCAGGTATTGTTGGATTAAATTTTTTCCAAGTGGAGAAACCGTCTTCCTTTCCAAAGTTTGACACAGACAACAAATGATCCTTTGAAAACAAAAAGCAAACAAAACAGTAGCATGCTTTCCGATATGGAGAGTATAACAACCATTTTCTCTCCACAATTTCTCCGTTTGTGGAAACTTTATCAAACCACTGTTTGGAAAATGATCTCCCATCCTTCTCAGCAAATGGACCACTTTTATTCTGATATCTTTCAGGGCCATGTTGTAATATTGTCATCTTCAAATGATCTGGAATCGGTTTCTTCAAACAGACAAAATCGCTTCTTTGCAAAAATATGCAAATATCTTCTTTATTTTCTTCACATGGATCATCATCCTGACAACGAGACTGAGGAGAGAGAGTATTATGTTCTGACCGAGCTGAATCCGTATCAGAAAAATCCTTCTCTGCACCCACATCATCTTTTACTTCTCCAGGTTCTCCTACTTCTTCTTTACTTCTTTTTATCCATGCATCTAATGCCCCTCTTTGATGGGACTCTTCTTCGACTCTGGCCCTCTTTTTTTTCCTGTTCTGTGCTCCACTCGGTTGTACATGAAATACTCGTAACATTTCATTTTCTATCTCAAAAACCGTAAGACGCATGAGAAAATGGGAAGAAAATGGTAAACAATCGGTCAGTTGCAGACGGATAAACCATATTTAATTTCTTTGTTCCTTCGTATCAAATTATTTCACACTGATTCTCCACTGATAATTTTTTGCAATTTATATCATAGACTTGCAAATTAGTGGTATCTGTATTCGAATATTAGCATGTTAAGGAATAAATGTCTCCTATTCCGAGATTAAATGCCATAGCAGTCCTCTGATCATCCAGGCTTCACTCTTGCTACATCCCACGTAAATATTTCATTAAATATTGCCAAAAAACCTATAAAAACCGTAGTTGCACCTGTTCTAGAGCTATTCACTGACCTGAGTAGGTAAAAGAACTAATCTAGATGCACAAAAAGCTGAAGAAAAGACGAGTTATGACTCGAGGAAACGCAGGAACGAACAGCCACGTCTGCTTGTTGCTTTTGATGGTTGCACCACGTACATCATGCGCATGCGTGTGGGGGGGATGGGGAGAAGGACCATTTTCTCTAGACAGAAAGGGTACACCATGTTAAAGGAATAAAGGGCTAACAACTGCCTCTGCAGTGTGGTGAGCCTCCAAAAATTGATTTATCACCGCTGAAATTTTAAAATTACTATCTTATTTCCTTCTCTGGGGCAGCATGGTGGCCTAGTGGTTAGCACAACCGCCTCACGGAACTGAGGTCCCAGGTTCGATCCCGGCTCTGGGTCAATGTCCGTGTGGAGTTTGCACATTCTCCCCGTGTCTGCGTTGGTTTCGCCCCCACAACCCAAAAAATGTGCAGAGTAGGTGGATTGGCCACGCTAAATTGCCCCTTAATGAAAAAAATAATTGGGTAATCTAAATTTAAAAAAAAAAAAATTTTTTTTTTTAAAAAAAAATTTTTTTTTTTTCCTTCTCTGATTGGATGCCCCCATCCAATGGATGCCCGGGGCCAATGCACCGTCGGCCCCCCCCCTCTGCACGCCACTGTCTGAGATTGTGATCGCCGAGTACCCCGTGTCCACCACCCCTGCCAGTAAGGCCCTGCTCAAAATGAAGAAATCAATCCGGGAGTACACTTTATGCACAAGTGAGTAGAAGGAGAACTCCTTCACTCTTGACTTCACAAATCTCCATGGATCCACCCTGCACCCCCCCCCCCCCGCCCCCCCCCCCCCCCCGCCCCCCCCCCCCCCCCCCCCCATCTGCTCCATGAACCCTTTCAGTTCCTTTGCCATTGCTGGCACCCTGCCCGTTTTTGAGCTTGATGAGTCCAAGCCAGGGTCAATAACTGTCCTGAAGTCCCTCCCATGACCAACCTGTGCGAGTCCAGGTCCGATATCTTCCCCAGCATCCTCTTTATAAACTCCACATCATCCCAATTTGGCACATGCACATTTACTAATACCACCTGCACCCCTCCAGTTTCCCACTGACCATAATGTACCGACCTCCCACATCCGAGACTATTCTACCCGCCTCAAACACCACCCGCTTATTGATCAGGATCGCAACCCCTCTAGTCTTTGAATCCAGTCCCAAGTGAAAGACCTGACTGTCCCAGCTTTTCCTCAATCTAATCTGGTCAATTACTCTAAGATGCGTCTCCTGCAACATTACCACGTCTGCCTTCAGTCCCCTAAGGTCCACGAACACACATGCTCTCTTGAACTGCCCATTTAACCCTCAAACATTGCAGGTGATCAGCCTAGTTGGGGGGCTCATTGCCACCCCCTCGCCGATCAGCCATCCCCTTTTTTGGGCTCGCCTCCAGTCCATACGCCGCGCCTCCACCGGCCCGCCCCCAGGCTGCCTCTGCCCCCAACCTCCTCTCTGGCCCTTAACCCAAGTCCCTCCTTCGTCAGCAGAACATTTATCACACCTCCCCCCCCTCCCCCCCCAGTAACAACACTCGGTAACACAACTCCTTTAATAAACCAAAAATATGCACCCCCCCCCCCCCCCACTGTGCTTCTGTGAGCTAGCCCGCCCAGCTAGCTTGGTGGCCCCCATCCCTGGCACCGGATAGTCTCCCACCTATTGTTCCCTCCCCATCCCCCCCTCATACAAACATACTACAACAACAAACAATCCCCACATGATTGCCCGACAGAAAACACCAAGATATAAACAAGCACACCTCCATCCCCCAACAGTGCAAATGAAAACCTCAACTCACTCAGCTCTACCGCTGGTCCAAAATCAATGCAAAAGGCATTACAAACAACTTCCACAAAACGAAATACAAGAAACTTTTTTTAAAAAAGAACAGAAAAACAAAAAAAAAAAAACAAGAACGTTGCAGCAAAGTTCAAAAGTTCTCAGTCCACCACCAGTCCTTTCCTTTTTGCGAGGTCCAGTGCATCCTCAGGCGACTCAAAATAAAAGTGCTGTTCCTCGTGCGTGACCCAGAGACGGGCTGGATACAACAGTCCGAACTTCACCTTTTTCTTCAAAAGGATTGACCTAATTTGGTTGAAGCCTGCTCTTCTCCTGGCCACGTCCACACTCAGGTCTTGGTAAACCCGCAGGATACTTTTGTCCCACTTACAGCTCCGTGTCTGCTTGGCCCACTGTAGAATGTGCTCCTTATCCAAGTATCTGTGGAATCGCACCACTATTGCCCTCGGGGGTTTCCCATTCGCGGCTTCCTCGCGAGCGCTCTGTGAGCCCTGTCCACCTCCAAGGGCCGGGAGAATGCCCCATCCCCCAGCAGCTTCTCAAACATGTCTGCGATGTATGTCCCAGCGTCCGCTCCTATGGACCCCTCCGGGAGCCCGACGATTCTCAAGCTCTGCCGGCGGGAGCTATTCTCTAGGTCCTCCACCTTCTCCAGGAGTTTCTTCTGCAGGTCTCTCAGCATCCCCACCTCCAACTCCACCGTAGTGTGATGTTCCTGCTGCTCAGCCAGTGCCTTCTCTACCTTCTGGTTCGCCCGATCTTGGGCGTCCAATCTCAGCTCCAGCCGCTCAATTGACTCTTTTATTGGGTCCAAGCAGTCCCGTTTCTGCTTAGCAAAGCCTTTCTGAATAACTTGCATCAGCTGCTCCGTTGACCGCTGGGTCGACAAACCAGAGGTCCGGTCCGCCGCCGTGCTGTCTCCCGCTGCAGCTTCAGCCCAAGCCTTCTCTGTCCGTCTGTTTCTGCCTTTACGAGCACTTCTAGTCCTTCTCTCCATTCACCGATGTGGGAATTCAGTACACAATTGTCTCTGTCATCAGTTTTAAAATTCATGTCCGGTAGAAAATCGGGGGAAAAGGTCCAAAAGTCCGACCAGAGCGGGAGCCACGAAATGTGCGACTTACTTCTTCATAGCCGCCACTGGAAATCATTGCTCTGCCATTTAATCAGACCACAGTAATATTTGATTGTGGCCTCAACTCCACCTTTGATCACCTTTCACTCACTTGTTAATCAATAAACTATCTACCTCTGCCTTAAAAATATTCATTGACCCTGCCTCCACCCCACTCTGGGGAAGAGAATACTAAGCTTCAGGCCCCTCAGGGAGAAGAGATTTCTTCTCACCTCTATCTTAAATGGCAGACTCCTTATTTTTAAACTGTGTCCCCCTAGTTCCAGTCTCTCCCACAAAGGGAAACATCCTTTCAGCATTCACCCTCAGGATCTTAAATGTTTCAAAAGATCATCCATCAATCTTTTAAACTGCAATGAATACAGACCCAACGTATCTAATCATTCCTCATAAGGTAACCCTCTCCTCCCAGGTATCAGTTGAGTGAACATTCTCAGAACTGCATCTATTGATGTATATCATTTCTTAAGTAAGGAGACCAAAACTGTACACAGTACTCTGGATGGCATGGTATGGCAATAGTCATGGGTGATTTTAGTCTACATTTCAATTGGATCAATCATATTGGCAAAGGTAGTCTGGATGATAAAGCTCAGAGTGTTTTCGGGAAAGTTGCTTGGAGCAGCACATTTTATAACCAACGAGGAAGCCAGATAAACTCAATCTGGTATTATGCAATGAGACAGGATTAATTATCACATAGTGAAGGTGCCCCTTGGCATCAGGTGATCCAAATACGAATGAATTTCACATTTAATTTGAGAGAGAGAGGAGAGTGGCTCTAAGACTAGTGTTTTAACAGGTTGAATTAAGATGGCGTTTACAAGGAGAGGCCTAATGGGTTTTCGTTATGATTTCTGAGGAGTTTATAATTAGAGACATTGGCCGGGATTTTCCGTTTGGGAGACTATGGGTTGATTCTCTGATCACCGAAATCACATTCGGCGGATAGCCGGAGAAGCCGTTTTGACACCGAAATCAGGGGCGATGCCATTTTTAAGATGCTCCGCCCCTTCAGAAACGCAGTCATCGTTGAGTACGCGGCACACTGTTGGGACGGCCTCAGGCGTGGGACACGTGTGCTCACAGTTTTCATAATTTGTCCAGCGCCGCCACGGTCTGGGAGGTGGTGGGGGGGGGGTGTCCACACGGGACCAGCGCCATGTTGTACGGCACGACCGCCGTAGGTCGCCGGCGTCGGGCACGGACCCAGCAATTTCCGTCCGTATCTGCAGGTAAATTGGGCCCCCCCCCCCCCCCCCCCCATTGGGCAGAGCATCTGTGCGGGGGTGCCGCCGACTTTTTGGTTGTAAGACTAGAAACATGCTCCGGATATAGCCTCAAAATCGGAGATTCCAGCCGTAAGTCCTCCCACCGGAGCTGAATTGCACCTGATTTGTACTCATGCTGGGATTCCCCGCTATAGGGCCGCCATTTTGAGCGGGCAGCCCAATGGCAAAGTCCGTCGGCTGGATCTCACTCTTCCCTGCAATGCAATTCAGCCCTCAAGGAGTTTCCAACCATGGGTCACTATTCTGAGGGGCTTCCAGACAGGTGTCCCTCATATGAGGGGTTCTCTAGTGGGAGGTCGCTTTAATTAAGGGGTCTCTGGTGGGGGTTTCTTTAATTACGGGTCTCTCATAGGAGTTTCTTTAATTAGGGGGCAGGGGGAGGTGGAGGGGATCTGGTGGGGATGGCGTGGGAAGGTCTTGCTTCATGAGGGGAGGATAGCCCTCCGATAGGCTTTTGGGGCAACTCCCTTAAAGAGTTACCCCCCTTGGCCCTTAACTCTTGCTCCTTACTGTACCAAGGGAAAAAGTTTGTTCCTGTCTACTCTACCTATGCCCCTCATAATTTTATACATCTCAGTCATGTCCTCCCTCAATCTCCTCTGCTGCAAGGAAAACAATCCAAGTCTATTCAATCTCTTTTCATAACTAACACACTCCATCCCAAGCAACATCCTGGTAAATCTCCATTTCCAGTGAAATCTCTCCCATAATGAACTGCACACAACACTCTAGCTGTGACTGAACCAACATTTTATACAGTTTCAATATAACCTCCCAGCTCTTAAACTCTATTCCCCTCGTGGGAGGTCTCTTTAATTAAGAGGTCTCTGGAAGGCGTCTCTTTAAGTACGGGTTCCCTTGCCTTGTTTGTCCTGCCCAAGCTCATCGCCTCACATTTATCCAGATTGAATTCCATTTGTCATTGATCAGCCTATCTGACCAGCCCATCCATATCCTCCTGTAATCAAAGGCTCCTCACTATTTACCACTCCATCCATACCATCCGCAAGCTTATTGAGCAACACTTGTACATTCATATCTAAATCATATATAAATCACAAACAGCAAGGGCTCCAACACTGATGCCTGGGGGACCCCGTTGGACATAGGCTTCCAGTCAGAAACACACCCCTTGACCATCACCCTCTGATTCCTGCCGCTCAGCTAATTTTGGATCCAATTTGCCAAATTTCCTTGGATCCCGTGGGTTGTTACTTTCACTATCAGTGTCCCACATGGGACCTTATCAAAAGCCTTTCTGAAGTCCAAGTAGACTACATCAAAATGCATTTACTTCATCTACACACCTCTTCAAAAAATTCAATCAAGTTGGTCAGACATCATCTCCCCTTAACAAAACCATGCTGACTTTTCTTGATTAATCCCTACCTCTCCAAATGTAGATTAATTCACCTCTCAGAATTGTTTCCATTAGAGTCCCCACCAGTGAGGTTAGACTGGCTAGCCTGTAGTTTCCTGGTTTATCCTTTCCTCCCTTCTTGAATAATGGTCCCACATTGGCTATCCTCCTGTCCTCCGGCACCTCTCCTGTGGTTAGAGAGAAATTGAAAATTATTGCCAGCGTGCCTACCATTTCATCCCTTGCTTCACTCAGCAGCCTGGGATACATTTCATCTGGTCCTGGAGATTTGTCTACGTTTAAGACTGCCAGACCCCTCAGAACCTCCTGTCTGTCTATGTTAATCTGTTTAATTTTGTCACAGTCCTTTTCCCTGATTTCTATACCCACACTGTCCCTCTCACGAGAGAACACTGATACAAAGTATTCATTTAGAACCCTATCTACAGCCTCCGGCTCCACACACAAATTACCACTGTGGTACTTAATGGACCCTACTCTTTCCCTCGTTATACTTTTACCTTTAATGTACTTGTAAAACAGCTTAGGGTTTTCTAATGTCCCCTTTTGGCTCTCCTAATTTCCTTTTTAAATTCCCTCTTGCACATTCTATATGCCTCCATTCTGCTGTTTTGAGCCGTATATATTTGCCATAACCCTCCCTTTTTCTCTTTATCCAATGCTGAATATCCTTCGATATCCAGGGTTCACTGGATTTGTTGGTCCCATCCTTTTTCTTGATTGGAACATGTTGGCCCTGATTTATTTCTATTTGTGCTGTCAATTCATCTGTTTTGTTGCCAATGCGGCGTTCATTCAGATACAGAGCCTTTAGTTCTGCCTTTCTCTTATTTTTTTTAACCTCTATCCTCATCAGCCGGCACATTCGTAGGTTTGTACACTCTGCCCCTCCCTGCCACGCTCTTAAAATGATTTCCCTTACTTATTTTGCTCTCTTTTCTAGTTCCCCCCCCCCCCCCCCCCCCCCCCCCCCCCCAAAGACCCAAACCAGACACCTCCGGCCCAATCGTGTACGTGCAAAAAATGCCAGTTTGGCATCTTGGCAGTGCCAACCTGGCACCCTCGCAGTGCCATACCCAGATGACACTGTTGAGGTGCCAGGCTGGCACTGCCAGGGTGCCACGGTGGCACCAGTCATGCCAGGGCACCACCCTGAAGCGGGGGCCTCCGATCGCCTGGGTGACCCCCAAGAGTGCCGTTCCGTCTGGTCCCCATTTGTGGGGACTACTGCTGAACGACGTTCGCGAGGTCTCTGAGGCTAAGGGGATGAATGCCAAAGCCTCAGGTACCTCGGGAATTGGCACATAGAGTGAGGCTTACTGCCTCGCTCTAATACGCAGATTTGCCAAAAAGTCTTAACATCTCACGGGATCGCGTTGGATCTCACGAGGCGCGGCGAGCTGGGTCGATCTCCTGGCTTTCATCGGCCACGCTGCGCCATGACGAGCTGCTTTTCTTCCAATGCAACGTGGCCATTGGTCCGCGCTTAATGGCTTTGATCTTCCCAATGTTTATTTGGAGGAAATTTCGACTCATCAAAAGATAATTTCAATTGCAGATAATTTCCAAACATTGCGCTGAAAGCAAACCAAATTACATCTGTACATATTGAATTGGCAACAGCAAACTCAGAAAAGGAATGGATCCACCTGTGTCCCAGAATCACAGCTAGGTTGTCTGTCTCAAAATGATATCCACACGTAGAGGTCAGTTCTGCAATCAAAGTGACTTCTCATTTTAGTCTCGAGGTAGATCCCAATATTTGCTTCTGTAGATGATGTAACAGACGACAAGATTTATACGTTGGCCTCAAAAATCTAAACCGTTTTGAATGGTTCACAACAATCCTGTTGCACAAACTTAAATAATATACTTACAAATTTTGGCTGTCAGTTTAGAGATTAATTAAAGGTTACCCAAAAATATATTCAGTTTGCTACTTTGTTGATTCTACTGGGTTGAATGACTGAGTCAGTCCATTGAAGAGAAGTTTGTGAGTGATTCAGCAGATAAACGTGCTGTTTGATGTGGTGCCGACAAATTTAAAGTTTGCTCATTCGATCCCAGGTCTGTGCTCAGAGCATATTTGTGGTAGAGAGAGACAGACAGAGAGACAAAGGGACAGAGAGACACAGGGAGAGACAAAGAAAGACAGGGGGACAGAGAGAGAGAGAGAGAGAGAGAGATCGAGAGAGACAGAGAGAGGCAGAGAGACGCATAGAGATTAAGAGACAGGGAGTCGCAGAGACAGAGAGAGATAAATGTTTCTGGAACATACCTCGCCATTCACCTGAGGAAGGAGCTGCTCTCCGAAAGCTCGTGTTTGAAACAAACCTGTTGGACTTTAACCTGGTGTTGTAAGACTTCTTACTGTGCTCACCCCAGTCCAACACCGGCATCTCCACATCAGAGAGAGAGAGAGAGAGAGGGGCACAAAGAGACAGAGAAAGACAGAGACACAGAGGTAGAGACAAAAAAAAGAGAACTAGTTACAGTGCACCTGGGCTAGAAAGTGTTTGAATCAGTACGAGTTCCACTTCTTATGTTGGAGAATATGGAACCTAATGAAGACAACGGTGAACTCAGACCAATAGTCAAATTATCGTACAAAATTATCTCCCCAGCTCACAAAGGTAGCAGGCCACCAGAATGAGATACAAGAAGACTGCTAGTACCTATGAAACCAAACTCCAGCAAGGCAGCTCCCAGAATACAGAAAATAAGAGGGGATAAATAGGCAGGCTGAATAGTCCAAAGAAATTTTGTGCAATTAAGACTTTCACTGATGCAATTGTTTTCATTTATAACTAGTCACCCGCCTGCATGCAGCTGCTGCATTGCTACTTGTTTTACTTGATACCCACATCAGATAGTGTGACAGTCGGCATATGGGCTGACCCATTGCAAGAATTGTTTGATGAAATAGTAAAGCTACCTTAAGTGAATTGCGTCCTTTCCATTTTTCCAATCACTTAGGGCTGGGTATCTGTGGATGTCATCAATCATCCCGCGTGCCTCAAACAAATGATGCATCAGCAATCTTATGCGTGGACTAAATGGTACTAAAAGCTGCTCCACCTTGTGCTGCAAGAACTACATATGTTGAAATACAGATTTATTGTTGGGAGTGTGCATGGTGAATTAAAACATAGATGGGATTAGATAGGATGTGCCAAGGCATCCTTGAAAGGATTCCAAAATGCATTACCCATCAGACAGGCCAGCCAGAAAGAATCAATTTGATTGGCTGATAAAATTCTGGAATTTTAAACCAAACCTGGGAGATTCTTCAAATTGCCTTCACTGCAATCTATTTATGATAGTGTGTAAAATGCATCTACAATGTATAATTGAATAGCTTGGCATTGCTTTTATAGCTGAATCAGGGACACCTAGCAGTCACTGTTAGTTTCGTAAGCTCTCTATCCCTGATGCAGCATAACATTTATCAAAACACAGCCAAGGAATTCGAGCTCAGATCTACATTTTGCAAAGCCCGCCTCCGCCTGGGTGACACGGTGATAAAAGGCCAGGCAAAACCCAACGTTTACAGCGACTGCGCGCTGAGAGAATGGGCTGTGCACAACAGATACATTTGAAACCAGAATGTTACCCATTACCAAAAAAAGAATCTGCGCATTATTGTATTCACTCATCAAGACTAGGGGGCAGCACGGTAGCACAGTGGTTAGCACTGCGGCTTCACAGCGCCAGGGTCCAAGGTTCGATTCACGGCTTGGGTCACTGTCTGTCTGGACTCTGCATGTCCTCCGGGGGCTCCGGTTTCCTCCCACAGTCCAGAGTCGTACGAGTTAGGTGGATTGGCCACACTAAATTGCCCTTTGTGTCCAAAACGGTTAGGAGTTATTGGGTTAGGGGGATAGGGTGGAAGGGAGGGCTTAAGTGGGTTGGTGCAAACTCGAAGGCCCAAATGGTCTCCTTCTGTACTGTATGTTTTATGTTATCTCTATGTTACGTTACTACATCAAAACAGCATTCAGGGTGAAGCCTTTGATACGGGCAGCACGGTAGCATAGTGGTTAGCACTGTTGCTTCACAGCTCCAGGGTCCCATGTTCGATTCCCGGCTTGGGTCACTGTCTGTCTGCACGTTCTCCCCATGTCTGCGTGCGTTTCCTCCGGGTGCTCCGGTTTCCTCCCACAGTCCAAAAATGTGCGGGTTAGGTGGATTGGCCATGCTAAATTGCCCTTAGTGTCCAAGGTGGGCAGACACCGGAGACGGCATCAATGCCAACACAGGCTGGAGGCAGCACCGCATGTGCAGGGGGCCACCTGAAGACCTGGCCACCCAACAAGCTGAGGAGGGACCCAGGAAGGGAGCCAATGACGGCCCAAGGTGCACAAGTGTTGTTGGTCACTCAGTGAGCTGACCGACACCATGTGTTGCAGAAGACTGTGTCTCAGCAGGGAGACAGTGCGGCCCCTGTGCCACATCCTCAGGGACTTGACAGTCCATGGAGGAGGAGGACAACCGCTTCCGGAAGTTCATTGCAACCCTGAACTTATGCCACTGGGTCATTCCAGGGCTCGAGTGGGGACCCTTGTGGCATTTCCAAATCTTATGCCCAAAGGTGGATTTGGGAGATTACAGATGCTCTGTATGCCCGGGTATCTAACTATATCACCTTTCAGCTGGACATGGCTCGCCAAAATGATCTGACTGCAGGTCTTGGTGCAATTGCCGGAATGCTCCAGGTCCAGGGAGCGATCAATTGCACGCACGTCACCCTGCGAGGACCAAGGCATCAGGGAGTACCCTATATTAATAGGAAGCGTTCCACTCCCTGAATATTCAGATCATGTGTGATTACTGCCTCCAAATCATGCATCTATATGCATGCTACCCTGGAAGCATGCATGATGCCGATATCTTAGGGCACTCGGACCACCCCAGGATGACGGGTTGGCTCGTGAGGGACAAGGATAACCGCTGAGGTCATGGTTGATGACGCAGGTGCAGGGGCCTGAGACCGAGGTGGAGACTCGTTATACTGACCTCACTAGTGCCCACTCAGTATCCCTCACGCTTCTTGATCTTTTGTGGTCCAGTGCCATGTCTAGGTGTGTCTCTGAATGCACATCAGGAGGTGGAGGCAGCCTGCTGCCCTCCGTGCCCTCTGGCCTTTGATGTCCTTGGCGGATGTCCACTGGAGGGCCCGGAGCCAGGCATAGCCATGCCACCCTGTTCTGCCCACTGCTCTTGAGATGCACCGGTGTCAGGAAGGGGAATCCGGAATAACTGGAAACCACCATCATCTCCTTTATGGCAGGCCCCAGGTTGTCTTCCAGTGCTTCCTCTTCCCTGACGGTGCCCATATGGCCTTAGGGGGACTCCATGGGATGGAGGGACAGCTGGAGTGAGCATCAGAGGACTCTGAGTCTTCTGGTGCTGCCAGTACTGGAGGTTCCCCATTATTTGCACCAAGGTGTCAAAGCCCTCAGCGATGGTTCTCAGTGACTGACCATGCAATGTCCATGGCAATGTATACATGCGTCTGGGACAAGTCCCTCCATGACTGGGTCATGATTTCGAGGCCCTCAGCCATGTTTGTCACAGACTTAGCCATGCCTTGGACACCGCCACTCAAGATGCGGACATTGTGATCCAAGTTCTCAACTGTGATCGTAACCCTAACAATGTTGGCCTCAGAGCCACACATTGTTCGCACCATCTCCTGAGCCTACAGCCTTTGGGACTCCTTCAATCGGCCTTGCAGTCACTGGAATGTCGCTGACACCCCCTCCTGAATCTTACGTCTGTGTCCTTTACTCTGTATCAGCTCTGGGACCACCTTGTCCTGAGGCTCAGCATTTGGCTGGGACCCAGCTGTGTTCTGGGACCCAGCTGTGTTCTGGGACCCAGCTGTGTTCTGGGTCCCAGCTGTGTTCTGGGACCCAGCTGTGTTCTGGGACCCAGCTGTGTTCTGGGATCCAGCTGTGTTCTGGGATCCAGCTGTGTTCTGGGACCCAGCTGTGTTCTGGGACCCAGCTGTGTTCTGGGTCCCAGCTGTGTTCTGGGACCCAGCTGTGTTCTGGGTCCCAGCTGTGTTCTGGGACCCAGCTGTGTTCTGGGACCCAGCTGTGTTCTGGGACCCAGCTGTGTTCTGGGACCCAGCTGTGTTCTGGGATCCAGCTGTGTTCTGGGACCCAGCTGTGTTCTAGGATCTAGCGGACCTCCGACTGCTGCCTCCCTTGGGTGCTTCTGCCTCTACCTGAGGTGCATCAGCAGCTGTGTGGTGCTCACCACATTGTGCCCCAGAAGCCTGTCCTCTAATATTGCCCTCCGAGGTGTGTGTCTCTGCGCTGGAGGTAACAGCTATGATACCTCGATGGTGGTCTCCTTGGGAATCTCCTCCCAGGTCGTCTCTTGGATGACGGGGTGGGGGTGGGGTGGGGGGGGAACGACTCCGGATGGCCCAGCCTCATCAGATGGAGATCCTGCGAGACAATGGTCATGTGGTCAGTGAGCAGGAAGGATCATTATATCTGACAAGAACATTTGACAAGGCATTTGAGACAGGTCATCTGGGTAAAGGGGCAGTGAATTCTCACCTATGCGTCACAAGCCAAGCTCGCTGTCTGTGACTGCTCCCTCCTCAGGCAACCCCACGATTTCCAGGGCCCGTTCCTCATAGGAGGTGAGAATTCAGATCTCTGGTACTCTGCTCCCGCTGTCTTGGTCCTTTCCTTGGGCTGTCTCTTCCGATGGGGACAAACAGAAGGCATTGTGAGCCGCAAGCTTGATGGGTCAGGGGGAGCTATAGCAGCTGGCCTGCGCGGGAACTACATTGGGAGATGAAAGTCCTCCTGGTCATGCTGCCTAATGCCATTGCCTCCCAGGCGGCATTGCTGACCCTGCTGCTGGTTCCCTGACCCCCTCGGGGGAACAGGGGTGGCCCCTCTCATCCACAGCATTGAAAGCCTGACCAGATTGGCATCCCCAAAGCGAGGAGTAGGTCTGCATTCTGCCATGTGTGTGTGGACTGGGTGTGAGTGGTGAGTGGTGTGAGGCAGCCACTAATGTCGAGAATCTTTTGGGGGCTCATTTTTGACACAAAGTGCCATTGAATACTGGCTATGATCTCGTTAATGCAGCCGTCATGAAACACCCTGCCAAATACGAGGGGCTGGTTTAGCACTGGGCTAAATCACTGGCTTTTCAAGCAGACCAAGGCAGGCCACCAGCACGGTTCAATTCCCGTACCAGCCTCCTCGAACAGGCACCGGAATGTGGCGACTAGGCATTTTCACAGTAACTTCATTGAAGCCTACTCGTGACAATAAGTGATTTTCATTTTTCATTTCATTTAATTTCATACTCCCACAATGGGAAATTGACATTTTTGTGTTGAATCGTGCCCCTCATCGGAGTATGAATAATTTGCATTTGGAAACCTACAAAACTACAATAAGAATTGATCCAGCTCTATATTCCCCTCCACACTGAAGCTCCATTGGTGAGAACCTCTTGACATCCACCATGTCCAGCGGCGCATCTTCACATGAGGGAGCTCCAGATCGACAGCATCAAAACCCTGTGAGCTTTACCCACAATATTATGAAGCCAATCATCCAAAGCCCATCTCTGCAGAGACCCTTCTGTTTGCCATTTGCTCGTGTTTGTGCATGGGTGCCAGGGTATTTTTATTAAAGGGTATAGATCAGGGGTGGGCAAACTACGGCCCGCGGGCCGCATGCGGCCCGCCAAAGGTCTTTATGCAGCCCACCAAGATCAAGTCATAAAAAACATTTTTTTTTTTTTTACATTTTTTTTTTTTATTTTATTTTTTTTATAAGGTTAATGGGGGGGGCTGTTGGGTTACTGGTATAGGATGGATACGTTGACTTGAGTAGGGTGATCATTGCTCGGCACAACATCGAGGGCCAAAGGGCCTGTTCTGTGCTGTACTGTTCTATGTTCTATGTTCTATATGAGGCGCCCAGAATCATAACCGGGTGAAGCGCCATTTTTGAAAAGTAGAGAAAAAGAGGGCTAAAGGCAGGATGCAGCCGGGGGAAGCGCTGAGGTATATGCCGCACGCTAATTGGTTACAACCGGGACTATTAATTAATATACTATGCAGCCCTTTAAAATTGTGAATTTCTGAATGTGGCCCTTGCACGGAAAAGTTTGCCCACCCCTGGTATAGATAGTTATCCTTTCAGAGTAATAAATCAATAATTCTGAGTTTATTGAAAGAAACTTGGTTAAGTATTATTTTATTTTGCGTCTAGCAGCATCGAAGGTAAATAATGGGCCAACTTGGAAAGGGAATTAAACTTTTAGACTAATGGGGTGATCTGTGCAGTTGTGGGGCTGGGTCAGCTGTGCACTCCTCCCATCATTGTAACAATATTTCTTCACCATCAGTGCCTTCCTGCCCTTCCACTTGTTGCTCTTCCACCACAGCTTGGCCAGATGGCAATTTTAGACTATGGGAAATAACCCTCAGGAGACCCACTGGGTCGACCCGATTGCTCTCCCTGTGTGGGCTTCTGGAATAGGGGTTCTCTCGCTAATGGACGGAGGCCCATCAATTCTTAGAAGTCGGTTCAAAATGGGACACGGCATGATCAGTCGTCCTGGTTGGGACTTAACGTGCCGCATCCCATTTTGTTTGTCTGAAAATAAACTACCGTTTTGATTCACCTTCTCGAGTCAGTATCAGAATGGAAAAAGGCCTGAGGGCAGGACTGTGGTGAGGGGAAAGTCTGTAGCTTGTAAATCAGAAGCGAATATGGGATAAGGGAATGATGGGATATGGGATCAAATATGGCGGCACAGTCATCTCCTGTCATTTCATCCCCACTGCTGGCGACGGCTTCCACAATGTTCGCTCTCCTCCACAGGAGTAAGAACAAGCCTTTTGGTTAGCACCTCAAAGAAATCATAGAATCCTTACAGTGAAGAAGGAGGCTATTCGGCTCACCAGGTCTGCACCGGCCCTCTGAAAGAGCTCCCTTAATATGCCCACACCCACCCTATCTCCATTACCCCACCGAATCATTTGGACACTGCAGGACAATTTAGTATGGTCAATCTACCTAACCTGCACAGCTTTGGACTGCGGGAGGATACCGGAGCACTCGGAGGAAACCCACGCAGACACAAGGAGGAGTTGCAAACTCCACACAGCCTGGAATTGAACCCGGGTCCCTGGCGGTGTGCAGCAACAGTGCTAACCACTGTGCCACCGTGCCGCCACCCCCTGATGCGTTGAGTTGTGTGTCACCCAGCAAGAGAGTGGAAAGTGTGTCAATGAGTGCAGTTTTGTTGGTATGATTGTCATAGTTTTTTTTTAATGAATTTAGAGTACCCAATGATTTTATTTTCCAATTAAGGGGCAATTTAGCATGGCCAATCCACCTAACCTGCACATCGTTTTTGGGTTGTGGGGGCGAAACCCACGCAGACATGGGGAGAATGTGCAAACTCCACACGGACAGTGACCCAGGGCCGGGATTTGAACCCAGGTCCTCAGCGGCATGGCAGCAATGCTAACCACTGTGCCGACCATGCTGCCCGTGTGAATGTTATAGTTAACCAGCTAACACCATTTACAAGATGTGGGATGTGGATATGGGGTGAACAGCGATGCTAAATGTGTGAAGGTGAAGTGAAGCTACAAATGTTCGGCATGAGTTCTGATTGATAGAGATTGTGGAGGCGAGTGATGAGGATATGGTGCATTGTAGCATCTGATGCCAGTGCTGCAGTGGTGGGATATGACATTTGAAGATGCTTTCACTGATCTTCACTGAAACTACGACATCTTCTTCGCAGCCTTCTACACATCATCAATGAAGATGAACATCTTGCCAAGGTCATCCCCACAACTTGCCTTCAAACAACCGCGCAACGTCAAACAAACCATTGTTTGCAGCAAATTACCCAGCCTTCAGAACAGTGACCACGACACCACACAACCCTGCCAGAGCAATCTCTGCAAGACATGCCAGATCATCGACATGGATACCACCATTATACGTGGAAACACCACACACCAGGTACGCAGCACATATTCGTGCGACCAGCGCCGGCTCTAGGGTTGCTGGCGCCCCGGGCAAGCTGAACTTCGGCGCCCTTGGGGGGGCGCGGGGCCGGGGGGGGAGGGGGGGGCGAGGCCGAGGGGGGGGGGCCGAGGGGGGGGGCGGGGCCGAGGCCGGGGGGGGGGCGGGGGGGGGGCGGGGCCGAGGCCGGGGGGGGGGGGGGCGAGGGGGGGGGGGGGGCGAGGCCGAGGGGGGGCGGGGCCGAGGCCGCCGAGGAGGGGGCGGACCCGAGGGGGGGGGGGCGAGGAGGGGCGGGGCCGAGGAGGGGCGGACCGAGGGGGGGCGGGGGGGGCGGACCCGAGGGGGGGCGGGGGGGTGGACCCGAGGGCGGGGCGGGGCGGGGGGGCGGACCCGAGGGGGGGCGGGGGGGTGACCGAGCGGGTGGGGGCGGACCGAGCCGGGGGGCCGCCCTGGGGGCGGGCGGCCACCGCGCATGCGCTGGTTGGCACCGGACCAACTGCGCATGCGCGGGACCCGAGTCTGGCGCCCCCGAGCACATGGCGCCCCGGGCAACAGCCCGAGTTGCCGGTGCCTTGAGCCGGCCCTGCGTGCGACTCAACCAATGTAGTCTACCTCATACGCTGCAGGAAAGGATGTCCCGAAGCTTGGTACATTGGCGAGACCATGCAGACACTGCGACAACGAATGAACGGGCATCGTGCAACAATCACCAGGCAGGAATGTTCCCTTCCAGTCGGGGAACACTTCAGCAGTCAAGGGCATTCAGCCTCTGATCTCCGGGTAAGCATTCTCCAAGGCGGTCTTCAGGACACACGACAGCGCAGAATTGCCGAGCAAAAACCTATAGCTAAGTTCCGCACGCATGAGTGCGGCCTCAACCAGGATCTTGGATTCATGTCGCATTACATTCATCCCCCACCATCTGGCCTGGACTTGCAAAATCCTACCAACTGTCCTAGCTTGAGACAATTCACACCTCTTTAACCTGGGGTTACCCCTATCTCTGGATCTGTAATGAATTGATTACCCGCAAATGCTCGCATTCCAAGCATTGTCTGGCATCTCTGACTTTGTCTATATAAATTTTTCTGGAACATACCTCTCCATTCACCTGAGGAAGGAGCTGCTCGAGTTTGAAACAAACCTGTTGGACTTTAACCTGGTGTTGTAAGATTTCTTACTGATTGTTGGAACCAACAATTCTATGGACACGTGCTTGTAGGATTAGAATAGCGGTTTTATTATACTCACAACAGAGCCAGCCTATTAGCCATTGAACTTTCGGTGAACTGGCCGGCTGACCATGTGGCACTGAGCTTTTAAACAGCAGCTTCCGGGGGAGGAGTCCTGGGCAGAGCCAAGGGAGAAGCCCCATACAACTCGAGCATTCCCAGAGCTACTCCCCTGGAGGACAGGTAGTGCAACTGCACTTACAATACAGACACATGTATATACAGATTACAATCCGATGTGAATCACATTCACCACACTGACATTGACCACTCATGTGAGATCTTTGAACATATTACAGCACTGTATCTAGGTCCTCAGGGATTGATTCCTGGCACTGATCTAAACATCCTCTGCAATTTTAGAGGTCCTCAGGAGCCTCTGTGGAGCGTGTACACCTCCCCTGCTCTTCACCGCCTCGACCAAGGTTTCCAGAAAATGTTGGTTACAGGCCTCTCCCATGTTTTACCATTATTGAGCCTTTTTCCACATCAAAATGATGACTTCTACCAACTGCTCTAGCCACAACTGTATAGGCTGAATTGAAGGCTAGCTTAAATTGCTGCTGGCCTCACACAATTTTGGGTGTCCTGGTGAGATGTGCCACCTGTCAATAGCATGCTGAGTGTTAGCTGCATGCTGCAAGCATGTTAATTAGCAGGCAACACAAAGTTAGCATGTTGCCTGCTTCGGAAGCATGGGTCTGAGTTAATCCTGCATCGCAATCCCGCGCCTGCTTTCAAGGGCTGTTGAATTTAGTCTCAAGGCAGAGAGACAGGCAGAAAAAGAGAGAGAGAGAGAGAGAGAGAGAGAAAGAGAGCGACAAAGAAAGAGAGAGCGAGAGGCAAAGGACAATATAAAACATGGAAGAGAAGTGCTTGGAGGTTGATTTTCATGTTGCTCTCTCAAGACTGGGATTAAAGATAAAAGCATATATAAAGAGGTAACAGCAAGGGAGATACCAGGCAGCACAATCTCTGGATGACTTCTTCAGATCAGGGGTCCAGGTATATCCCAGTAGCATCTGGTTGCTTTAGTGCCTGGAGCAAATGATTAGGCAGACTAAGCCCTCGGGCCACTGAATTCAGAATGCTTTGTTGTTCTTGCATTTGCTGAAGCAGGAATTTTCAAGTAATCCTTGTGAACAGCGTTGGTTAGAGTAACGATGCTGAAATTAGAAAATAATTCCTGGAAATCCAGCCCACATTAGAATTTAATATCTTTTTACGAGGAAACTTACCTCATCAGCCCCTGGCATTGATGTGGATGAGGACTGATGTAGAAAGCAGCAATAACTAGGCAAGCAGGGGGCTAAGAATCATTATTGTGTGCTGGGTTTTGTGGTTGGAAACCCCACTTGCTAAACAGGGCTATTTATTTTTAACTCACCATTATGAACAGATCATCTGTGCTGCAGCTCACCACCTCTGTGTCTTACCTGTCTTAATTCTGCCAATAAATGTTTTTTAAAAAATTGTAAGCATTACATTTAAACACCCAAAGTGCACACGTGTCCAAGCTTCAAACAACAACAGACTGCCCGGCTGTTAAATCTACAGGCATGGTCAAAATACTTTGCACAACCAAACAAGTTGTCAGATTCAACAATAACCTCAGCACCATACTCTAGTCCAGTTTCTTCTCCCCTTGTCAAACTATTAACCATCCAAAGGTAAAGTGAAATTTGTCGCCAAAACCCTTCAACAGATTTTACACTCCATTACACAAGATCCAGAACTCTCACAGACAACAAGCACTTTTTTTTCCAAACCTCTTTTATTTTTAGCAGCTGCACAGAATTTAAACTCTTATCCCAGAATTGAATATGCACAAGTGATGGTCAAATCCATTCATACTGGGGTGCAAATTTAAATCATGACCGTATCAATTAATTAGGCCTAAACGTTTGGACGTTTGGACCTGCTTAATTTACGGTAAGCAGAGTGGGGAGGTTTCAACATTGAAATTTAAGTGAAGGATTCCTCTAATACTGCAACCTACTGTTTCTACATGCAATCTAATTCACTTGACCAATTCTAATGGGCTAAGCAGTTATTCCTCCTTTCATTAATATTAAAGAGTTGGTAATTTTATAATTGAAGGCGACTCAACTTATGTTGAACAGTTAGAAGTCAATTCCAATCACTAGCGATGCATTTGCCCCACATCTAACTGCAGAAGGACACCATCGACCCTCCAATATCAATTAAGAAGAAAATGTCCACAGCCCATCGCTTGAAAAGCCTAAAAGATCCAATAACACTTGAAGGAGAAATGCCCAAGGTTAACGTGCAGGATCAGCTGGCAGTTACAAAGCAAGTGCAATGTGAAAAATGAAATGAATGAAAATCGCTTATTGTCACAAGTAGGCTTCAATGAAGTTACTGTGAAAAGCCCCTAGTCGCCACATTCCGGCGCCTGTTCGGGGAGGCTGGTACGGGAATCGAACCGTGCTGCTGGCCTGTTTGATCTGCTTTAAAAGCCAGCGATTTAGCCTGGTGAGCTAAACCAGCCCCAATGTTAGCATTCATGTCAAGAGGCCTAGAATACAAGAGCAGGGATGTACTTCTGAGGTTGTATAAGGCTCTGGTCAGACCCCATTTGGAGTACTGTGAGCTGTTTTGGACCCTGTATCTAAGGAAGGATGTGCTGGCCTTGGAAAGGGACCAGAGGATGTTCACAAGAATGCTCTCTGGAATGAAAGTTTGTCATATGAGAAACGGTTCATGACTCTGGATCAGTACTCACTGGAGTTTGGAAGGATCGGGGGGGGGGATCTTATTGAAAATTACAGGATACTGCGAGGCCTAGATAGAGTGGATG
This sequence comes from Scyliorhinus canicula, assembly GCF_902713615.1. Taxonomy (NCBI): domain Eukaryota; kingdom Metazoa; phylum Chordata; class Chondrichthyes; order Carcharhiniformes; family Scyliorhinidae; genus Scyliorhinus; species Scyliorhinus canicula. The sequence goes on from NC_052157.1 coordinate 25,888,862, forward strand.
AGGAGAGGATGTTTCCACTTGTAGGAAAAACTAGAACCCAAGGGCATAGCCTCAGACTGAAGGGATGATCCTTTAAAACTGAGATGAGGAGGAATTTCTTCAGCCAGAGGTTGGTGAATCTATGAATCTCTTTGCCGCAGAACGCTGTGGAGGCCAATTCACTGAGTGTCTTTAAGCCAGAGATAGATAGGTTCTTGATTAATAAGGGGATCAGGGCTTATGGGGAGAAGGCCGGAGAATGGTGATGAGCAAAATATCAGCCATCATTGAATGGCGGAGCAGGCACGATGGGCCGAATGGCCTAATTCTGCTCCTATGTCTTATGGTCTAAATTAAAACAAATATAGCAACAGTACAAACAAAGACATTTTACAGATCAAATTAACAGATTAAACTTGGTTGCTTGACATTCATCTGTTATAATCTATATCAGATAAACAAATTAATGTCTCCAATAAAATGCCAGAAGAATATCATATAGAACATAGAACAGTACAGCACAGAACAGGCCCTTCGGCCCTCGATGTTGTGCCGAGCCATGATCACCCTACTCAAACCCACGTATCCACCCTATACCCGTAACCCAATAACCCCCCCCCCTAACCTTACTTTTTTTTTTTAGGACACTACGGGCAATTTAGCATGGCCAATCTACCTAACCCGCACATCTTTGGACTGTGGGAGGAAACCGGAGCACCCGGAGGAAACCCACGCACACACGGGGAGGACGTGCAGACTCCGCACAGACAGTGACCCAGCCGGGAATCGAACCTGGGACCCTGGAGCTGTGAAGCATTTATGCTAATCACCATGCTACCGTGCTGCCCCAAATGACATAAGTGTTTATCTTTCACCTTCATCAACAACAATTTCCAGCCATGCATTTTTATCGCATACATGCCACACATGAGAGAAGGGACAAAATATTTTGTTCACCATGAAACAGGGTACCAGAACCAATTGTGACAAATATTTAATTAATGATTCATACTAATAAAGGGCAGTCAGAAAGTTATATATGTTTGTTCAATAGAGTCAGAATAGAAGAAAGGGAGCTATAAAACGGCAGCTGGGCTTACTTACCTGGAGAACCGGAGATGTGGGGCTGGATTCTCCGGTCGCTGACGCTGAAATCGCGTTCGGCCAAAGAGTTACAGCCTCGACCAAATCGGGGGCGGCGCCGCTTTTGCGATGCTCCATCCCCTCCAAAGCGGCGTACCAAGAGAGTACACCGCGCAATGTATTGATGGCCTCAGGCCCCCCGAAGCTCCGCCCCCGACCGGCCACGTTTCCGTGGCGTCAGTCGCGTGTGGTCTCATCCTTTGGGAACTCAGTCCAGCACCGCCACAGTCGGGGGAAGGGCCGATCTGCGGGCAGGGGAGACATTATCAAGGGCTGAGGGCACTGTGGGGTGGGGGGGGGGGGGGGGGGGGGGGTGGGGGGGGGGGGGGTCCAGGGCACACGAGCTGTTCAAAGGGGGAAACTATTCGCGGGCTGGGTCCGTGAGCGGTCGTAACATGGCGCGGACGCTGCAGGCCGCCGTCGTGCGCATGCGCAACCGCAGACCTGGCAATTCTCCAGGCAGTATCGGCAGCTACAGCAAGGTGCTCTACGCTGCCGGCATGCCAGCACCCAGCCAAACAGAGGATCGGTGGCTGTTTTATGCGCCATTTTCTCTGTCATAGAACGCCACCATTCCCACACCGGCATGGGACATAGCCTCAAAATCAGAGAATACAGCCCGTGATGTCTACACTGCTTGCAAAGGTATGTAGTTCAGAGAGATGTTTTGTTTTTGGAAGTTAGGGCTTAATTTGTTTAGTTTTAAAGCATTCAGTGATCCCTGAGAACTTATGTTGTCATGGTGACGGGTGGAGTAAGAGAAGATTTTGAGGTTTCAATTTATCTGTGTGTTTTGTGGGAGAGGGGGTTGGCTGCAGTTTGAACCTTTTGTGGTTTGCATCTGATAGAGAAGGCCTGGGAACTGTTAGCAGGCTCCAGGCAGCTAGGGCTCAGAGAGGTCCTGGTGAGTCATCTTTAGCTCAGTGCAGCTAGAGGCCTGGAGGTTGGAGAAACCTGGGTACAGTGCCAGCTTAGTGAGGCTAGCAGCCGGTGAAAGAGTTGGAAGCATGCTGGTAATTAGAGCAAGGAGTGCAGCTTTGTGAATCCTGTGAATTACAGTCCCAGAAGTGATTGAGCCATTGGGAGGTGAGCAATCATTGTAGCTGTCAAGGTCAGAGCGGCTTTTGAGGGTAATCAGAGACCCAATCTTCAAAAATGAAGAGCTGAAATCCATTGCTCGGCAGACAAAGTGTTAATGAGATTGTGTGACTCACAGCGGTCACTGATGTCTGCGTGGGTTGCTGAGAAATCTGTGGGATCTGTCTTGGTCACTTCTGCCATTTAATCTGCGTCCAACCACAATTTGCCTGTTAACTCATATTTACCTCATGTTAATTCAGAATGTTAGCATTAAGAAAGATATTGTCGGTTGTTTTTTAAATGATTTTGTACGGTAATGTTTATATTGTTTGTTTAAAGTCTTGGACTTTTTCGGCTTTATTCTCCAAGTCAGTAACTGGGATTTCAAACTTCACATACTTTAAACAAGCAGACTATATGGTAACGCATTGCATAGAAGACTGTTGCCTGAAATCAAATAGTTGCCAGTATTGTAATATTAAAAGAATGGGGGGGGGGGGGGGGGGGGGGGTCACAACCATATATCTTACATTGATGTTTTCCGAGTTATGTGAAAAACTATTTTCATGCCCGTTTTGTATATATTATGTATTTTGCCAATTTTATTTTTCTTTTCTCACCCGAGCCAGGTTAACAGACTCCATTCAGTGGAATGGAAGGTTGGGGTCATTGGTTGTGGGGGTAGGGGTGGGGGGGGGATCCATTGATTGCCACCAAAAGGACCTTAATTGTCCCATGGGCAAACAGGTCGCCCAACACTTAGACATAGAATTTACACTACAGAAGGAGGCCATTTGGCCTAACGAGTCTGCACCAGCCCTTGGAAAGAGCGCCCCACTGAAAGAGTGCCCCATTTAAGGCCACACCTCCGCCCATACCCGTAACCCAGCAACCCCATCCAACCCCTTTGGACACTAAGGGCAATTTAGCTTGGCCTAGCCACCTAACTTGCACATCTTTGGATGAAACCGGAGCACCCGGATGAAACCCACGCAGACACGGGGAGAAGAGTGACCCAAGCCGGGAATCGAACTTAGGACCCTGGAGCTGTGACGCTACAGCGCTAACCACTGTGCTACCGTGCTGCCCACACTTCTTCCAGCACTGATGAAATTGCAGCAGGGCAGATAAGGGTGGGATTTTAACTCATTCATAACCCACCCATTTGCACAGAATTAATACCAGGCCCCAAAATGTTAACAGGGTCTGAATTAACTTCTGTACAATGTCATCCAATACTTCTTGAGCAGTTTTGTGTCTTAACTGGGCGTAGATTTAGCTGACCAGCGGAACGGTGGTACATGTTACCTTACATGATACAACACATCTGTGCCTATATATAAATATCTATAATACTATATATATATTACTATCAGTGGGAGATCTGCAAATATGGCCAACATTATATTTTACTATGTTCAAAATAGATTTTGCATTTATTTGATGTAACAGAGCAACTAGGGATGGATAACAAATGCCAACTTTGCCAATGTCGCCCAATCCCTGATCAAATTAAAAGAGATTTAAAATACCAGAGGCTTCTCATCTATAACCTGAAAATGATAAACATATTCCCAACAGGGGCTGGTTTAGCACTGTGGGCTAAACAGCTGGCTTGTAATGCAGAACAGTGCCAGCAGCGCGGGTTCAATTCCCGTACCTGCCTCCCTGAACAGGCGCCGGAATGTGCCGACTCGGGGCTTTTCACAGTAACTTCATTGAAGCCTACTTGTGACAATAAGCTATTATTATTATAACTGCACAGCTCCTGGATTAAATAATTAAGCTATAAATGATCGTTGAACTTTGTGTTCATTGAATTACAGTTAAGACTATTGAACATGTAAAAGAATAGTTGGTATAATCAATGTAAACATTTGCTTTAGAAATACAAAACAATTACACCATGCAGGCTTGAAGGCGCAGAGAAACCTTGGCATCAGATACTCACATTAGATATTGTATAATTGCCCTGTCTTTATAAAACAGTACATTCTTGAACTCAATGTGCAGGAGCTCATGCAATCGGAAAAGCCCATATGTATGCGCTGTGGTAAGTTCTTTGTTCACACCTCACTGTTTGAACATTTGTCTTTGAAATGCTGATGATCAAAGAGACTTGCTCACTTCACCACATTTTGACTGATATCTATAATTAATAAAGGTAGATTCTTCAATATGCAACAGCTACATGTCAAGGTGAATAAGCTTCAACTGGACCTGCCCACTGGGGCAAGCAAAATCGAAGCAACAACAAATATGTCAGATCCCAATGAGCACAGTTAAAAAGGATTTGCTTAAAACATCCATACGTTTGTCTGTTGCCACTCCAATCTAATGGGTGCTAAAAACTAAATGCTTTTTAATCAAATAGTTAATAAGCATGGGGTTTGAAATCAATTGAAAGCAACTTAATAACACCACTGGAATGTTGCCATGTCGATTATGAATACAACAGACCACTTCCAACAACATTTGTACAAAATACTATTCTGCTTATCAATCCTATGGTTTCAGAAATTGCATGCAAAATGACTGTAGAGAGAAATGCCATGTCGTGCAAAGCAAAATAAAAACATTAATGGTTCAAATGGCAGCTGATGCTCAGCCGATAGTTAACTTTGAATCTGAGATTGCTTAATATTTGTCAATCAAAGGTATTAAGGGAAGGGACAAAGGTGGGTATACAGAGATGGGTTGTAAATCAGCCAGGGTGTCAGTGAATATTGAAACAGGCTGGAGGGGCTACTGGCCTAAATGCTGCTCCTTTGTAGCACTGAAGACATTTCCAAAATCAGCGCATACTAAAAAAAAAGCAAAGTGCAGCCTGTATTTTCCAAGTATTGTAACTGTCTTTTCACAAACGCTGAAGCCGCAGCCGTTTGTTTTACATAACCCCTCCCACGTTCTAGAAACACATGGAACAGCAATGACCACTCACCCCCTTAGGGCTGACCCTGCCATTCAGTTCAATCGTGGCTCATTTGTAACGGAGCACCTTTGCCTATCCATTGATACCTTTGCCCTGAAGGGGCAGCATGGAAGAGGATGGAGATGGTGTCCTGTGTGGGCACGAGCCTGGAGGGGCTGGTAACGGCACCGCTGCCGCTTGCTCCAATGAGGTATACCACGAGCCCGGTGGTGGCGGCTACCCTCAAAATTTGGGGGAAATGGAGATGGCACAGGGGGGAGGTGGGGGCCTCGATGTGATCCCCGATACGGGGGAACCATCGGTTTGTCCTGGGGAGGATTGATGGTGGGTTCCTGAGCTGGCACAGGGCAGGTGTTAGGAGGTTGAGGGACCTGTTCGTAGATGGGAAGTTTGCAAGCCTGGGTGAGCTGGAAGGGAAGTTCGGGCTCCACCCGGGGAACACCTTTAGGTACATGCAGGTAAGGGCGTTTGTCAGGCGGCAGGTGGCGGAGTTCCCTCTGTTGCCGCCGCGTGGGGTCCAGGACAGGGTGCTCTCGGGGGTGTGGGTTGGAGAGGGGAGAATCTCGGCAACGTACCAAGTGATGAAGGAGGTGGACGAGGCCTCGGTGGAGGAGCTGAAGGATAAATGGGAGGAGGAGCTGGGTGAGGAGATTGAGGAGGGGACGTGGGCGGACGCCCTAGGAAGGGTGAACTCCTCCTCTTCTTGTGCGAGGCTTAGCCTCATACAGTTTACGGTGCTGCATAGGGCTCACATGACCGGGACAAGGATGAGCCGGTTTTTTGGGAACGAGGACAGGTGTATTAGGTGCTCAGGGAGCCTAGAAAACCATGCCCATATGTTTTGAGCATGCCGAGCGCTGGGGGAATTTTGGAAGGGCGTAGCAAGGACGGTGTCGAGGGTGGTGGGATCCATGGTCAAACCGGGCTGGGGGCTCGCAATATTTGGAGTTGCAGAGGAGCTGGGAGTGCAGGAGGCGAAAGAGGCCAGCATTCTGGCCTTTGCGTCCCTAGTAGCCCGGTGGAGGATTCTTCTTCAGTGGAAGGATGCGAGACCCCCAAGCGTGGAGGCCTGGATCAACGATATGGCGGGGTTTATTAAATTGGAGAGGGTGAAATTTGCCCTCAGGGGGTCAGTGCAGGGGTTCTTCAAGAGGTGGCAACCATTCCTAGATTTCCTGGCACAATGGTAGAAAAAGGCCAGCAGCAGCAGCAACCCGGGGGGGGGGGGGGGGGGAGGGTGGTGCGAGGGAGGGGGGGAGGTGGTGCGAGGGAGGGGGGGTGCGAGGGAGGGGGGGTGCGGGGAAGGGGGGGTGGGGGGATGTTTTCTTTGTTTTGGGCTGACGGGACGTGTATATTTGTTCTTTGTTAATGACGGGCGTTAATTTATTTTTCTTTCTTGTATACATGGGGGGGGGGGGTTGTTCTTTCTTTTCCTGTTATTGATATTTTGTGAAAATTTGAATAAAAATTATTTTTTTTTAAAAGAGAAAGTGTGACTCCTTTGGTGTGGCTGGTGGATGGATCCACGGAACAGAGGTGGGTCAAGAAGAAGGGTGCTGATAGAGGTGAAGAATCTTTGTGCGCCACAGGTCAAGATAGCGAAGGGTAAATGGCCTGTTCTGCCTGCCCAGTGGTCAACGTGCAGCTGATGGACTTCTTGAATGAAATGTGTTGGCCTGGAGGGTGTTGGGGCAGTGGAGGCAGCATCTGAGACTGGGAGGGTGCCTCGGTGTGGGCACTGATTTGTGACAATTAGGTGATTGCCGCCCTCGGGGTTGCAGGATAAGGTGCTATCAGGGAGGGGGTTGGGGAGGGGAAGGTGCCCGAGGTTTATAAGGAATGGATGGGCTGGGAGGGAACCCTGATGGGAGATGTTAAATGGAAGTGGGAGGAGGAGTTGGGAGGGGGAGATGGAGGCCCTGAGGAGGGTGAATTCGGCCTCATCATGTGCAAGGCTCAGCCTTACACAGTTTAAAGTAGTTCACTGAGCGCATATGATGGTGGCAAGAATGAGTAGGTTCTTTGAGGGAGTGGAGGACAGGTGTGGACAGTGCGTAGGGAGGCCTGCGAATGATGTCCACATGCTTTGGGCATGTCTGTAACTGAGGGGGTTCTGGTAGGGGTTTGCGGACATGATGTCTGTAGTGTTGGGGGTAATGGTGATCCCGAGTCCAGAGGTAGCGATATTTGGAGTGTCGGAAGACTCGGGAGTCCAGAGGGCGAGAGAGGCCGATGTCTTGGTCTTAGTCTCCCGAATAGCCCGGAGACGGATTTTGCTTGGCTGACGTGACCTGGAGTCACCGAAAGCGGGGGTGTGGGTGAGTGACCTGGTGGAATGTCTCAGGTTGTAAAAGATTAAGTTCACCTTAAAAGGGTCGGTTGATGGGTTCGCCTGGAGGTGGAAGTAATTCATTGACTTCTTGAGGGAAGATTGAGGTGTAAGCAGAGAAGGAAAGCGGGGGGAGGGGGGCTTAAAATGTGGAAGGCAGGACAGAAGGAGGGGAAGGACGGGGGGTGGGGGTGAAGCTGGTTATTTATTATATTGTACAATTTAGCTTTTGCTCCTATTTGTGTGTTTGTTGTTTATATAAATGCCTTAAAAAAATATTTTAAAAAAATACAGAGTGGTGATATTGAAACAGCAGCTGCCATGGACACACCCAAATGCTCTTGGAAATACACAATGGGTGAAGTACTTCACGGCAAGCCTACCAGCCAAGATTGCATGTGACATAGGCAGCGCCATGAAAGTCTTCAGCAGAGGAAACAGGTTGAGGGCTGCTCTCTCTCTCATTCTTTCTCTTTTCAAAGAAGAGTGTCGCCGGTTCGGGAAGCCAACTCTACCAGCGAACTGAGATCTCATAACTGCAACACCTTCTACAACTGAGAGCATACAAGAAACCAGCCAACCTGGATCAGGCGTAGAGTTTTAAAATGTATAAACATAAACAACCTTTAATGTCACAAGTAGGCTTACATTAACACTGCAATGAAATTACTGTGAAAAGCCCCTAGACGCCACATTCCGGCGCCTGCTCGGGTACACAGAGGGAGAATTCATAATTCTCAGCTAGTACGGGAATTGAACCCTTGCTCTGCATCACAAGCCAGCTGTCCAGCCCACTGAGCTAAACCAGCCCCATGTATGTCGAGGAACAATCAAAGGACACTGAACCATATATGCTTTTACCTTTTCTTCTAATTGGACTCTAACTCCCTTTATTTCTGATGCATGTGTGCATGTGATTGTCCTCATTATTGCATGGGAGCTGAATCCTTGACATTGTGTTTTTATAATTTTTCTCCGTTTTACTGGTTATCAAATTTGTACTTCCTTTGACTCAAGAAGATTTTGTTTGATTGGCTCCTTGTTGCTCACTGCTTAAATACATTCTAATTTGCTAAGGGGAATATCCACATGAAAAGGAAACTTTGTTTCAGATTCCAGCATCCACAGTAGTTTGCTTTTACCTGGGAAAGGGGTGAACTGGCTCCCCTCTATTTAGCCTCCTCATCAGTCACAGCAAAATGACTGATGAGGAGGCTAAACAGAGGGGAGCCAGTTCACCCCTTTCCCAGGTAAATGCAAACTACTGTGGATGCTGGAATCTGAAACAAAAACAGAAAATACTAGGCAATCTCAGCATCTGTAGAGAGAGAATGGAGCTAACGTTTCGAGTCTGGATGACTCTTCATCAAAGCTTTGACAAAGAGTCATCCAGACTTGAAACGTTGCCTCCTTTCTCTCTCCACAGGTGCTGTCAGATCTGCTGAGATTGTCCAGCATTTTCTGTATTTGTCAGCCCTTTCTCACCTGGTCGTAACTTCATGAACCCATCTGCATTATTTACTGTCCCTCCGAATAGAGTGTCATCGACTGGCTTTCATTCCGTTGATGTTGCATGCTACAATAGGAGCTTCAAACCTTTTCATATCTTTCATCAACTTCAATTGAGTTACTCGATTTGTACTTTGAGAGGTTATGGCAGAGCATACATTATGGCAGTGTGTGAAGTGGTTCTATTTATCTACTTGTCTTACTACATTTCAGCTGCAGTGCTGATGTTGCATTAAAGGTGAGTCACCATTTGCAGTTGTGTGGGTTACTGAGTTTGTGCCACTTTCTAGTTAAGACTGATGTCACCTGAATATTACTGATGTAACAAATCAAAAATATTATGAATGAGGCATTTATAATGCCAGCAGTACAGCATATAGTCCCTCTATTGTCTGAGTCTTATTTCAACAGATGCTGTGTCGCCCAATTGCCAGGCAATAGCCATCTCCAACAGGAGTACCTCCTGTTGAATCCGAAGTTCAACATCCACTCTCTCCACTACTGATTTACAGTAGCAGCAGTGTGCACCCCCTACAAGATGCACCACAGTAACTCACCAAGATCAGCACCTTCCAAACCCATTACCTCTACCATCTAGAAGGACAAGGTCAGCAGACATATGGGAAGACAACCTCCTGCAAGTTCCCTTCCAAGTCACTCACCACCCTGACTCGGAAGTATATCGCCATTCCATCATTGTCGCTGGGTCACAATCCCCAAATTGCCTCCCAAACAGCATTGTGGGTATACATACATCGCATGGACTGCAGCGCTTCATGAAGGTGGCTCACCACCACCTTCTCAAGGGCAATTAGGGATGCGCAATAAAAATGATGGCCCAGTAATGCTTTCAAAAATAATTTTTTTTTTTTTAAATCCAAAGATATCAAAGATGACAGGTTTTCTTTACACATACTTCTACTGACACAGTTTCAATGACCAATTGAAGGATGCTCTCTTTTAAATTGCTGCCAGGCAATGTCAAATCAGCCACTGCCTCAAATAGCCAATCAGAATAAACCTCAATAGCAAGAGACAAAGAACTGTGGAGGAGCGAAGAGATATGTTTTGCCATGTATACAAATCACAGAAAGCTGACGCACAGGTACACAACATAATCAAGAAAACTCGTGGAATGTTGACATTTATCTCAAAACAGATGAAATACGGAGTAAAGAAAGTTATTCAAGGCCTTGGTCAGACACCATGTAGAGCACAGTTCAGCTCTGGGCCCCACATCTCACCTTGGAAGGTGAACAGCACTGTTTCACCAAAATTATAATAATCTTTCTTAGTGTCACAAGTAGGCTTACATTAACACTGCAATGAAGTTACTGTGAAAATCCTCTCGTTGCCACATTCAGGCGCCTGTTTGGGTACAGTGAATTCAGAATGTCCACCTAACAAGCACATCTATTGGGACTTGTGGGAGGGAACCAGAGCACCTGGAGGAAACCCACGCAGACAAAGGGAGAATGTGTAGACTCCGCACCGACAGTGACCCAAGCTGGGAATTGAGCCCGGGTGCCTGGCACTGTGATGCAACAGTGCTAACCACTGTGCTACTGTGCTGTATTGTACCAGGGTTTAAAGAGTTAAATTGTGGGAACATGTTCCAGAAACAAAGCTTGTACCCACTTCAGTTTAGATAGTGGAGGGCTATTCTAATTGAGGTTTAAGGATCTGATGTTCAGACTTGACAAATAAAAGTAACATTTTACAATTAAAGATAAAACAAAACATTGCAATGCCAAATTAGCAGATTTCCACATCAATCAAGCCAGCGAGAGGGTTAATGCCCTGATTAACATTTTCCATTATATATACCTGCATCGCTACCAACTTGAGAAATAATTTCTGAGGCGATCAGCATGGTGGTTACCTGTCAGCAAATATGCACAGAGATTTTTTTTGTCTCTATGTTCAGTCCAATGCAGTCAGCGATATAACGCAGGTCTGCCATGAGCCTGCAATGTAATCCCAGCTTCAACCTATCCAATTCTGGTTTTAGACATGTCCCATGCAATTTAAGGACAGTTTCAAGCACAACGATTGGCTGAAAACTTCTAGTCAAAAGTTACTATCAACATTAAAAAGGAATTAACTTATGGGATGTGGGTGGCACTGGTTAGGCTAGCATTTATTGACCATCCCTAGTTGACTTTGAGAAGGTGACACTGAGCTGCTTTTGTGAACTCCTGCAGTCCCTAGGTGTAGGTACGCCCACAATGCTGTTAGGGTAGGAATTCCAAGATTTTGATCCAGCGACACTGAAGGAACGGATATATATTTCCAAGTCCGGATGGTGACTTGGAAGGAAACCTCTATGTGATGGGGTTCCCATATATCTGCAGCTCTTCTCCTTCGACAAGGTAGTGGTCGTAGGTTTGGAAGGTGCTGTCTAAGGAACCTTGGTGAGTTCTGCAATGCATCTTGTAGGTGGTGTCCTGGATGGTGTCAAGTTTCTTGAGTGTTGTTGGAGCTGTACTCATCCAGGTAAGTGGAGAGTATTCCATCACACTCCTGACTTGTGCACTGTAGGTGACTGGCAGGCATTGGCAAGTCAGGAAGTGAGTTACTCACCACAGGATTCCGAGCCACTGAACTCCACTTGTAGGCATTGTATTAATGTGGCTCGTCCAATTTAGTTTCTGATTAAAGGTAACCCCCAGGATGTTGATTGTGTGGGATTCAGCGATGGTAATGCCATTGAATGTCTTTTAAAAAAAAAAAATTTAGAGCATCAATTCTTTTTTCCCAATTAATGGGCAATTTAGCGTGGCCGGTTCACCTGAGTTGCACATCTTTGGGTTGTAGGGGTGAAACCCATGCAGACACGGGGAGAATGTGCAAACTCCACACAGACAGTGCTCCGGGACCAGGATCAAACCCGGGTCCTCAGCGCCGTAAGCAACCATGCTAGCCACTGTGCCGCCCTAATACCATTGAATGTCAAGGGGAGTTGGTTAGATCCTCTCTTGTTGGAGATGGGCGTTGCCTGGCATTTATCCAAGACATGATGTAAATCTCGAAAAGAAATATAACTGAAATCACAAGCTTCCTGGACTTAATACTGAACAGCCTTCCTGCACTCTCTGGGTGCAGTCTGTCGGAATTTTATCCTTTGCAAAGCAATGAAGAAGGCTGAAGTGGCGCCGGGAAAATTTGATTTTGTTTTAAAAATGCAGACAAAATCTGATTTCTGTTGCATTAGGGTTTCGCTACCAAACGTGTACACCAAAGATTTGAAATAATAAAGTCTTTTGAAAAGTGTATTAGAAATGCTCTTTCCTTGCTTCAGAACAGTTGCTATTAAAGCATTTGACTGCAAAGAACATCTTTAATTGAAATATTAAATCTAAAGGCTGCAAGCATCATCGTACCATTTCACTTGATGTCAAGCATGTACATACAACCTCGGCTCGTCACAGTATAACCTTTTCAAAGTAAATGTTAAATAATAATAATCGCTTATTGTCACAAGTAGGCTTCAGTGAAATTACTGTGAAAAGCCCCTGGTCGCCACATTCCGGCGCCTGTTCGGGAAGGCCGGGACGGGAACTGAACCCGTGCTGCTGCCTTGCTCTGCATTACAAGCCAGCTGTTTAGCGCACTGTGCTAAACCAGCCCCTAAAAGCGCTGCGTCCGCAGAACGTTGAACCAACTGGTTTGTTTCCTTGGGATGTGGGGGGTGCTGACAAGGTCAGAACTGGTTGGCCATCCCCAATTGCCCTTGAGAAATTGGTGGTGGCCCAACCTCTTGAACCGCTGCAGCCAATCCCCCAGTGCTGCTGGAAAGGAAGTTCCAGGATTTTGATCCCACAACAGTGGCGGAATGGCGATGTTGATCCAAGTCAGGATAGTATGTGGCTTGAAAGGGGACATCCTGGCAGTGGGCTTTCGTGCACCCGCTGCCCTTGTCCTTCTAGGCGCTTAAGATCGCACGCTTGGAAGGTACTGTTGAAGGATGTTTGGTGTGATGCTACAGTGCATCTTTATATCAAACACACAGCTGTCTCTGGGCATCGTGAGTCACCTGATGAAGGAGCTGCGCTCCGAAAGCCAGTGATTCCAAATAAACCTGTTGGTCTTTAACCTGGTGTTGTAAGACTTCTTCCTGTGCTCACCCCAGACCAATGCTGGCATCTCCACATCATAGAGTCATTAAAGCATCGGAGGAGGCCATTCAGCCAGGGGGTCCATGCCAGCTCACTGTAAAGCAATTAGATAATTCTCCTGGTCCAACCTCATCGGCAGCTCGTTCCAAGTATTTATAATTCACGGCACAAAATAGTTACTTCTCACATCTCCCCGTACTGCTGTTAAAATAATTTAAAACCTGCAAGTGTTAGGAGTAGTTACTACTCATCTTATTTCAAAAATAGCAAATTCAACTCAATGGTGAGACTGTCCCATGAAGAGTGATTGGACAAACTGGGCCTGTATTCTCGAGAGTTTTGAAGATTGAGAGGTGATCGCATTGAAACCTGCGAATTACTTGAAGGAATGGACAGGGTAAATGCAGGAAAGATGTTTCTCTTTGTTGGGGAGTCCAGAACCTGATCTAGGTGGTGGCCTGGGGGAGGGTCACCTGTACAACCTGTGGCCCTAAGTTCACAGTGGGCAGTCAGCGGCGTGCGCAGCTGCATTGCCGTGCCCGTTCACCCCAACCCCACAGCCCATCTCCTCGCCACGCCCCGCTACACCCACTGGCCCTGGCAGAAGCCCCTGACCAACGGCACAACTGTCAGCAAACTATGGCCATGTTTGCCACTTTCCGTACCCCTCTCTCTCCCTCAGCAGCCACGGTGCCTGTTTCACGATTTTTAAAAGCACAAGTGAACCTCGACACCGGGAATTCGCCCCAGCGGAGACGGAGAATGGTGGAGGCCCCGGAGAATAGCGGGTCAGGCCCGCTAATGATATGCAAACATGTTTACTGTGCATGCAGAGTGGAACGCATTGACACCGCTGTCTGGGAAACGGAGAATGGCAATTTGGTGTCAAACCGGCGGATGCCACGATTTCAGCATCAAATCGGATTCTCCGCCCAATCGCGTTTCCCGATTCCAGCAGCGGCCGGCGGAGAATCCTGCCCCACATCTGCAACTGAATATGGGATTTGTATCACTCTTACTGTTCATTGAACAAAAACGTCTCGCATTTCCCAAGGATAGCTACACAAATTGGACAGTGTTTTTTTGCGATTTGGCCATCAAATGCTTACTTCACTAACTGCACAGTTTTCCACAGCATGTTTCAGCAGCAAGCAAATTGATTTTTAAACTTATATTTACCTGGTGGTAAGAAAATATTGTGGTCCGAAATGAAACAAAAACCCTGAGAGATTTGGAAAGAAACATTTCTTAATAAACAATTATCCTGGGGAAAGACCCTGTTCTGATCAAAAATATACAATAAAGTTTGATTCAAAACTCTATGACTATGATTCAACAATGCTACCGTCAAGAGACTGGAGGGTGAAAACAATTCAGTGCGATAAATCATTAACCTTGCCCGCTAAATAAAACATGTTAGACTTGTTCAGTTGGCAGGACCAGGAGTTTGTGAGGTTGAAGTTATAATCTAGGCCGACACTGCAATGTTGTACTGAGAAAATCTTTCATTGTTGGGATGCTGGACTTTGAGGCATGAAAGTCAGACCTCTCACACTGAATCAGATAGGCACTGACGATCTCATAACTCTATTTGGAGGGGAGGAGAGAGTGTACGAGCCATCTCTCCTCATACAATCAATAAAGTTATCCTGCAGGTACAGTAAGTAATTAAGAAGGCAAATGGAATGTTTATTGCGAGGGGGACAGAGTATAAAGTAGGGAAGTCTTGTTGCAACTGTACGTGGCATTGGTGATACCACAGCTAGAGTAAGGTGTACAGTTTTATCTCCTTATTTAAGGAGGGATATTCTTGCACTAGAGGCAGTTCAAAGAAAGTTCACTAGGTTGATTCCTGGGATGAAGGGTTGTCTTACGAGGAAGGTTTGAGCCAGATTGGGCCTGTGCTCACTGGAGTTTAGACGGATGACAGGTGATCTTATTGAAATATATAAGGGGCTTGACAGGACGCTGAGAGGATGTTTTCCCATGTGGGAAAACTTCGAGCAGGGGACACAGTTTTCAAATAAGGGGTCTTCCAATTTAAGACCGGGATGAGGAGGAATTTAATTTCTCAGAGGGCTGTTAATCGTTGGAATTCACTGCTTCCGAGTGGAGGCTGGGCCATTGGAAATATTCAAGGTTGAGTGAGACCGATGTTTGATCTACAAGGGAGTCAAGGCTTACGAAAATGTTGGGTAAACTCAGCAGGTCTGGCAGCATCTGTGGAGAGAGAAACAGAGTTAATGTTTCGAGTCTACAGAAAAGGGTTATGGGGGCAGGCAATAAGGTGGAGTTATGGCCATAATCAAGTCAGCCATGATCTGACAGAATGCCAGGACAGGTTCAAGGGGCCAAATGGTCTATTTGTGCTCCTATTTCTTACAATCTTATGTAATACCACAAAGAAAATACTGGTAGAAGCCCCAGATCAGCCTCCATATCGTATGCTATTTGGAATACCACAATCTTCCCAATATCAATGGCCAGAATTCTCATAGCTCAGTTTCACTCGTCCAACTATTCAATTTCTGCCTATGCTCCTGTAGAAGAAGACAACACAGAAGAAAAGAAGACTAGGTCAGTCTTGAAGGAGGACATGATGGCGTTGTGGTATTTAACTGGACTAGTCACCCAGAGAACGGGATTGGAATCCCACCAAGCAAATGGTGAAATTGTAATTCATTCAAAAAATATCATCATGCCCGACTTCATGACGCATTGAGGTAGTTGAGTCTCTCGAAAGTCCTCTTGCGAGATTCGCGACGCTTGAGATGTCTCGCGGGATTCAACCGAGTCGTGATCAGGATCTCGCTCAAAAAGTTAAATGAGCCAGTAGCATCATTTAAATATGTCTGTGCCGGTTTCTCCCACCAGCAGGACCTGAGGGCTGGGAGACCTCACCAGGACGCCATGTAGCACTGGTTTCTGCAAACGTGGACCAGGTGTAATGACACCCAAGGGTCTCCCAGGCCATTGGAGACCCCTGGGTGGTCGGGCATTGAGCATGGTGGCACATTGGCACTCCCATTGGCAGCGTAGACCTGGTACTTTGGCACTACCCAGACACTGTAAAAGTGCCCAGGTAGCACTGTCAAGGTGCCATTGTGGCAGTGCCAAGATGCCCATGTGCCAGGTTACCTGTGCCAGGGGTTGGGCCCAGGGTGCCTTCCCCATAAGAGGTGTGGTGAGGGGGGGGGGGGGGCTCAAGGACCCTGGAGGAAGTACGTTGGGCAGTCGGGGGGAGTCTAGAGGCCGTGGTGGGGTCGCTGAGAGGGGTCGAAAGGTTGGGGCTGTCTTTAAAAATGGTGCCCCGATCCACGAGTCGTCTTCCTGCACTGGGGAGCCGAGTTCATCAGTGTAGGAAATTATGTAAGTGCAGCCATTCCTTGCTGAGGCCAAGAAAAACAGCAATGTGCCTTGAATAGCGGAGATTTTCTCAGCGATGTTCAACCTGCCCGAAACCGGACTGTTTTCTTCCGGTTGAATCGCACCCTCGGAATTAAACGTCCACTGGTGACCATGAAAGCTCTGTCGCAAAAACCCATCGGGTTCACTAACACCCTTTATAAAAGGAAATTAGCCATCCTTACATGGCCTGGCCTACACGTGACTCCAGATCCACAGTAACGTGGTTGACTCTTAACTGCCCCCTGAAATGAGGTTTATAATAATAATACTAATACTACTAATAATCGCTCACTGTCACAAGTAGGCTTCAATAAAGTTACTGAGAAAAGCCCCTCGTCGCCACATTCTGGCGCCTGTTCGGGGAGGCCGGTATGCGAACTGAACCCGCGCTGCTGCCTTGATCTGCATTACAAGCCAGCTGTTTAGCCCACTGTGCTAAATCTAGCCCACTGTGCTAAACCAGGTTTAGCAAGCCACTCGGTTCTGAGGGCAATTCAGGATGGACAATAAATGCTCGCCCAGCCAGCGATACCCATATCCCAAGAATGAATAGAGAAAAAAACAGTCTCGACTTTGGAAGAGCAAGGTTTCCATATAAGGGACTTGAAAGAGGGAATAAATGGGAATATAAGAGGCTCAGGATCAGTATGACACACACATTTCATTCTATTTAGTCACGCAATCACTATTTAACAGCAGGTGTATGCAATGTAATGGGTTGGTATAAACAAATCAACACTGAGCTAAAGTTTAGCTAATGCTGCTGATCTTGTTGGCTCCTTCTCCGCAACCCACTATCCACTTTTTCCCAGTCTCCACAACACCAAGAGATTCACAATCACTGACAATGCCACAGCCAGCCTGGACTGAAGCTGGAAATGGACCGAGGCAACTCCATCGTTATGTGCCTCAGTTTTCTGGTGCTTTGGTCAAGACCAGACAACGACAGTGTATCTGATCGCGACGGTCACAAGGGAGAGTCATCCTGCGGCTTTGCGGCCCTGCCTCTTTGGCATCATTACATTTCCTTCTCATCCTCTACTTTCAAGTAACACATCAATACTGTGTGAAACAGGAGAATGAGAGCAGAGCAAACACAAAGTGGCCCATCGAGGCTGCTTGACTTATAAAGTTCAGCTGAACCTGGAGAAATGCACACAATCTCTCATCAACACTTGCTGAAATATGATATAATTATCACTTGCGGGTTACCTGCTGCCCCTTGAACCAACATTTTGTAAAGATGCAACTATAAACCCTGAACAGTAACTTCTAGATGTGTCATCAAAACAACAGCATGGCTTGAAAGTGATGGGGAAGGTACAATTACACACGGAAGCTGCCAGGCTGGACGCTTGGCCATAGGCCTCTGCCACCATTGGTGATGTTAATGTTGGGGAGGGACACTGCCCTTACATGGCCATTAACTGGGCACCATCAATTTCCACATGAGTGAGTAGGTTCCTCAATGCCACCTGCGCCATTATTAAATCTGTGAATGATTTTTGTACAAAATTACAGTATTTTGTTGCTGATCATTTTTCTTCTCATTTTTGCCAGTAAGCGCAATGCTGCCAAGGGTACAGACAATAGGGGGAAGAGCGTTATATTTGCTCCTGCTTCTCATGACCCCAGTTACGAGCCAGCTGTTGTTGGTGTCACCTTCACTGTTTGGCAAACTATTTTTAAAAAATAATTTTTAGGGTACCCAATTTTTTTTCCAATTAAGGGGCAATTTAGGATGGCCAATCCACCAAATCTGCACATCTTTTTGTATTGTGGGGATGAGATCCACGCAAGTACGGGGACAATGTGCACACTCCATATGGACAGTGATCCGGGGCCGGGATCGAACACGGGTCCTCACCGCTGTGAGGCAGCATTGCTAATGACTGCGCCACCGTGCCGCCCTCTTATTGGCAAACTAATGGCGTGGATCACTTGCTTATTATGGAACCTAACCGATTTTCATTTCCAAATATCTCAAATGGGCGGCACGGTAGAACAGTGGTTAGCTCTGTTGCTTCACAACGCCAGGGACCCGGGTTCGATTCCCAGCACGGGTCACTGTCTGTGCGGAGTCTGCACGTTCTCCCCGTGTCTGCGTGGGTTTCCTCCCACAAGTCCCTAAAGACTTGCTGTTAGGTGAATTGGACATTCTGAATTCTCCCTCCGTGTACCCGAACAGGCACCGGAATGTGGCGACTAGGGGCTTTTCACAGTAACTTCATTGCCGTGTTAATATAAGTCTACTTATGACAATAAAGATTATTATTATTATAATTAAATGCCTCACAAAGATGGGGCCAGTTACCTCAGCACAGATTGGGATCAAACCGCACCACTCAGTATGGTTTAGTTCTACTCTGGGACGTGCATTTATGAGCCCAGAAAATTAAATAGGTTAGCACATAATTTGATCTCATACCTCATTTACTTCAATCTTTGAAGGAAGTTAAAGAAACCACATTTTATTTTGCTTTAGAAATTTTGACCTGGCCACTAACGTGGTCGGAAGGATGGCTAAACGGAGCCAGTGAACCTGTGCAATTAGTTTGTAATCCGGCCTACTCATGAAGCCCCATGTTGCTCGATTCAAAGCCAGACCTGAATATATTCTGCCAGTCAATGGAACTGAAAGGAGGGGGGTGGGGGGGATTAGTTGGCACAGTGGTTTAGCACACTGTTGCTTTACCTCTGGGAATTGGGCTCAAGTTCAACCCAGACTAATGGGATGAAAGTCTCATTTCTTTGCAGTCTGTAAGGGTCTCAGGAGAAGGGAGTTTGGACAGTTTCGGCCCAGTTGCTCGCGGATGTAAGCCCACAGCACAAAACTGCCCATAATCCATCTCTAATTGGCAATCTCACTCAGAAAGGTCGGAAGGATGGCTGGTGTTGAAGTGAAAATGTCACAAGTAGTGCAGTAGGGGGTGTTTTAATGAGGTTGAGGTTAAGGTATATTGTTGGGGCAGAGCGGAGGGAGCTCTCCACTACAGCTGGTTCTGCTGTACCTGCTCTGTGACTGCTGAATTCTGACATTGGATGCCAAAATAAGTAAAGTATTCCATTCCCCAGAAATGACAGCCGTCACTGTGAAGTGCAAAGAAAAATCACCAATAATCTCAATTTTTAAAAAAGCCCGAAAACATGCTTGGTTTCATTATTTCTCCCACTTCAGGTCTAGGTTTGTCCGAGGGTAGATTTATGTCATTTTCCAAGAAATCAGAACGATGGTTAACACACGCTGACAGCCAAATCCTTTTGAGGTTGGTGCTGTACCGAAGGTAACTGTTTCTGATAAAGTTTACGTTGAGATTGTGATCATTTTTATACAGACACAAACACACACACATACAAATGGATATAAATCTATAGGCATGCACATCTATATAGGCAGGGAGCTATATTGCTAAGAGACAGTGTGTACATCCTTTGGCTGCACATTTTGCTAATTGGCGAAGGAAAAAAACTTGCGTCGTTTTGTAGCAAAATGAATTTGATCTCTGAAAATGAACGCTACATCATCCCAGGCGAAACTGTCACTCTCGTCAGCTTCACACACTGAAACCCAGCCGACCAGAGAGCCCCGTTCTTAGACTGATCTTTTTGAACAGGTCCATCAGAAAATACCTTGCTTGGTTGATTTTAAATGTTGTGGATTTGATGAGCAGGGTCTGTTTGGAAGGGGATACAGCGGCATTAACGCAATCCCCAAACGCCCAATCTGTGCTGAAGTGTTATGAACCTGAAATGGAAGCCTCTAAATATTTTATTTCTTTTAGTAGGATTAATCTTTAGATTCGCAGACACGCAAAGGATTATGAACAAAGAGTTCAAATTACTCCCATTGCTATTCTTTTGATATTGATGCTATTGATTCACATATAACACTGTGTAATTACAGGCTCTCTTTGCATGTATTTTGTTAACTCAATTACTACGTTTATTAGCTACAACTATGGCTTCTCTTGTAAGCTTCACAATATAAACGCTCACGATCCAGAATGAAAAATATTTATATTCATTGTCAATGGAACTTGTCCAAACTGCTTATCCAATTGAGTTTCTTTAATATCCTAATACTGTAAAAGCTTAATCGAACCTCGAACACCAATCCACACAAGCCATAAATCATTGTATTCATTTTAAGGTGACATCTTTATGGTGCAGAACTCTAATTGCAGTCAGCTAGATAACACCAACCAGTGAGCCACTGAACTGCTCTGTGAAAAGTCACCTTTTACCTCTATCTATAGACGTTTCAGATTACCAGAGGTATGGCATTGTGCTATTGCCACTGGACTAGTAACCCAGAGACCCAGGGGGGTAATGCTTCGCTGAGCCAGGTTCAAACCCCACCATGGCAAATGGTGAAATCTGAAGCCAATAAAAACTGGACTTTAAAAAAGTCTAATAGCGTCCACAAAACTATTGCTGATTATCGTTTAAAACCCATCTGGTTCAGTAATGTCCTGTAGGGAAGGAAATCTTCTATCTGTATCTAGTCTGGCCTACACCTGTCTCTTAAATGCCCTCTGAAATGGTCTACCAAGACACTCGGTTCAAGGGCAATTAAGGATGGGCAACAGGTTTTCGGGTGACGGCCATGGAGTGAGTGGTCGCACACAGGGCTACTCCGGCTCGGAGGCGCTGGTTTTGGCACTTTATACCCGTTAACCGGGTAGTTCCGGCAGAAAAGTGGCATGCAAGGTGTAGAAGGGGAGTTTCTCCCCAAGAATGTCTGTTGGATATCAGACAGTACCAAAAAACAGTTAAAGACCTGACTAAGTAATTGGAGGGACCCGTGAAGCAGCAACAATTGCGAGAATGGCGGAAGAGGAAGGATCACTGTCAGTGGGAAAGCTCCAGATGGAGCAGTTGATGGCCTTCATCGGAGAGGAATTTCGGCAGCATAGGAAGGAGATGCATGGCATCTGGTCGAAGGCCATTGAGGGAACAGAGCACCTCTGCGGGGATCATTGGACCTCGAGGCACAAGGGGCGACGTACGCGAGGTGGAGAAGGTGGGGCGGGATTCTCCGACGCCCCATCGGGTCGGAGAAACCCTGGGCGGGGGGGGCGGCGCGAAGCTTGCCCCGACGCCGGCTGGCATATTCTCCGGCACCGTTTTTGCGCGGAGGCAGGATTCCCACCACGCCGGTCAGGGGCCGTTGGCAGCGCCCCCCCCCCCCAGGCGATTCTCCAGGCCCCAATGGGCCGAGCGGCCGTCCATTTTTTTGCCAGTCTCACCGGCGTGAGTCACTCAACTCACCTACCGGTGCGACCTGGCAGGTAAGTCGATGGGTGCGGTCCTCAGGGGTGCGGGGGGGGGGGGGCTTCCCGCGGTGACCTGGCCGGCGATTGGGGCCCACCGATCTGCGAGCAGGCTTGTTCCATGGGTGCACTCCTTTCTTCCCCGCCAGCCCCTGTAGGACTCCGCCATGGCCGGCGCGAAGAGAACCCCCTGCGCATGCGCCAAAACACGCCGGCTGGTCTGTGCATGCGTGTAATTACGCAGGCGGTTCTGCGTATTCGCGAGATAACGCTGGCCCTTCGCAAACACACGCCATCCCTTCGGCGCTGGCTGGAGGGGGCCAACCCCTCCGGTGTCCACCCCGCCCCCGAAATGCGTAGAATCTCGCACTTTCGGCGGCTGTTGATGCCGGAGTGGTTGGCGCTGCTCCAGCCGGCATGGGGACTTAGTCCACAGAAGGAAGAGCCTCAGCGATGGTGTCCGACCAGAGCGATCAGATCGTGTCTTTGGAGGCGGATGTGGGGATGTTGGGGCATCGATGCAAGTCGCTGCAAGTGAAGGTGGAGGAGCAGGAGAACAGGTCCAGACGACAAAACCTGCAAATTGTGGGTCTGCCAGAGGGTGTGGAAGGAATGAGTGCCACAAAGTCTCTGCTGAAACTGCTGGCTGGGCTGGTGGAGGGGAAGATGGTAGACAAGGCCTCAGAGGTGGACTGGGCCACAGGTCAATGAGGCAGAAGCTAAGAGTGGGGGAGCCGCCGTGGGCGGTGATCGTATGGTTGCACAAATTTGTGGAGAAGGAGAAGATTCTAAGGTGGACCAGGGAAAAGCAAAGACTGCGAATGGGAGGAGTGTGATGCGGTCCGTTGGGTGGGGTTGGGTGGGTATTCAGGTGGGTAAGGGGCTGATTGCACGGGCTAAGGAGGGTGGGGTATGCATGGAGGGCCTTCAAGCAGAAGTTGCCATGCTAGCTAGTACTGCTGATGAACGGATGCGAGGTGGGGGAGGAGATCGCAAGAGGTGGCCAGGTGGGGGGATTACGACATGGCAGAGTTGGAGGCTGAGTGTGATCATGGGTGGAGAGGTGGGCTGTCTTGGATGGGCCCGGTTTAGGGCGCAATTAAATGAGGTAGAACCGGTGAGGGATGATGGTGGACGGTAAAGGGGAGTGGAGGCATAAGCCTCCAGTAAGAGTTGCGACGTGGAACGTCTGGGGGTTAAAGGGTCGATTTTTGCGCACCTGAGGAGTTTGAAAGTGGAGGTGATTTTTCTGCAGGACACACACCTCTGAGTGAAGGATCAGGTCAGGTGGAGGAAGGAATGGGTGGGACAACTTATTCACTCGGGTCGGGCAGCACGGTGGCCTAGTGGTTAGCACAACCGCCTCACGGCGCTGAGGTCCCAGGTTCGATCCCGGCTCTGGGTCACTGTCTGTGTGGAGTTTGCACATTCTCCCCGTGTCTCCGTGGGTTTCGCCCCCACAACCCAAAAATGTGCAGAGTAGGTGGATTGGCCACGCTAAATTGCCCCTTAATTGGAAAAAATAATTGGGTAATCTAAAAATTAAGAAAAAACTTATTCACTCGGGGGTTTGATTCAAAGTCGCGGGGGTATGGCCATTTTGTTGAACAGAAGAACAAGGGACGGAATTTTCCCTTCTGGGGACTAAGTCCCCATGCCGCCGGAAAACGGGAAGAATCAGTCTGGACTTTTTCCTCAAAGGTCCGGGGTGATTCTCCGTTTTCCAGGGGGCTAGCAGAGCACCAACGAGCATCCCGCAGCTCTGGCATGCGTGCGGCAGCCCACCACGGCGCGGGTGCCGCCAACATGGCGGAGCCACACAGTGGGCCTGCGCGGAGTAAGGTAGGTCCCTCCCAGATCGCAAGGGCCCGCCGAACGGTGGCCCCCGATCGCGGGCCTGGCCACCGCTGAGGCCCCCCCCCCCCCGGAGTCATATGCCCAGCGGCCCCCACCAGGACCGCCACCGTGGCCGCGGGTCCCAGTTCCCGCCGGGTGGTACCACTTGTAAACCAAGCCGGTGGGAGTTCGGCCAGTCAACCGCACAGAATCACCGTGGGGGCCTGTTCCAACGGCCCCCGACCAGTGTCGCATCGACCGTGCGCGTGGGACTGGCAGGTCCACGGAAGCGCCGTTGCGCCGGATTTCCGGCGTGAACGGCTATTCTCTGCTGCCGCGCTGGGCCGATTCTGGCGCGGAGGGTCGGAGAACCCGGCCCAAGGTTTTTGGGGCCCAGGGAAGTGCAGGACCCGAGGTGAAGATATATGTGATAGCGAGTGGGGTGCTGGAGGGGATGCCGCTGGTGCAACTCAACATATATGCGCCGAACTGGGACGACGCTGGGTTCGTAAAGGGGTTAGTGGGAGCATTCCAGGGCTTGGATACCCACCAACTGATTATGGGTGGAGGTTTCAATTGTGTGACGCCAACATTCCATGGATCAATTTTTTTAAAAGTTCGGCATCAATGATATTAACTCCTCCAAATTGTGAGCAAAGATTCAATGAGTTTCTTCGTTTGAAATTTTTAAAACATTATCTGAAATTATGCAAATCCTGAGTCTTAGAAGCGGAATATGCAAAGTTATCGGGGGCAATTTTTTGCCCGCGTTCACCACGAGCGCAAACAGCAGTGTGGGCGCAAAACTCACGAGAACGAGAAATGAGATTCGCACCAGCAAGATCTCGTTTTCCTATTTTCCCTGTCCCTTGCTGGTGATATAAGGTCCCCGCTCCCTCACTTCAATACATTTCAATAAATTTTAATATAATTAGCAGATGTCCCCACCACATATTCCCCCTCATTTTGAATTCCTCGCTTGTTGACGTGACGTTGGCGAGGTTTATAACGGGTACTGAAAAGTGTGAAGCAGTTCAAGGGAACCCGCTGAGGCTGCGCATGTAAGTATAGACTCCGGGGAGTGGAACCTGTCCAGTCAGTGTCCTGGGACTGCCACCATAGCACTGCCGCCTGGCACTGCCTCCTGGCATGGCTGCCAAGGGGTCCCTTCCGGGGAGTTCCTTGTGGCGGGGGTTGCTTATGTGGATGGGGTGGAGTTACCCCAATGCTTGTATTGGGGGGGCGGTGTTAGCCCCGATGCTTGGTGGGTAGGGTGGGGTTAGCCCCGATGCTTGGTGGGTAGGGTGGGGTTACCCCAATGCTTGGTCGGTAGGGTGGGGTTACCCCAATGCTTGTGTGGGGTGGGTAGGGTTACCCCGGCGCTTGTGTGGGGTGGGGAGGGTTACCCCGGTGCTTGTGTGGGGCGGGTAGGGTTACCCCGGTGCTTGTGTGGGGCGGGTAGGGTTACCCCGGTGCTTGTGTGGGATGGGTAGGGTTACCCCGGTGCTTGTGTGGGATGGGTAGGGTTACCCCGGTGCTTGTGTGGGGCGGGTAGGGTTACCCTGGTGCTTGTGTGGGATGGGTAGGGTTACCCCGGTGCTGGTGTGGGGCAGGTAGGGTTACCCTGGTGCTTGTGTGGGATGGGTAGTGTTACCCTGGTGCGTGTGTAGGGCGGGTAGGGTTACCCTGGTGTTTGCGTGGGGCGGGTAGGGTTACCCTGGTGCTTGTGTGGGATGGGTAGTGTTACCCTGGTGCGTGTGTGGGGCGGGTAGGGTTATCCTGGTGCTTGTGTGGGATGGGTAGTGTTACCCTGGTGCGTGTGTGGGGCGGGTAGGGTTACCCTGGTGTTTGTGTGGGGTGGGTAGGGTTACCCTGGTGTTTGTGTGGGGTGGGTAGGGTTACCCCGGTGCTTGTGTGTGTGGGATTACCCTGATGCTTGTGTGGGGTGTGTAGAGTTACCCCGGTGCTTTTATGGCTAGGATTACCCTGATGCTTGTGTGGGTGTAGTGGGGTTACCCCGAAGCTTGTGTGGGGTGGGTAGAGTTACCCCGATGTTTGTGTGTGTGGGAATACCCCAATGCTTGCCTTGGCGGGAGTTTGTCGAGGTGCTCATGCGGGTGGGTGCGGGGGGGGGCTATGCTGGTCCTTGCATGGGGAGTGGGGTATGCTTGCTGCACTGGTCGCTGAATGGGGTGGGCGGATTCCCCATATCTGTGGGGGTGGGGCAGGTGAAATAATTTATTTTGTGCAGATCGATATGGAGCTGGCGTTGCCAGCTCTCAGAATCCCCATCCCACCAGCATGACAGTCTCCGAGACGCCTGCAGCATTTTCGCACTCTGAATGCTGCATTACCTGGTCAGATAAGCGGGCTGTGCCGACAGGAAATTTCACACATGTTTTCTCAGCAGAACCAGCACTTAACAGTAAACATCGGAAATTTACCTCTATGGACATCGAAAACTCAGGTTGACATCAGGAATGTTTGACTAAACTTCCCAAAGCAATATAGAGACAGGCTGCCAGTTTGGAATTTGAGTTTTGATATACTTCAAGGGTGCAGTCAGTTACTAAATACATACAATTATTGTTTTCCTTTTCCATTTTAGAACTTTAGTTGCGGTTCTGTGTTGTACCATCACACAGGTCTTGAAAGGGGAACTAAAAGTTGTTTGAAAAGGCCACAAATTACCCAGTATGTGTCTGATACACGCAAATCAGATTTTGATCATTCCAACCTTTTCCCCTTCGTGAACCATGGTCGTCGGAATGGGGCGTATTTGAAACAGATGACCCACGTAATCACAGCTGGAGATTCACTCCAGCCCCCTCTTGATAGAAAGCTTGCAATGCACCCCAAGAATAAACTGTGCAAACATCAATGTGAATTGGAATGAATTCAATGTTTAAATATTTGAAATGAAGACATCTATAAATGTTACCCAAAAATTAAAATGTGAAAATATTGGATTTACAACGCAGAATCACAAATATTACCGAGGAAACTCGAACGTTGTATGTTTCCACTTACTCGGCATGACAGTGCTTGCATTTTGCTGTGTGTCTCGCAACTCGACATGTTCAGTCTGTAGAATTGTCTGTGCCTCGCTGCTGCCATTCTGCGCTCTGATCACTGGCTGGCGACTGATCGGTTTCTTTCTCAAAGTTCGGAAAACCCTCTGAACTTCTGCGAGTAACATGGCCTGTATTGCTTCTAACAGCTGTCAAAAACGTTTGACCAGAAATGTGCATTAATACGAATCTAAAAACCATCGGCAAATTTACACCCGTCATTGACTTCAGTAGCTTACCTCCACTGATTGGACTTGCCAGCTTGCGATCAAGTTTGAAAGAATATCAAAGTTCTTTTCCTTGCTTAAGCTCGAGGATCGATAAAAGGTTCGGTCTATATGGGGAGAAAATAAAGTTTCAATATTTGGAATTAATTTGAATTATTATATAGTGAATATACATATATATACATGCATATATATCCACACTTTCAACTATCTTGTTGATTTTGTTAATTGTATATCAATTATGTCTAATGATATGCAGGCAGAGGGCATTAATTGGTGTTTCACTTGAGCATATATGAAGAGATATTTATTGAGACTGTGGTGTGATTGAATGAGGAGGTATATGCTTCTAATATGTCATTCTGCAACTACATGTAACACTGAGTAAAGGTTGGCTCCAGTGTCACCCCTCAGCAACAGGCTTTCCAAAATAATAATAATAATGATAATCTTTATTAGTGTCACAAGTAGGCTTGCATTAACACTGCAATGAAGTTACTGTGAAAATCCTCTAGTCGCCACACCCCAGCGCCTGTTCGTGCACACAGAGGGAGAATTCAGAATGTCCAATTCACCTAACAAGTGCGTCTTTCATATAAATCAGAGAATCCTTCTAGTGCAGAAGGAGGCCATTCAGCCCATCAAGTCTGCATCAACCCTCAGAAAGAGTTCCCTACCTAGGCCCTATACCCATAACCCCAGCTAAACATTTGGACACTAAGGAGAAATTTTATCATGGCCAATCCACCTAGCCTGCCCACCTTTGGACTGTGGGAGGAAACCTAAGCACCCGGAGGAAACGCACGCAGACACGGGGAGAACACAGTAACTCTGTGCAGACACCACACAGAGAGTGACCCAAGCCGGGAGTCGAACCTGGGACCCTGGTGCTGTGAAGCAACAGTGCTAACCACTGTGCTGGTAAAATCAGCCATGTCTAACTATTATCCAGATGAATCCAATGCCTCTCTCACTTGATAGCAGGTGCGCAAAGTATCAGCTTGGCTCAATTAACTACTTTGCCAACATACATAATCTCGGGTTCACCTCCTAAAAAATGACCATTTGGTTCTCTGTGGACCATCCTCTGTGGAGCCTCCGCTCCCGATTAGGGATTAACACCTTCAGGAGAAACAAACGTAACATTTTGCTCTCGAAGCAT
Source organism: Scyliorhinus canicula (assembly GCF_902713615.1). Taxonomy (NCBI): domain Eukaryota; kingdom Metazoa; phylum Chordata; class Chondrichthyes; order Carcharhiniformes; family Scyliorhinidae; genus Scyliorhinus; species Scyliorhinus canicula. Next base: position 25,916,929 of record NC_052157.1, read on the forward strand.
TAGTTTCAGGACCATTTTCCTGGAAAGTTGGTTCCTGTTTCTTTTCTGTCAATCAACACTTACTTTGCATCATTTCTCCAGGAAGTGCAGGGATTGATGGCTGGGATGTGTCCCCTTTCCCTCGCTGGAAATCCGCTTTCTGCTGTCTGGAAAACAGTAACAAAATGCTCGTTGCCAAAGGAAGGCTGAGGTCGATTTAAACCATTTCACGTTAACGTGAAAAAGGCAGTTTCCGATCTAACTCAAAATGAGACATTCACTTTTGCGCTTTGCAAACATTGTATTCACAGAAGCACAAATGCAAAGAAAACTCGGCACTTGATGGCTGCAGTACGTGCACGTCCATGAAAATTGCAGAGCCCATGTTGCGAAATAACCAACTTCACAGAACTCAGTTCACTCAAATAGAAATTCTCCGATTGTACTGGCTGAATAGAATATTTTCAATTTTCCGCAAGTGTTTTATATTATAAAGGTCTCCCTCGCCACTAAATAAAAATGATATGTACTCCACATTTCGCCGTGAAATTGAACAAGTAGCTTTTTCTTTGACGCAAGTGTCAGGGTCTGACCTGGGCAAGTGCAGATTATATGGCTACTTTTATTCAAAGGCCCAACACATTTGGAGTGGGCGGGGGGAATGTGGTTGTGGAAATGTATTGGTATTAGGAGGCAGCACAATCTATTTTCTGAATATGTCAGGTTAGAATTGAAACCCTTGCCCTTAAGTAGAACTCTCCTTCCCCCAGCGCACACCGTGCTATCAACTGGCAGTGTGCAGCGCCACATCTTGCTTCCTGCTGTCAGCAGATATGTTACGTGCAAATACCACAAAGCAAAACGTTACAAGGAGCAAGTTTTTTTTTGGCAGGGTTGCATGTTAATTTGGAATGGCACAGATTATGGAATCAGTTTTTAAACACACTTCGCGATCAGCTTGAGAGTGAGAATATTTTAAAATGAGTAATCAATGAATCACTGTTTAAATCAGGCAATCAATTAAATGGGCAAATTAATTGGGCAACTTGTCTAGAATGGTCAAGTTAAATAGGCAACAAAATGGAACTTTTATAAGCCAGTCTAGAACTGATGCACGTGAAGCTGTTTTAGTTTTGTGTCATTATTTAACTTGGATCATTAAAAAGTCTCAAGTCACTCGAATTTATGAAAAGCAAAATGACTGTACAGCGTCAGACCTACTATAGAGCATCCGGAAAGTAAAGAATGAGTTTTGAAAAAGGGCCACATCCAAAAAAGTTAACTTGTATGCACAGCTATCCATTTCCAAAATTTTAGATTGTTACTGCAAGCAAAATAAACACAACTAATTGCGAAAAGTGGCAACCCAATTGTTGGATGTTTGCAGGTTCATCAACATCAGTGTGGGAAATGCACACCATTTATTCACTGGGAAGTCTGAAATATTTATCACACTCCTGGAAAACATTGTTGATTTTTTTGATGTGAAATACTTAAGATTTGAGCTTTTAAGATTGAAAAAATAATGGCTGCAATCTACCGGGCGCATTATGCCCAAAAACAGCGTGGCGTGGCCGGTAGATGCCAAGAGACCTTCTTCTCTGAGCTACCCGGCTCGCCAAGCCTCCTGAGATCTAATGCAATCTTGCGAGACGTCGCAATATGAATCCCGCCCATTGTGGGCGGATCAACTATGAGGAAATCTGCATATTAGAACAAGGCAGCTACTCTCTGAGGGGATTGGAGGCTCCCAAGTGCTTTCTTCTGGGCAGGGTGGCACCCTGGCAGTGCTAGTGCCACCCAGGCACGTTGAAACCATTGGCAGTGCCAAGGTGCCACCCTGCCCAGAGGACATGCACTTGGGGCACATCGGCAGTGCCAGATGGGTACTTGGGCAGTGCCAGGCTGATACCTGGGTGGCACTGGCAGGGTTCCAGGATGGCATCCCGATCTCCGCCTGCACTGAGGAGCTCCGGTGAGCTGAGCTTCTGAGTGCAGAAAACAGGACAAAGTGCAACCTCATTGGGGAGTTCCCCGCTGAGGCCTCAAATCTACCCGAATAGGAACAGAGTCCCATTCCATAGCGTGGATTTTGTCGGCGGTCCGAGTGCAAAGAAACATCCGGCTAAACAAGCTCGTTATGGATTCTGTTCCCGTTTGCGTAGATTGCGCCCAATATCTGATGCAAACAGATATTAAATTTAAAAAAAACACCTGGCCAGCACAGAAATGGATATTTCCAATAATCCTGTGGATTCCTTACAGCGTCAGATGCCAAATACAAAACTGGTAAGCAAGGAAGTGAAACACAGCAACTGATGTTGTTAATGGAATATTTGCCGACAAGAATCACTGAATTTTTCAATGCCACTCTAAAATCGATTTGCCCACCAACAGCTTTACACATTGCTATCAAATACAGAGGCACTGTTTATTTTCAGATTATCCGACACAGCCTTCGAGCTTTAAGTCCATCAGATAGTAAACACTGCAGAATCCTTAAGGTGGCCTTCGATAAGACAGCAGCCTGGTTTGTTAGTTTAGGCTCAGCCCTTTTGAAAGCAGCTATCCACTAAATATTAAATTCCCCCCCTAACATTATGATTTAAGGTAATTTTGTGGGAAAGAAAACCATTTACCTCAAAGTTAGAAATGTTTATTAAATTATCAGTTATTCTTAAAAGCTTCTGGCTTGCAGTTACACATATAGATTTACTGCCACAATTTGGGTAAAGGTGATTATTTACTGTCCCAGGATCTGATTTTATGCAGAAGTTACTGTTTTGCCTAATTTGAGAGTCCCCCATATCTGTAGCATGCACCAGTTTACAAAGCATTATAAATAATGAGCCTTGAAATCACACTTTTGTTTCCAGATTAACCAATTACATGATTAAATCTATGAGCGTGTTGAGTTAGCTGTTCTCAAACGGAGCTTGCAGTAGGGAAGCTGCAATTAGCCTCAGCAGTCCAGTTGAGGGAGATTAAAATCAGTCCAGGATATCTCTCTAGGTCATTACCCACTGACCCTGGTTGAAAAGACCTCAAATAAGATTGACACTGGCTGTGGTTTCCCACCCCCATGATCTGATCACCTGCTGACATTTTCCTAACAAACATTGTATCGAAAAATAATGCCCACCTGAATGAGATCCTATGACTAGAGACTCAGGAGTCATCAGATTCAGAACGAAGAGGAGGTGTTCAATTGGCCTGTGTTGGATTATATAAGTCTGCTTACTATTAATGCTCACTGTGCTTGATTGGTTAAACCTGGGCGTAGATTCAGAGGAAAGTAAACAAACTGCAGAAAGAGCTGGGAGCATGGAGTGGACATTTACAAGATTGTAACTAAAACCTGTTACGAACATAAGTGTCATCACAGAATGTCAATCACCTGGAAGAGAAAATTAATTGACAAATAATAACTGAATGTAATGTTTGCTCTGCATTTGATTTGTGAAGCAGATATATTTGTGCATAAACGTGATGAACTAATACTGATTCTTGAGCATTATAGTACTTTTAATGACTAAGAGGAGGCTGGTGGTAAATGAATATTCACTACTTTCAAAGACCAGCTCAAGGCAGCATGTTACAGTACAGTCCTTGTTGGGAGTACTTGACAACACTCGGCCCTGTTTTGGGCCTGCTTTTATCTTAGTTCATAACCAGCCCCATAATTGTCATATTACACAGATGTAATATATATATTACTCATTTGTCTTGCCAAGTTGTATTTAACTTGATGATAAACAAAGTCAAAGTGTTCCAGTTGATGAAAAATTATTTATTGAGGAACAAAATAATATACTTGAGCTCTTTTACTTTAATACTTTGACTAGTAATAGAATTAACTAAGATTAGATTACATTAACAATTCATATAATACATTATACTCTGAGCTGGTCACATCTATCCTCCAGCTGCAACACACACACACTAACACTAAGAAAGAGCGGGAAACTCCTTATATAATTCCGGTTCGTGTTGCCATCTAGTGTTCATCTGACTGTACTGACTGCACATTAACTAATCATGTATTAACATATAGAGAGATCATTGCATCCCCCTTTTTTGTGTTTCATTTTTCTACATGCACGATAAAGAAAATTGTACATAAGAAATTAAGTATTATGTCATGTATAGTAGATCAGTTATGAATCAAACAGTCAAATGTTCATAAGTTCAATAGTAAGGGATGACATCGGTGCTATGGATGATAAGGTTGAATCTATTTGGGTGGAAATCAGGAATAGTAAGGCGAAAAAGTCACTGACAGGAGTAGTTTAGCGAAGGAGCGATCACAATATGGTGGAATTTAAAATACAGATGGAGGGTGAGAAGGTAAAATCAAATACTCGTGTTTTGTGCTGAAACAAAAGAGATTACAATGGGATGAGAGAAGAACAAGCTAAGGTAGACTGGGAGCAAAGACTTTATGGTGAAACAATTGAGGAACAATGGAGAACCTTCCAAGCGATTTTTCACAGTGCTCAGCAAAGGTTTATACCAACAAAAAGGAAGGACGGTAGAAAGAGGGAAAATCGACTGTGGAAATCTAAGGAAATAAGGGAGAGTTTCAAATTGAAGGAAAAAGCATACAAAGTGGCAAAGATTAGTGGGAGACTAGAGGACTAGGAAATCTTAAGGGTCAACAGAAAGCTACTATAAAAGCTATAAAGAAGAGTAAGATAGATTATGAGAGCAAACTTGCTCAGAATATAAAAACAGATAGTAAAAGTTTCTACAAATATATAAAACAAAAAAGAGTGGCTAAGGTAAATATTGGTCCTTTGGAGGATAAGAAGGGAGATTTAATAATGGGAGATGAGGAAATGGCTGAGGAACTGAACAGGTTTTTTGGGTCGGTCTTCACAGTGGAAGACACAAATAACATGCCAGTGATTGATAGAAATGAGGCTATGACAGGTGAGGACCTTGAGATGATTGTAATCACTAAGGAGGTAGTGATCGGCAAGCTAATGGGGCTAAAGGTAGACAAGTCTCCTGGCCCTGATGGAATGCATCCCAGAGTGCTAAAAGAGATGGCTAGGGAAATTGCCAATGCACTAGTGATAATTTACCAAAATTCACTAGACTCTGGGGTGATCCCAGCGGATTGGAAATTAGCAAACGTGACACCAATGTTTAAAAATGGAGGTAGGCAGAAAGCGGGTAATTATTGGCCAGTGAGCTTAACTTCGGTAGTAGGGAAGATGCTGGAATCTATCATCAAGGAAGAAATAGCGAGGCACCGGGATGGAAATTGTCCCATTGGGCAGACATAGCATGGGTTCATAAAGGGCAGGTCGTGCCTAACTAATTTAGTGGAATCTTTTGAGGACATTACCAGTGCAGTAGATAACGGGGAGCCAATGGATGTGGTATATCTGGATTTCCAGAAAGCTTTTGACAAGGTGCCACACAAAAGTTTGCTGCATAAGATAAAGATGCATGGCATTAAGGGTAAAGTAGTAGCATGGATAGAGGTTAATTAATAGAAAGCAACGTGTGGGGATTAATGGGTGTTTCTCTGGTTGGCAATCAGTAGCTAGTGTTGTCTCTCAGGGATCAGTGTTGGGGCCACAATTGTTCACAATTTACATAGATGATTTGGACTTGGGGACCAAGGGCAATGTGTCCAAGTTTGCAGACGACACAAAGATGAGTGGGAAAGCAAAAAGTGCAGAGGATACCAGAAGTCTGCAGAGGGATTTGGATAGGTTAAGTGAATGGGCTAGGGTCTGGCAGATGGAATACAATGTTGACAAATGTGAGGTTATCCATTTTGGTAGGAAGAACAGCAAAAGGGATTATTATTTAAAATTATAAAATATTAAAACATGCAGCTGTGCAGAGAGACTTGGGGGTACTAGTGCATGAGTCGCAAAAAGTTGGTTTACAGGTGCAACAGGTGATTAAGAAGGCAAATGGAATTTTGTCCTTCATTGCTAGAGGGATGGAATTTAAGACTAGGGAGGTTATGCTGCAATTGTATAAGGTGTTAGTGAGGCCACACCTGGAGTATTGTGTTCATTTTTTGTCTCCTTACCTGAGAAAGGACGTACTGGCGCTGGAGGGTGTGCAGAGGAGATTCACTAGGTTAATCCCAGAGCTGAAGGGGTTGGATTACGAGGAGAGGTTGAGTAGACTGGGATTGTACTCGTTGGAATTTAGAAGGATGAGGGAGGGGATTTTGTAGAAACATATAAAATTATGAAGGGAATAGGTAGGATAGATGCAGGCAGGTTGTTTCCACTGGCGGGTGAAAGCAAAACTATGGGGCATAGCCTCAATACAAGGGGAAGTAAATTTAGGACTGAGTTTAGGAGGAACTTCTTCACCCAAAGGGTTGTGAATCTATGGAATTCCTTGCCCAGTGAAGCAATTGAGGCTCCTTCATTAAATGTTTTTAAGATAAAGATCGATAGTTTTTTGAAGAATAAAGGGATTAAGGGTTATGATGTTCGGGCCAGAAAGTGGAGCTGAGTCCACAAAAGATCAGCCATAATCTCATTGAATGGCGGAGCAGGCTCGAGGGGCCAGAAGGCCTACTCCTGCTCATAGTTCTTATGTTCTTAAATGATTCGGTTTTCTTCTTCGTCTAGTTGATCTTCTTAATTTGTTTGGAGAAGTCGACACTTAAATTTTTTTAACTTTCAACAGGTTGTGTGATATTCACATGCTGACTTAAAGATTGATTTAAATTCAAAGTTGGAAATATAGGCTGACGAATTTGCACTTTCAAAAGGACATGCCTATTGCTTCTAATCAATCCACCTTCTGCAGTTTTGATTATGTAGGAGTGTGGTAATATTTGCCTAATAGCCATAGCAGTACAAGGCCATCCTCCGTCAGGATGTCTGATTCTAACAATGTCATCTGCTGTTAGAGGTTTCAGTGGTTTTGCATGCATGTTATAATAACTTTGTTGTTTTTCACGTTGCTGGTGAATTCTTTTCAGCACGCCCAGTTGATCTGGATCACCAACATGAATTTTCGGTAGAGTTGTTCTTATTTCACGATTGTACAACATTTGAGCTGGAGATAAACTTGAATTTAACGGCGAGGCTCTGTGTGATAGTGAAGCCAAGGAAAAATCCGATTGCGAATCTCTTGTTTTGCTTAACAAATGCTTCACAATGTGTACACCTTTCTCCACTTTTCCGTTTGATTGAGGAAAATGGGGATTGAGGCAATGTGGTTGAAGTTATCTGTTCTTGAAAATTCCGTCCACTCCCAGCTTGCAAAGCACGGACCATTATTTGACATAACAGTTTGCGGAATGCCATGTCTCACAAAACGTTCGTTACACACTTTGATCACTGCTGTAGAGGTGAGATCAGGCAGTCTCATCATTTCCAGAAAGTTGGAATAATAATCAATGATAAGAATATAGTCTTTTCCACTTGCATATAACAAGTCAATGCCTACTTTCACCCATGGTGACATAGCTATGTCATGCTGTTGTAGTGTTTCTTTACATTATGCCGGTTGATGCTGTTGGCATGTCGAACACAACATTATCATCTCTGTGATGTCTTTGATCATTCCCGGCCAATACACAGCTTGTCTCGCTCTTCTCTTGCACTTCGATGCCGAGATGTCCTTCATGAATTTTGCTGAGTATTTCTGACTTGAGATTTGATGGAATGTCAGTCTTGTCATTTCTTAATAGTATGTCATCTACCACAATAAGTTCTGCTTGAATACTTTGATACTGAGGCCACCCATGCTGTAGAATTTACATAGACATAGAATTTACAGTGCAGAAGGAGGCCATTCGGCCCATCGAGTCTGCACCGGCTCTTGGAAAGAGCACCCTACCCCCTACCCAAGGTCAACACCTCCACCCTATCCCCATAACTCTGTAACCCCACCCAACACTAAGGGCAATTTTGGACACTAAGGGCAATTTATCATGGCCAATCCACCTAACCCACACATCTTTGGACTGTGGGAGGAAACCGGAGCACCCGGAGGAAACCCACGCACACACGGGGAGGATGTGCAGACTCCGCACAGACAGTGACCCAAGCCGGAATCGAACCTGGGACCCTGGAGCTGTGAAGCGATTGTGCTATCCACAATGCTACCATGCTGCCCGTATAACTTTAAGCAAGCTAACATTTTTTTGTGTGTCACCACGTATCTGCTTCAACTTTTCATCTGATGGAGGAAATGTTTCTATATATAACTGCAGTTGAGCTGCTACATCATTGATGGATTCAAACGGTAGATTCTCAGTATTTATAGATCTTGAAAGTGTGTCTGCAATTACGAGATCTTTGCGAGGAATATAGATTAATGTAAAATCATACCTCCTCAACTTCATCATCATTCTCTGTAAGCTTGATGTCATATCAATGAGGCTTTTCTCTATGATATTTACTAGAGGTCGATGATCAATCTTAACTATGAACTTAGGTAGACCATACACATAGTCATGACACTTAGTGATGCCTGTTATTGGTCCAAGACATTCTTTTTCTATTTGCGCATTTCAAATTGTCTGGTTGTCTTGCTGAAGTAAGACTGCACCAATTCCATCTTGACTTGCGTATGTTGACATTTTTGTGGCTTTGGTTGGATGAAAGAAATTTAAACTTGGAGCTTTAATTAATTGCTGTTTGACGTCCAGCTATTGTGCATGGTGGCATGGAGTTCACTGAAACTCAGTTTCCTTTCTGATCAAGTTTCGTAGAGCAACAATTCTTGAAGATAACTTGGAGATGAATTTCCCCGAGGAAATTTATGTATCCAAGAAATCTAAGTACAGCTTTCTTGTCTTTTGGTTGCTGCATTTTCTGTATGGCTGATATCTTTACTTCATCCGTTCTGACACCTTCAGCTGAGATGGTATCACCAAAATAATTCAACAACAAGGTAGCAAATGTGCATTTAGATTAGGTTTCAGTTTGAAACCATATTGATGTATTCAGTGAAATACTTTCCTTAGCCTTGCAATATGCTCTTCCTCAGTAGTTGACCATATAATGATGTCATCCACATTGACTCTAATACCATCTATCTTTTCAGTCATCTGCTCCATAATTCGGTGAAAAATCTCTGAGGCGGTACCTTCCAAAAAGCATGTTGAACGTGCAGAGCAGCTTGATGGAGTCGTCGAGCTGCATCTGCCAAAAACCTTGTGATGTGTCTAACTTTGCAAAAAATTAGTGCATTTGACATCTCAGAAGTAATTCCTTCTCGTTTGGGAATAGGGAAATGTTCCCTACGTAGGTTTTTATTTAGATCTTTGGGATCCATACAAATTCTAAGATCTCCTGAAGATTTTTTGACGCAAAATAATGAGCTGACCCAGACAGTTAGTTGTGTAACTTTGGAAATTATGCCTTAAAATTGTAATCTCTGCGATTACGTTTTTAATCTCCCTCGTAGAGGTGCTGGAACTCCTCTTGGTGGATGTATGATGGGTTTTGCATTCTTCTTGAGCAAAATTTTGTACTGGTATTGCAATGTGCCCAAACCACGAAATACTTGAGGGTATTCACCTAGTAATTGTTGAATGTCTTCTTCCAGTCGTGATGTCTTATTTGTGTGCATGAAAATTCTTTGAATTAATTGCAACTCCTTGCATGCTTGAGCGCCTAATAAAGAAGCTTTGTGATCATCCATAATTTCAAAATGAAGTGTTTTCTGCACTTCTTTTTTTAACAGACAATTTTATTGAGGTATTTTTGGCATTGCAAACAGTAACAATATACATTAGTATGCAGATACCAATTGCAAAAAACATAGTGCAAATAACAGTACCACTCTCGCAAATAGACCCGCCTATTCTTCCCCCCTACTCTACACTATTCTACCCCCCCCCCCCCCCCCCCCCCCCAAGCTGACGATTAGTTCCCTGCGAAGAAGTCGTTGAATGGTTGCCACCTCCGGGCGAACCCCGATAGTGATCCTCGTAAGGCAAACTTGATTTTTTTTCCAAGCCGAGAAAGCTTGCCATGTCCGACAGCCATACTTCGGTCTTTGGGGGCTTTGAGTCCCTCCAGGCCAACAGCATTCGTCGCCGGGCTATCAGGGAAACAAAGGCCACAACGTCGGCCTCTATCCCCTCCTGGACTCCCGGGTCTTCCGACCCCAAAAATCACCACCTCTGGACTCATCGCCACCCTTGTTTTCAGTACCCAGGATATGACGTCCGCAAATCCCTGCCAGTATCCCGAGTTTTGGACACGCCCAGAACACGTGGACATGGTTCGCTGGTTCTCCCCCACATCTAGCACACTTGTCCTCCAGCCCAAAGAATTTGCTCATCCGGGCCACCGTCATGTGGGCCCGGTGAACTACCTTGAACTGAATCAGACCGAGCCTGGCACATGCTGCGGTTGCATTTACCCTCCTCAGAGCATCTGCCCATACGCCTCCCTCCAACTCCCCACCAAGTGCCTCCTCCCACTTGAGTTTCAGTTCCTCGGTCCCTATGACCTCCGCTCCCATAAGCTCCTTATAAATATCCGAGACTCTCCCCTCTCCTACCTCACCCCTGGAAACTACCCTGTCCTGGATCCCCCTTGGTGAAAGGCGTGGAAAGGACGGGACCTGTGTACGTACGAAATCCCGCACCTGCAAGTACCGAAAGTCATTCCCCCTCGCCAGCCCGAACTTCTCCTCCAGCGCCCTCATATTCGCGAAGCTCCCTTCCAGGAACAAGTCGCCCATCCTTCCCACCCCCCGCCCTCTGCCACGCTCAAAACCCGCCATCCATCTTCCCCGGGACAAATCGGTAGTTGTCACATATTGGGGACCAGACCGACACTCCCACTTCCCCCGCATGCTTCCTCCATTGGCCCCAAATCCGCAAAGCCGCCACCACTATAGGGCTGGTGGAGTACCTGGTCGGCGGGAGCGGCAGGGGAGCCGTGACCAGGGCTGCCAAGCTGATGCCCCTGCACGAAGCAGCCTCCACCCGCTCCCAAACCGACCCCGTACCCACCATCCATTTCCTTATCATGGCTATGTTAGCCGCCCAGTAATAGTTACTGAGGTTCGGCAATGCCAGCCCCCCCCTCGCTATGGTTCCGTTCCAGCATCCCCCTCTTTACCCGCGGGGACTTCCCCACCCAAACAAATCCCAGGATGATTTTATTTATTCTTTTAAAGAAGGACCGTGGAATGAAAATAGGGAGACACTGAAAAATAAACAGGAATCTCGGGAGGATCGTCATCTTCACCGTCTGTACTCTCCCGGCTAGTGACAGTGGGAGTGCATCCCACCTCCGAAACTCGCTCCTCATTTGCTCCACCAGCCTCGACAAGTTCAACTTATGCATCTTACCCCAGTTGCGCACCACTTGTATCCCTAGATACCTAAAACTTTCCCCAACCAGCCTAAATGGTAGCTCCCTCAGTCTATTCTCCTGACCCCTCGCCTGCACCACAAACATCTTGCATTTTGCCATGTTCAACTTGTAGCCTGAAAACCGGCCAAATTCCTCTAGGATTTTCATAATCCCGTCCATTCCTGCCGCTGGATCTGACACATACAAAAGCAGGTCACCCGCGTAAAGCGAGGCCTTGAGTTCTATCCCCCCCTGACCATTCCCTTCCATCCCCTTGCCGCTCTCAGAGCAATTGCCAGCGGTTCTATGGCCAACGCAAACAGCGGTGGAGAGAGGGGGCATCCCTGTCTTGTCCCGCGGTGTAGTCTAAAATACTCAGATGGCGTCCTGTCCATCCTTACACTCGCCTCCGGGGCCTGATATAGCAGTTTAACCCAGTCCACAAAGCCTTCTCCAAACCCAAACCGTCCCAGCATCTCCCATAAATAGTCCCACTCCACCCTGTTTTCTGCACTTCTTTATTGACAATTTTTAAATGGCACGATCCATGTGACAGAATTTGGTTACCATTATAATCTTTTTTTTAAACTTTAAAAATTTTTTTACAGCACCCAATTCTTTTTTTTTCCAATTAATGGGCAATTTAGCCTATCCACCTAACCTGCACATTTCTGGGTTGTGGGGGTGAAACCCACGCAGACATGGGGAGAATGTGCAAACTCCACAATGCCAGTGATCTAGGCCGGAATTCTAACCCAGGTCCTCAGCGCCCAAGTCCCAGCAACAATCACTCCAAATTTGCTTTTGTCTTCGCCTTCGGCGTATATAAATGAATTATATATTTCTATAGCTTGCTGACTTGCCATTGACAGTAGCAGTGCTATTCTTCTAGGTTCAGAGTCTGTATTTAAGTCATGAGCTTCCAAATAGAGTTGGAACTGCTGTCTAAATAATTTCCAAATTAAATTTAAGTTACCGGTAGTTTGCAGCTGCCATGGAGCTTGAACGTGGTCCATTGAATCGATTTGTTGTCGAGGACCCATATGCTGCGAAGACTTCCACAGTCGAACAGTCTGTATCAGAACTTTTTTGTTTCTTTCCTAATCTTACTACTAGTTGCTCTTTCTTTTTACCTGGTACTATGTTATTTTACAGAAATGTAATATATACTGCTAATTTGTCTTGCCGAGTTGTATTTAACTTGTTGATAATTTACTTCAATACTTTGACTAGTAATAGAATTAACTAAGATTAGATTAAATTAACAATTCATATAATACACTACACTCTGAGTTGAATACACTTCTATCCTGCAATACGCACACAGTAACACTATGAAAGAGCGGGAAACTCCTTATATAGTTTGCGTTAGTGTTGCCATCTTGTGATCATCTGACTGTACTGACTGCACATTAACTAATCTTGTTTTAACATATACAGAGATCACTACAATAACCAGCTCATACTCCACAAGTCCCTGGGCAGCAGGGTAGCATGGTGGTTAGCATAAATGCTTCACAGCTCCAGGGTCCCAGGTTCGATTCCCGGCTGGGTCACTGTCTGTGTGGAGTCTGCACGTCCTCCCCCTGTGTGCGTGGGTTTCCTCCGGGTGCTCCGGTTTCCTCCCACAGTCCAAAGATGTGCGGGTTAGGTGGATTGGCCATGCTAAATTGCCCGTAGTGTCCTAAGAAAAAGTAAGGTTAAGGGGGGGGGGGTTGTTGGGTTACGGGTATAGGGTGGATACGTGGGTTTGAGTAGGGTGATCATGGCTCGGCACAACATTGAGGGCCGAAGGGCCTGTTCTGTGCTGTACTGTTCTATGTTCTATGTTCTAAGTCCTACAGGGAGATCACTGATGGTTTCCTCTTGGTTCTCATGGTAGTTACATGGCCGTCATGTGAATGTAATGCTCAGGAATATATTTCACCAACAGTATGAGGTAAAGCGTACACAACAGATGATCGGAGATGTGTACCATCTCAAATAAAGACTTCTAATACATCATGAGCAAAAAAACAGCACCGTCCTCTACCACATATATTCCATAGGTTCCATAAAACTAAACCAAAACCAAAGGAGCAACACAAACTCTGGAGAGATTTTTAAAGTCACATTTATGCATTGATGTAACAGGAAGTAATAAACTCCTTCCTCACTGCAAATGAGTGAACTCTCTTTTGTTAAAATAAAGGCAAAGGAATGTTCTATAAATGCATTAAACCACAGTGTAATTTCACTCCAATAATTTCTTTGGAGGTATGCTAGGTGCTTGCTGTATATTTAGGAACATAGGAATATAGGACTTAAGAGCTGGAATTGGCCATTCAACCTTCAAACCTGTCACGCCATCCACAAGATCTGATCTGATGGTGGTTTCAACTCCACTTTGCCATTTTCCCCAATCACCAATGATTCCCTCATCTACCTCAGCCTTGAATAAATTCAATTACCCAGCCTCCATTGCTCTCTGGGAACAAAATTTCAGACAAATTAACCTCTCACGGATATAAAATTCTCCTCAGCTCTATCTCAAATGGTAAGCGTCTTATTCTTCAACTGTGTCCCTTAGTTCTAGTCTCTCCCACAAATTGCAACATCTTCCTCGTTCACCCTATCAAATCCCCTCAGGATCTTATATGTTTCAATTAGAACACCTCCCATTCTTTTAAACTCCAATGGGTACAGGCTCAACCACAGTCCAAAGGTGTGGAGGTTCGATGGATTGGCGATGCCAAATTGCCCCTTAGTGTCCAAAGATGTGCAGGGTTAGGTGGAGTTATGGGGGTTACAGTGATAGGGCGGGGGAGTGGGCTCTAGGTGGGGTGCTCTTTCAGAGGATCGGTGCAGACTTGATGGACTGAATGGCCTCCTTCTGCACTTTCGGGATTCTATGATTCTATGAGAGTTGGTCCTGTACAGCTGCAGTAAAACGTCCCCACTCTTATATTCCATTCCCTTTCTAATAAATGTCAACATTCCATTTGCCTTTCTAGTCACCTGCTGTACCTGCATTCTAAACTCTTGCGATTCAGGACACCTAGATCCCTCTGCATCATTGAATCCTGTAATCTCTCTCCATTTAAATAGTATACTCCTTTTCAATTCTTCCAGCCAAAGTGGATAAATTTCACATTTTCCTACATTGTACTCCATCTGCCAACCTGTCTATATTACCTGTGTTAGATCCAGGACAAGCCCTACATTTTGTTAGGATCCCGGATGAGAACCCAATCTATTTGCAATTGGGTTCTATTTGCAATTTCTAAATTTGTGAGGAAATGTTACTCCACCACAGGTGACTCCACCACTGATCCATAGGTATCTTTATCAACCACAATAGCAGCAAAAAAAAAATAACTTTATAGTTAACCGTTCCATCAGTTCTTAAGTAAAAGAGAAAACCTTAACTTACTTCTTAAACGTGACACTATATTCCAATTAAGCAAACCACTATATTTTTAATGTCACTCATGAATAAAGTTAGCAACCCGGTTTCTACTTGCTTTTCTTTGTGCAAAGTCCTTGGAGAACCTATCAGGACCAAAGTGAAACACCTCTGTTCAGGTGAGAGTTCTAGGACTAACTGACTTTTCAGACAGACCTGGCTCCTCCTATTAACTACATCATCTGCACCCAAAGCAGAAGGCTTTCTTCTGTCTTCTCTTACAAGATGTCCCTTGACTTGTTTATCCAGGACCAAACACAATATCCCTCATAAATTATCTACACCGCAGGAGTCCTTCAAAGATAAACAATATTCCATTAGATAGCTATCTGGAAAAAAGTAACTGGTTCTCAAGATCTATTAGCAGCACACCTAACCTGAAAATCAATGATTAGCTCACTTTTATGACACCTTAATCACAGCTCTACCAGTCAAACTGTATGCATATTAACCCAGGTTTTAATAACATTACTGCAAAAAAATATTAAATATGACAATTTCTTCACATTTTGCAGACTCTCCATCACCTCTTGATAGCTTACTTTTCTACCTATCTTGGTGTCATCAGCAAATCTAGCTGCATTTGGTCCCTTCATCCAAATCATTATAGATTGTAAAAGGTTGAGGCATTGGCACTGATCCCTGTGGCACTGAACTTGTTACAATTTGCCAACCTGAAAAACACCCATTTATCCTTACACTCTGCATTCTGTTAGCTAACCAATCTTTTATCCATGTTAATAAGTTACCCGCCAATGCAATCTTATGTTGCGTGGTAACCTTTGATTATAGAATCTTAGAATCCCTGCAGTGCACAAGGAGGCCATTTGGCCCATCGAGTCTACACTGACCTTCTGTAAGAGCACCCTACCTGGATCTACCGCCACCCTATCCCTGTAAGCTCATAACCCCATTGAATGTTTGTGTAAGTTAGGCAACCTTTGGACACTAAGGGCAATTTAGCATGTCGAATCCACCTAACCTGCATATCTTTCGACTGTGGGTGGAAACCACAGCACCTGAAGGAAACCCACAAATACGGGCAGAAAGCCCAAACTCCACACAATCAGTCACCCATGGCAGTGCTAACCACTGTGCTACCATGCCAACTCTTTCTGGAAATCCTAGTCCATGACATACAGGTGACCCTTTATCTGTTTACTTCCTGAAAAGATTCTAATTAATTAGTTAAACATGATTTGCCTTTCACAAACGCTGTTCAAATTCTGATTTTCTGAGTATCCTGCTATAACTTCCTTAATAATAGACTCTAGCAATTTACCTACGACCAATGTTAGGCTAACTGGCCTTTTGTTTCCTGCTTTCTGTCTCCCTTCCAACCTCTAAGAAATTTTGGAAGATTATAACCAATGCATCTACTGTCTCTGCAGCCACTTTTTTTGAAACTCATAGTATGTAGGTCATCTGGCCCTGGGGACTTGTCAGATGTTAGACTTGGTAGTTTTTCTTTTCCTTAGTGATGGTGACTGCTTTAAATTCCTCGCTCCTGTTCACCTCTTGATTTTCAAGTATCTTTGGTTGGTTTTCTAAGTCTTCTACAGTAAAGACAGAGCGTATATATTCAACGCCTCTGCCATTCTCTTGTCTTCCATGATTAATTCCCCAGACTCTCTCTCTGGAAGACCAACACTAGCTTTCGTTACTATTTGTCTATTTGAATACTTGAAGAAACTCTTACCATCTGTTTTTATATTACTAGCTAAGCCGTCTCTCATAAACATCTTTCTCCCTCTTTATTTTTTAGTCATTATTCTTTGGTTCTTAAAATTTGACTAATCCTCTGACCTACCACATACCTTTGCAGGATTTGTGCAGTCGCTGCATTTGCCCCTCCCGTTCACAGCAGGCAGGCTTGGCGATGAGAAAGGAAAATATCCCGAGAAGTCCAAATTCGCATTGTACATTGGCGTGAAAGCTTGCCGTAACCATGCTCCTCCCCCAACCCCCCAGGTCGGGCTGCGTTCCTCGCATTTGATATCGGGATCACCATTATCGTACATTCACATCTCATTATTGGATCCATACGCCATAATCAGAACCCCCGTGGGGTGATGTCAGAACGGTGCAAATCACAATTGACTTCAAACAGCGTGCACATGACAAGCAGCAGGAGGAGATTGGAGGTCAGTGTAGTGCTCGCGAAGTGGCTCCATGTAATCAGGGGGTTGACTCGGGAGTACCGGGGTCTGACTCCAAAGGAGACTGAGGTAACACTCAAGGGAGAGCAAAATGTGTGCAGTGTAGCTAAGGCCTAATTGGGGCACAGTAGAGGTTTTACCCGAGGGTATTGGGGTTTGATTGCGGGGTACATGGGCATAGTCAGGGCTGGCCAGGGGTTTCATTCTCAGGGTGTGTGCATGACTCCTACATTCTGAGCCGCTCTCAGACTCCAGACATGTTCCAGGGTCCACAGACAAAATTATGTTGGCTAATTGGGGACAAGGACTGCTCACTGGGATTGCGGCTGATGACGCGGAGTGCTGCTGAGACCAGATAAAAAGAAGTTCTTGCTGCAAGTCGCACTGTGGTGGAGCAGACCACAGGGATACTGAAGATGGGATTCTGGTGCCTGGACTGGTCTGGTGGAGCCCTGCAATGCAATCCACAGAGGCTGTCAAGCATTGTGGTCGCTTGCTGTACCCTTCACAACCTGGTGCTGTCACAGAAGGAACAACTGCCTGAGGAGGAGATGGAGGAGTGGCACTCTTCCTCCGCCGAGGATGTCGAAGGGGACAAAGCTGAGGAGGTCCTCAAGAGAGAGGATGTCGACCATGAGGCAATGGCGATGTCCATAAAAAGGCAGACAAACTCGGGATGCACTCACTGCCGCTGGATTCATGGAGGGTGATGAGGATGTCCAGTGAGGAACATCCCATTATTTTCACATGGCTGCTGTAAGCATTGCTCTCCTGTCTTACTGATGCAATGCACACGCTCTGTGATAAGGCTCCTGTCATGGGAATGCAGCGGTGGTCAATAACTCCTACATTCCAGAAGAATGATTACAACTTGCAGTGGGGACAGTCCAGTTATCCTCACAGAGCTCTGTGAATATCTGACTCCGGTCTGGCTGATGTATGTCTGGTGTATGTTGTCTATAAGTGTTTAACTCCCGTTCCCATGCTGTGCAACTAGAGGTTCTTAAATTTTCAGACACTACCATTATGCCTTAGTGTATCCCTAGGATCCGCAGTGAAGACGGAGACAACCTGCTGCCTGCCATGCCCTTTTATCTGTGATGACCTTAGTGGATGTCCTCTGGAGCGTTCGGGCCTTCTTTCCAGGTTCTGCTGGGTGGCAGTGCCACCCTCCTCAGCCTCTTGAAGCTGGAGCTGCGGCAGTCACAGGGAGAGGGGAATCCCGAGTCATCTGGGTGGATGGCCCCAGGTTGTACATCAGCTGAACCTCCTCCCTATTGGTACCCGAGAGCCCCTAGCTTTCCTCCTTGGGATAGAGGAGCAGCTGGAATGAGCTCATGAAGCGTTGCCGTCCTCTGGCGTTGACACTGATGGATCCCAGCAAGTGGCTGCACCATGGAGTACATATCCTGCAGCAGTGCAGGATAAAGTCTTGCATCAAGGTCTCCATGGTGGCTGCCACCCTAGCTGTGTTGACCTTGTTGCTTTGCAGTATCAGCACAATTACCTCAGACATAAGGTGAACGGAGTCCTCCAAGCAATCTTTCACTCCGAGGAGTATACCAGGCATCCCTTCCTGATTTTCCCAAGTCTTCCTTTGGAGCTCCAGCAACTGAGGATTGACCGAGTCCAGAGGTTCGTCATCCAGGTCAGGTGTAACCTGTCCTTCTTGTACAGGTCCCACCTCCCCAGAAGATATCCCAGTGATCCATACATCTAAAGCCCGCCCTCCTACACCAACTCTTTAGCCACGTGTGCAACTCATGACTATGATCTGCAGGTCTTCTTTGGCAAATCACAGATTTCGTCTTCTGCATTTTCCTTCAATTCCTTCTGAGCGTTGTCGACTCCACAACAGATTAACACATGCAGCACTACCTAGAGCAGTTAAAGTGGAGAAACACCTTCTGATTGGCCAATGCGATGTGGCAGCATTCAGAATGCCCAGCTAGTACTCTCACCTGTCAGAGGCAGGAAGCTTATTTAAATGTTTATATCAATGCACTCTTTTTTGGCACCATTGAACAGGCATTCCCCACCCACACTGTGTTCCAGTAAAAAAAAAATCATCCAGTTGCTTCCCAGCGTGTCGTAAATGTACATTCCCCAATTATCTTTCCAAATATCTATCTCTTGAAGTATAATATTATCATATCTGTCAAAGCAGAAGACTAATTTCATAACTCTTAAACCATCAACAAGATTCGTATTTACTGTTAGGTAGCCAGCTTATTATCTTGATGATAAATGCTTCTCGAAGATATTTTCTAAGTATTTCTCAAGTGGTTGTCCTTTTAAAAGGGAGTTGGTGGCTTCGTGGTTATGACACTGGTCTAGTAATCTCGTCTAATGTTCTGGGGACATGGGTTTAAATCCCACCATGGCAGCTGGTGGAGCTTAAATTCAAATAATAAATCTGGAACATAAAAATGTTAGCCTCAGTAATGGTGACCGTGAAACTATCATTGATTGTTGCAAAAACCCATCTGGTTCACTAACGTGCTCTCGTGAAGGAAATCTGCCATCCAGACCCTTAGCAAGATGGTTGACCCTTAACTGCCCTCTGAAATGGGCCACTCAGTTCAAGGGCAATTAGGGATGGACAACAAATGCTGGTAGCGATGTCCGCTTCCCATTTAAGAAAATAAATTGTCCTTTTGTGCTGAGTACTAAATATCAATAAAATAGAAATAGACAGAGTGTATTTGGGTCAAAAGCTCTTTCCAATGTTGCCCCCGGCACACTACAGATTTTGCACGATTAGGGGAGAGAGCTCATCTGCAGATCGCCAAACCTGAAACTCCCTTAGCTGTTGCTGTCGTTTTTATAAGTTCTTTTCTTTTTGAAAAATATTTTATTGAGGCATTTACACATATTTACACATCAAACTTAATCACAAAACAAAACAAGCCAACAGGGCTGCAAATAACCAAATCAACTAAATACCTAACAACCCCACGCTTTTATAAGTTCTGTGCAATCTGAATAAGTAAGTCGCTGTAAAAACTACACTGACTTGTGTTTAATAAAATAATGATGGGTGGAATTCTCTGGCCTTCCGGCCGCGTGGTTCTCAGCTGTGAGAGGTGGAGCGCCATTCGTTAGAGGCCGCCCTGTTCTCTTGCTCCCGCCGCTGTCAATGGAGAATTCCGCCCGCTGCGTATTCAAACTTAATGTCACGCTGAAAAACTCCTTAAATGATGTGCTCTCCTTAAATGTACAGATATGAGATGTTAATCCTAAATTCTTCAGTGGAACGGTTCAAACTGACTGTGTGGGATAACCTGTGGTGTCAACTAAGACATTTAGCACAGTAAACGTAAAGGAATTGTTTGTGACCCCAAGGCCGGAATTTCTGACCATTCGCTGGTGGCGGGAGCAGAGAATTCCGCCGCCAGGGAGCAGCGCGTCGCCTCCCGCCAGCGAGAAACATGCGGCTGGGAGGCCAGGGAAATCCTGCCCCAAATGTCTGACAGAAGAAAGTTGTTCTGAGCCCATTAGCTAGATCTTCTGACCGACCTGATATCCAAATGGAATATTAGAAATAGCTGATGTGCGCATGCGCTTATCCGCTGGAAATTCCTGTCCCCACAATTATCATGGAAGCGACCTAAATAAACCTGCCTCGCAGACTCCCACAAAGTTCATTGTAGTGTGACACCTTTACATGGGCCATTCTTGTTCTGGGTATGGGCACTGGAATTTATAATAAAAACATAAACATTGCACATCGGCATACTCTAATGCCTTGCCTTTCCCCTTTGGGTTACACTTGTTCTTGGCACCCCATAGGTATCACCATGGGAGACTGAGTAGTACTGCAAAAATGCAACACACGCAACAGCAATTTCTAGCCATTATCACCTCAGGTGTAAATGGTATCCTCTGAACCCTATAAAACCACATAGTCATACTTAATCTATAGGACTAGTTCCACCATCTCATGATCCCCATTGGGGACATATAATTGAAGTGAGTATAGGATAGAGTTAGGGCAATAACACTGTTATGCGCCTTCAACAATCTATGCTCTCTTCAAATGTGATTCCCTGCTGAAAATACAGGATAGGGGGACCACCCAGTATATTTTATGGCATTTATAAAGTACTTATAAAATTATGTTTCAGGAAAGCCAATTGAATTTTCAAAGTAGTTTCCATATTAGAGAGCCCGAAAGAACATTTCAATTTTTAACTATGCTGTTATCGAATGGCTATTGCATTTCCTAAGAGCAGATTTCATGCAATAAGCCACGCAATACATTGTCAGAAATGCCATTTATGTCTTATGAACATTTGAAAGAAAAATTAAAATCTAAAAGGCTGGATGAAGCTGTGCTTTTTGAATATGAGGAAGATTTGCAGTAATTTTACTGACTAACCCTAACGACACAAGGATTGAGTAGAAAATTACATTTATTGAAACTATAATGCATTCCTTTACCTTAAGGAAGTGGAAAAAAAAATCTTATTAACACTCAGTACATTTTATTCACTAAGGACGCTACCATCCAGGGAGATCTCCGTTAATTAAAGCACAATCGATATTCATAGCAATAATGGTCAAACACTAAAATGAATGAGCAAGGGGTAATTCAAGGATTTGCTAATCATGGTCTCTTCTGTTAGCAGGGCTACAGTTGTAAATATTCTACATCAAGAATGCTTCACTATAGGCAGGGGCTAAGATTTAATCACACCTCTGTTGTATTAGGGGAGTGAACTCGACTGATCTTACCTCATTGTGCTGTGCGTTTCATCCCCCTTGGACAGAAAAGGCATTCTCATCTGTATGTTGACTAACAATATGACAGACAGCAAATAGGACGTCATTTCTGACTGGAAGTTTCCTTCTGCTCCATCATTCAGGGTCTCCGCCACTGAGACAGCGTGGGCTTGGGTAACGTTTGAGACCTGCTTTGCGAGTTCCACAACTTTATTTGAAATCTTGCTGCAGAATACACAGTCCTTTGTCACCTCCCGATTGACTTGGTACCATCCCGGCAAAAGGAGAGACAAGTAATCATCCTGTGACAAAAGGCCAAAGGAGACTGGACAGCGAGGCTCAAACATGCCCAGATGCTTCATGCAGAGTTCATCCAGATCTCTATCCACACCCCAGGGGAAGAGGCAGGAAATTAGTAACTTCGCTGTGTCTCTAGCCATGTTAACATCCATTCTTTTCACTGCTGATATAGCGACCCGTTTGGCACCCTTGGGTTTAGTTTTTTGTTTGCTAATTCCAGCACCTTCCCTCGCAAGTCCACTTGTATTATTCTCACTGTAAAATAAATGCTCACGGACTAAATCTTTCACCGAACCGTTTGTCTGACATGGGGGTGCGATTGTCTTGTTTCTTCTTAAGGACATTGGTGGCTTTTTCCCATCAATATTAGTTAGTCTCTTCAATGTCTCATGGCTTTGGACAGCATTCTGCAATTTGGGTTCTTTCCCTTGATACGCAAGCAGCTGTTCACAAATGGCGCTGATGTCAAACAGTAGAACGTGGATCGTGCTATCGCTCCATTTTGTCTTCACGGGCAGCACGGTGAGTGGCTGCAGTGTCGGTTCTGGAAATGCAGACTGCAATTTAAAAGCAAAAATAGTGGCTGTTGAGATGAATCATGAGCAAATACCGAAGGCGGAGAGAGGGGGAAAAGGAGGAAAAGAATGGCTTGATATTCAGTCACAAAGCATGCAGTGTTACCTTAGGTTTGTGAAAGAAATTTAAAAAACAAATCAAGCGGGCTCCCTTGATAACCAGAAGTGGTCTACGATCTGCACCGAATTAACTCATTTCAGCCAGAGGCGTTGAAACTGGCTGTAATGCCCCAGCATTAGTGAGGGTTAAAAAACATTGAATAATCAGTCAGTGCTCCTGCTTCCAATTGCTACCCAGCAACCACTGCTGAAAATGACTGCTTGTGGATGGGACGTGAGGAGAGGATAGGCTTTAAGCTCTGATGTTCCTCGCAGTTGTGTGATATGCAAACACTCAATGTCAAGGGTTAATAGTAGCCACTTCGGCGAGATACCCTGTAGAATTGTACCGTCCTGGGGTGGGGTGGGGTGGGGGGGGGGGGGGGGGGGGGGGGGGGGGGGGGGGGGTGATAGGGAAGAGAGATAAAGATCGTCAAGGAAGCCGAGTAGAAAAGACTGTTGGCAAAACATTACAAAGGAACACTTAGCAAAATTATCAGCTCTTATCTGTGTGATACTTTAACTGAGGTTCAACGTATAAAAATAATGGGCTGGTGCTCAAGTTAACACAAGACATAGGAATGTCATATAAACACATTAACAATTATGCGTTTTTAATGCCCGAGTCATTTGCACTCAAGACATGTGTTCTAATTATTTTTCATAAATTGACTTGAACTTTTTAAGCCAGGCTTATCCTCGTTGTGATCACACACTGGAAGCTAACAATCAGCACAGATGCTGTTCCTGCAGTAGGCTCTGCATCAGCTTTTCAACATATGCCCCCGCCTTCCCTCCAGCTATGCTGAGACAATGGCTAGCAGCTTCCTTCGCTACTGAGCTTGTGTGAGCCAACACTTGTAAAAACATTACCATTGAGCTCGGACCATAATTAACCACAGCCTTATTTTGACCAACAAAGTCACTAATGAACCTGACCAGCGAAAAACCTGTTGGAGAGCTCAAGTCAACAGGGCGTAAATAATAACTACCTATATATTTTACAGTTTAAAGCTTCATTCACACGGTGCTCATTAGAAGAAAAGTTTACCTTGATTATGCAATTTGGCAGTTCATGATCACCCGCTAAATATTAGTGCCCATGGCTTGCCTGTGGCAAAATGACAAATTCTTTAAGTTCAGCTACATCAATTTCAGAAATTCTCAGTAAGTCGTTCTTCAAAACATTTTGCAACAAATCTTGTGGCTCAAGTGGTCAATAATTACAACTGATTTTAATTTGTTTCTCTTCCGGGGTCTATTATGTAAATAAATCTTGTCTCGTTCACTGGTGCAGTGGTCAAGTCCATTAAAAAGAGAATGCTGCCTTCTCATTAATCATTTTGGACTTTTAAACCTTTGTGAAGCACAATGTTGAAACTACATGCTTGGAGTTTGAAATAATTCACCTGAGGAAGGAGCAGTGCTCCAAAAGCTAGTGTTTGAAACAAACATGTTGGACTTTAACCTGGTGTTGTAAGACTTCATACTGTGCTCACCCCCAGTCCAAAGCCGACATTTCCACATCTTTGAAATAATTGGAAGAATATTTGAGGAGAGACTATTATGATGCATGTCCGGGAATAAAAATATATGCCTTGACCGCGGATGGTTCATCAGCTCAATTTCCAATTCAAAGGTCATGAGGTCATATCCCAAGGCTATTTGTCACTCAAAGTCGCCCACCTCATCTGGACGGAGTCTGTCAGATCACAGCCAGCCAATGCTGGTATAGAAGTCTCATATAGTAACCAAACGTTCCATTTGAGAAGGGAGGGGGAAGGGGAAAGGGAAAGGAATCAGCAGAGCGCCATTTGATTTATACACCCTGCCCACTATTGCAGAGTGACTTTGGGAATAACTGTGGAGGAGCGGCTGGAAGCTGCGACTTCCCTCTCCAATATTTCCGAAGTAGGGGTGGGGGGTGGCTGGGATGAGCAAAACCAAACTGGTCGGAGGTTTGTGGCGTAACTGTGGAACGTTCTTGCTCTGATGATTGAACACTTAATATAGTTAGAAAAAAAGGCATCCAAAATGTAAATACCAATAATTTCTTCATTCTAGTCTCGATAATATTTTCAGGATACTTCCATTTCTTTCCGGATCCCAAATTATTAATGTTACTGAAAGCTGGACGCAACAGAACTAAACCACATTTCTTCTTCAACTGAGCCCGTTTCCTGAGATGAATGTCAAGTATGTTTGACTTGGAAAAGGGTTAAATTACTAGTGCAGCATGAACCTTAACTGTTTCTCTCCTCACGTCCTCCTAAATGTCCATTCTGTCACCACAATGGTAAATAATGTAAATATGCTTCAGATTACTGAATGAAGCAACTTATTGAAAATCTATGTCATTTATTCTTTCACAGGATTATGGGTGTCATTTGTTGCCCATCCCTAATTGCCCTTGAACAGAGTGGTTTGTCACACCTATCCAGAGGGCAGTCAACACTCAGCCGCATTGCTGTGGGTCTAGTGTCAGACCAGGTAAGGGTGGAAGGTTTCCATCCCTAAAGTGTAATTACATAGATTACATAGAATTTACAGTGCAGAAGGAGGCCATTCGGCCCATCGTGTCTGCACCGGCTCCTGGAAAGAGCACCCTACCCAAGGTTAACAACTCCACCCTATCCCCATAACCCAGAAACCCCACCCAACACTGAGGGCAATTTGGAACACTAAGGGCAATTTATCACGGCCAATCCACCTAACCGGCACATCTTTGGACTGTGGGAGGAAACCGGAGCACCCGGAGGAAACCCACGCAAACACGGGGAGGATGTGCAGACTCCGCACAGACAGTGACCCAAGCCGGAATCGAACCTGGGACCCTGGAGCTGTGAAGCGATTGTGCTAACCACAATGCTATTGTGCTGCCCCTTGTTTCTTGGTGACAGATAAGTGTCGCCTATTGGTTATATACTCAATGGCCCTAACACCTGACTTGGCGGGCAACCTGGAATGAAAGCAAGGACGGAGAAGTATGATGGCATCAGCAGCATGTTGTCCGGATCTACCATTAGAATAATGGGTGGGTTTTTACAACAATGGTTTCATAGTCACCGTTACTGAGACTAGTTTTTCCATTCTCATTATTATTGCTTGAATTCAAATTCCACCAAATGTTGTGGTGGGATTTGAACCCGTGCCCCCAGAATATGAGCCTCGGGATAACTAGCTCAGTGGCATTACCACTACGCCACCGTACGAGCCTACATATTAGTTTGTGTTGTATTTCACCTATAACAGCAAAATGTCAAGTCCACTGGTGCGATGCGAGTAAGGCAGTATTGAACCATTTGACAAAGGGTCATCCAGACTCGAAACGTTCGCTTCCTATTCTCTCCGCGGATGCTATCAGACCTGCTGAGATTGTCCAGTATTTTCTGTTTTTGTTTGAAACATCCCACTTCATTCGTCCATAACCAATGATTCTCAGTTTCCTGAGCTTTACGGGGGGAAAAAAATCTGGAGTGCCCCATGGAGGCCTTACACTCAAATTATCCAGAAACCAAACCACCATGGGACAATAGACAGCAGCATTAATAATATTTAAATCAATGTACTCACTAAACTGTGTACACTTGATTTGCCCATTTTGGGCATTGAGAATGATAAAGAAACATGTGAATGATGCATGAATGGTACAAGGTGCCAAAAAGATTGGAGCAGCTCAGATGCTTTGCTAAATCTATCTTGCACGAGAGTCTGCTACATTGGTGCTCCAGCCGTAACTGTCAATTTCTGCATCCTCCTCTGGCCTTGATTCTGTCCTGACACTCCTCCTGGTCAACTCTTTGGCTCCTTTGTATGGTAACTCTGTAGAAGATGCGGCCCACAATAATCAGAACATTGGGTAAATAAGGTGTCTCCAATTTATTCGAGCACCTGAAGGGCTACTTCAAGATGCCAGAAGCATGCACAATAACGTTTTTGCTGGGTGCACTGGACCTTATTTGATCTGCGCTCTACCTCAGTCTTTTGCTGCTGAACAGATGTCATTAGCAGGGATTAAAAATAGAATCCCTCGATCCCTTCATGGAGGGATCCATTCTTATGAACAGAAGTACAGACACTGCATGGGTACAATCACCCAGTGCATTTACGCAAAGCAGCAATGGAATGGAATTATATTGCTCACACACACTCTCGCTTTGGCCAGTGACATTAGCTCCTCTGAATAGAACAGTCTCCCTCGCTAATACCTCTGTTGGCAGCGAATAATGCAAACTCCATCTGTAGCCTGGAATACATCAAAATAAAAAGGAAGCCTGTATGGCTGTAAGTGACCAGAGTGTGGACTGTCCTTCTTCCCTAAGACACTTCTGATGATTCAGTTCCACGTAGCTGGGCACACTGGATTGTGGTAGATCCGGACAACATGCTGCTGATGCCATCATACTTCTCCGCCCTTGCTTTCATTCCAGGTTGCCCGCCAAGTCAGGTGTTAGGGCCATTGAGTATATAACCAATAGGCGACACTTATCTGTCACCAAGAAACAAATGTTTCTTGGTCTCTCAGTGATATCAATGACAGAAGATTTCAAAGGCTCCTGGATATTGTCAATGATTCCTGACCTTTCAGACTCATTTCATGTGAGTGTAAAGGAAGCATCATGTGAGCAATGCACAAAGCTGGGAACAGAATTTGCTCTACTTCAGTGATGCCAATATTAATTAGATTACTTGCACTGAAGCATTCACCGAGCCTTCAGCACCTTGAGTTTGGCCCTAAGTAAGTTTGGTGCAGTCCTCCCCAAATTGTCAAATAGGCTGAGAGCAATTCTGATATAATTTTGGAGCACTGAAATACACAGATTGAAGTAATCCAAGATCGCCGTGCTTCATATTGTCAGCATTTGCCCAGTGAATTCCAAACCCGAGCTACTCGCTGCGTGAAAACGTTTTTTCTCACATCACGTTTGCTTCTTTTGCAAATCCACTTTAAATCTGTGCCCTCTCATTCTTGAACATTTTATGAATGGGAACAGTTCCTTCCAATCTGCTCTGTCCAGCCCCTCATGATCTAGAACTTCTAACCTCTCCAATCTATCCTCATAACTGAAGTTTCCCATCCCAGAACCTTTCTTGTAAACCTCTCTTGCACTCTCTCCAATGTGTTCACATCCTTCCTGTAGTGTGGCGTCCAGAACCATATACAATATTCCAACAGAGGTCTAAGTAGTGTCTTGGATAAGTTCAGTATAACCTCCTTTCTCTTGTACTCTATGTCGCTATTAACAAAGCCTAGAATACTATATCCTTTATTGGCGCTGCTGCCTCATAGTGCCGCGGACCCGGGTTCAATTCCGGCCTCAGGTGACTCTCTGTGTGGAGTTTGCATGTTCTCCCCGTGTCTGCCTGGGCTTCCTCCGGGTGTCTAGTTTCCTCCCACAGTCCAACGCTGTGTGGGTTAGCTAGGTTGACCATGTTAAATTATTCCTCAGATGTCCAAAGCTGTGTAGGTTAGGTGGGGTTATGGGGTCACGAGGATGAGGTGGGGCAGTGGACCTACATTGGATGCTCTTTCAGACGGTTGGTGCAGGCTCGATAATCCAAATGGCCTCCTTCTGTACTGCAGGGATTCTGTTGAAATTTTAACTGTTCTCTCCACCTGTCCCACCACCTTGAGCATAGAAATCGAGGCTAACACACCAGAGCAATACTAAGGGGATGTTGCATTGTCTGAGGTGCCATCTTTCCATGAAACATTAACCTGAGACTCTGCATACCCTCTCAGCTGGACGTAAAAAAAAGGTACTATTTCAAAGATGAGTTAACCGTGGTGTCCTGACCAGTATCTTTCCCTCAGTCAACATCACAAATAAGGATTATCTGATCATTATCCCAAAGCGGTGTTGGAACTTGCAGTGTAAAACTTGGCTCTGTTTCCTACATTGCAAGAGTGACTACAGTTCAAAAGTTCTTCATCGCTTTTGGAGGGCCGATGGTTATGAAAGCTGCTATATAAATTCAAGTTTTTCTTTCAGGTTGGTCGAATACTTGCAATATGAACTGGAAGGTTACCGATGTAGCATGTCTGTTCATAATATCTATCCATGCCAAACCCAAAAAGGGTCTACCTAAGAATACTGGTCCTGAATTCCTTCTCTCGCACTTTATCAGGGCAGAGCACTCAGAACTTCAACCCACCTTCAGCTTACTGGGGGAGGGAATAGAAACCTTACTCTATCAGGAGTATTTTGCTCATGGTGTAACTGTGGACGGGTGCACAGATTGACTTCCAAAAAAAACATTTGACAAAAGTCTGCATGAACATATGCAATTTAATCATTGTGGCAATGATTCCCTATAATCTCTGAACGTCAATAAGTTGGCCAGGGAAATATAGGAAGCAAGGACCAACTGCGGAAAACTTGGACGGGACGTTGCTGGGATCTGTGGGACAGTAGCTTGAAGCAAACTGGTCCACTGAGATACAAGGTGGATCTTCAAGCTGGGGATTGTTTCTGAGAAGAACTACAAGAGTAATTTTTAGAATCAAAGAACTTGCTGGAAACTGTGGAGAAACCTCAGCCTTAAAGGCGACGACAGGAAGTGATCTGAAAAATACAATGGGTGGAATTTTCTCTTTTTGTTGACAGTGTGTCAACTCGGGTGGGAAAAGTGGGGCGCGATTCTCCCAGCCCCCGTGCCGGGCCGGAGAATCGCCGCAGCCGCGCCACGCCGCGTGATTCTGCGAGGTGCAGTGAATCAGCGCCATTTGCGATGGCGCATTTGGCGCAGCGCTGGTCGTGGGCCGTTGTCCGCAGTAGGGTCGTCAATTCTCCGGCCGTGGGACCCCCCCCCCCCCGGGCCTACTTGGTTGCGCGGCCAGCCCCTGAACACTCACGCCATGTTGCGTTGGGGCCGGCACGCTGAAGAAGTCCCCCGAGCATGCGCAGGTTGGCGCAGCCCAACTACGTATGCGCGGGTTGGCGCGATGCCTATTTGGTGCCGGGAAGGGAGGCTGGAGCGGTGTGACCCGCTCCAGCACTGTGTCGTTAGTCCTCGTGCCCATTTCGTGCCTGTTCCCGCCTTCCCCACCATATTTCTTGGCACATTGTCAAAAGAAACTGGAGGCGTTCAATTGTCCCATGGGCTGGTGGAGCGGATGGGCGCCTGGTCCTGATCTGAAAAAAAATAAAATAAACAAGGATCCACCCCCCACGGGCATGGGACAACCCCCCTAAACCTCCCCAATGGAACTCCCCCCCCCCCCGCCTCCCCGCCAGCAGTGCCCCCTGGCAGTGTTAGGGTACAGCCTGGGTATGACCCTCGCCCCTCTGGGGGCTGTGCTTACCTATGCGCCCCTGGTAGGTTCTCTTCACCAGTTCCCTGGTCATAAAAACCTGTCAGCAACCCCAGCGGTGTGACTTTCAAAAGATTACTTCCACACAAGGGGGCATTTTACAGCGGGGAGGCCAGCTTACTGTATTTAAATTAATTTCCGTCATTGCGTGGCAGGAATCCCGCCCCATCACTTGGGGGGGGGGGGGGCAAGCAAAAGGGGAAATCCCCTGGCGCAAAAGCTGTTTTGGAACTCCTTCTCGATTCTCTGTTCCTGCTGTCATTTCCGTCCACCGAAAATGAGGGGCAAAAACTCACCCCCCCCCACCATACGTACACAATGATCTAGGAAAGGTAGCTGCAGAGCATCATGAACTAAATCATGATAGTGGGACAAGGACACAGCTTCAAACTAGTCAAAGGCAACCATTGCACCAACGTCACAAAGTTCTTCATGGTGAACAGTGATCAATATATGGAATTAACTCCTGGTAGTGAAGGCAAAAAACATCAATCATTGGATGTAGCGATGAGGAAACTGTAGGTTTCTCATGAATGGATTTGACCGTCTCAATTCTGAGATCAAATAAGGATACATCAAAGAAGTAAAATTTAAAATATTTTACACCATTTTATCAGCATTAGGAATGACGTTTTAGGGTTGATCTATAACCTCAGCTTCTTGTGGAAATAAATGAAAAGGGCTTGGTTAAGATGTGAAAATGGAGAGCTATCCCTCAGGTCTGGAGGATAATGAACAGTAACTTGATATTCATTAAGGAATAAAACATAAACCAAAAAAAACCAGTGCTGTGCAGTAGCTGAAGCGCTTCATCATTTACTTGAAGAACTCAACAGTTGTTTATCTTTCATAAATCTGGAAATATTTGAGGAGATACTTCAGTTAAAAGGGCTACTCAAGAGACAGAATTCACTTCAATATTTAAGTGGCATTTATAAGGTTTTTCATGAGGCCATGCTCCTTCATTTTTTTGATACTTTCAATTGACTGGGAATTTTGCAATCTAAACTGAGAGAAAAGTTCTTGAAATGCACGGCCATATTCCAAAGCGAAGGTGAAAAACAAAACAAATCACCCTCAGGGGATAGTGTGAAG
This sequence comes from Scyliorhinus canicula, assembly GCF_902713615.1. Classification (NCBI taxonomy): domain Eukaryota; kingdom Metazoa; phylum Chordata; class Chondrichthyes; order Carcharhiniformes; family Scyliorhinidae; genus Scyliorhinus; species Scyliorhinus canicula. The sequence continues at coordinate 25,947,933 of NC_052157.1, forward strand.
AGAGAGACATTTTCTATCATGCAGACGCCCATTGGAACTTGTCTTTGGAAGTGACATTAAAATGCAAAGTACGCATATGGAAACAATGGCTGCCACAGACACACAGAAATCCTCTTGAAAATACACAATGGGTGAAGTATTTCAAGGAAAGGCTGCCCAGTGCCTTGAAAAAGATTGCAAGTAACAGGTGGTGTCAAGGAAGTCTTGAGCAGAGGAAACAGGCTGAGGGTTGCTCACTTACCCTCTCTATCTTCTGAATAAGTGTGTCACCCAGTTTAAGAAACTAACCCTACCAGAAATCAACCAGTGAACTGAGGTATGATAATAATTGCAACATCTTCAATGTCTAAACATAGTCAAGAAACCAGCTCATCCAAATTAGCTGCAGAGTTTAGAATCTACTTAAACCTTCAGAACTTCCTAGCGCTGTATCCCTCTATACTCATCCTATCCATGTATTTGTCCAGATGCCTTTTGAACGCCGTGAATGTATCTGCTTCCACAACCTCCCCTGGCAGCGCGTTCCAGGCACTCATCACCAACCTGTGTAAAAAACCTGCCTCACACATCTCCTCTAAACTTTGCCCAACGGACCTTAAACCTATGCCCCGTGGTGACCCTGGGAAGGAGTGCCTGCCCATCCACTCTATCCATGCCCCTCATCATCTTGTAGACCTCGATCTGGTCGCCCCTCAACCTTTGTCGTTCCAATGAAAACAGTCTGTGTATATTCAGCCCCTCCACATAGCTAACACCTTCCAGACCAGGCAACATCCTGGTAAACCACCTCTTCACCCTCTCCTAAGCCTCCACATCCTTCTGGTAGTGTGGCGACCAGAATTGTGCGCAATATTCCAAGTGCGGCCTTACCAAGGTTCTATACAACGGTAGCATGACTTGTCAGTTTTTATACTCGATGCCCTGTCCAATGAAGGCAAGCATTCCGTATGCCTTCTTGACTACCTTGTCAACTTGTGTTGCTACTTTCAAAGATCTGTGGACCTGTATGCCCAGATCTCTCTGAATTTCTATATTCCTAAGAGTATTGCCATTTACTGATATTTCCCCTCTATGTTAGACCTACCTAAATGTCATACCTATCTAAACTCCATTTGCCATTTCTCTGCCCATGCCTCCAACCTATCTTTGTCCTGCTGTGTCATCTGACAATTCTCAACACTATCTGCCACTCCACCAACCTTGGTGTCATCCACGAACTTACTAAGCAGACGAGCTACATTTTCCTCCAAATCGTTTATGTTCACTACAAGCAACAGAGGCCCCAGCACTGATCCCTGTGGAAAACCACTAGTCACAACCTTCCATTTATAAAAACATCCTTCTACTGCTACCCTCTGCCTTCTGTGACTGAGCCAGTTCTGTATCCATAGAACATAGAACAGTACAGCACAGAACAGGCCCTTCAGCCCTCGATGTTGTGCTGAACAATGATCACCCTACTCAAACCCACGTATCCACCCTATACCCGTAACCCAACAACCCCCCCTTAACCTTACTTTTTAGGACACTACGGGCAATTTAGCATGGCCAATCCACCTAACCCGCACATCTTTGGACTGTGGGAGGAAACCGGAGCACCCGGAGGAAAGCCACGCACACACGGGGAGGACGTGCAGACTCCGCACAGACAGTGACCCAGCCGGGAATCGAACCTGGGACCCTGGAGCTGTGAAGCATTTATGCTAACCACCATGCTACCGTGCTGCCCCATCTTACCATCTCATCTCTGATCCCATGTAACTTCACCTTTTGTACTAGTCTGCCATGAGGCACCTTGTCAAAGGCATTACTGAAGTCCATGGAAACAACATCCACCGTCCTCCCCTCATTAATCATTTCTATCACCTCTTCAAAAAACTCGATCAAGTTAGTGAGGCACGACCTTCCCTTCACAAAACCATGCTGTCTATCGCTAATGAGTCCATCTGTTTCCAAATGAGTATAAATCCTGTCCCTGAGAATTCTCTCCAATAATTTACCTTCTACCGACGTGAGGCTCACCGGCCTATAGTTTCCAGGATTATCCCTGCGACCTTTCTTAAACAGCAGTACCACGTTATCTATTCTCCAGTCCTCTGGGACTTCATCTGTAGCCAATGAGGATACAAAGATGTCAGTCAAGGCCCCAACAATTTCCTCACTTGCTTCCCTCAGTATTCTGGGGTAAATCCCATCAGGCCAAGGAGACTTATCTACTTTAAAGTCTTTTGAAACACCCAATACCTCCTTTTTGATGTCAACATGACCTAGACTGTCCACACACCCTACCCAAGAATCATCTTTCACAAAGTCCTTTTCTTTGGTGAACCCTGATGCAAAGTACTCATTTAGTACCTCATCCATTTCCTCTAGATTCCCCCCACTGTCCTTAAGTGGTCCAATAGTTTTCCCTTACATATGAATAAAAGGCTTTGTGATTCACCTTTAATCCTACTTGCCAAGGAATTTTCATGACCCTTCCTAACCATTCTAATTTCCTGCTTCAGTACCTTCCTAGTTTCTTTATACTCCTCAAGGGTTTTGACTGTCCACACCCTTCTAGACCGTACAAGAGCCTCCTATTTCTTTTTGACAAAGTTCACAATATCCCTTGTTATCCAAGGCTCCCTAAACTTCCCATGCTTAGCCTTCACTTAGGAAAATGACTTACCCGAATCCTAATCAACGGTCGCTTGAAAGTCTCCCAAACGTCCCATGTTGATTTACCCTCCAAAAGCCACATCCAAACCAAATTCTTCAATTCCTGTCTAATGTTATCGTAATTTACCTTGCCCCAGTTTAGCACCTTAACCGTACCCTGATTCCTATCCAAACGTACCCTAAAACTTACGGAATTGTGGTCACTACTCCCAAAATGTTCCCCAAAACCTCAAACACCAGTCAAGGCTCATTCCCCCATACCAGGTCCTAGTTGGACGATCTATATATTGCTTCAAGAAGGCTTCCTGGATACACGTTACAAATTCTGCCCCATCCTTGTACCTAGCACTCAGTGGGTCCCATTCAATATAGGGGAAATTAAAATCCCCTACCACAACAACCCTGTTACTTTTGCACCTATCCAAAATCTCTCTACCTATCTGCTCCTCTATCTCTTGCTGGCAGTTGGGGGGCCTGTAATAAACACCCAACATTGTGATTGCCCCTTTCCTGTTCCTGAGCTCTACCCAGATTGCCTCATTGTTTGAGCCCTCCGAGGTGTCCTTCTGCAGTACGGCTAGAATATTTTCCTTAACCAGTCATGCTACTCCCCCACCCCTTTTACATCCCCCTCTATCTGTTCTGGAGCATCTATATCCTCCAACGTTCCGCTACCAATCCTGCCCTTCCTTTAATCACGTTTCTGTGACAGCCATAACACCATAGTTCCAAGTACTAATGAGTGCTCTTAAGTTCATCTGCCTTACCTGCTATACTTCTGGTGTTGAAACAAATACATTTCAGACCACTATGTTTGAGCAGACAGGGTGATGTTATTGTTATTTTGTTCTCTATTTCCCCTATTATTTCCATAGAGTCTGCACTGTGTGACTGCCTGTGTGTGCGATGCTTGACGTTGCATTTTTATTATTTTTCTCAGGTTTAGTAATTAATAAATTTGCCTTTTCTTTGACTCAAACCTGTTTGATTGGCACCTTGTTGCTTACAGCTTAAATAGTTAAATACATTCCGATTTGGAAAAGGGAATATCCTTGTGAAAAAAGATATGTAAACCTTTGTTGTGACCAACCGAGGTGGTTGAATAGAGGGTAATCCGTTCACCCCTCTTCTTAACAAGTTCCACAAATGAGGCTCATGGAGTTAATGCAAAGTTAGCCCACTTGGCCTAGCTTGGAAATATAAAGCCTCAGGTGATAATAAAGGAAAATGGCTCCTTTGATTATTACCACATTAGAGCAATTCAGGGAAATACTTTCGGTAATAAAGTAACATTTCTGCTGACACGCAGAGAATTGGGACTTGTTCAGCCCCACATAATGTTCAAGAGTGGAATGATGATTTTAATGTGGGTAAAAATAAAAGTAATACACGTCTGAGTGTTAATGAGTTTGTTTACTGACCCAGTCCACTTGGTATCCAGCTATTAGTCACATTCCAACTGACAAGAAGCAGGCCAATACAAATATGACAGTACAATACCACTCCTGGCTCTCAACATAACTCCAGAGCCCCGAGATGTGATACAGTACAGAATAAAACTACAGTCTAGTTTCAAGCCAGATATAAAAACTGCTCAGGATGATTAGTTGGACATTCTAGGCACTTAATAAACTGACTGCAAAGCCGTTTTTAATGATTTAAGATTATGGACATTCTTGACTGCACTCTCAGATTTATAATTTACTAGCCAGCAGCAGAGAGCTCTCTACTCCAGAGCACGGCATGTTTCTAAGCCTGGCAAAGTAACAAGGCTCTTGTGAGATATGCTTTACATTCTGCACCTCTTCTCACTTATGGTAATGCAGTTTCAGGTACAGCCTTTCAAAGTATCCAGTCAATGCAAAGCTATTGTCAAAAGGCTAATTATGCACTCAGCCGCTTCTCAAGAGCATTTGATGATGAGTTCAAATGGGATATTTTAACCCTAAATATGCAATTAGCATGAAATATAATGCGCGATTTCAGCCAGTGCCCTGCACAGAATGCAAAAAGAAAAATCGACACGGATAACTTTGCACTTAGGGCTCGGAGTTATTAACGGAAACTCTCAGAAAAAGCAGTTGATTCCATTGCAGTAATCAGGGAGTCGCGCTTTCTTTCCCATTGAAGCTGCAGTTATTTATCTTTGCAAACACAAAAGGCATCTGCAGAACTACTTTGCTGAATGGCACTTTCAACCTGACCCCAAACCCCCTGTGCTGTAAAGATACAGAATATCCCAACCCTGTACCTGGGTCAACAGGCTTTGCTGAGCAGCAAAATGACTGGTTCAAATGGACATGCAAATTGAGTAGACTGCTGCACTCCAACATCCAGCGATTAAGCATGGGTGCCAAACTTCACCGGCAATCGCACTGATCACTCAATTCTGAAAATGTTACAACAGGCACCTCGGAAGAGGAAATCTTTACAGGAGCTTCTGCTACAGTTTAGTGATTCCCAAATACACACCACCGATAAAAGAGCCAGGCTATTTTATTCGCGACTGGCATTATATATGACCTTTGTTCATCCCAGCGAACGCACGCTGTGTTAAGTGTGCAAGTTATAAATGTACATCTTGAAAATGTAGCCAACATTTCATAAGAGTCTAAGGTGGTGTGATGCTGATGGAGGAGCCAGCGTTCGTTGGTCTAGTATCGCAGATACAGTGGCTAGGAATTGATTGCACCTTTAGGATAAATAATGCAAGTGTCCAAATGGCATACTGCTCCTGTACACGAGAGGCCGCACAACTGACATCACACAGAACAGTGAACTGGCCTGGAATTAGAAAGTGAGTCTAGATTTTCATTCATTAAAAACAATATGAATAAGTTAATGGTACATGTATTAAGTTGCGTTCAGTAAGCACTCTGAATTGCATACAATGTTTTGTCATTTATGTAGGTTAATTCATTAAAGATAAATATTCCCTCTTTTTTTTCGGCACCATGTCGACGATCTGGAAGGTCAAGCTGGAGCCTTTTGGCGGCTGTGTTTGGGACTTGCCAGAGCTGCGGACGGTGGTGTGGGGGCAGAGGTCCTTCCCTTCGCCTCCTTGGTTGCTCGGAGGCGAGTCCGGATTAGGTGGGGGTTGGCCACGCCACCTAATGCCTCGGCGAGGCTAGGGGACATCATGGAGCGTTTGCACCTCGAGAAGGTCAAATACACCATGAGGCGGGGGTCACTCCTACCAGAGATGGCAACCGTTTATATTGTATTTCAAGGAATTGGTCACTGTTAGCTGTTAGAGCAGGGTAGAGGGGGCGTGGGGGCTGCATCGATTAGATTACTGTTTTCCTTTTTTACTTCACTGTTGTTTGCATTTTTTGTATTTTTCTATAAAATGACAAAAGCCGAACAAAAATGTATATTTCTCAAAATAAAAAGTTAAATATCCCACATCAAAATATAATCCCACTTGAATTTTCCCGTCCCTGCAAAAGCTGTCAATTATTCTCTACCTACTGATAAATGTCGAGGTAGGGGTGGGCTTGATATTTAAGTGTCAACCCTCAGATGGGTTGTCAAACCTTAAAGTCTCAGAGGGTAGGTGATATAAGCCACACAGAATGACTAGATTCCGCACAACCTGACTTTTTACGCCCCCACCCCACCCCCTCCCCCTCCCCTTGATGTCCACGACAAGAATTCAAGCATTAAATAGGTCATCCTCAATCTCAGGAAAGGGCAGTCTTCCCTTGGGTTTTTCTTTCCCCAAGCCATATGGACACCCAAAGTATTGGTTTAATCAATACTTAAGGATGGACCTCTATTGAGCTCAAGGGGATCTGGAGTCCAGCACTGCCAGATGTCACGCTTGGCCTGTCCTTCCACTCCTTTCTTAGCAGATGGTTCTCTTGTGGCCTGTGCCTCAGGCTGCCAAGTATAAAGAAACTAAAATATGGGTGCAGGGAAATAAAAAACCTTATCCACATTGTAAAGGTTGAGAGTTCCTTTGTCAAACGCACTAAGAAACAATAATACTCAGAAGTTCAGAGAAGCAATTGCACCACTGTAGAAATCCCAGCAGATCGAGCATCTACATTATTGCACTCCCCATAATATCATGTTTCAGCTTGCTTGTCAAGCTGCATGTTTTCCATTGCAAACTTTTGTCAATTAGAAGGTCTGCGGTATTTAGAAGTTCATACGAAGCAATTTGTGTTGCTGAGGACTTTTGCTGCAAATAAGACGGGCTGGAAGCCCTAAAGCTGCCACAGCAAACCAGGCTGCAATATGAACTAGCCTATTCAGAATCATTCTCGTCTGTATTAAATGCGCTTTAATAAAGATTTAGGCAGAATTTATGCCGAACCTGCTCCTGCGAGTGACATTTGTAAGTAGGTTTCTATGATGTAATCCCTGGCGTCCTAAATTGTTAAAAATGAACCTTTCCTTGTCGAACGGAAGCAAGCAAAGTTTGCAACTCATCTCCTTGCAATGAAGTGGCCAGTTGGTGTTGTCGTTTATTACAGGGCATTGATGAGCAGCTTTGGAAGCTTTTCACGTTACATAATAACAATGGTGTTTTTTTTTCAATCAAATTAACAAAATCTGTTTGTGACAGCCTGTTTGACCCCTCTGCCAGTACTGTGTTCCGACCCTGGGCTGGTAAACACATTCTTCCTGGGGGTCAAGGTGAAAGCAGCTGCAAGAATGAAGGGGAAATTGAAAAGCCCTCCTGTCTGCTCTAAGCCAGGAACGGGACTCGCAAAAAAAAAAGAGCCTCGAGACCCTTTTTGTCACCCTCCCCTCCTCTCCCTACCCTGATTCATTGCTCGTAAGCTCTTCCGCTAATTAAAGGCGCAACTTGGGTTACAAAGGCACTACCCCCACCTCCTCCTTAATGACAAGTACTAGGGAATGAAAAAAAGGCCTTTTCTTCCCGGGTGTGGACAGTGCTGACTGGGAGAGAAAGGTTTCTGAGCAGTCAGGATTGAATCTATCCCGGTGGCTGCAGCTCAGTGATTGACAGCACAAATGGAGGAGAAACGTGAAATGCCCCTCAATTTGCAGCGGATGCACAGGAAGAACTCGGGGAGGTGCGTTTACAATAGAGGGAAAAAAAACATTACCAAGCTAATGGCACAGGCAATCATCTGAGCACCAAGCATCTCTTGATAGCAGCAGGGCTCCCACTTTCCGTTAAGTGTTAGAGTACCTTTTTGCTTCCTTTGACCACGGCAGGGGGAAAACAACCCCACTGCGCAAAAAAAAAACCCCACTGACTGGTAATAAATTACTATATTCGATACCTTTTGTTGTCTCTCACCGTTGATTTCACTTCGTATTCCAAACATCGTGACTAATTAAAACCGTGTCAGCTTTGGCAATTTCTATCCTGCTGTAGATCACGCCTTCATGTCCCAACTGCTTCTGCCGGGCCCAAAGGGTCAAGAGGCCCTTTTGACCCCTGTCAGTTAATATCCATTGACCACTTGCTATTTAGCGCAATCTCAAATGAACAGATGGACACCTTACTGCCAGTCATTGTGGAGCACAGAGAATAAAGATAAATGATATTGCACTTGGGTTTCAAACTGGTTTAGAAGGGTAGAATTGGGTGGCAGCTACTTAATAAAATCCCACTCCGCTCAAAATGTGTGATCGGTCAAAATTGCTCTCAGCTAGGGTGTTGAAGGATTTTGTCGTTATGTGTATCGGCGATTTTTGCCCATTCGATATTTTCGTAACAGGAGGACCAAAATTAAATAGTTTAGCTGAGATACTGTGCAATTGAGTGTCAACAGCATTATTCACATTTGTTCCATCCTGCTATCCACTTGGCCAAGTCGGCATCATTTCATATTGTTGTGTGCTGCATGAGAGAGAGAGAAGCATAATTCACCCTGGAAAATTAAATTTCAATTCAGCCTCCACAGCACTCAGGCACCAAAGCTGTTCTTTCCTGTCAAGCGTTGGAAAAGAACAGCCTCTAACAACATCAGCCAGTTAATTCGGCAGTCTCCACCCATTTGCAGAAAATAAGTGGAAGTTGAGTATTCTTCAAAAGGGTCTTTGTAGCGTAAGACACTTTGGGGACAAAGGCCACTTCTGCTTGTCCATTTATGTGCTGAAAACAAAACAGGTTGCCTGGATTAATCCGGGGTTTACCTAATAGAAAGCAGATCGTAAGAAAATTAGCACTCAGCACTGGGTTTATCGGTTTAAATGGTACCTTTTATTTTATTCAAATACCTACGGTCCCAGACAGAAGGCAATTGTGCTCTATAGCTGAAACATAACCTGCATTGAAATATTTCAGCTACAAATTGTCTCTCTTGACAAAAAGCACAAGTTTATATTTTGACAACCATGTATGGGTTACTATGAGCAACACGAAGAGGATGGCGGAACATATTTCAGTTCTGAACTGTTTGGGTCTACATTTTGTCCAATTAGGAAGCTGCCGTTGGGGCCGCCGTTCAGATAAGGTGGTGAACCGCCCCCAAGAGCAGACAGCTGAAGCAGAGGACCGACAACTCAGCAGCGCCACCACAGGTGGTGGTCATTGCTGAAGCTGCAGTTCCAGGGAAAAGGCACCGCTAGGCTGGGGGCTCTTCAAGACAGGTTAAGTGGTGTCAGGGGAGAACAGGACCAGGCAGCAGGGAGGGAGTCACGCAGCACCAGCAATGCTACTGGTCCAAAGATGGCCTTCGCCAGCAGGGGACCCCTATGGGGGTCATGGGTGTCTATAAGGAAGCACCCCACCACCACCACTAGGATGCTACTGGGTTTCAGTGGCAGTTTCCCAACGTGGCACTCTTAACATAAGAAAAATGCCCACAGAGGCAGGAAATGGCCCTTAATTGGCCACTTAAATGGTTCGATTGCCCTTCCGACAGTGTCTGAACTGCCAACTTTTCCCAGCTGGCAAAAATGAGCATGGCAGCAGGAAGACCTGGGCACCCACCCTCCCTTCCCGTCCCCTCCTCTCCCCACATCATTTTGCCAACCTTTCTGCCTCCCAGCCTGACTGTAAAGGGCCTGCAAAATTCTGACCGCAATATATTTAACGGGGGCTGAAAACCAACATTGGAAGCTTTTTGAGAAAAGGAGGAGGGTACAAATTGTTCGGCATTAAATTACTGAAGAACTTTGCAGGTAGAAACAAATGTGCCAAAGGACTGAAATGATGACATGGGGGTGGTACAATATGAATGCTTAAAATATTAATCTGACATTCCTCTTTCCGATGCATCAGCATCGAGCCATTTTTTTTGTACCGAAAGTACAGAGGTAAAATTCTGAGAGAAAAAAATGAAGTTATCCCGCGTGCAATTTCAAGCCTAGCTGCACAACAACAATAATTTACATTTCTATGCTGACTTCAACGGAGTATCAGTCCCAAAGTATTTATTAAAGCAGAAACAGATAAGAAGAATTATTGCAAGAATGGGGAGAGGTGACCAAAGCAGTGGTGGAAGGCACAGATCAGTGCAAGACAATAGGGACAAAAACACAATTGGGTAGAAATAATTTGTAAACGATAGGAGAACGATGAGAACGATTTGGGGCAGCAGGGTAGCATGGTGGTTAGCATAAATGCTTCACAGCTCCAGGGTCCCAGGTTCGATTCCCGGCTGGGTCACTGTCTGTGTGGAGTCTGCACGTCCTCCCCCTGTGTGCGTGGGTTTCCTCCGGGTGCTCCGGTTTCCTCCCACAGTCCAAAGATGTGCGGGTTAGGTGGATTGGCCATACTAAATTGCCCGTAGTGTCCTAATAAAAGTAAGGTTAAGGGGGGGGTTGTTGGGTTACGGGTATAGGGTGGATACGTGGGTTTGAGTAGGGTGATCATGGCTCGGCACAACATTGAGGGCCGAAGGGCCTGTTCTGTGCTGTACTGTTCTATGGTCTATGATGAGATAATGTCAGATTGCTTGCCAAAGACATGGTGCTGAATTCTTCACTGGCGGGATGCACCATTTTGTCGGCAGCCTGCGGGTTTCCTGACGGCATGGGGCTGCCCCACAATGGGAAACCCCATTGAGCAGCTGGCGTGATGGAGCATCCCGCCGGCGGGGTGAAACAGAAATGTGGCGCGTGCGGAGAACCAAGCCCATGGGGCGCAAGTTTCCCCTTTTTTTGTCCAAAGTCTTGCCTCAAGCAGGAGAATAATAATAATAATCTTTATTGTCACAAGTAGGCTTACACGAACATTGCAATGACGTTACTGTGAAAATACCCCAGTCGCCACATTGCCGTGCCTGTTCGGGTACGCAGAGGAAGAATTCAGAATGGCCAATTCACCTAAGAAGCACGTCTTTCGGGACTTGTGGGAGGAAACCGGAGCACCCAGAGGAAACCGACGCAGACACGGGGAGAACGTGCAGACTCCGCATGCACAGTGACCCAAACCGAGAATCGAACGTGGGACCCTGTCTCCCCCACTGATACAGGACACCCTCGCCAATATATCCCCACCCCCAAGGACACCCCCACCCCCTTTTGGTATCGCCCCATGGCATTTCCCCATGTCTGTGGGTAAATGGGTGGTCCTTGTGAAAGGTATTTTGTGACAGCCCCCACGATTCTCCGCCCCACCCCCGCCATTTCCGCCTGCCGAAAACAGGGACGGAAAATTCCCCACCCCCCATGGTCACTGTACCACTGAATAGATACAGAATCATGTGAGAGTGAGGAACGTATTGTGTCTGCGCCAACTGTTTAACAACTTTTTGTTTCCTTCTTTCATGTGGGCATCGCTGGCAAGGCCAGCATCTGTTGCCCATCACTAACTGCCCTTGCAGCGGGCCAGCACGGCAGAACAGTGGTGAGCACTGTTGCTTCACAGCTCCAGGGTCCCAGATTCGATTCCCAGCTTGGGTCACTGTCTGCACGTTTTGTGTCTGCATGGGTTTCCTCCGGGTGTTCCGGTTTCTTCCCACAGTCCAAAGATGTGCAGGTTAGGTGGATTGGCCATGCTAAATTGCTGTTAATGTCCAAAAGGTTAGGTGGGGTTACTGGGATGGGGTGGAGGTGTGGACCTAAGTGGGGTGCTCCTTCCAAGGGCTGGTGCAGAGTCGATGGGCCGAATGGCCGCCTTCTGCACTGTAAATTCTATGATACTTTGAACCACATGGTTGTGGATCTGGAGTCACATGTAGACCAGACCAGGTAACGATGGCAGATTTCCTTCCGAGTGAACCAGATGGACTTTTATAACAATCGACTATGATTTCATGGCCATCATTACTGAGACTAGCTTTCAATTCCAGAATGTATTAACAGAACTTCAAATGGCACCAGCTGGGTTGGTTTTCATCGAGTCATAGAATTGACAGTGCAGAAGGAGGTCATTCGGCCCATCAAGTCTGCACTGGCCCTTGGAAAGAGCATCCCACTTCAGCCCACACCTCCACCCTAACCCAGTAACCCCACTGAACGTTTTTGGACACTAAGGGCAATTTAACATGGCCAATCCACCTAACCTGCACATCTTTGAACTGTGGGAGGAAACTGGAGCACCCGGAGGAAACCCACGCAGACACAGGGAGAACGTGCAGACTCCGCACAGACAGTGACACAAGCCAGGAATCGAACCTGGGACCCTGGAGTTGTGAAGCAACAGTGCTAACCACTGTGCTACTGTGCCGCCCATTTAAACCCTGGTCCCCAGAGCATTTGCCTGGGTCTCGAGATTACTAATCCAGTGATTTCATCATGATGCCACCATCTCCCTTATAATCCCGGAATAATTTCCCCTTCATATATATATATATATATATCCAGTTCCCTTTTGAAAGTTCCTACTTCCAGCACCCTTTGAGGCAAGATTGCTGATCACAACAATCTGCTGCATCTCTCTTGTTCCTTTGAAAGAAGGTTATTTTCCATCAGGCAGGCAGGTATCCAGCGACACACGGGGCAGGGAGGGCACCAGATCTCCAGAGAGTTTTATAAATTTGCCCCCTCTCCTCGTAGCCACTACACTGCACTGTTCACAGCTGCGGCTACAGGTTTCCTCTGTGTGGAGGGGATTCCCCTGCATCAGGGCAGCCCAGCATGTGTGAGCTCTTTCTATTTTCACACTTCCAACAAGTGTTCGGCAGGTGCCTGAAGATGGAGGTGCCTCCTCTCCTTCCTTCCCCTACTCCCTCCTTAGACATTGGGGCTGCCAATGTGTCATTGCTGGAGACCTTCCTTTTGGTCTTCCAGCCTCAGAAGCCAGCTCACTGACTTGAATCAGATGTCAAGCGTAACCTCTGGCCGCTAAATAGTTTGGAGCTGAAAAATCGAATTGGGGGTCCACTTGCGACGCGGAGTCAGGAAGTTCTCCCAATGTCCAGTTCCTGATCCCAGAAGGTGGATCCAGCCCAAGGTGCAGGTTGAGAGGGTTTTTCCTATGTGGAGGTGACTTCATTCAAGGAACGACATGTCTACAGTAAACAATCTAGATGTGTGTTTCCATTACAACTGCAGCGGCTCTGCTTTTTACTAGTGCTGCAATTGTAAGGGTATATTTGCAAATATTCCCCCAGCCAACAATACGCTATAAAGTCACTGGGTATTGGCAAACGATGGCTGCTGTCCCCAAATTTCAGTCAATTCCAACATGGATTCAATAATCCCAAAACCGTCCTTCTGTGCCGTAATGACTCTATGGGCGGAATCTTGTTGATGTATCGGAGGTCTCATCTACCGGCTGGAAAGCCAACGAAAGACTCATAGAACATAGAACAGTACAGCACAGAACAGGCCCTTCGGCCCTCGATGTTGTGCCGAACAATGATCACCCCACTTAAACCCACGTAACCCGTATACCCGTAACCCAACAATCCCCCCATTAACCTTACACTACGGGCAATTTAGCATGGCCAATCCACCTAACCCGCACATCTTTGGACTGTGGGAGGAAACCGGAGCACCCGGAGGAAACCCACGCACACACGGGGAGGACGTGCAGACTCCACACAGACAGTGACCCAGCCGGGAATCGAACCTGGGACCCTGGAGCTGTGAAGCATTGATGCTAACCACCATGCTACCGTGAGGCCCCTTTTTTAAAAATGTTTTTTTAATGTTTCCTTCTACCATCCAGGTTCCCCCAACTTCCTCCCCACCCATGTTCCAGCTGAACATTCGGTCTTAGAACATAGAACAGTACAGCACAGAACACTCATGCTGCCTTTTTTCACTGAACCACACACCAATCATGCAGTAGCATGGCCTTCCCCTGGAATTAATATCCCAGGGGGCAGATATTCCACCTACTGAGAGCTTTCTTGTGCTCCGCAGCACCACTGAGACGGCTGCGGCTGTCGTAGGAAAACTACCTACTCAATTCCTGGATAGCAGAGCGACAGCGGGATGAGGCTGTAAGTGGTCGTTAATTGGCCACCTAAAGGCCTGAAATGGCCCACGGGCTTTCGTGCGAAGTATTTAATTCGACCGAAGGCGGGAGCATGAAATGAAAAAATGAAAATCGCATATTGTCACGAGTAGGCTTCAATGAAGTTACTGTGAAAAGCTCCTAGTTGCCACATTCCAGCGCCTGTTCGGGGAGGCTGGTACGGGAATTGAACCGCGCTGCTGGCCTGCCTTGGTTTGCTTTAAAAGCCAGCAATTTAGCCCAGTATGCTAAACCAGCCCCTGATGGTTTGTACGCTACCATCTGGCCTAAGTAAATGCCCTTCCCATCTCCAATCTTGCTAGCAGCTAACAATACAGGATTCTGGCTGCAAGACTAATTTTGTTTGATGGAATTGTGGCGTTCAAGGCCTTATCGGTAGCATAGGGTGTTGAGAATGTAGCCAGAGTCCTGAATAAGGTGGAGGGAGACACCCTTCACACAGGAGTGTGTGTGAAGAAACAAATTGTAATACTCCCTTAGCAGCAACATGGAATTGGAAAGCAGCTTGGAGAGATCCCTGATCAAACTGCATTTGATAAGTATTGTAAGCCCTCAAGCTCAAAGCTCTCACAAATCAGCTAAGTTGACATGGCTCACTGTTAAAAACTCTAGTTCCTCTGACAGCCTCTCATGAGTGGTTGGAAGTGCTGAGAGAGCATTGTGCCTGTTCTGACCATTCCAAATCATCTCAAGTAATGTTGGTTTCCTTACCTAAGGAAAGATATACTTCCCTTAGAGGGGTTCGCTAGCTTAGTTCATGGGATGAGACAGCTGACCGCTGAACAAAGATTGAGCAGAATGGGCCTTTATTCTCTGGAATTTCGAAGAATAAGAGGTGATCTCATTGAAGGGAATACAATTCATTAGCCGTCTTGGCAGTATAGCTGAGTGACTGTTTTTCCCTGGTTAAAGAGTCTGAAATTATGGGTTGGTGTCTCAGGAGAAGGGGCCAGCTACTTAGGGTTGAGAAGAAGAGCTAAGTCATCCACTCAGACAGCTATGAATCTTTGGAATTTCCTACCCCATAAGGCTGTGGATGCCCCATCACTGAATGTTGTTGCACTGAGAGCAATAGATTTTGAACACTAAGAGGCTGACTGGATAAGGGGACATGTGTGTAGGTGGATATAAGATTGATGTAGAAGATCAGCTATGATCTTAACGAATGGAGGAGGTGCTCAGAGGGTTTTTAAAATGTTCTCTTTCAGCATCTCAATAAAGTAGTGAACATAGCCCAGTCCATCACGCAAATCCACCTCCCATCCATTGACTCTGTCTACACCTCCCACTGCCTTGGGAAAGTGGACAGCATAATCAAAGACCCCTCCCTCCCACCCGGGTTATTCTCTCTTCCAGCCTCTTCCATCGGGCAGGAGATACAAAAGTCTGAGAACACGCTCCAACAGATTCAAAAACAGCTTCTGCCCCGCTGTTACCAGACTCCAAAATGACCCTCTTATGGACTGAACTGATCTCTCCATGCATCTTCTCTCCTGTTGTAGCACCACCTTCCATATGCTCACCCGATGTCTATGTCTATGTATTCACATTGTGTATTTATGTATGTCCTATGTTTTCATGTATGGAACGATCTGCCTGGACTGTACGCAGAACAATACTTTTCACTGTACCTCAGTACACGCGACAATAACTCTGAATCTAAAATCTAGGTTACTAAATGTGAAAGGGGCAGTGAACAATATCGTCCTCAGCCACTGAAGGTTATAGAACTGTCCATAATTCGCAATCAAAATGTTTGCCATGATCCATGTTACAGAAAGATATTGGGAAAAGGGTTCAGAAATGAGGCATCATGGTGACACAGTGGTTAGCTCACACAGTCCAACAGTGTGCAGGTTAAGTGGATTGGCCATGATAAATTGCCCCTTAGTGTCCAACATTGTGCGGTTTAGGTGGGGTTGTGGGGATAGGGCGGAGCAGTGGTCCGAGCCAGGGTGCTTTTTTTCGGAGGGTCGGTGCAGACTCGATGGGTAGAATGGTCTCCTCCTGCACTGTAAGATCCTATGATTCTATGCCCTCCCCCTACCGAAAGGCCATCACAGGCCAGTGGACTCAGCAGTGCACAAAAAAATGACTCTTGCAGCTAGCCCCACAGACTGGGGTAATCTCAGATCCTACCCCAATTGCACAGCAAGAAGGGGATAATCTCCTTTTCAGAAATGGACTCCTGGCTCTATTTTCACCGCTGTTTGTATTTCTCTTGACTGACGACAAATTCCAGTTGCTTCTGCGGCAGCATGAACTGCTGAACAGGCTCTTATGCCCCTCACCAGCGGATGACCCTGATGTGGATTTAAATGTAGCCTCCCTGCCTCAGGAGCGGTTGCTGAAGCCAGTGACCACATGATAAATACCTTGGGAGCCGGCGTCAAGTGAACAGCAATGGCTTGTGGTACCTGTGCATTTACTGAACACAAAACCCAAAAAATATTTTCTCTCATCTTTCTTGACCCAAATGGCGAAGTTCGTACCTTACAATTTGACTTCTGCTAGTTAGTGTCTCAGCCCTCCCTGTTGTATTGTTTCAAACTGTTGTTTCAGGGCAACATCATTCATAGCCGGATCAGCTGAAATCTGCAGGTAGTTTTGCTCAGCCAGAACCTGACTTTTTTTATATATTTGAATGGATTGAGACATCATCTTCTGCAATTCATTTGAGCAAGTTTCAGCCCTTTGCTGTTTAAAAGGATCCTTCCCCGACATCCCGGAATGAAAAGAAAAACAGTAGAAACTGGCAAATAAGAATTTGGGCGGCATGGTAGCACAGTGGCTAGCACTGTCGCTTCATAGCGCCAGGGTCCCGCGTTCGATTTCCGGCTTGGGTCACTGTCTGTGTGGAGTCTGCACGTTCTCCCCGTGTCTGCGTGGGTTTCCTCTGGGTGCTCCGGTTTCCTCCCAAAAGTCCCGAAAGATGTGCTGTTCGGTGAATTGGACATTCTGAATTCTCCCTCTGTGTACCCGAACAGGCGCTGGAATGTGTCGATTAGAGGCTTTTCACAGTAACCTCATTGCAGTGTTAATGTAAGCCTCCTTATGACAATAAAGATTATTATTATTGGTCCAAATCTTTTCCTATTGGGATTATATGACTGCCTCAAGAGCATCACTCTGACTTGAATCTTTGGGAAGCACCTCAAAAGGGGAGAGTACAGGGATTCAGGTGTATTTACAGGCAGCGAGGGAGAGCGCAGAGAGGCTGGGAATGGCCAAATATCCTGGCAAGGCCATTGTCCCTGAACCCCCATGCCATGTTGCGTCAGGGCCGGTGGGCTGAGGAAGTCCCCTGCGCATTCGCGGGTTGGCGCGGCCCAACTGCGCATGTGCGGGTTGGAACGGCCTAACTGCGCATGTGCGGGTTGGAACGGCCTAACTGCGCATGTGCGGGTTGGAACGGCCTAACTGCGCATGTGCGGGTTAGCTTGGCGGCCATTCGGCGCCGGGAAGGGAGGCTGGATAAGTTTTTAAATCACACTGATGGGAACCAAACATCCACAGTATTTGTAAAAGTTGATTACGAGGTGAAAGTTTTTCTCGAAGCAGAACAACACATGTTAAAATGAGATTCTTGCACAGGGTACCAAGCGGCGTGAACCGCTCCAGCATTGTGGGGGCCAGAATCGGTAGTGCCCGCGCCTGTTTCGCGCGGTCGTGGAACGCGACGGCGCGAACACGCTGTCTCCATTTCGGAGAATCGCGCCCATTGCATGATGGGCTGAATGACCTCCTTCTGCACTGTAAATTCTATGATTCCTCCCATAGTCCAAAGATGTGCAGGTTAGGTGGATTTGCCATGTAAAATTACCCCTTAGGGTGGAGTTGCGAGAATAGGGGGGGTGGGGATGGGGCCTAGGTGGGTACTCATTCAAGGGTCGATGCCGACTCAATGGGCTGAATGCCTTCTTCTCGACTGTAGGGATTCTATGATTCTGTGAACTGCCACACACAACTCCCAGTCACCGTGCGAACGAATTTGGGGATCTCAAATACATCCAGCGATGAGCAGGGGCACAGACCAGGAAATCCAACTCTTGCCTCTTCTCTTGACTGACAAGGGAATGAAGCAGACTCTGAGGAGATTTAAACTGAGGAACAAACTAGATGAAAACAAATGCGATGGAGGTGAAAAATTACACTGAGGTCAAATAATAATAATTTGGCCATTTTAAATGTTAAAATATTCTCTTCAACAATTTCCTTCTGCAGCCAATGGCTGACCCATACGCACTTCATCACCGTCTCCAGGAAAAAAAAGTAAAGAGCTGATCCATATTACATTAAATGACACATAAATGGCTGTGAGTCATGGATTGCAATATAAGCTGAGGGTTCCACGGACCACAAAAACTGTCCAGTCTTCATTCCCCTGGTTTATGGAGCTGGCGTAGCCTCTCGGCTGTTACAATCTTGCAACACTTTCCAACCCAACTGTTCATCTGTGTGCAGTACGATGCCCACAGGGAACAAACTTGCAACTTCAGGAACTTCTCAGATACATGAAAAACTGAACTAAATTGAGTCAACAGAACACAGCAGTAGCAGTGCCTGTGGGCAAAATGTATTTTTTCACAGTCCAGCAGCTTTTCACATTTTAGGTACGGTTTTATATTAGCCCGGTCTAGTTCTTAGAATGAAAAACAACCATTTGAGAGAGCACATTTGTTCCTAATTAGCACCACCACCACATTTTTGGAAGAACGGGTTCAGTTTCAGAGCTGTTTGCTTAAATATAGGTGCAGTATTTTCTTCTGGCAGTATTCACTCGCTCAATTAACAATATTAACGATCCGTTAGTCAACTGCCTGTGCAGCTAAGACTTCACATCATTTTATATTAATTTGCTAAGTCTTAAAACAACGACAAATGATGACAGGTTGCTTGAAAGTTTGAAAAATTATTGCAAGAATGAGTGATGTTAGTGAGGTTCAAACCAAAGGGCAGGAGTTTAAGGCGTGGAAATTCCACCGTGCCATTCCTTCCTGGAATCAATATTATAAAACTGGTTTCCTACCCATTAGAGATAGACAGAAAATAATAGACTGCAAGTGTATAATTTTCCAGTGTGTCCTCAGCAGGTACCAAAGAGTAACTCAGTAGAGTCCTTGGGGGGGGATTCTCCAACACCCACGCTCCCACCGTCCTCCAAATTCTCTGAGCCCCCAAAAATCGGCCCGGCATGAATCGTGCCGCCCGCCTCGGAGAATGGCGGGGACCGGCGTGACTCAATGGGCCCAGGGGCTGCCCGAGTTCTCCGGCCCGCGATGGGCCAAAGTCCCGCTGGTTTTTTTGCCGGTCCCGCCGGCGTAGATTAGACTAGGTCCCTTACCAGCGGGACCTGGCGGTGTGGGCGGGCTCCGGGGTCCTGGGGGGAGGGGGGGGCACGGGGCGATCTGGCCCCGGGGGGTGCCCTTACAGTGGCCTGGCCCGCGATCGGGGCCTACCGATCCGCGGACGGGCCTGTGCCGTGGGGGAACTCTTTTCTTACGCGCCGGCCGTGTCAGCCTCCGCGATGGCCGATGCGTAGGTGAACCCCCCCTCGCATGCACGGACTCGTGCCGGCCGGCGGAGTCCTTTCGGCCCTGGCTGGCATGGCGCCAAAGGCCTTCCACGCCAGCTGGCGGGGCGCAAACCACTCCGGCGGCGGCCTAGCCCCTGAAGGATTCCGCACCTTTGGGGCAGGCCAACGCCGGAGTGGTTCACGCCACTCCGTCCCGCCGGTACCCCCCCGCTCCGCCGGGTATGGGCGAATCCCGCCCCTTATCCTTGAAAAAAAACTGATTCTTAATGGCAAGAATTCACATCAAAATATGTCCTATTAAATAATGGGCTATTAAGAGTAATCCAGTTCACTTCAAAGTCTCGGATTGACTGCAATATCAACATACAAAAACACTCAACATCTTCAAATGATATTGCTGAGTTTGTAATTTTAATGGGGCTGCTAATCTCATTCATTAAGTGTTCGTGCACTGTTGCTGCAAATGATAAATTCTCTATTAAGACGGGCGTGGTGAGTTTATCTGAAGATGTCTGAATCAAAGTAAAGGCCTGAATTTACACTCTGATTGTTACAAGTCAGCTGCCTTCACTGTGTGAGTTTTAGTATTCTAAGGAAGGGTGCGAGATAAAATGATGGAAGGTGGGGGAGGGGAGTAGGAAAAATTGCTCTGGCACCGTGCAGGAATCTCACATTCTCCAAAGTGCCTGTTCTATTGCCTCATTACGGAGTGTCACTGGTCAGGCCATCTTGACTGGAGAGCATGGCATGATGGGAGCAGGAATGGGACCATTAGTAAACGGGAAGAAAACTAATCCCAGTTTTGATAGTTTTCTTTCTGCCAATATGCCAAATTTAAATATTTTGTGGAAGAATAATTTGAAACGTGACACTTTGGAGCTTATGTCCGACATTCAGCTTTTCAGAGAACCAGTTTTATCATTCCCATTGCAACCAATGACGTTAAACAATTGTGACAAC
Organism: Scyliorhinus canicula; assembly: GCF_902713615.1. NCBI lineage: Eukaryota > Metazoa > Chordata > Chondrichthyes > Carcharhiniformes > Scyliorhinidae > Scyliorhinus > Scyliorhinus canicula. Next base: position 25,968,449 of record NC_052157.1, read on the forward strand.
TGTTTACACTGTAAATTGAACAGGAGCCGGGCTTAATACATGTCCGGTGCAAAAAAAAGTTTAGTATTGCTAATCCAAATGCTAACATTTCGATGGCACTTCAATCATGTCCACTGTATTAAAGACTGCATCATTTACCACTGTACAAAATGAAAAGCTGAATTTGCACCAACATTTGGAAAATGATCAGCTTAAGATATAGTTCAGCTGTTCCTGCACCTCAGGCTCACCTTTACATTAAAGGTTGCAATCTGGGAGTGGTGGCTTACTAAATGGAAATATTTAATGCATTTTCACCAACACTGTCCAAATGACAGAAAATAGGGTAAAATGGGTGCCAGGAGTCTACTTTCAGCTCCATTGTTTTTATTTTCATTGTATCTGCTTCAGTAAGTCAGTTTTGATACACCATTATCACTGAATTAATTATACTACTTTTCACAGCTTAAAATTATCATTTATTTCTCTGTTAAAAGTCTTACATCTGCAAGAATTTCTGTGTAATACTTTTCTCTCACATCTTGCGTCATAGTTTGTGTCAAATGGAGAAAGGATGGGGAGGTGATGGGCCAAGGGTTGGAATTTACAGCACCCCACCAGGTGTGTTTCCAACAGGGGGGGGGGGGGGGGGTACATTAAATATGTCAGCTGCTTAGCCCACTATTTTCCTGCCCCCCCCCCACCCCCGGAGCTGGTCTCCATGATAAGCTAAGTGGGTGGTGCTGATATCGGCCTGAATAATTAAAGGTCAATTAGGGCTTGTTCGACTGGGCCAAAATCCTGTTGGTAGCCCCCCCCCCCCCGATGTGCATCAGGGGCACCACCCCACATCCCCTTCACACCACCCCTGTGTGCATCAGCGGCACCCTCCCCCTCCAGCACCTCTGTGTTCATCAGGTGTGCCCCCCCATGTGCATCAGGGGCACCCCCCACCATGTCCATCAGGAGCACCCCCCCCCCCCATGTGCATCAGGTGAACCCCCCCCCCCCATGTGCATCAGGGGCACCCCCCCCCCCCAATGTGCATCGGGGCACCCCCACCTCCCCATGTGTATCAGGGGCACCCCCCCCCCCCCCAATGTGCATCAGGGGCACACCCCCCCCCTCCCATGTGCATCAGGGGCACCCCACCATGTGCATCAGGAGCACCCCCCCCCATGTGCATCAGGGGCACCCCCCCCCATGTGCTTCAGGGGCACCCCCGCCTCCCCATGTGTATCAGGGGTACCCCTGCCTCCCCATGTGTATCAGGTGCGCCCCACCACCCCTGTGTGCTTCAGGGGCACCACCCCACCCTGCCTCTAAAACCTGCTCCGCCACCCGCACGGTTCTTGGATCCCTTGCCACCCCAAAAAACCTGGGACTCACCATTCTGCGGCACCATCTCCCTCCTTCGCGTTCCTTCCTGCAGTCCCAGCAGTGGCCACTACATAGGCTCTGAGATGGCTTAAGCTGCTGACCAATCTGAAACTCTCAGCTAGTTTAACAACCTCCACCACTTTCCCTCCTCCACCATCACCAACATCGCCTCTCCCCCCCCCCCCCCCCCCCCAATCCCACAGTGTTATGGAGAGAGGCGGACTACGTTCTGGTGTTCCAGCTGCTGGACAACCGTCCTTTGGGGTGGGGTGGGGCAGGGCAAGCATCAACCCGTAAAACACAGCCCCGGGGTGTAGAGGAGACAAGGAAGCAAAAGAGAGTCAGTAAGGAGACTTGTGCATCGGGGCAGGACTGGAGGAAAGGGTGTGGATTCAAGCAAGCAAGGCGAGGGCCTGGTTATTCTTCACTCCTCATGCTCCAATAAACCACATTCCCATTTACCACTCTTTCTTAACTCTTTCTGAAAGAACGTTTAACGACTCAAAACTAATTATATTACTGCTACAGCTCTAATCCTCAAATATTTCCATCCACCAGCTATTTGATACTTGCCCCAAACTATAAACTTACCCCAGCATGTCACTTACATAATCACTAAAGTGTTCCCAAAACACAACCACTTCTCAAATACATTTTCTTTCCAAACACCATATCCTATCACTTACCAGCATCGCAATATGTCTGATTTTTTATAAAGCACAATATCCTTTGACTCTCACTTAATACTATATTAAATATTGTTACAAAATTTACACCACAAATTATGAAATTAAGACTTGGATTTATATTGCAGTTCATCATCTTTTGGAAATGTCACTTCACATATAATGAATTCCTTCAGCATCAATGACAGTGTCTACACTGTAGACAAACATAGCTGCCATTTTGCACACAGGAAGTTCACACAGACAAGGAGAAAGACTGGGTTAATCTGTTTTTTGTGGCATTGATCGAAGGAGGACTAATGGCTGAGGTTCCCTGCTCTTATCCAAGCAGTGAAATGGAGTCTTCAGCAATTGCCTGAAGGGCTGGAATGGATAGACAAGGCCTCAGTGTCACATCTTACCGAAAAGCCAATGTTTTTGTTATAATAACAGTCCCTTGGTACTAAACTGGAGTGTCCAGCCTGCACTAAACATTCAAGTCCTGCAGTGGGCCATGTACACCTTCCACACTAGTAAAATGTTTGTTTGTCCAGGAAGTATTCTGATGTTAATCACTTCACAATTACTCCAAGTGGAAATAAGCAGTGGCTCACAGCAGAGCGTTAAACAGTCACAACACAGGTCGTCACTCTAATTCATCATAAACTATTGCTACAATTTGGAAGTCAGTTCCAGTTATTGTTAGGCTTTGATACAGCTGTCAGGCTACAATTTGAAGTATTTTACATCCTCTTCTTGCGTCAAGCCACGGAGCTACAAATGATAATTGCAACAGGGTCTATTTTGGATGTGAATTAAAGCCGCTGCTTGACTAAGTGAAATTTTGAAAGTCACGGTCAAGGCTGGAAGTAACGCCAGTTGTCGGCCTAACAGTATGGGGGAATCTGCTGCTGTGATGTTGAAAATGAAATGAAAATGAAAATTGCTTATTGTCACGAGTAGGCTTCAATGACTGTGAATTCAATTACTGTTGGGAACGGTGTCTTCGCAGTCAGCGTCACAACGGTAAAGAACGGTGTCCTTTTGGGCAGCAGGGTACCATGGTGGTTAGCATAAATGCTTCACAGCTCCAGGGTCCCAGGTTCGATTCCCGGCTGGGTCACTGTCTGTGTGGAGTCTGCACGTCCTCCCCCTGTGTGCGTGGGTTTTCTCCGGGTGCTCCGGTTTCTTCCCACAGTCCAAAGATGTGCGGGTTAGGTGGATTGGCCATGCTAAATTGCCCGTAGTGGCCTAATAAAAGTAAGGTTAAGGGGGGGTTTGTTGGGTTACGGGTATAGGGTGGATACGTGGGTTTGAGTAGGGTGATCATGGCTCGGCACAACATTGAGGGCCGAAGGGCCTGTTCTGTGCTGTACTGTTCTATGTTCTATGTACTGTGAAAAGCCCCTAGTCGCCACATTCCGGCGCCTGTCCGGGGAGGCTGGTACAGGAATTGAACCGTGCTGCTGGCCTGCTTTAAAACCCACCGATTTAGCTCAGTGAGTTAAACCAGCCCCTATTTCCCCTGTTGGGGAAAGGTCTCCCAGAAAACTTAGGCTGTAGGCCGTTTCAAAATCATTAAATCAAGATAAAAAGTCAATACCTAACCTGTACGATATAAAAGGCACTGAGTTTACATTCTCTAATTATTTTATTTCATTAGTTACTTCCAAAAGAAAATCTTATGTCCTTGGAGCAAGAAAAACGAATCCCCAAAAGTCCAAACCTTAGTGTATTGGAATTGTGGCCCTATGCTGTCTGTAGGGCAAACAGTCCCAATCTCCGAGCATCCTTGGTTGAAGCAGCGTCGGCTCTGCTCCTTAAGGAGCCGCCGCCATCTGCCTTCCAGTTGCCTTCACAACAGGTTTAATTTGTAGCTTCAGCATTTTGCAAGGCAATGCCAGGACAGCGCGCGGTTACTGCACACCAGAGATTTCCAGGCAACAAATTAAACTCTTTAGTGCTTGGAACTCAAATGCAATCCTCCACCTTCATTTACATTACATGGCTATCTTATAAGGGCTGTGGGCTACCTTCGTGGGCAGATCGATACAAGAGGGCTGCACACAAAACCAGGACCTGGAACGTGAACACTGGAAGAGCGTTTCACAGTGTGAATGCCGAGGAAGCAGCGGCTTCATTCAACGGCTAATTGCACATTTGGGGAAATTAAACCAGCCCCTGCAATTTGTGTGCTGTGCCGCTGGCAAGGCTGTTTAAATGGCCTGTGTTTTAATCATGATGCCCACCTACCTGGTCACAACCAATGCAGCAGGGCTCAGCACATGTTCGATAAAGAAGCATCAATCAGCTGTGGCAACACCGTGCCCTACACTGTACAGACCTGCAAATGCTTCTCATCAGTGAACAAGTAATTAGAACACGGCAATTAGCCAATCCGATCACTGTTTCTGAGCAAGAATCAACCATTAACGTAAAGATTGTAAGGCACATATTACTGTAATACCAAATGCCATCTTGTGGTAAGACAGCCACATAACATACACACGGGTAAGACAAAACCGTGGCCTTAGCAACATGCACAGGAGGGGAGAGTTCACAGCAGTAAAGCTCTGAATATTACATTATATACCCGCAGATATCTCTGTCTATATCTTCATTGCCTTGACTTTAATTCTTCAAGGCCAGAAAGTCTAATTGCTGCAAATATGAAGGTCAATGAACTGTGGCGAGGAAAGTTTGGAGATTGGCAAGGGGAGCATAGCAGAAAGCATTGTTTTGAAGCATTCACTCCCACCGCCCTCTCTCTACAGATGTGGCCAGACCCGCTGAGTGCTTCCTGCATTTCCTCTTTTTACTTTGAACTTCCAGCACCTTCAGTATTTTGCTAGGTTTGCAATTAAGTCAAAATTATTTTTTAAAATGTTTGGCGATTGAATTAAACGGTGATGTATTTTGCGAAGCAAGGCATTGTTGTACAGAGTTCACTATTTCAGCAGGTTCTCAAACTTACAGGAACTTGTTGGTAATGGGGACTCTGAAAAATTTAAATTAATTCCAAGTGCAACATGGGGAGATAAATAAATCCAGGTGGAGTTGCAGCTCCTTGGCAATCTAATTTCCCATGCCACAAAATGCAGCACTTTTTTTGGTTGCCCCTCAGGGTTCATTAAAAACATTCATCACAGCCAGAGTCAAGAAGCCGAGTGGAAGCCTGTGCTGCCGATCGGAGGAGGAGAAATCAGACGTGGAGGAGGAGGAAGGGGGAATTCAGAGGTGGAGGAGGAGGAATTCAGAGGTGGAGGAGGGATGGGGTAATCAGAGGAGGGAATGGGAATCAGATGAGGGAGGGGAATCCGAGGAGGAGGAGGGATGAGGTAATCAGAGGAGGAGAGGAGGTTAAGAGTAAGAGGAGGAGGGAGGATAGGGAATCAGAGGAGGAGCGGGGAATCAGAGTTGGGATCAGAGGAGAGGGATCAGAGAAGGAGGAGGGGGATCAGAGGAGGAGAGGGATCAGAGAAGGAAGAGGGGGATCAGAGGAGGAGAGGGATCAGAGAAGGAGGTGTTGGGATCAGAGGGGGAGGATGGGGGAATAGAGGAGGAGGAATCAGAGAAGGAGGGGGAATTAGAGGAGATGGAGAGGATGTAGAAGGGGAGGAAAATCAGCAGGCGAACCGTCCTGCAACCCCTGCCGATGACATGTGGACATGTCAATGTGGACATTGGAGCAGCAGCAGGATTGGGAAATGATTGAAGAATGAGGTCAGGCATCGATTAGTGGGTGGGTGGTTGGTGTGGGAGAAAACAGAGAACAATCAAAGACAGACAAAGGAAGGGTGTGGAAAAGAGACACTGCTAACATCTTGGGTAGCACGGTAGCACAAGTGGATAGCATTGTGGCTTCACAGCTCCAGGGTCTCAGTTCGATTCCCCGCTGGGTCACTATCTGTGTGGAGTCTGCACGTTCTCCTCGTGTCTGCGTGGGTTTCCTCCGGGTGCTCCGGTTTCCTCCCACAGTCCAAAGACGTGCAGGTTAGGTGGATGGGCCATGATAAATTGCCCTTAGTGACCAAAAAGGTTAGAAGGGGTTATTGGGTTACAGGGGTAGGTTGGTAGTGAGGGCCTAAGTGGGTCGATGCAGACTTAATGGGCCGAATGGCTGCACTGTAAGTTCTATGTTCTATCTTATTGCTGGGTGCCACTGCTGAAGAGCATCAATGTAGCAAGTGGGAACTCTGAAGCAAGTTTGCAGCAAGCTACAGCGTCAACATCATGAGCAATGATGTGGGATTTCTACACTGCATCCCATATGGAATCAGGTGGGAATGAAAACTTGCATAAACACATAAACAGAAACACTACTGATGAAATATGCCAACGTTTTCAGCTAACCTCTCACTAAAATCATCACCGTTCCCTTAAGATGCACCCTGCTGCCAATTTTATATGAGCACAATTTGCTTTCCCATTGTCCTGCTGTGAATGGACAAATACCCTTTCAACCTTGCCAGTGTCTGGGGCTGTTTCCCTTTGACCCCGTGAAAGCACTTCAAACGTGAGGTGCATGAGGGGAAAAATAAGCCTATCTCCTTTGCTGCACTAACCTTTGCACCGGGACAATCGCATTTATTTTTACCACAATTTAATACGACTTTCAGTGGCTATGAGCGGGCACACAGCTGAAGGTAAATTATTTCCAGAAGCAGAGAGGTAGGATTGGATTTGTTTATTGTCACATGTACCAAGGTACAGTGAAAAGTATCTTTCTGCGAGCAGCTCAAGAGATCATTAAGTACATGAAAAGAAAAGGAAATAAAAGAAAATACATAATAGGGCAACACAAAGTACACAATGTAACTACTTAACACCAGCATTGGGTGAAGCGTACAGGGTGTAGTGTTAATGAGGTCAGTCCATAAGAGGGTCGTTTAGGAGTCTGGTAACAGCGGGGAAGAAGCTGTTTTTGAGTCTGTTTGTGGGTGTTCTCAAACTTTTGTATCTCCTGCCCGATGGAAGAAGAGTCAGTCAGCTGGGTGGTGGGGTCTTTGATTATGCTGCCTGCTTTCCCCAAGCAGCGGGAGGTGTAGATGGAGTCAATGGATGGGAGGCAGGTTTGTGTGATGGACTGGGCTGTTTTCACGACTCTCTGAAGTTTCCTGCAGTCTTGGGCCGAGCAGTTGCCATGCCAGGCTGTGATGCAGCCAGATAGTATGCTTTCTATGGTGCATCTGTAAAAGTTGGTAAGAGTTAATGTGGACATGCCGAATTTCCTTAATTACCTGAGGAAGTATAGGGGTGGTCACGTCGACGTGGGTGGACCAGGACAGATTTTTGGAAATGTGTACCCCGAGGAATTTGGGTTCCCCTGGGGGGTAAAATGTGTACCTCTAGGGAGGTTTGCTCGCTGTTCACTATTTTGGTACAAATAGCAAGTAGAGATCTTCCATAATTTCTATAGATCGCCCTGCTGATTAGAGTACTGATATGAGCCATTATATTATATGAGCAGATCAGCACTCCAGTCAGCAGGGAGCTTGATAAAGGATATATGTAAAAAAAATGATATAAAACACTGCCTAGAGTTTTGTGACTCCATGCCTGTTAAATAGCTCTCTGTAATGTACCTTTTTCAATGACAAGATTAATTTATCATATCATCATAAAGTATAACTGCCTTCTGTGATTGCACATAATTAAATGTAGATTATGAATGAGAATGAAGTGATAGCAAAGCACCCTTTAACATGCAAAGTATAGTCAATCTTTGTCTGCTTTGCTACAGCGTTCCAACTGCATGCTTTGAATACTGAAAGAGTCATTTAAATACTTCATCAATTTGCCCATTCCTCCCTTTCGGAGCTGCAGTGCTCAGGAGTTTCAGAGCAGGATACTAACTACTGAGCCTGAGGCCTGGTGTCATTCTTGCTTGACCAACAGTACTTACCTGAGAGAAAAGGAGAAGGATGGAACTTGCGAGCATGCAGCTGAGAAAGAGTTTGAGGACTTCTGGGGCGGGATTCTCCGTTGCCCGTCGTAACGCGGGTTTCCGGCGAGAAAAATCGGTGTTAATCACTCCGGCGTCGGGGCCTTCTTTTAAGCTGGCAATCTCCGTTCCCGGAGGGGCTAGCAGCTGACTGACGCGATACGTGTCAGTTTCACCAGCTGCGGAAGTGGTGAGACCCGGCGTTTTTTGGAGGAGGAGGAGGAGAGAGACAGACCCGGCATTTGGGGGGGGGAGACCCGGCATTTGGGGGGGGGGGACCCGGCATTTGGGGGGGGGGAGACCCGGCATTTGGGGGGGGGGGCCCGGCATTTGGGGGGGGGGGGGGGCCCGGCATTTGGGGGGGGGGGAGACCCGGCATTTGGGGGGGGAGACCCGGCATTTGGGGGGGGGGTTGCGGCATGGGGGGGGGGTTGCGGCATGGGGGGGGGTTGCGGCATGGGGGGAGTTGCGGCATGGGGGGGGGGTTGCGGCATGGGGGGGGTTGCGGCATGGGGGGGGTTGCGGCATGGGGGGGGTTGCGGCATGGGGGGGGTTGCGGCATGGGGGGGTTGCGGCATGGGGGGGGGTTGCGGCATGGGGGGGGTTGCGGCATGGGGGGGTTTGTGGCATGGGGGGGGGTTGCGGGCAGCGGCGTGCAGAGGAGGGGGGCGACTGATGCCCGGGGCCAACGCACCGTCGCCCCCCCTCTGCACGCAGCTGCCCCTACCCCAACCCCCTCCCCTCACCACCCCTACCCCTTCACCACCCCTACCCTCCTCCAACGCCGCACCCCCCACCCCCCACTAACGCCGCACCCCCCCCCACTAACGGAGGAAGGAAGGGGGGAGGAGGGTGGAAGGGGGGAGGAGGAAGGAGGGGGGGGAGGAGGAAGGAGGGGGGGGGAGGAGGAAGGAGGGGGGAGGAGGAAGGAGGGGGGAGGAGGAAGGAGGGGGGAGGAGGAAGGAAGGGGGGAGGAGGAAGGAGGGGGGAGGAGGAAGGAGGGGGGGGAGGAGGAAGGAAGGAGGAGGAGAGGGGGGGGGGTGTGTGGGTACCGGCCTTCAGAGGGAGGGGGACGGGGTGTGGTTGAGGGGGGGGACCCGGCGTTGAGGGTGGGGGGTTGCGGCGTTGCGAGAGATGGGGGCGGCGTTGGAGGGGGGTTGGGGAGGGGGGTAGGGGCGTTGGAGGGAGGTAGGGGTGGTGAGGGGGGGTGGTTGGTGTAGGGGGCAGCGGCGTACAGAGGGGGGGGGGCGACGGTGCGTTGGCCCAGGGCATCCGTAGCCCCCCCTCTCTGTACGCCGCTGCCCCCCAAACCCCCCCCCCCATTGCCCCCCCCCCGATGCCGCAACCCCCCCGGATGCCGCAACCCCCCGGATGCCGCAACCCACTCCCCGATGCCGCAACCCCCCCCCCCCCCCCCCCCCCCCCCCCCCCCCCCCCATGCCGCAACCCACCCCCGGATGCCGCAACCCCCCCCCCAGATGCCGCAACCCCCCGGATGCCGCAACCCACCCCCGATGCCGCAGCCCACCCCCCGATGCCGCAACCCCCCCCCCCGATGCCCCCCCGATGCCGCAACCCCCCCCGATGCCCCCCCGATGCCGCAACCCACCCCCCTATGCCGCCACCCCCCCATTGCCGCAACCCACCCCCCCCCGATTGCCGCAACCCACCCCCCCCCGATGCCGCAACCCCCCCCCCCCGATGCCGCAACCCCCCCCCCGATGCCGCAACCCACCCCCCGACACTGAACGGCGTCAACCATCATCAATGGTTGACGCCGTTTTAAAGCAACTGTGATTTTCGCCGACGTGACCCGTAGCCACGTCGGCGGGACTTCGGGCCATCCGGGCCGGAGATTTGTGGACACTTAAAAAAAAATGAAATCCCGCCGGCGCCAGCTGTTTTCAGAGGCTGCCGGCGGGATTTGCACAACGCCGGTTTTTGGCCGGTGGGAGATTTAAAAACCCTGCGGGAGCGGAAATAACGCCGCTGCCCGCCGATTCTCCGACCCTGCGTGGGGTCGGAGAATCCCGCCCAAGATCTGTAAACCAACTCAGGCTCACGACAATAATAAAAGACCATCCTTGAAAAATGGAATATCCGAGTTATCCATGACCAAGTGTTGCAGGCTGGCACATCCCAAGGTCCAGAGCTACATGCTAAAGGAGGCACTAAAGCTTGGGACAGCCGCAGCAAAGGCGCAATGGGGAAAGGCCATTGTCTGTGGCCTTTCAGCCGTAGTACATTGACGGGCTGGACACGGGGTAAAACCCTCAGGCTGAATGGAATGTAATGAATCATGTAAATACTAACTGTAAATGTAGTGAGTTACATACGGGATTGGAAGAAATTAATTTGTTTTTCGCTTTATGTAGTAACTTTGGTCACGAAATGCACCTTTGTAAATGTCATAAATAATGTATATTTTGGGGAAATAAACTGAACATCTGAAACCAATGTTATTTCTGTTTTTTGAGCATTGTCTGGTGCAATGCTAAAAGGGCCTTTTAGCAGGCATTTGGCAACATTAATATTACAATCTAATAATTTTCTGAAGATAAGAAGTCTTCTGCCTAATATTTCTCATTAAACTGTATTAATGGACCCACATTATTATGTGATACGCACTGAATATTAAATGAGTAAAATTGGAGACTGGATTTTAATGGTGAGTGCCGACGGCTCTCATATTATTCTTGATGACATTATCTAAAGAAGGTCTAACCTTTAAGTAAAGCGCCAATGACTACACACAAGGCTGCAGCCGAGTGCACATCCCTATAGCTGCTGCTAAAACACATTTCTGTGTCTCAACTCAAGTAACCTAATAAAGGATCTAAGAAAAATCAAATTTCAGGACTGATATCCTTCAACTTGCGAATCTCCACAAATCATTGTATTTCATTGCTAGCATGGACTGCGCAATGGTTTCTCTTTTGATAAGACCATGCGTTTTTCATTACATTCAGCTCGGGCAAAGCCTGCACAATGTGTTGCTGCTGTGCACAGCTTAAAAGGCAAATTCCATCTTACTGAAACAATTCAAAAAGGATATTGCATTTTGTAACTGAAGCAGGAGTGAAGGTGCTGTTCTGGAGATCACAGAATTCTTACAGCACAGGAGGAAGTCATTCAGCCCATTGTTTCTCCATATGAGCATTTCACCTAGTGCCATTCCCCTGCCTTCTCCCTTTTCAGATAATAACCTAATTCCTTCTTGAATGCCTCGATTGAACCTGCCTCCTCTCGGGCAGTGCATGTCAGATCTTCACCATTCGCTGTGTGAAAATGTATTTCCTCATGTCTCCCTTGCTTCTGTTGCAACTCATCGTAAACCTGTGCCTTCTCGTTTCATCTAAATCCCCACCAAAACTTTTTTTCTGAAACATTTGCTCTTGGGATCTGGATGCCGCCAGTCATTTTTTGGACATTCCAATTGTCCTTAAGAAGGACAAAGAGTCATCCAGACTCAAAACGTTAGCTCCCTTCTCTCTCCACAGGCGCCGTCAGACCTGCTGAGATTGTCCAGTGTTTTCTGTTTTCGTTTCAGATTCCAGCATCCACAGTAATTTGCTTTCATCTTTGTCCTTAAGAAGGTGGTGGTTGTTTAGCAGGTGGACACCCATTTACCGAGGTCTCAGAGGACACTCGGTGATTCACAACAGGTTTACTGTCATAGTTCAGTACTAACACCAGTTTCCACTCTTCCCTTCCAGATCTACTCCCTGTCCAAAAGCCTTGCTCTTAAGTACAAGCTTCAATCAGCATCGCCTGCTCTCAACCCACTCTGAAGCAAGACCTGGGGCGGGATTCTCCGTCAACTGGTGCGCGCGCCCCCCGCGGCAGCGGGATTTTCCCTCTCACCAGCCAGTCAATGGGATTTCCCATTGTGGGCAGCCCCACGCCGTCGGGAAATCTCTGGGCGTGGCTGTGCTGCCGGCGCAATGGAAAATCCCGATAGCGGAGAATCCCGCCCCTGGTTTACTCTTAAAGGGACCTGCATTTCTAACACTGTCATTGCCTTCCTGAACTGCTGTATTCATACAGTGTAGGTACACCCACAGGGCTTGTTAGATAGGAGCTCCAAAATTCTGACCCTAGTGATGTTAGTGTCACCCCCTTAACACCTCTTGATGTTTCTCATGCAAGTAAAATTTAGCCCATATAGTACAATTTTGACTTAGTCACTAAAACAAATGAGCACACATTACATGTCTTTTAACTTCACTGCACGAGCAGATCAACTTCATCAAATGCTAAAGCACTTCAAACTCCTGCACTTAGGCTTTAAATTATATAATGAACTAATTATTTGATGCTGGTTTGCTGAAGGGATCCTGAGGATTGTGCTTCAAAGAAGGCTGGAGAACATGGGATACAGACTGCCAAGTTCATGTGTTTGGTTTACGGTGGGTCTTTTATGTTCTACTAAAAGGGTACTCACCCAACTCATCCATCATCATGAAGTGCTTCGAAGGGTTAGTCATGGCGCCTATGACTGTGTGGCCAAATTCCCCTCCAACTCAATTTTCAAATTTGCTGATGACACCACAGTAGTGGGTCGGATTTCAAACAATGATGAGACAGAATACAGAAATGAGATAGGTGAACTGGTGCGACAACAATAATCTCCCCCTCCATGTCAACAAAACAAACAAGATTGTCATCGACTTCAGGAAGCGTAGTGGAGAATATGCCCCTATCTACATCAATGGGAACAAAATAGAAAGGGTCGCGAGCTTCATGTTTTTCGGTGTCCAAATCACCAACAACCTTTTGCCCAATAACGACTCTACTTTCTCCGAAGACTAAGGAAATTTAGCATGTCACCTCCGACTCTCACCAACTTCTACAGATGCACCATAGAAAGCATTCTTTCTGGTTGTATCACAGCTTGGTATGGATCCTGCTCTGCCCAAGACCGCAGGAAACTACAAAAGATCTTGAATTTAGCCCAGTCCATCACGCAAACCAGCCTCCCATTCATTGACTCTGTCTACAATTCCCGCTGCCTCGGAAAGGCAGCCAGCATAATTAAGGACCCCAATTCACCTGCTCTATTTAATCATTCCCTAAAATTTGACACGTAATCCAATAATGTAATTTCCGATTTCTTACTCGCCAAATTTTCCTTAATCAATTTAAGTGGTTCTCTTACCTCATGACCAAAAATTAGTTCAAAAGGACTGAATTTGGTTGACTCATTAGGTGCATCCCTAATTGCAAACAGTACAAATGGAATTCCTTCATCCCAATCCTCTGGATAATGTGACATAAGCCCTCAGCATTGTCTTTAATGTCTGATGCCACCTTTCTAACGCTCCCTGCGATTCTGGATGGTAGGCAGTTGATTTAAATTGTTTTATTCCTAAACTATCCATAACTTCTTTGAATAACCTGGGGATAAAATTTGATCCTTGATCCGATTGTATTTCTGTGGGTAGTCCATATCTAGTAAAGAATTTAAGTAACTCCACCACAATCTTTTTAGCTGTAATATTACGTACTGGAATAGCCTCTGGAAACCTAGTAGACACATCCATTACAGTCAAAAGATATTTCTTCCCACTTTTCATTTTAGGAAGCGGTCCTACGCAATCAGTTAGGACCCTTGTAAAGGTTCCTCAAACGCTGGAATGGGTTTTAAGGGTGCTGGTTTTATCACTGCTTGAGGTTTCCCTATCACTTGACATGTGTGACATGATTGACAAAATTTAACTGCATCTTTATGTAGTCCAGGCCAATAAAAATGTTTTTGGATTTTAGCATGAGTTTTCCTTATTCCCAAATGACCTCCCACTGGTACCTCATGTGCAACTCGCAACACCTCCTTTCTATACCCTACCGACAATACTACTTTATGAACTTCTGCCAACTTTTCATCCGCCTGCATATGTAAATGTCTCCACATTCTCATCAAGACATCATTTTTATGGTAATAACACTCAATTTACACTCAGATTCCTCCTCTGTGTATGCTTTCTGATACATCCGTTTTAATTCTATATCTTTTTGTTGTAACTCCACCAATTTTCCTGAACTAAAAATATGTGCCTCATCCTCCACCTGTTCTTGTTCTTTTTCAAACATCAGATCAAAAATTGTTTCTGATAATTGCACTTCAACGTCATCTTCACTCTTTGATTTCTCGTCTTGTCTTAACCTGTGAATTTCCGACCTTGTTCCTACACAATCCGGAAAAATCCCAGGATATTGGACCTTCAACACTCCAGTTGTCTGATTTTCCACTGGCTTATCAACCACCATAGGCATCACTCCCACCTGCGATCCAGCTATATCATTACCCAAGATAAACTGTATTCCTGGACAAGATAGTTTCTCTATTACTCCTACTACCACTTCACCATTCTTCACTGGACTTTCCAACCTTACCTTATATAACTGAACACTACTCCTCTCACCCAGAATTCCACATATTACCACCTTTTCTGGCGATATTCTTCCCAAACTACATAACTCCTCATCTCTTACCATTAAAGATTGACTAGCTACCGTATCTCTTAAAATTGTGACTTCTTTACCTGCTCCTCCTGATACACATGAGTAAACTTTACCCACACAAGTAAATTCTTTAAAGAGATCTGGCACCTTCTTATCAATCACCTCTTGATCAGGCTGTACAATCTTTTGTACCTCCTTCACTTCACTTGGGCGTTCCTTTCCCACTTTAACAAACCCCATTGTCTTATCCTGTTTTAACACATCAGCCTTCCCAGTGCTTTTCTTCAATCACCGACACTGTGACTTTACATGGCCTAGTTTATTATAGCGAAAACATTTGAAACTTTTCCTTTCCTTTCAACCCTCCTGGATTTCTTTTTTATCTGAGGTACACTCTCCTTATTATCTCCCATCAGATCACCTTTACCACTTGAGTATTTCTCATGTCCCCAGTTTCTATCCCTCACAGGCTGAAACTGATGTCGGTAACCAAGCTTTGATTTATGAACTAATTCATAATCATCTGCCATTTCTGCTGCTAATCTCGCAGTTTTAACCCTCTGCTCTTCCACATGAGTTCTCACGACAGCAGGAATTGATTTTTTAAATTCCTCCAAAAGCATAATTTCTCTGAGAGCTTCATATGTTTGACCAAATTCGTTCCTTAAATTTCTAAACCTTTGTCTGTAGGCTTCAGGCACTAGTTTATATGCACCTAAGATGGACTTTTTCACTTCCTCATACATCTCAGATACCTCCTCCGGTAGTGGCCATTTCATTTGTTTAGCCACCTTCTCAAATGAAATGAAAAAGGCTTCCACGTCCTTCTCGACAAAGCTTGGCAATGCTTGGACATATTTAAATAGATTCCCACCAAGCCTTCGACTTTGACGCTCTTTCTCACTATCCTCATCACTATCATCCAACTGTACGTTTCCCTTTACATCTGCCAATTTTAACTGACTGTCATGTTTCATGGCCATTTTCTGATGTTCAAACTTTCTCTCTTTATTTTTTCCCTGATCTGTATCTCCATTTCTCTTTCTTTTTGTTCCCAAGGGCTATTCTTTCTGTTTTCCTTTCTTCACTCTTTTTTTACCTCTCTCTCTCTTTCTTTTTCCTCTCTCTGTTTCATATTCAAGCTGCTTTAATTCTTTCTCATGTTCCATTTGTTTAATTTGTGACTGAATATTTGCCATTTCCAATGAGTCAAACTGTATCTCAGACAACTTTAAAAGCTTAGCCACCGCCATAATTACCTCATCTTTTCGCATTTTGTCAGGTAATGTTAACTGCAATGTTTTTGACAAATCTAACAGTCTGCTTTTAGTCTCTGTCCGGAAGGTACTGCCTGTGACCATCTCCACCCCCAAAAACTTCAGAGCCTCTGAAAGAGCCATTGTCCACAACACACTCCCCACTTAAACTAGAATACCACACCTGAAAAGCACCCACAATATGCTCACCCCTCACTGTCTTTAAGTTCACTAAGCCAATCCAATAGATAGACTTTTATCACGGACAAGCCCCCAATTTGTTATGTGCCAGGGTTTAGAGAAGCCCAAAGTGTATCATGGAGTTCACGTGACCCACAACTTTTAATAGATGTGGTATGGGGAGCACATGGCCCACTCTACAGGTGTGATACAGCAGAAATGGAAAAGTAATTTTTAAAGCAAAAGTGTTTATTCTATGAACTCAAGTTAACCTTTTTAAAACATACAGTGAACATCTTAGCAACCATTAATTCAAATAAAACCCCCAAAGACAACAACATTAAGTAATCCTTTAAGCTTTCCTTTTAACATCCATACGACTGAAAAACAAAACCTTTAACAGAAGCACATCAGGTTAAAGTCACTACTGAAAACATTTATAATTCTGAATTCACCAAATGATCATGAGATAGTTTTTGATGGCAGAGAGAACAGCAGTACACCTGCTTGGTTTGGCTTCAGCTCCAACACTGAAAACGAAACTAAAACACACCCTGCAGCAAACAGCCTAAAACGAAAATAAAAAGCTGACAGACAGCCCAGCTTCACCCACACTCTGACATCACTGATGAACACCCATTTCATAAAGGTACATTTCTTAAACACTCATTTCTTAAAGGTACTGTCACATGAGAACCGTGCCGCCGTATTTCACGATGTCTCGTTTCTGCTAAGTATATGGGCAATTTTAAAGGATTAATGCTGCAGATTTACCAGGAAGAATCCCTTCAGCTTCATCGCCACAACACACAGTGAACTTTTACTCTGGAACATATTTGTAAGGCACTGCATCAACTGCACATCGACAGGAGGAATGGCTGAGGCAGCAACCATATGTTCCACTCGTACTCAGGCGCTGAACATCTGTGAGAGCAAGGACCCGGCAAGGGGTTTAATTTGATGATAAAATTAGAGCACGAGTACAAAACCATACAATTACAGCTCTTTCCAAGGGAAACCTAAAGATTTTCTTATATAAATCATCACAACAAAAAGCAGGTTGCCAAGTACAAGAACCAAATATTGATTTTTTTTTGTGGGGCAGTAAAGCATCTTCTTGCTAGTCGGTTGCTGTCAAAGACACTGTTTAACAGCTGGAGTCAAATTGCACTATTTACAACAAGTGCTCCTGTCAAGTGGACCATAAGTGTTCTCTCAACATGCTATTCAAATGGTGCTTCACCGCAAAAAAAACACTGACTTCACCCACATTGAAGCACAGCCGATGAAAGACACCTTTCATAGCCCACCAAAATAATAAACCGATCATATGAACAGAATAACTGTCCCAAATGTCTTTTTTCCCTCTTACATCGGGCAAAAGGAAATCATCCAAACCAAATCGCAAAAGTGCGACAGAAGTACCGCGTGCCTTCATTTAACTGAATTTGTTACACTGCGTTAAAAATAAAAGCCTCTGTCACCCCCCCCCCCCCCCCCCCCCCCCCCCCCCCCCCCCCCCCACTGCTGTCATCGGAGAGGTCTGTGGCACGTGCGCTAACAAAGGCAGAGTTGAAAAAGTCGAAGCAGCATGAAATCAAAGTTTTCTTCCATTGTGCTTCCAACCAATTGTCAGGAAAACGGTTTCGGACAAAGGCGGAAACAGGGGGCTGAATGAGGATTTATAGTGCTGGCTGTTCAGCTTTTGTCAGGCGAAAGCAGCTCTTTGATATTCCGTTTCTATGGTGTGTATAAATAATCAGGCATTTGTTTGTATCGGCAACGTTCGTGGCATATCGGGGGGGGGGGGGGGGGGGATTATGCCTTTGAGGTTAATCCTTCCACTGATTATCACGTTTTGTGACACTTTTATTGTGCCTCCCAGTTCGTGGCTCATGCAATGTTTAACATTCATTGAAATTTTTAAATTTAGAGGCGTTAAAATAATCTGAATGAAAAAATCCTTTGGAATGCGTCTGAACAGGACAGCTGCAGCACAAATGTACACTGAGGTGTATTGTGCAAAGACAACAATAGTTAACTGTTGGTGTGTTAGCTGTCAAACTCAAAACTTTTATACTTACTAAGGCACAGAAACTAAGCTTTCAAGCAAGAATTCAGCAATATAAACTTTTTATGCCTCAATCTTAGGCTGAAGGAAACAACCCAAATCTTTCTCTTCTTTCCTTCAATCACTAAACACACATCTCGGATAACAAACATCTCTAATAAACATCTAAGTTAATGTCACATTAGCACAAACAACCATTTTGAGGTCTCAATGATCCAGGATATAATGGAACATTTAATATAACAAAGTCTCTTTGGATCATTATTTTAAGACTAGTTTCAAATTGCACGGGCTATGGAGATAATCTTGATTTTAAAACCAATTTATGTTTTCATGTTTAGAATTATACGTTTGAAATTTTGCATAGGTGTGAGGAAATTTAGCATGCTGAAATGTTCAGTGTTCCTTGCAATCTCACGTATAATGCACAGTCATGTTTTTCACAGAATTATTCGCTAAACATTTCTGTGTTGGTACTGTCAGGGTGACCAGCAGGCAGCATGGGCCGTACCCACCAGGATATCGTCAATGATTTCTGCAGGAATTCCCACACCTACCTTCCAATGTCCTTGAGGATCTGATGCAGAAGATGTGGGGGCAAAAGGGGCAGTATTTGAGCTGTGTTGTGCTGTGTATCAGAGTAACACCATTGGCTGATGTAATGTCATGTGTGTTACGTTATGACATCATCAGAGTGTTTTGCGGGCTTCTGTGGAGTTCATTATTGTACCTGTTTGAGCAGCATATTGTAAGTAAACCACTTGCACTATGTTATAGGAACTCGACGTGCACCACCTCTGAATCTTTCTCTTTGCAAAGAACATAACATAGAGAAACTGGCAACGAGGTCTGGGCCATAGAAAAAGGGAGAAAAACAACCTCTGATGACGATTTTAATATTAATAATCTTTATTAGTGTCACATGTAGGCTTACATTAACACTGCAATGAAGTTACTGTGAAAATCCCCTAGTCGCCAGACTCCGGCACCTGTTCGGGTACACGGAGGGAGAATTCAGAATGTCCAGATCACCTAACAGGCACGTCTTTCAGGACTTGTGGGAGGAACCCGGAGCACCCGGAGGAAACTCACCCAGACACGGGGAGATCGTGCAGACTCCACACAGACAGTGACCCAAGCCGGGAATCGAACCAGGCGCCCTGACGCTGTGAGGCAACATTGCTAACCACCGTGCTACCGTTTTTATGATCTAGAAGAAGGAATCATCGATGGAAGTCCAGGCCCATACACCATCGGGAGGGAGGCTGGGAGAAATATCGACTTCCAAGGCAAAGTCATCATTGTGACAAGTAAAAACAACTGTCAAGTAAATACTTGGGCACCGCACAGTTTGTAGTGGGCCTTCAGTGAATCATCGGTTGATCATGACAGCTGCTAGTGCAAGTGAAAAGGGTTTTGCAGAAAAAGGCTATCAGACAAGTGTGAGTTGGTGGGGGATTACTGCAAACAGAAGACTGAAGTTTTCAGCACACTTACTGGTTGTAGTGGGTAGAGCTGCGGAGACTGCGCACGAGGCACAGAAACAGGCCGTGAGAACGTGAACCTACGGGGCTCCCGACTCTGCAGCCTACTACTAGGAATCAATAGCAAGGCACAGAAACAGCTAGTCTGCGTGTTGCCTGCCCTCAAACAAAGAAAATAAACAGCAGGGAAGGCATGTTGCTGACTGAGGAGTGCAGAGCAGGGTGCTGCAATCCAAAAATGGTGAGAAGAAAAGGCATCATGGACGTGTTTGATGAGGAGGAGACATGGAACCCTTATGGGGAAAGGTTTGTCTTTGCTTAAAGCCAATCAGACACCAGCAGACCTGCAAACTGCGACTTTTCTCAGCGCAGTTGGGAGGAGAGCATTCATGTTGCTACAGAATTGAGTACACCCAGCTAAACATGGAGACAAGTCACATGATGAGTTAATGACTGTGTTGCAAGAACATTTCTCTCCCTGTTCACTACTAATAAGTGAAAGATTCCACTTTCACCATCGGGCACAGGAGGAAGTGGTTGACATTTCACAATTTGTTGCATTACTGCAAAAGCTAGGAAAGTACTGCGATTTTGGCCAGAGTTTGGAGGATACACTTCGCGACCGATTAGTTTGTGGCCTCAGGAATAAAGTCATCCAATGGAAATTGTTGACTGAAGGTCCATCTGTGACAATAAACAAATCCAATCCAATCCATTATTGCTAAAATCTGCCAGAGAAATCCTTCCAAGGCCAGCACATCCTTCCTTAGACACAGGGCCCAAAACTGCTCACAATACTCCAAATGGGGTCTGACTAGAGCCTAAAACAACCTCAGAAGTACATCCCTGCTCTTGTATTCCAACTCGACATGAATGCTAACATTGCATTTGCCTTCCTTCCTAACTGCCGATTGAACCTGCATGTTAACCTTAAGAGAATCTTCAAAGACTTCCAAGTCCCTTTGTGCTTCTGATTTCCTCAGCATTTCCCCATTTAGAAAATAGTCTATGCCTCCATTCCTCCTTTCAAAGTATATTACTTAAGACTTTTCCACGTTGTATTCCATCTGCCACTTCTTTGCCCACTGTCCTAGCCTGTCCAAGTCCTTCTGCACACCCCCCCCCCCCCCCCCCACTTCCTCAATACTACCTGTCCCTCTACAGAACTTTGTACCATCTGCAAACTTAGCAACAGGGCCTTCAGTTCCTTCTTCCAGATCATTAATATATATTGTGAAAAGTTGTGGTCCCAGCACTGACCCCTGAGGTGCACCATTAGTCACCGGCTGCCATTTTGAAAAAGATCCCTTTATCCACACTCTCTGCCTTCTGCCAGTCAGCAAATCGTCTATCTATGCCAGGATTTTACTCTTAAAACATGGGCTCTTAACTTATTTAACAGCCAGGGCAGCACGGTGGTGTAGTGGGTTAGCCTTGCTGCCTCACGGCACCGAAGTCCCAGGTTCGATCGCGGCTCTGGGTCACTGTCCTTGCGGAGTTTGCACATTCTCCCCGTGTTTGCGTGGGTTTTGCCCCCACAACCCAAAGATATGCAGTTTAGGCGGATTGGCCACGCTAAATTGCCCCTTAATTGGAAAAAGAAATGAATTGGGTACGCTAAATTTATTTTTAAAAAACTTATTTAACAGCCTCCTATATGGCACCTCATCAAAGGCCTTCTGGAAATCTAAATAGATCACATCCACTGGTTCTCCTTTGTCTAACTTCCTTGTTACCTCCTCAAAGAACTCTAACAGATTTGTCATATATGAGCTCCCCTTGACGAAGCCTTGCTGACTCATTCCAAATTATCATGCACTTCCAAGAACTCCGCTATCTCATCTTTAATAATGGTCTCTAAAATCTTACCAATGACCAAAGTCAGGCTAACCGGCCTACAATTTCCCATCTTCTGCCTCCCTCCCTTCTTAAACAGTGGTGTTACATTAGCCAGTTTCCAATCCTCTGGGACCCTCTCTGCCTCAAGTGATTCCTGAAAGATAACCACCAATGCCTGCACAATCTCCTCAGCTATCTCCTTTAGAACCTTGGGGTGTAGTCCATCCAGTGCAGGTGATGTGCAGGTTAGGTGGATTGGTCATACTAAATTACCCCGTAGCGTCCAAAGGTTAGGTAGGGATGCGGTAGGGTGCTCTTTCAGAGGCCGGTGTAGACACGATGTGTCAAATGGCCTCCTTCTGCATTGTAAATTCTATTATTTATCCACACCGTTCCTCTCATTTCCCTTCGTACCACCCTCTCCCCTGTTGAAGAGGATTTTGTGTTTGACCAGGTCTGATGGGAGGACTAATTCCGCCATATATGACTGTATTTTCTCAGCAGCATCAGCTTTGTTGAATGAGGTGAGGGCTAAATGGGAGGGTGAATTGGGTTCCATTCTAAATGGTGAGATGGGGAGTGATGCCATTCACAGGGTCAACACCCCATCTTCACGTGCTCGGCTAAGTTTGAATCAACTCAAGTATGTATCTGACTAAAGCGAGGATGAGCGGATTCAGCTCTGGGGTTCAGGAAACGTGTGGGTGCTGTTCACGCGGGCCGGGTAACCATACGCACGTTCTAGTCTTGTCCCAAGTTGGTACTCTTTTGGGCCTGTCTCTTTAACACCATGTCGTGGACACACAATTTGAAGCCATGTCCACTGATGACCATATTTGGGGCGTCAGACTCGCCGGTGCTTCAGTTGGGGTGAAGGTGGATGTCCTCGCCTTCACCCTGTTGTCAACCCGGACACGAATTCTGCTTGGATGGAGGTCTACTCTGCCTAGTGCCTCCTCTTAGGTGGGTGACCTCATGTCTTTTCTACATTTGGTGAAGGCTAAGCACACCATTAGAGAGTCGGTAATAATAACAATAATAGCTAATTGTCACAAGTAGGCTTCAATGTAGAATGTAGAAAGGTTCTACCCAAGATGGCAGCCATTCATTTCCTTTTTTAAGGAACAGGTCACCGTCAGCTGTCAGGGGGTTTCGTTTAGTTTTTGGTGTTAAAGTTAATACGCGTGTTTGTTTGTTTGTCTCTTTCTTCTGTTGTGTAATTCTAGTTAATTATTTTGATGTTTTTCTTCAATATGAGAATTTTTAATAAACATGTTTTTTAAAGTGGGGATGTTCGCTGATGATTGCACAATGTCTGGACCATTTGCGACTCTCAGATACTGAAGCAGTCTGTGTCCAAATGCAAATAGACAATATGCAGGCTTGGGCTGACAAGTGGCAAGTAACATTCCTGCCACACAAGTGTTAGGCAATGGCCAACGCCAACAAGAGAGAATAAAACAGATGCTTCTTGAAATTCAATGGCATTACCATCACTGAATCCCCAACTATCAACATTCTTGCGGTTAACATTAACTAGCCAGTGGCTACAAGAGCTGGTCAGAGGCTAGCAATCCTGCAGCTCCAATAACACTCATGAAGCTTGATACCTGTTAGTTCTTTTGACTTGACTTGGTGACCATCTTGGGTGGAGCTTTTTGCTTTGCCTTTTCGATGTCCAATGGTTGATCTCTCTTGGTGGGAATGGCTGACTCTGGATTAAGAGGTGATGGGAAACTCCAATCCGTTTGGTCACCTGGAACATTAGAGATTTGAATGGTCCAGTGAAGAGGTCAAGGGCATTCGCTCATCTCACGAGCTCAAACTCCAATGTTGTTTCCTGGTAGCTGAGGGTGGCCCACTTTCGTTTCAGGGGTCAGACGAGGCTGTGCAAAGGGTGAATTGGGCAGGTTTTTCACTCCGCTTTTGATGGCAGAGCCAGGGGTATGGTGATTCTAATTAATTAAAGAGTTCAGTTTTCCTCCTCTCTGATTATAGCTGACCCCAATGGTCAATATGTTATTGTTTGTGGCACCCTGTCAAATACTGTCGTCATGGTCAACGTATCTGCCCCCAACTGGGACGATATGAATTTTATTAACTCCCTGCTGGCCTCTCTCCCCAACCTCAACTCCAATCAGCTTATTTTAGTGGGGATCTGAACTGCGTTTTGAACCCTAGATTAGATCGTTCCAAACCTAAGTCGCTTATTCCATCTGGGATGGCCCGGGCTTTGTCCTTTTTATGACTCAGATGGGAGGAAGGGGGGGGGGGGGGGGAATTCTTGGTGTGTTTTGCACCCAGAGGATAGAGACTCCTCGTTTTTATCGCATATCCACCAAGCATATCCACCGTGTTGATTTTGTTTCATTTTGGATAAGGTTTTCCCCCCCCTTCGGTGGTGGTGGCAATGTGGACTCAGCAATTGTTATTTTGGACCATGCCCTGCACTTTATTGATTTGTTGCCAGAGTCTGGCCCCACCCAACGTCCACCCTGGAGATTCGATACTACATTGTTAGCTGATAAAACGTTTTGTGGATGTGTCCACCTTCACAGACGACTATATAAAATCTAACAGGTCCGATTCAATCTCACCTTCTATGCTGTAGTCCTTAAGGGACTTAGGGGGTGGGGGGGGGGGGGGGGGGGGGGGATCTCTTACAGAGCATATAAGACAACAGAGTTGGAGCAGCAGATGCTGGTGGATTCCATTTTCGAGGTGGATCACCAGTACCAATTTGATCCTACTCCGGAGCTATTGACAAGAAAGAAACAGTAACAGTCCCAGATCGAGCTATTGTCTACCAGCAGAGCGGCACATCAGTTACAATGCTCTGGAGGCACTTTTTATGAGTACGGAGAGAAGGCCGGTCAGTTTCTAGCTCACCTCTTAAACATCAAGCAGCCTCCCGTGAGGTCACTCAGATACTCAATTCGGGGGGGGAGGGGGGGAATCTCCTTTCCGCCCCTCCCCAAGTCAATGCAACTTTTAAATCCTTTTACCGCGATCTTTAGAGATCGGAGCCCCCTGCAGAGAAATCAGTCTTGTCCGACTTTCTAGACAGTCTACCCATCTCAATAGTTGAGGTGAATAAGAGCAGTGAGTTGGACTACCAGTTACACCACAACAAAGTTTTAAAATTTATTGGGCTGTCCAGGCTGTAAAGTTCCCTTGTTTAATGGGAGAAGCTGCTTATACTCAACTCTGAAGGCCACTCAGGAAACTTGATTTTATTTCTCGTCGCCAATGTAGTAACTTTGCCAAGGCTAGTCTCCTGACAATAACTCACTTTATTAAGACAACAAAAAAGACTGGCTGCCATGGCGTACATGCGTCCCATCCCTGGACCCTCAGAGATGCCACTCCGGGTCTGGACTGCAGGTTTTAGACTCCCGTCATGCCTCTCCTATTGGGTGAGCTGTTAAAAATACAAAGGGGCACCTGACCTCCTCCAAAGTGTTCTGGGACCATAGCCAATGGGATACCCTGCCTCTTCAAAATGGGCATTCCACCTTTTCAAAAGACTCCACAAAGTTTAGACCTGCTCCAAACAGGCCCAACCTGCACAAGTCCTTTTTCACACACCTGGGTCACCGCAATTAGACGTGACTGGAGACAACTGCTAATGTATACATGCAGCTGCCTCCGCAAAACATGCCTGCTAGAAATTCAACTTGTCCCTATTTCCGACCCCACAAAATAGTAGGTGCCATGTTCAGGGGTGAGATTAACAACTTTCGGCCTCTTCCCGCATTTTTGCAAAATCGAGGTCCAAGTGTCAGTCTCGTCAATCTGTGCTGCATTCCGTCCAAGGCCAATAAATCTTCCCAAGGTATGGAGGCCTCAACCAAAGGTGATACTCCAGGTGTAATCTAACCAGGGCATTAGAATGACTTCCAACCTTTTGTATTCTAACCCCTTAGATAAAAGTTCCAGCATTCCATTCGCCTTTGACATTTTTTTTGCACCTGGACATTTCATGACTTATGTATCTGGGCCCTTATGTGTCTTTGCATCGCCATTGCTGTGAACGTTTCACCATTTAGAATTTACTCTGACCTATTCTTTTCAAGTACAAAATGGATACCTCACAGCTGTCTTTTTTGAAATCCACACTTTTGTCCATTCACTTAATCTATTAATATATCTTTGTAATTTGCTGATTCCGTCTATAATGATGACAATGCCTCTTAATCTTGCTCTCATCAGCAAACTTGGATTCATGACTCTTTGTCCCATCATCTAAGCTTTAATTGATTCAATGAATAGTTGAGGTCCCACCACAGTTCCTGTGGGATGCCGCAAGTCACTTCCTGCCAATTAAAGTACTTGCCCGTATCTCTCAAACTGCTGTCTTCTGCTGCACAGCCAATTTCAACCAGGGTAATAACTTGCTTTTTTTTCATGAGCTTCAATTATGGCCATTCGTTTTAATTTGGGACTTCAATGAATGCTGTCACGTTAATAACATCCAAAATACAATCCCACGTCCACTACTTTAGCCACCTCTTCAAAAATGGTAGCACCGTGGTTAGCACTGGTGCTTCACAGCACCAGGAACCCGGGTTCAATTCCCGGCTTGGGTCACTGTGCGGAATCTGCACGTTCTCCCGTGGCTGCGTGGGTTTCCTCCGGGTGCTCCGAATTCCTACCAAAAGTCCCGAAAGATATGCTTGTTAGGTAAATTGGACATTCTGAATTCTCTCTCCGTGTACCCGAACAGGCGCCGGAGTGTGGTGACTGGGGCTTTCCACAGCAACTTCATTGCATTTTTAATGTAAGCCTACTTGTGACACCAATAAAGATTATTATTATTAAAAAGTCAATTAAATTCATCAGGCATGAACTTCCCTTCACAAATCCTTGCCGGCCGTCTGTGATTAGGTGGAAATTTTCAAGATGTTCAGTCACTCATCCTTAATTATGGGCTCTAGAAATTCCCCAACAGCAAATGTTAGGCTAAATGGTCCATATTCCCTGGTTTGTCTCTCTCACCTTTCCTAAATCGTGGAGAGATGTGTGCATTTTTTTCCAATCTAATAGAACTCTTCAGTTTGAAAGATTTTTGTCCTGCAAGTTTCTGGAAATATGATCGGATAACAGTGCAACAGGGGGGTGGGGGGGGAGAGGGCATCTGGGAACTCAGTGATCAATGGAATCAACAGTTCATTTCCACAGAATGAGAATAAAGGATTGAAAAACAAATAGATAAATCAGAGAGAAGGAATTACCCTGTATTAGAGTTTTTAAAAAATGCAGAATGAGAAATAAAGAGAGACAAAGAAAAATTGGATAACGTCAAGAAACAATGATGTGGAGATGCCGGCGTTGGACGGGGTGAGTACAGTAAGAAGCCTTACAACACCAGGTTAAAGTCCAACATATTTGTTTCAAATACTAGCTTTCGGAGCACTGCTCCTTCCTCAGGTGAATGAAGAGGTATGTTCCAGAAACATCTATATAAACAATTCAAAGATGCCAGACAATGCTTAGAGTGCGAGCATTAGCAGGTGATTAAGTCGTTACAGATCCAGAGATATCCTGAGAATTATGAGTCGCCACAGGTTGCTGAATGGTCTGCGCTGCTCCGCCGTTACGGCACTGACGGGGGAGAGGGAAAAAAATTAAGTTGGGAAATCCTTCTGGCTTGAACGCGTTCTAGGACTCT
This sequence comes from Scyliorhinus canicula, assembly GCF_902713615.1. Classification (NCBI taxonomy): domain Eukaryota; kingdom Metazoa; phylum Chordata; class Chondrichthyes; order Carcharhiniformes; family Scyliorhinidae; genus Scyliorhinus; species Scyliorhinus canicula. The sequence goes on from NC_052157.1 coordinate 25,995,380, forward strand.
CCCCCTTGATGGAATGGGTTTAGGTATCTGCAGGCACAAGACTTTTTGAGAAGGCAGGTTCCGGCCTTCCTGCTGCTGTCGCCACAGGAGATACAGGGCAGAGTGGTCTATAGTACATGGGTGGGAGAGGGGAAGGTATCAGGCATCTACCAAGAACTTATTGAATCAGAGGAAACTCCGGTGGAGGAGCTAAAGGGCAAGTGGGAAGAGAGATAGAGGCGGGTCTGTGGGCGGATGTCCTAGGCAGGATTAACACATCCTCATCATGTGCCAGGCTTAGCCTGATACAATTCAAGTTAGTCCACCGGGCACACATGACAGTGGCCCGGATGAGCAGGTTTTTTGGGGTAGAGGACAGGTGTCTGAGGCGTGCAGGATGTCCAGCAAATCATGTCCACATGTTTTGGGCATGCCCGGAGCTTAGAGGGTTTTGGCAGGGTTTCGCTAAGGTGACGCCCATGGTTCTCAAAACACGGGTGGTGCCGAGTCCGGAGATGGCAGACTGTTGTTTTTTGGTTGGGGTGTGTGAAGATTGTCATGGGGGTGGAAATGTTTATTGCGTCACGTTTATGTTGCTGTTATTGTTATTATTATAAAAATTGCAAATACCCTCATAAAAATATATTTTTTTAAATGTCTGCGACAATCCTCTGAAAGAGCACCGTACCTATACCCACTCCCCTGCCCTATCCCCTCAGCCACTACCACTCTGCAGATCTTTGGACACTAAGGGGTAAGTTTAGAATTGTTAATCCACCTAGCCTGCACATCTTTGGACTGTGGGATGAAACCAGAGCTCCTATTCTCTCTCTAGTTATTATTTTTCCTTTAATATACTTAAAGAATCCCTTTGGATTCACCTTAATCCTCTCGGCCAAAGCTACCTCATGCCCCCATTTTGCCATCCTAATTTCCTTCTTGAGTATACCTCTGTATCCCCTGTACACCTCCAGGGAATCCCTTGATTCCAGCTGCTTGTACCTGAGCCATGCCTCCTTTTTCCTGGCCAAAACCTCAATGTGTTTTGTCATCCAGAGTTCCCTACTCCTGCCAGTTTAGCACTTCACTCGAACAGTAAGATATAGACCCTGAACTCTATATATATTTATAGAATGGAAATAGACCATTTGGCTCAACAGATTCATGCCTGTGTTTATGTTATACCTGAACATCCTCCCACACTTAGGATTGGATTTTATGTAGGCCATTAAAGCCCATCATGGTAGAGGTCCCATGTCAGTCTCCCAGCAATTGGAGAATCTCCTCTGCTTAAGTCATTGGGCAAGACAAACTGACATAGAATTCTCAGCGGAAACCGGAGCACCCCGAGGAAACTAATGCAGACACGGGGAGAAAGTGCAAACTCTACACAGTCACCTAGGGCTGGAATTGAACCTGGGTCCCTGGCGCTGTGATGCAGCAATTCTAACCACAGTGCCACCGTGTCGGGTGACAATGAAACTTTCTGATCTGACACTCGCATTTACCTAACTATTACTCTTTGTAGCCTTGAACTGGCAAAGCTAACAAAACAATTTGCGATTTTAGAACATAGAACATAGAACATAGAACGATACAGCGCAGTACAGGCCCTTCGGCCCTCGATGTTGCACCGACATGGAAAAAAAAACTAAAGGCCATCTAACCTACACTATGCCCTTATCATCCATATGCTTATCCAATAAATTTTTAAATGCCCTCAATGTTGGCGAGTTCACTACTGTTGCAGGTAGGGCATTCCACGGCCTCACCACTCTTTGCGTAAAAAACCCACCTCTGACCTCTGTCCTATATCTATTACCCCTCAATTTAAGGCTATGTCCCCTCGTGCTAGCCACCTCCATCCGCGGGAGAAGGCTCTCGCTGTCCACCCTATCTAACCCTCTGATCATTTTGTATGCCTCTATTAAGTCACCTCTTAACCTTCTTCTCTCTAACGAAAACAACCTCAAGTCCATCAGCCTTTCCTCATAAGATTTTCCCTCCATACCAGGCAACATCCTGGTAAATCTCCTCTGCACCCGTTCCAAAGCTTCCACGTCCTTCCTATAATGAGGCGACCAGAACTGTACGCAATACTCCAAATGCGGCCGTACCAGAGTTTGGTACAGCTGCATCATGACCTCATGGCTCCGGAACTCAATCCCTCTACCAATAAAGGCCAACACACCATAGGCCTTCTTCACAACCCTATCAACCTGGGTGGCAACTTTCAGGGATCTATGTACATGGACACCGAGATCCCTCTGCTCATCCACACTACCAAGAATTTTACCATTAGCCAAATATTCCGCATTCCTGTTATTCTTTCCAAAGTGAATCACCTCACACTTCTCCACATTAAACTCCATTTGCCACCTCTCAGCCCAGCTCTGCAGCTTATCTATGTCCCTCTGTAACCTGCAACATCCTTCCGCACTGTCTACAACTCCACCGACTTTAGTGTCGTCTGCAAATTTACTCACCCATCCTTCTGCGCCCTCCTCTAGGTCATTTATAAAAATGACAAACAGCAACGGCCCCAGAACAGATCCTTGTGGTACGCCACTCGTAACTGAACTCCATTCTGAACATTTCCCATCAACTACCACTCTCTGTCTTCTTTCAACTAGCCAATTTCTGATCCACATCTCTAAATCACCCTCAATCCCCTCATTGTATAAAACTCCTATTTTATCAAACGGCACATCATCTGACATACCTTGAGCAATATCCTCCGGGACATCAGTTAGTAATCTAATACAAACTGCTTATAATGGATGTAGCACCATCCTAAAATCTCTGCTACTTCCGGGCTTCGAGTGTAAATTGCTAAATTGATAACTCCAACAGGGAATTCTGGAGAAGTTTCTTTACCTAGAGAGCAGTTAGAAAGTGCAACGTACTACCACAGCGAGTAGATGAGACAAACAATAATAGATGCACAAAGGAGAAAAGAAGAATGGAAGAGTTTGCACATGGGGGTAGGTGATGCAGACCAGGGCGTTGTTGGAGTGAAAGGGGTCATTCCAGGCGCCGAGTGGGGACCTGTCCAGCATCTCGCAGGCATCGGTGCACCAGTGCATCCGGGCAGTGACAGACGCTCTATATGCCATTGCAGACTGCTACATCCAGTTCCCTATGGACCGGGCCAGCCAGGATGCCCGGGCAGCGGGCTTCGCTGCCGTGGCCGGGTTTCCCATGGTCCAGGGCGCGATCAATGGGATGCACGTCGCCGTGTAGCCACCTGCAGATGACAGGCCCGTGTTCACCAATAGGAGGGGGACCTATTCCATGAACATTCAGGTGGTCTGCAACCACCGCATGATGATCCTGCACATCTATCTGCGCCCGGTACCCGGGAAGTGTACATGACTCATACGTATTGGCGGAGTCTTACATCCCCGGCATGTTCGAGGGACGCCAACCCCGGCAGAGTGGCTGGTTGCTGGGCGACAGGGGTTACCCGTTGCGGTCGTGGCTGATGATGCCTATACGGAGGCCACAGACTGACACGGAGAACAGCTACAACGATGCCCCTGCAGCGACCAGGGGTGTGACAGAGAGGTGCTTTGGCCTGCTAAAAATGCGTTTCAGGTGCCTGGACATCTCTGGAGGGGCCCTCCAATACCCACCAGATAGGGTCGGCCGCATCATTGTGATGTGCTGCATCCTGCACAACGTAGCCCAGCAGAGGGGCAATGTGCCACAGGCAGAGGAGGGGGGAGTGGAGGAGCAGTAGGACGAGGTGCAGTCCTCCCCAGATGAGGAGGATGGGGGCAATGGTCAGGATAGGCTGGCTGGACATGGGCGGGAGGCTGCCCACCGTTACCGGCTGGGCCAGCGGGCAAAGGACAGGCTGATAGCCGCCCGGTTCACTAACTAGGAGGCGTGGGAATAGCCGAGTATGGGCACAGACCGCACACCACGGCACCAGCACACCATCCTCACCCCCCCACCCACGCACCAACCACACCCACCCTCACCACCCCTCCCACCCACACCCTCCCACACCCCCCCACCCACGCACCAACCACACCCACCCTCACCACCCCTCCCACCCATCCACCAACCACACCCACACACACACCCCCACCCACGCACCAACCACACCCACCCTCACCACCCCTCCCACCCATCCACCAACCACACCCACACACACCCCCCCACCCACGCACCAACCACACGCACCCACACCCCCCCACCCACGCACCAACCACACCCACCCTCACCACCCATCCACCCACCCACACCCCCCCCATCCACCCACCAACCAAACCCACCCCACCCGCGTGCACAGGATCCCTCCATTGCAGATCCACCTGCGGCACAACGGGCTGGGCTCACATTGTTGCCGGTGGAAGCATGTCTATTTCAGGCCACGGAGGATGATGACGACCCGCTCTGCGATGAGCCCCTGGCTCTACATCGTTGGACAATGTCTGACCCATGGCCACAGTACCACCCTTCACCCGGACCATCCCTGCAGTCGGCCGTGACACTGCAGCTCACGGTCCCTTCCTCTGCCCGGGGGGATGGCAAGGGCGGCCCGGGGGGGGCACACACTCACTTGGGGCTGATGTAATACCACCCCTCACACACACACACTGGTGCTCACCTCACACCACATCCCCGCACGCTTCGGACAGAGCACAAAGGCAGATTTGTATCTGTGAAAGTGATTCTGATGACAAACAGTCCAAACACGTCCACTAGCCCCTATAACTCATCTGTGCCCTGCACCCGTGCCAACTTACTCAGTGTGTAATTACGGGCCCCAGACATTATAGCAGGACTGGAGGTGGACTCCTGTGATTCCTGCCCTGTGACTTGGGATCCCTTTGGCGGCCGTTTCCTGGGGCGGCCCAGCCTAGATGGGCCAGGCTGCGGCTCGGGCGACTGGGATGGCGAGCTGCCAACCTGTCCTGCCTGTTGCCCATCAGATGCACCTGGGACGGAAGGTGGGTGTCCAAGGTGCCGCGGTGTTCCGGGACCTCCCTTACAGGGGGACCGGGGACGGGCCCCAGCACCTCCTCCTCCCTCGGGGTGCCCGATGGCCCACGGGCCTCTACATGGGTCGGGGGTGCGAATGGACCAACCATCCGACGCCCCCCCCCCCCCCGGTGTCGACAAGGGTCTGCAAGTTTGCAGCCATGGAACTCAGGGAGTTGGCCATCCCTGTCTGCGTCTGGGCGACCGCCGGACAGCACATGGGCAATGGCACCGATGCCCTCAGCGATGGCCTGCTGAGACTGGGCCACTGCCTGCTGAGACTGGGCCACTGCCTGCAGAGACAGGGCCACGGCCTGCTGAGACTGGGCCACTGCCTGCTGAGACTGGGCCACTGCCTGCAGAGACTGGGCCATGGCCTGCTGAGACAGGGCCACGGCCTGCTGAGACTGGGCCACTGCCTGCAGAGACTGGGCCATGGCCTGCTGAGACAGGGCCACGGCGTTGAGCGCCTCTGCCATCTGCCGCTAGCTCATGGCTTCCTGTGAGAGGGCAGCCATGTCCTGGGCCACAGACGCCGCCTGCACGGAAAGCCCCAAGCCTTGCATACTGCTCCCCATGTCTGACACCGTCGCACCCAGTGCCTCCACCGCGGACGCCACCTGTGCGGTTTCGGCCTGGGTGGCACGCATGACTGGCACCACTCCTAGTTCCTGGACGCGGGTGCACTCCTCCACCTGCGTCTGCAGCCGCCACAAGCCGGCCATCACCCCCTTCTATTGTCCCTGTTTCGGTGACTGCATCGGGTCTATGGGTGGGTGTGGTAACTCCAGGAACCCGGGACCCATCTGGGCGGCACATGTTTGTTTGTGCCAGGATGCCCTCCGACCTCCGGGCCCCTCTGGTCCTCCTACCTCCACCTGCTGTACTGGTACGGCTGTGTTGTGCACACCAGTGAGTGTACCAGACGCCTCATCACGAAAGGGCTGTCCTGGGTAGTGGTGTCCTGGGTAGTGGTGTCCTGGGTAGTGGTGTCCTGGGTAGGGGTGTCCAGGCTCGGCTGCGACAGGGGCCTGTGGCTGCCCCCCTCGTCGCTGGGTGTCACACGCCTGCGTTGCCATATGCGCACGAGACGGGGGCAATGTCTCCGTGTTGCTCCAGCCCTGTCCCTTCCACGTGGTCGCTCTGGGGTGTCCTGCGGGCGACGCATGCCGGAGGGGCTGGGCCTGTCCCTATCTCATGGCCGCCCTGGGGCGTCCTGCGGGCAGTCGGCATCCGCGGAGACAGGTGCCTCGATGTTTGGTCCTGTAATACACAATACAACATGCATGGTTAGACACATGGGCGGTGGCACTGGAGGAGTTCTGGAAGGGGGTGGCAAGGACGGTGTCGAGGGTGGTGGGATCCAGGGTCAAACCAGGATGGGGACTTGCGATCTTTGGGGTTGGGGTGGAGCCGGGGGTACAGGAGGCGAGAGAGGCCGGAGTACTGGCCTTTGCGTCCCTAGTTGCTCGAAGAAGGATACTAATACAGTGGAAGGACGCGAGGCCTCCAAGCGTGGAAACTTGGATTAATGACATGGCAAGCTTTATTCAGTTGGAAAGGGTCAAATTCGCCCTGAGAGGGTCGGTACAAGGGTTCTTCAGGCGGTGGCAGCCTTTCCTCGACTTTTTGGCTCAGAGATAGGGTACAGAGGTCGCAGCAGCAGCAACCCGGGGGGGAGGGGAGGGGGGGGAGGGGGGGTGGCAACAACGGTTGTGGTGGGTTATTTACGGTTGAAATGCGGGCAAATTTGCTCGCAGTTCATGTTTGATGTTGATTGTTGCTTTGTTTGTTTTTGGGGGAGGGGGGAGGGGGGGAGGGACAACGCGCGCGCGAGTTCGGGCGGGGGGGGGGATATTTGTTAAGAGGGAATATTTTGTAATATTTTATAGTTAGTTGGGGTAAATATCTTCATGTAAAAAATTCTTTCAATAAAAATTATTTTAAAAAAAAGACACATGGGCGGTGATCGGGGGAAATGAGGGAGGGAGATATGGGGGAGGGGAGATATTGGAGGCTATGGGGGATTTGGGGAGGGGGGATATGGGGAAGTGGGGATATTGGAGGGCATGGGAGATTTGGGGAGGGAGGATATGGGGGAGGGGGAGATTGGAGGGTATGGGGGATTTGAGGAGGGGGATATGGGGAAGGGGGGATATTGGAGGGTATGGGAGATTTGGGGAGGGGGAGATTGGAGGGTATGGGGTATTTGGGGAGGGGGATATGGGGGAGGGAGGATATGGGGGAGATTGGAGGGTATGGGAGATTTGCAGCGGGGGATATTGGGGATATGGGGAGGAGATATATTGGGGGTATGTGGGAGGGGGGATATGGGGAGGGGGTTTATTGGGGGATATTGGGGATATGGGGGAGGGAGATATTGGGGATATGGGGAGGAGGTATATTGGTCATGTGGGGGAGGGGGGATATGGGGGAGGGGGGATATTGGGGGATATGGGGGAGGGGGATATGGGAGATATGGGGTGGGGGGCTATGGAGGAGGGGGAATATTGGGGGAGGGGGGATATTGGGGGAAAGGGGATGGGCCATGGGGGGTCTCACTTGGTGGTGCGCCCCCGACCTCTGCATCGGCAACCTCCCGGTCCTCGGGTCCGCCTGCCAGTTCCAGGGCCCTCTCCTCATGAACGGTGAGTGGTCTCTCATCAGCTGGGCCCCCTCCGGTCCTCTGACGCTCCCTGTTGTTGTGTGCGTGCTTCTCCTGTGGGGGGAGGGGGGGCAGGCGGGTGGGTGTCAGGGATAAAGGGCAACAGTGTTAGGCAGGGATATACATGCAGGCCAGCGGTTGTGCGTATATTGGCATAGCTATGTCGCACATTAGGGTGGTTGCACATGGGGGTGTGCCGCACATCGGGGCGGGGGGGGTTACTCACCCTGGCTGCCCTGACGAGGTCATTCACCTTCTTGTGGCATTGTGCGCCTATCCTTGGTGTTGCAGCCACAGCACTGACGGCCTCTGCCACCTCCCTCCACGGGCGCCGGCTGAGGCGTAGGAAAACCCTGCGGCCGTGTCCGGGGTATAGGGCCTCCCTCCTCTGCTCTACAGCGTCCAGGAGCACCTCGATGTCGCGCTCCTGGAAACTCGGGGCTGCGCGGCGGGCGGCCATCATGTCGGGTCTCCGGGGCGGGGGGGTGGTGGCGGCGTCTTTTGTGCTGTGACGCCGCCTGGCGTCAATGACGCCGCGCATCTGCGGCGGGTGTCGCCATCGTAAATGGCGTCACATCGCGACTAGCCCATTCCGGGCTGGAGAATTTGCGCTGTTTGGGAGGGGGCCCGACGCCGGATTGATCCGCGCCGTTTCTGGCGCCGGGTCCCGGCCATTGCGCCGATTATCAGAGAATCCTGCCCTGTGATTATAAATGCTTTCCAGCACTGAGAATTGCAATCCACAAAATTTCCTAACTACATAGCAATTAAACTCTGAGTGACCCCAACATTCTTGCTTAAAGATTATAAAGATGATGTAATCAATAATTATTTCGACAATTCTTTACAATTAAACTCTTCAGCTCTAAAAATTCACACAAACATATTTCTGCAGTATGTAATGGTATCATGCTCCAGCCCACATGCCCACTAATATACAATAAGCAGTGCCATGGAATATAAGTTTGTATAAGATATAAAAATGAAACTGTCATGAGTCACATTTTACTGTATAAATTTTGAGTCACACTTATTTGAAAGTATTTAAAAAGAAAGGGAAGGAAAATCAATTGTAATGGAAATTGGTCCCAATTCTGCAGTAACAATAATAATAATCTTCATTAGTGTCACAAGTAGGTTTACATTAAAAATGCAATGAAGTTACTGTGAAAAGCCCCTAGTCGCCACACTCCAGTGCCTGTTTGGGTACACAGAGGGAGAATTCAGAATGTCCAATTCACCTAACAAGCCGTCTTTCGGGACTTGTGGGAGAAAACCGGAGCACCCGGAGGAAACCCACGCAGACAGGGCGAAAACGTGCAGACTCCGCACAGACAATGACCCAAGCCGCGAATCGAACCCGGGATCCTGGCACTGTGAAGCTACAGTGCCAACCACTGTGTTACCTTGCGGCCCACAGTAGGTGGCAAACCTATGGGGTTCAGCATATATAAACCATTTGCATTTGCCCCCAGACCTTGTGGGCCCTTCCACTGTGACTTGTGGTTATTGGAGAATGGATTAGTACTTCACACGCTACAAAGGCCTGTCTGAAAAGGCAAGCAACAGTGACCCACCAAAGCCAATCAGATTGAAGAACCCTTTCTGAGTAATGCAGAACCTAAACCAGGAAGCGTGAGTCAAAATATTTGATCCAATGCCAAGTCAGATGTAGAAAGAAAAATAAAGGGTCAAAAAAAGATGGGATTAAGAGAAAGAGAGGATGAAAGAGATGGAAAGAAAGTTAAAAATAATAATTCTATTTGTTTCATTTTTGAAATTGTCCAATAATAACTAAAATATCAAGGGATGAGGATCCACACTTGTAAAAGTAAATTTTCAGTGCTGGAGACCATAATTAAGACTGATTGTGAGTTTTAAAATATAATTTACATTGGAATGGGCAAGTCCGAATGTTTTTAGGCATGTTCAATGGCTACCTAGTGGACAAGCTCTGCAATTTCAGGCCCTTCATATATACAAATGCAGAGTCTCCTGAAGAGATAGGTGAGAATGAAGCTTGTGGGGGAATAATGCAACACAGACAACAACTTTCTGAATTCTGTGTTTACCAACAAATGTGCAGGTGCCGGAAGTTGCTGCATGATTTACCCCTCAATAACAGCTAGTGCTGTTAGCCTCATCATTATTCTTGCTGAAAGATCCGGGTCAATGAAACATTCCCAGCAACAGAATTCAGAACGTTTGTAGTCTCAAACTGCGCTTAGTACCCTTATTAAAAACGACCTCTAATAGATCTGAACATATACCAACGGCAATCATAGGAATTCAATAACACAGATGCATTGCACCTTCTAATCTTAAAAGGGGTCGTACTTATAAACTAGCATATTCTCTAATTCAATATGAGCAGTGCCTTTGGGACATGTAAACTTGATAATGCTGCACCTCAGGCATGTCTATCACACACCAAGTGATGCATTTTATCTTTAATTGTTTTATACCTGTAAAAAGAGTCCTGTTTCTATGCGCAACCTGAAATTTACAAGTGGTTATAACCACTGATAAATTTCCACACTATATCTACAGCTACAATTGCGTATTCAAGGTGGTAGCATGAGGGAACATGCCAGGTTAGCAGGGGAGCACCCTACATTGCTGAACCCATCTTTTGGAGCCATAGAAAAGATAAACTAGTCATATTCAATTATCTTAGCAAGTCTTTACCTCTGTAGATAACACGTCAGGGAACTTCCTGAAAGCAAGTCAAATGAAGCATATATTATTGGTGGGGAGGGGGATGTAAAACATTAATATTTTGCTTTAATTGAACCTGATGTCAAATCTTTTTGGTACGGTGGTGGATTCCTTTGAAAATGAAATGAAAATCGCTTATTGTCACGAGTAGGCTTCAATGAAGTTACTGTGAAAAGCCCCCAGTCGCCACATTCCGGCGCCTGTTCGGGGAGGCTGGTACGGGAATTGAACCGTGCTGCTGGCCTGCCTTGGTCTGCTTTAAAAACCAGCGATTTAGCCCAGTGTGCTAAACCAGCCCCTGAGAACTAACCAGAGAAGATCCGGGGACAGGTTACAATCATGTATTCATGATTCAAGGGGCTTCCAGTGGCAGCCATGGTGTGAATGGTCGCACACAGGTTGGCTCCTGCTTGAAGGCGTAGAAAAGAGCTCTTTTTACCTGAAAATGGGTGTAACTTTGTCAGAAAAGTGGAACTGAAGGTCAGAGGAGAGGTTCCCCCAGGAGTGGTATGTCTGCTGGTTATCAAACCCGGCAGAAGGTGGTAAAGGAAGGGGCAGCACGGCTCCAAGATCCCAGATCCCGGCTCTGGGTCACTGTCCGTGTGGAGTTTGCACATTCTCCCCGTGCTTGCGTGGGTTTCGCTCCCACAACCCAAAGATATGCTGGCGGGGCTGGTGGTGGAGGGGGCGCCGGACAAGAGGTGGACAGAGCACAAAGGTCTCTGAGGCAGAAGCCTAGAGCAGGGGAGCCACCGCGGGCGGTGATTGTGAGACTCCACATGTTCTTGGAGAAAGGGAAGCATCTGCAGTGGGCCAGGGAGAAGCGCAACTGCGAATGGGAGGAGAACAAAGTCCAAATATACCAGGACATTGGAGCTGAGCTGGCAAAAAGGCATTCGGGTCTCAACAGGGCCAAGGGGTGCTCTACCCGGCACAACTATAGGTGATGGCCGGAATACTATTTTGAGACCCCAGAAGCGGCCAATGGTTTTATCAAGGAGCATAAACTGGGAAGAACTGAACAATTCTGGGCGACGGAGGTGCTCGCACTTTGAAGTAATAGGGGTAGAGTGGGGATTGGAGGGAGGGGGTCTTTCATTTCCTCCGATTTGGAGGGTTTTTTCATTTTTCTGTTGGGTCGACAAAGAGTAGTAGGGATGAAAAGTTTGTAAGGGAACTGCTGTCCCCATCCCACCTCCTCCTGCCTGTGGCTGTGTTTTTTCTTTTTGTTTGTCTTTGGGGGAGGTGACCTGCCGTTTGAGATGAGTTTTTGGGTGGGGGGGGGGGGGGATGCGGTCTGCAGGGAGCCTTATTCGCAGAACAATGAGGTGAGGGCGGGGGAAGGGGTCAGTAGGAGGAGCCTTTGGGCAGGAGTTGCTACGCTGGCAGGTAATGCTGGTGAACAGAAGTGAGGTGCGAGAGGAGGCCGGGTTAGGTGGCCATGGGGGGATGGGGGGGTGATGCAACCTGGTGAGGTTGGAGAAGAAACATGGTTAGTGTCCATCTTGGATGGGCCAGGTACAGGATGAAATTAACAGAGGTAGAGTCGAAAGGGGAGGATGGCGGATGGTAGGGAGGAATGGAGGCGTAAGCCCCCGCAAAGGCTGATAACATGGAACGTGCAAGGGTTCAATGGACGGATGAAAAGATTTCAGGTCTTTGTGCACCAAAGGAGTTTAAAAGTGGAGGTGGTCTTTCTGCAGGAGACGCACCTACATGTGAAGGACCAGGTTAGACTGAGGAAGGGATGGGCGGGTCAGGTTTTCCACTCCGGGTTTGATTCAAATTCACTGGGGTGGCAATTTTGATGAGGAAGAAAATGGGGCTTTTGAGCACGAGGAAGTGAGGGACCCAGGGGGGAGATATGTGATTGGGGGAAGGGGGGGGGAGACCGATATTGTGGCCTTTGTTTCTCTGACTGCTCGGCGAAGAATTCTGAAGGAGTGGCGGTCAGCAAGGCCTCCGAGGATGACGGCTTGGCTGGGGGACTTTTCTGACTTTCTTTGGTTGGAAAAGATCAAGTATGGATGAAGGGGTTCAGCGGTGGTCTTTGAGGCAAGGTGGGGAATGTTAGTGACCTTGCCTGAGGAGCTGTTTGTCGTGGGGAGGGGAGAGTGGTGAAAAAGGGAAAGACTTGTGCAAACTGTATAGTTGTGTGTTGGGGAGTTTGTTCCCCAAAATGTTTAAATTTTGTTTCCTTTTGTATTATTCTGGAATAAAATACATTTAAAAATTTTTTATTCATGATTCAAGCATGGGGAACTACCCTAGAGAAACCTGTGAAGTAGTACTCTCCTCTAATTCAGCTCTAATACAGCTCTCCGCTCCCATACAGCTCTCCGCTCTAATACAGCTCTCAGTTCTAATACAGCTCTCCGCTCTAATACAGCTCTCCGTCCTCATACAGCGGAGAGCTCTCATACAGCTCTCCGCTCCCATACAGCTCTCCGCTCCCATACAGCTCTCCGCTCTAATACAGCTCTCCGTCCTCATACAGCTCTCCGCTCTAATACAGCTCTCCGCTCCCATACAGCTCTCCGCTCCCATACAGCTCTCCGCTCTAATACAGCTCTCAGTTCTAATACAGCTCTCCGCTCTAATACAGCTCTCCGCTCTAATACAACCCTCCGTCCTCATACAGCGGAGAGCTCTCATACAGCTCTCCGCTCTCATACAGCTCTCTGCTCTAATACAGCTCTCAGTTCTAATACAGCTCTCCGCTCTCATACAGCACTCCGCTCTAATACAGCTCTCCGCTCTAATACAGCTTCCAGTTCTAATACAGCTCTCTGCTCTAATACAGCTCTCTGCTCTCATACAGCTCTCCGCTCTCATACAGCTCTCCGCTCTCATACAGCTCTCTGCTCTAATACAGCTCTCAGTTCTAATACAGCTCTCCGCTCTCATACAGCACTCCGCTCTAATACAGCTCACCACCCTCATACAACTCTCCGCTCTAATACAGCTCTCCGCTCTCACACAGCTCTCCGCTCCCATACAGCTCTCTGCTCTCATACAGCTCTCAGTTCTAATACAGCCGTCCGCTCTCATACAGCTCTCTGCTCTAATACAGCTCTCTGCTCTCATACAGCTCTCCGCTCTAATACAGCTCTCCGCTCTCATACAGCTCTCCGCTCCCATACAGCTCTCTGCTCTAATACAGCTCTCCGCTCTAATACAGCTCTCCGCTCTAATACAGCTCTCTGCTCTCATACAGCTCTCCGCTCTAATACAGCTCTCCGCTCTCATACAGCTCTCCGCTCCCATACAGCTCTCTGCTCTAATACAGCTCTCCGCTCTCATACAGCTCTCCGCTCTCATACAGCTCTCCGCTCTCATACAGCTCTCCGCTCTCATACAACTCTCCGCTCTAATACAGCTATCCGCTCTCATACAGCTCTCCGCTCTCATACAGCTCTCCGCTCTAATACAGCTCTCTGCTCTCATACAGCACTCCGCTCTAATACAGCCGTCCACTCTCATACAGCTCTCCGCTCTCATACAGCTCTCCGCTCTCATACAGCTCTCTGCTCTCATACAGCTCTCCGCTCTAATACAGCTCTCCGCTCTCATACAGCTCTCCGCTCTCATACAGCTCTCCGCTCTCATACAGCTCTCCGCTCTCATACAACTCTCCGCTCTAATACAGCTATCCGCTCTCATACAGCTCTCCGCTCTCATACAGCTCTCCGCTCTAATACAGCTCTCTGCTCTCATACAGCACTCCGCTCTAATACAGCCGTCCACTCTCATACAGCTCTCCGCTCTCATACAGCTCTCCGCTCTCATACAGCACTCCGCTCTAATACAGCTCTCCGCTCTCATACAGCACTCCGCTCTAATACAGCCGTCCACTCTCATACAGCTCTCCGCTCTCATACAGCTCTCCGCTCTCATACAGCTCTCCGCTCTAATACAGCTCTCCGCTCTAATACAGCTCTCCGCTCTAATACAGCTCTCTGCTCTAATACAGCTCTCCGCTCTAATACAGCACTCCGCTCTAATACAGCTCTCAGCTCTAATACAGCTCTCCGCTCTAATACAGCTCTCCGCTCTCATACAGCTCTCTGCTCTAATACAGCTCTCCGCTCTAATATAGCTCTCCGCTCTAATACAGCACTCCGCTCTCATACAACTCTCCGCTCCAATACAGCTCTCCGCTCTAATACAGCTCTCCGCTCTAATACAGCTCTCCGCTCTCATACAGCTCTCTGCTCTAATACAGCTCTCCGCTCTAATACAGCTCTCCGCTCTAATACAGCACTCCGCTCTCATACAACTCTCCGCTCCAATACAGCTCTCCGCTCTAATACAGCTCTCTGCTCTAATACAGCTCTCCGCTCTAATACAGCTCTCCGCTCTAATACAGCTCTCTGCTCTCATACAGCTCTCCGCTCTAATACAGCTCTCAGTTCTAATACAGCTCTCCGCTCCCATACAGCTCTCTGCTCTAATACAGCTCTCTGCTCTAATACAGCTCTCCGCTCCCATACAGCTCTCCGCTCTAATACAGCTCTCTGCTCTAATACAGCTCTCTGCTCTAATACAGCTCTCCGCTCGAATACAGCTCTCCGCTCCCATACAGCTCTCAGTTCTAATACAGCTCTCTGCTCTAATACTGCACTCCGCTCCCATACAGCTCTCCGCTCGAATACAGCTCTCCGCTCTCACACTGCTCTCCGCTCTCATACAGCTCTCTGCTCTAATACAGCTCTCCGCTCTCATACAGCTCTCCGCTCCCATACAGCTCTCAGCTCTAATACAGCTCTCAGTTCTAATACAGCCCTCCGCTCTAATACAGCTCTCTGCTCTAATACAGCTCTCAGTTCTAATACAGCCCTCCGCTCTAATACAGTTCTCAATTCTAATACAGCTCTCGCGGGGACAGCATTCTAATGCAGCTCTCTCCTCTAAGTCACAGATCCCCACAGTTTGTATCGTAAGTCAGTACACAGAAAATTGTGGAAAATTCCCATTTTGACTCCATAGATTTATTATTAAACTTTCACCCAAACCCAGGGCTGTTATCTCTTCCTAACTACAGACTTTCTTCTTACAAGTAAACAACCTTGGAGTTTAAGACTAGGGAGGTTATGTTGCAATTGTATAAGGTGTTAGTGAGGCCACACCTGGAGTATTGTGTTCAGTTTTGGTCTCCTTACTTGAGAAAGGACGTACTGGCACTGGAGGGTGTGCAGAGGAGATTCACTAGGTTAATCCCAGACCTGAAGGGGTTGGATTATGAGGAGAGGTTGAGTAGACTGGGACTGTACTCGTTGGAATTTAGAAGGATATGGGGGGATCTTATAGAAACATTTAAAATTATGAAGGGAATAGATAGGATAGATGCGGGCAGGTTGTTTCCACTGGCGGGTGAAAGCAGAACTAGGGGACATAGCCTCAAAATAAGGGGAAGTAGATTTAGGACTGAGTTTAGGAGGAACATCTTCACCCAAAGGGTTGTGGATCTATGGAATTCCTTGCCCAGTGAAGCAGTTGAGGCTCCTTCATTACATGTTTTTAAGGTAAAGATAGATAGTTTTTTGAAGAATAAAGGGATTAAGGGTTATGGTGTTCGGGCCGGAAAGTGGAGCTGAGTCCACAAAAGATCAGCCATGATCTCATTGAATGGCGGAGCAGGCTCGAGGGACCAGATGGCCTACTCCTGCTCCTAGTTCTTCTGTTCTTATGTTCTAATAATAATCGCTTATTATCACAAGTAGGCTTCAAATGAAGTTACTGTGAAAAGCCCCGAGTCGCTACATTCCGGCGCCTGTTTGGGGAGGCTGGTATGGGAATTCAACCCGCGTTGCTGGACTTGATCTGCATTACAAGCCAACTGTTTAGCCCACTGTGCTAAACCAGCCCCATGTCAGGGTGTTTACTAAATCTATCCATTCACATTCAACATCCTGGCATTAGCGCAAGGATGAGTTTGCTCATCGAATGCAAACTCAATAAAACCTTCATTATAGAAACATAAGAGAATGAGTTACCTCTATTTAAATAGTTACCTTCTCTGAAGACTTGGAGCTTTCTGTGGTTTGGAATGCAGGTGGAGAGGTGCTGAATTTGAAAGAACCAGATTGTTTGTAGTTGGTGTTCTTCTTCTTGACTGGATCAAAAGGTCTAACTCCCAGGGATACAGAATCCATAACATTCATGAATGTTGATGATGCGTCGTCACAGGAACCAATGATCGCCTTTGCTACATCACCAGTCTCATGTCGATCAAGCGTACCTACCGGGGTTAAGAACATTGGAAATATAAAAACAAGGCATTTTCACACAGACAGCTCTTGCTTACTTTCTTCCCATTGTACTTGCCATCACTGGGGGGGGGGGGGGGGGGAGAGGGCGGGAAGAACACTGTTTTAGGCTAACGGACTGATTAGACCATAAGACATAGGAGCAGAATTAGGCTGATGCACTATCAATTACTACAAAGATGAGAGTAGAGAATAATTGAGGCTTTATTGAGCAAAGATGTGTGGCCTCCTGCAGCTGCGACCAGAATGGGAGCAGCTCCGGTGTGCACACACATTTATACGCCGCCTACTGGGTGGAACCAGCAGGCAGGGATTTACCCCTGTACGTCTAGTACAGGAGCCTTACCGTACTACATCTAATATACAGTTACTACATCTAATATAGTGGTGACTACCACAGAGGCCACTTGGCCCCTCGAGTCTGCTCCGCAATTTGGTCTATCGGCTATGCAAACTCAACAACAAAAATGCCTATTGTGCTGTGGTGGACCACAATGAGCTCACAAGCCTCTTCTCATTTCAGGAGTTTATGTCATGGGGTATGGTAAGTGGGAGATTTTGAGGGGCTTCATTTGCAATTCAGGCAGTACAGGTCAGGAATAGGGATTATCATGTCATAGCCCTATCTCTGCTACAATGTGCACTCCCTGTGAAGATCTTCCCAGGGAAATTTCACACTAAATCAAAACTTGATTTCAGGTAGAATCTAATAGTTGTTACATTGTATTCTTGCAAAATAAAATCCAAATTTCTTTTCCTTTCTCATCTTGCCACAGAACACCCAGCGGGTCCCATTTCTGAGTAATAAAATAGATTTATAAAACGTTCCTATCGTTCAGGCTACAGCACACCTTCTGGACAGCAACTTACGGATTTCATGTTATTCCGTGCACGTGTGGGCCCCCAAAGCTACAGGGGTAATAACATTTAACAGACAGTTTCACTGTCATTATCACTGCAAAATCTAGGCCATAATCTTCTCTTTTGTTAAGTTCAGTAACCATTGATTTGTTCTGTAACTAAATGGCATGCATCCATTTGATTGCAATGGTACATGATTTTCTCATTTTCTCATTAAAGGTCCTTAGCAAGGTTTGCAGAAACCTAAAAAAAAGAGGGCCACTACCTTCTTGCTAAAAGTTATCACAGCAGGAATGTTGAGTGCCATTAATGGGGCAAGGTAAAAGGAGCTCAGCCTCAAGTTTCAATGTCCAATATCACCCTTTTCCAACATCAACATCCTTCACCGTGATGAGTACAAACATAAAAAGGGAATTATCGGAGCACCAAGTATATTTTATCACAGACTTCTTAATGGTCAGCCTAAGAATGCTCATACTAGAGCCCTGGGAACAGGTCTGGTGCATTAGACAATAATAAAGATCATTGTTGGATGCAATGTGTACCTTTGTTGGATGTGCATCATTGGTGGATTTAAGGAGATAACTTACACAAAAGGTAGAGTTGGGGAAAATAGTGCTAGCAGTGTTATTGCTCAATAAACATCTCCTAACATACACTCTTAAATCTCGTAAAATTTTAATGCTCCAATTTATCGTGATTCGCCACTTCAGCATGAGATTCTTCTGTCACCCCACCAGAACAAAACTTGTGTTATTTATAGTTCAGTTGGTCCCGTAAACAGTGCACTCTCCAGCCTCAAACGATTGGGCTGTAATGTTGCAAACGCTGCCTCCGATCTCAAATGAAAATTGACAAGAGGTGACATTTTTAACATTATAGCTTACAAATATATGTCCTTAATGCACTTAACAGCTCCTCCCACTTTGCAATTTACATATTTCTTCTATTGGCTAATTTTACCTTTGCATGCCTCACAATTTAGAAGTATGTATGCAGCTCACTTTACATTTACACCATTAACAGGGGGATTGAGTTTAAGAGCCGTGAGGTTTTGCTGCAGCTCTATAAAACCCTGGTTAGACCACATTTGGAATATTGTGTCCAGTTCTGGCCGCCTCATGAGAGGAAGGGTGTGGATGCTTTGGGGAGGGTGCAGAGGAGATTTACCAGGATGCTGCCTGGACTGGAGGACATGTCTTATGAAGAAAGGTTGAGGGAGCTAGGGCATTTCACTGGAGCGAAGAAGGAAGAGAAGTGACTTCATAGAGGTGTACAAGGTGATGAGAGGCATGGATAGTGTGGATAGCCAGAGACTTTTCCCCAGGACGAGGGGACATAATTTTAAGGTAATTGGAGGAAGGTATAGGGGAGATGTCAGAGGTAGGCTCTTTACACAGAGAGTGGTGGGTGCGTGAAATGCACTGCTAGCAGAGGTGTTGGAGGCAGTCATTAGGGACATTTAAGTGACTCTTGGACAGAAGTGACTCTTGGGCAGGTACACAAACAGCAGTGAGTTGAAGGGGTGTAGGTTAGGTTGATCTTAGATTAGGATAAATGGCCGGCACAACATCGTGGGCTGAAGGGCTTGTACTGTGCTGTACTGTTCTATGTTCACTTGGCAGTGGTAAAAGGTAATCTGACCGTAGAACAGCATAAAAAAGAAACAAGCAACATCCCACAGGTGGATTCTACATAGTGAATGTTGTGCTAATACTGTACAGTCCTCTGGTCAGGCCACAGCTCAAGCACTGTGTCCATCTCTGGTCACTATGCCGCATGGGAGACATTTTATGATTTAAAAGATGGCAAGTGAAGAAGAATCCTGAGATTAAGAGGACTGAGTTATGAGCAAATATTGCAGCCTCAACAGCCATCAATGCCTTGATCGTGAAGTTCACTAGCCTGATTTCTAGGATGAGGGGATTGTCCTTCAAGGAGAGATGGTGTAAATTCAACCCATCTTCCCTAGAATTTATAATGATGAGAAGTGGCCCCAATGAAACATACAACATTCTTAAAGGACTTGATGAGGAGATGCTGGGAGGATGTTACCCATGGCTGCAGAATTTAGAACAAGAAGTCACAGTTTCAGGATAAGGCATTTTGGATATTTAGGACTAAGATTAGTTTTTAATAAATTTAGAGTACCCAATTCATTTTTTTCTATTAAGGGGCAATTTAGTGTGGCAAATCCACCTACCCTGCACATCTTTGGGTTGTGGGGGAGAAACCCACGCAAACACAGGGAGGACGTGCAAACTTCACACGGGCAGTGACCCAGAGCCGGGATCGAACCTGGGACCTCAGCGCCGTGAGGCACCAGTGCTAACCACTGCGCCGTTTAGGATTAAGATGAGGAGAAATTTCTTCGCTCAAAGGTTTATGGATCTTTGCAGTTATTTATTCCAGGGGATAGTCGCCGGTTATGTTCAAGACAGAGGTCGCCTTAATGGGATTAAGGGATATGGGAAGGTGTGGTGAAGTGGAGTTGAGATAATAGATCAGCAATGATCGGACCAAATGGCACAGCAAGGGCTGAAGGCCGACTCCTCTTCCTATTCTTACATTCTTCAGTTAAGACAAAATAACTCCAATGCAAGTCTGAAGCAACAGGCAATGGAATAAAATTTACCGAACCATACTGAAAATAATTCGATGTCCAATCAACACCCATTAACAAGCCCTTAATTGTCATTCGTAGTCAGGGTTAGGATGCCATCAGGAAATTGGCAAAATAGGATGACAAAACGTAGTCAGCGGCATTTCAGTTCCTTTTTCACCAACAACACCTTAAAACATTTAATCATGGAAAACAATGAGGATGACCAAATTCTGGCAAATATTACAAAATATGAGCAGGATTCTCCGGCCGCGCTTGCCTGGCGACTGGAAATTCCTGCCCGAGGTCAACGGACCGCATGGTTCGTGTCCCGTGGCGATCTTGCGGTGGCGGGGTGGAAGAATCCAGCCTTATCTGTTCATTTATCAGATTCTATTGCCAAAATAAAAAATGCCTTGGGTACACCGATGAATTCGTCGGAAAAAGTGTAAACAACAGGTCATAATCCCCGCGATTCAGTTGCAGTGCTTTGTAAGATATGCATTTTCAAAATGTTTAAGCTTATAAACATACGTTTCAATCCGAGCAACGAAAACAAGTGTACAAAACAATTGATCTTAATCACAAAGCGCAAAACAGTCCTTATTGTTTCCTTGTTACAATAAGGAAATGTGACTTTGCCAATTTCTAAAAGGTCTCCCGGCAGAATCACGTAAGCTGTCAATGCCGTTAAACAGAATGGTTGATAAGTGGTAAACATGGTCAAGTTGGCTGAAGGAGGGTCTATACCACAAAGGGGAAACAGTGATTGAGTTACCAACTGTCTCAGATCAGTGCTTGATAAATAAGGGCTTGGAATTTACGACTGCCAGAAAATGAGCAGCACTGCCTGTCATTGCAGGTTTCCCAGCTTCTGAAATCTGTGGGGGCCTCTCCACTGTGATTTGTGGTCAGCAGTGATAGCAGCGTAGCACCCTCTACAGGGATCCTGTACCTATGTGAACAAGGCATATAATGGTGCCGCTCTTCAACCGATCAGATGGAAGAATCATTACAGAGCCAGGCAGGCACCATTCCTTTTTGGGGCTGGAGTTCCAACCAGGGTTAGAGTTCTTCTCAGGGTTTCTTAAATACAGGGATGGAAGAGGTCAGTTATATTTTTGCTGGGAAGGGCAGCACGGTGGCACAGTGGTTAGCATTGTTGCCTACGGCGCTGAGGACCCGGGTTCGAATCCCGGCCCTGGGTCACTGTCCGTGTGGAGTTTGCACATTCTCCCCGTGTCTGCGTGGGTTTCGCCCCCACAACCCAAAAAAGATGTGCAGGATAGGTGGATTGGCCACACTAAATTGCCCCTTAATTGGAAAAAATAATTGGGTACGCTAAATTAAAAAAAAAAATTAAAATGTTTTTGCTGGGATGCAATCAGCGGGACGGAAGCATTCCTGCTCTTCTTAGCCCACAAGCATTGCTGGAAAAGCAATTAACCTCATGTATGCTTTGGATTTATCTGCTGGAGTTGCTATAGTCCAGGGCAAGGTAAATTGGACGGTTTCAAGACAGGTTGAGCTTGGGTTTGAGATTTCCTTTTGCATTTTGTACCTCCCACCAGGCCCAGATCCACTGGATCAATTTCAGAGTCAAACCTAAGGACTGCAAGTTAAAACATGGGTCTCCTGAGGTCTGGGAAATCTGACCTGCCAGGGTTAAGCTGGGTCGGGAAAGAAAAAGAGGGAATGAGAGGGGCAATTAAGTGAGATAAAAGAGACAGAAAAAAAGGTTTAATTTTTCAAAAAAATTACCGATAATTAAAAGATGAATGAATGAGATGCCACACTTGTAAATTTTCACCACCAGCAACTGTTTGGCAGGAATTTAAACTTACCATATGGTTAAAAATTCCCTTGCACTCGAATGAACAAACTCTAAATTTCCCCCGTGTAATTATAAAGTACCGAGTGGGTAAGGGCCATAATTTCACGCTGCTGCTTGTGTCTCTCTGCCCATGTAAAGCTTGTGGAAGGGCAGGACAACCTGGACAGCAACCGCCTGATTTCTGTGTTTAATTGCACCATACTCAGATACTGGAAATTACTGTCTGATTTATTTCTCAACAACACTGAGCATAGATAGCCTCCCTGTTAATCCTAGCAAAATCTCTCAGTCGTCTCTGCTGACAATCTATCATTTTGAGTATCAGTCTTGTAAAGACATCAAACCAATTGCAATATCCAAGAAAGCTTTGAAGCCTTGATTACACAATTGGAGCACAGTGACTGTGCGTTTGTTTGGCAGCCAAAATCGTGAAGGGGCGCACATGTAAGTGTGGGGGCGTTTGTGTGGTGTGCCTATATATTGGGGCATAGGATGTGTGTATGGAGCGGTGAGTGGAGTAGTCTGAATGTATGTAGTGTGTGTGCATGTGTTTGGGGTCTGTGAGTGTGGGAGGGGTGCATATACCTGTGTGGGGGAGTTTGTGCCGATTTGCCGGTTGTAAAAGACCACACATGCTCCGCTGGCACTGGCACTTAGCTGCTGAAAAGGAGAATCCAGCCCTTTAACTCCTCTGCCACTCAGAGATTTGCATGAACTCCACGGCAGTTCATTGCTCTACAACACTAAGTAGTTGTTGAATAATGCCAGAATCAAATTTAAACAGCCACATTATTCACTGAAAGCAAGGGACTGGGCCTGCGAAGCATTGTGTGTAAAATACACACCTTAGAAAGCCGTACAAATTGGCAAGCTCCGGCTGAAGTGGAGGAAGCTGGTTTTGAGGCTCTCTGTTCATATTCAGCCTTAGGCACCAAATCAGCGAGCAGCAGTTGGCCGCCTTTGAAGAATTTACTGCTTACAAGTCACCGCTTGAAAGGACCCATTGAAAGGTATACATTGAAAGGCAGCCCATAACCGCCAGGGGCAGATGAAAACCGGAGGGGGCCTGTTGGACCTGCAGCCTCTCTCGTCGCGGAGCAGAGGGCGACGGATCTGGTTGGGGGGTGGGAGAATGGGCAGTCGTAGAGGCGGAGGTTGGCATGGCACAACCAAGTGAGCCTGCAATGCGTTGCAATGTCGCTATGGCACGTGATTCACCCCTCTGTCCTTCACACACCTACCCGCGATCTCACCATGCGTCTTGTCTTGTGTCTTGCAGGGTCACCTCCCGACAAGATGGAACTGGCTGGTGTCGTCCCCCCGCCCCGCCACAACCGCGCAACCCCCAGAGCGCATGTCCGGGGGTGATAGCGACTTCTCATCATTGCTGGCACCGGCACTCTCCACCATCCCAGAGACACCCACCTCAATTGATGCTCCTGGGGCACTATCTGGTGCGAATGATATACATGCAGCTGGGGCTGGACGGTTGGAGGGCGGCCCAGCCCCACGGACTAGCAGCTGTCCAGACGGGGCTAGTGCTTCTGAAAGGGCAGTATCATCAATGTTGGAGATGCAGGCACAGAACCAGGGACTACAGGAGGGGGAATCTGAAGGAGCACCTGAAGGAACAGGTGGCGCTGTTGACAATGCGTGCCGCCCAGGGCAACACACCGCATGGGTGGCATCTGCGGTGGAGGCCTTGGGTGCGAGGTTCATGGCCATGGCTCAGGATGTCCAAGGCCTGGGGTACAGTGTGCAGTCGATGGCCGACGCCCAGGACCAGGCAGCCATGGAACAGGCCACATGGACATTGCTGCAGCACTCCAGAGCATTGCCCAATTACAACAGACCATGGCCCCGGGCATCGAGAGCATTGGCCGGGCGTTGGCTGACCTGAGCCAGACATAGAGACCTGGCACAGTCCCTGAGTGACATGGCACAGGACCAGAGCGATGCGGCTGTGAGCATTGAGAACCTGGTTAAGATGAGAGCAGGCCTCCAGCAGCAGGTGATGGCGGAGCTCATGCAGCTTGCTCCGGCCGCATCCCTGCCCCAAGGAGTATCCCGGGAGTGATCAGGCACCCTGAGGTCGGAGGAGGTGATGGGTTTGGTGCCAGCCACTCCCACAGAGGAGGTGCTGGAACACCGCAGCACCTCTGAATCCCCCCCACCTGTCCCTGAAGTATCCGATGGGCAGCAGGTAGAACAGGGTGGCATCGCGCCACCTGGACGACTGCCGGCCCTATCCGGGCCCGGTGGTTCCACAGGACGGTCACCAAAGGGGATCCAGTCATAGAGTGGGAAACACAGGAAGGCACCTCCACTTCTGATGCACCACCTGGGGACCCACCTAGACAGAGCATTACGACAGTAAGACTAGAAAGGTAGACACCCGTTAAGTTAGCAGGGATGCACCACAAGGATAGCTTTAGGGGCTAGGGCACCGTAATTGCATAGATCACTGTCACAAATAAACACCTGCTCACCAACGTTCCGAACTGTCTCAGTCCTCAATCCAAAGTGTGTGAGGGATCCGCTGGGTGCAGAGGTTGTGCCGGTGGGTGGCATTTGGGAGGCTGGTGATGGGGGGTCGCCATGAGGTAGGGCCTACCCAGTGAGTAACCCATCACCACTCACCAACACTATAACCACACCCTTCCCCCATCCCCTAGTCCCCACCCCTGCCTCCCCAGAAAGTCTGTGGGCCCGTGTGATGGAACATCCAACATCCATACAGGGATCACCCGGGCGGACAGTGGAATGTGACACCAGGGCGGGGGGTCAGGCTCTGTCAATCGATGAGGAGCACCAGAGCTCATCGCATTGCAGTTCGACATCATCCTTCACCCCATGGATCAGACCCACAGAGACTGCTGACCCAGGACCAACACCCCATGTGCAGCTGGTAGGAAACTCAGAGAGGCGTGGAGATGCTGGGGTGAGGAGGATGGAGTGCAGGGAGGGGGGGCCATGGGGCGGTGGTATGTGGGTGCGTGACGGGACGGTTGAACTGCCGGTGGCCAGGCACCCTAGTTGCCGAACCTGGAGGAGAACAGCTTGTCCTGTGTGCACGTCCCTGGTGCACACATGATGTAGCCTCCTGTGCCTGCCCGGGCCACATATCCTGTCCCCCAGGCCCTCCTGCGCATCCTCCTTGTTGGATGAGGCGTGCCGTTTCTTGTCCTCTTCCAGCATGTTGCCCCTCTTCTGTGCGATGTTGTGGAGGACGCAGCAGGCCACCACGACGTGGGAGCCCCTCCTGGGGCTATACTGGAGGGCCCCATCAGAGCCGTCCACCCAGCATCAGAACTGTCAGCCCACCGTTGTGCCTTTGGAAACTTTTCTTACCTCCTCTCTCTCCCTCAGCAGCCCGGTCCCTGTTTTTAAATATCACAAGTCAACTGCGCCGGTGTCACCGCTGCCGGGCAAAGGCGGAGCATCACGGAGGTCCAGGCTGGGCCGGTTAATGATGTGTTAACGAATGCTACTGTACATTATGCATGCCCACGCCAAAGCGGGCTGTGGAACACGTTGACGCGGCCATCCAGGCACCTGAGCATGGCACTCCATTGGGCGCCCAGCGCTGACATCGATTTTCGGCAGACACCCAAATCTCCACCCGATCTTGATTTGCGATTCCGGTGTTCTGGACGGAGAATCCACCCCAAAGTCTTTGAATCTTTTCTTTTCCTTAATTTTAAATGCACATATTATCTAACTTTCCCCTTTTTCATTCCTTCTGTTCAATATTTACATGATCAGTTCCAGGCAAGTCAGCACAGCAAGCCTTTAACAGGATGTGTGACAAAACGGGAACATTTCGTCGGTGATTAATCTTCACCTGTAACTAATATTAAAGTATTTGTGCGCTGTGTCAGGGAGAGACATGCCCAAAACTCTTCTGAAGAGAACCTCTACATTGCAGCCAAACCATCGGGGATGTAGTGAGTGGACGTGAGGTGATCTGCACCCCATTGTATCAAAGTTGAACCAATTCTATCCTCACCCAAGCAATCAGCTGACTTCTATCCCGGCAGCAATGAAGACAATGGTGTACCTTCACTAATGCCCTCTGGGTTGGTTTTTTTGATCTAAATGGCTCACTGACTGTGGTAGTCGATATTAGGGGTATTACGGTACCCAGGCCGATGCTGTAAGACCACTGGTGTGGGAGGTACCTGAGACAGCAATATCATTGGTGAAGCCTGCCTGCTGGTTCCGCCCAGTAAGGCGGAGTATAAGAGCCTGTGTCTCCTTAGCAGCTGCATTCTGTACCTGCGCTGCTGGTGGAAACATCTAGTCCAATAAAGCCTTCAATTGTCATCCAATCTCGCTTCTGGAGTCATTGATCAAGCATCACTGACATATTGGATAGTTGTAACTTGTTTGCATTTATATATTGACACTTCCCAGATCTTTGTTTGCACCTGACAGCTCAATTACTGGAGAAAGGATGTTCAAGTGTTTTTTCGGTTGGGCCCAATCTTCTACTTAGTGCAGAAACAAACTGCTTTTAAAACTAGTTCAATGTTATTTTCGCTAATGGACAATCGCATGAAAGACCACAAGACCATAAGATATAGGAGCAGAATTAGGCCACTCAGCCCATCGGGTCGGTTCTGCCATTCAATCCTGGCTGATATGTTTTTCATCCCCATTCACCTGCCTTCTCCCCATAACCCCTGATCCTCTGATGAAAGGACAAGTGTAAAAGGAGCATTGTTACATGCGCATTGTGTTTGGCCAGTTCTATGTTGTTCTGAATGGATTCAAGCTCATTCATCTCAGCACACTCCAATGATTGCACAATGCTCAGCATCATTCACAACTCCTTAGATACTGAAGCAGTCCGTGACCATATGCAGCAAGACCGGAGCAACATTAAGGCTTGGGCTGATTGCATAGAATTTACAGTGCAGAAGGAGGCCATTCGGCCCATCGAGTCTGCACTGGCTCTTGGAAAGAGCACCCTACCCCCTACCCAAGGTCAACACCTCCACCCTATCCCCATAACTCAGTAATCCCACCTAACACTAAGGGCAATTTTGGACACTAAGGGCAATTTATCATGGCCAATCCACCTAACTTGCACATCTTTGGACTGTGGGAGGAAACCGGAGTACCCTTAGGAAACCCATGCACACACGGGGAGGATGTGCAGACTCCGCACAGACAGTGACCCAAGCCGGAATCGAACCTGGGACCCTGGAGCTGTGAAGCAATTGTGCTATCCACAATTCTACCGGGCTGATAATTAGTGGCATGTAATATTTTTTTAATGATTTCATGATGTGTGGCTAGGCCAGCATGTATTGCCCATCCCTGAGTGCCCTTGAGAAGCTGGTCAAGAGCTGTCTCCTTGAATCGCTGCAGTCCATGTGGTTTAGGTATATCCACAGTGCTGCTAATATTCCCACCACACAAGGGTCAAGCAATGGCCATCTCCAACGCAGAGAATCTAGCCACCCCCACCCCCCCTTCCCCCTTAACTTTCATTGACATAACCGTCACTTAATCCCAAATTATCAACATTCTAGGGGTTACTATTGACCAAAAACTGAATGGGGCCAGCCAAATAAACACAGTGGCTACATGAGCAAGCTCAAGCGGTTGAGTGGCCTACCCCTGCTCTCAATTCGGACGTTCCGAAGGGTAGGTCAGAGGCTGATAATTCTGAGGAAAGTAACTCAACCCCTAATCCCTCAAAGCCCGTCCACCACCTACAAGGCACAAATCAGGAGTGTGATTGAATATTCTCTGCTTGCCTGGGTGAGTGCAGCTCCCAACAACACTCAAGAAGGTCGACACCATCCAGGACAAAGCAGCCCCGTTTGATTGGCATCCCATCCATAAACATTCACTCCCTCCACCACCGACGGACAGTAGCAACAGTTGTACCATCTGGAATGTGGCGACTAGGAGCTTTTCACAGTAGCTTCACTGCAGAGTTAATGTAAGCCTACTTATGACAATAAAGATTATTTTTATTTAAAAGAACATCTGTAATTATGGGTGATTTTAATCTACATATAGATGAGATAAATCAAATTAGTCACAATATTGTAGAGAAGGAATTTCTTGAGTGTATACAGGATGGTCTTCTGGACCAAAGCGTTGAGGAACTGGCCAGAGAATAGGCCACCCGTTGTGCAATGAGAACGGAATCATTGGCAATCTAGTTGTCAGCGACCATAATATGATAACATTTTTCATCGAGGTGGAGAATGGCGTAGTTGATTCTGAGACTAGGGTCCTCAATCTAAATATAGGAAGCTACGATGATTGATTGGGAAACGTTACTTAAAGGGATGACTGCAGATAGGCAATGGCAAACATTCAAGGAGAGCATGGGGTGCACAATAATTGCTTGTTCCTGTCTGGCACAAAAGTAAAGTGGAAAAGGTGGCCAAATCATGATTCACAAGGGAAATTAGAGATAGTATACAATCCAAGGAAGAAGCATCCAAATTGGCCAAGAAAAACAACTATTGAGTTGGATGATCAGCCATGATCATAATGAATGGTACAGCAGGCTCGAAGGGCCGAATGACCTCCA
Organism: Scyliorhinus canicula; assembly: GCF_902713615.1. Taxonomy (NCBI): domain Eukaryota; kingdom Metazoa; phylum Chordata; class Chondrichthyes; order Carcharhiniformes; family Scyliorhinidae; genus Scyliorhinus; species Scyliorhinus canicula. Next base: position 26,023,859 of record NC_052157.1, read on the forward strand.
CCTGCTCCTATTTTCTATATTTCTATGAGCCAGCAACTAGCACCAAAGAGATCGAGGCGTCATCTTTAAAGGACGCCCTGATCAGGACTGCAGTCTAATGGCGCCCAACCCCCATCACAGAGGTATGGGGATATCTCCCCCCCCCCCCCACCTCCACAAAAATGCTTGCCGGCATTGCACCCCGTCCCCTCCACCCCCACCAGAATCCTCACCGGCACTCTCTTCCCTCCCCCTCTCTCAACATTCATCGCTGGCATTGCACCCCGCACCAAAACAGCGGAAGTATAGCCGCCAATCACCCCCACACCCTCAGTGCCCTCTCTCCTGGAAAACCTCAAAGCTGTGACGTCACCTCGGTGAGGTATGAATACTTAGTGGGGGTGAACATGTGTTGGGGGGGGAGGGCCGTTAATAATATTTAAATTGGGGACTTCCGGTTGCGGCTATGACCAGCTAAGTCGCACGTTTGGCTGCTCCTGCGAGGAAGGTGTTTTCGGGCCGATTGGAGGGCCCCTAACGGCGCTGGAACGACGATTCCCGGTGGGGGAAGGTCCCCAGAGGAGAACCCTGCGAATTTTATGGTCATCACCCGAAGTGGGGCAGGAAAAAAAGCGGCAGCAGCGCCCCGAAAAAAGCGGGGGAAGAAATCCAAAATGGCGGCCGGCGGCGCACCCGAGGACTGGAGGAAATGGGCGGAGGAGCAGCAGGCCGTTCTCCTGCGCTTCTTCACGGAGCTGAAAGTGGAGCTGCTGGAGTCGATGAACGCGACGACCACCAGGCTGATGGGAGCCCAGGCGACCCAAGAGGCGTCAATTCGGGAGCTGCAGCAGGAGATGGCTGTGAGGGAGGAGGAGGCCACGGTCCTCGTGGGAAAGGTGGAGGTGCACGAGGCACTCCACCTGAAATGGCAAAACCAACTGGAGGAGATGGATACCCGCATGAGGCGGAAAAACCTGAGGATCCTGGGCCTGGCAGAAGGGCTGGAGGGGTCGGACCTCCCGAGGTATGTGGCAGAAATGCTGGGCTCACTGATGGGGGCAGGGGCCGTCCCTTCGCCCCTGGAACTGGAGGAGGCCTACAGAGTAATGGCCAGGAAGCCAAGAGCAAACGAACCCCCGAGGGCGGTGCTGGTTCGGTTCCAGCGATTCAGTGACCGAGAGAGGGTGCTGAGGTGGGCCAAGAGAGAGAGGAGCAGTAAATGGGAGAACTCGACGGTGAGGATCTACCAGGACTGGAGTGCGGAGGTGGCAAAGCGGCGGGCCCGGTTCAACCGGACGAAGGCGGTGCTGCATGCCAAGAGAATTAGATTCGGGATGCTGCAGCCAGCGCGCTTGTGGGTGACCTATAAGGACCAGCACCACTATTTCGAGTCCCCGGAGGAGGCGTGGGCCTTTGTCCAGGAAGAAAAGCTGGACTCGAACTAGAACCAGGGGATACTTGGCGGTCGTTGCCGCTCTGGTACTTTAAGCTGGACACGTGGCTTTCTTTTGGTTGGATTTTCACTTGGCTGTATTTTTGGACCCTTTTTTTTTCTCTCTACCAGGTTTTTTTCTTTTGTCTGTTATTTATAATGTTATGTTGGGGGGGCGGGGTGGGGGGGGGAGTGCCGGGGGTATGTGTTTCTTGTGGGGGTTTTCTTTGTATCGGGGTGGGATTGGGGACGGGGGTGGAACTGAAGATGGAGGGGTGGGGAGTGGCAGGGCGAAGGCGCGGGCTTTCCTCTGGTTTCCCGCGCGCGGGGCAGAGGAGGGAGGAGGGTGGGAGGAAGGGGCGGGGTCAGCAATGGCTCCCTTTCCCGCGCTGGAGCGGGGTCGAGGAGGGGTGGTAAGGGGGGGGATGTCCCCCATGCCGGGAGGAGTCGGATTGTGGCAGGGGCAGCCGGGTCAGCGTAAACCAGCTGACTTACGGAAGTACTATGGAGGGTGCATCGCGGCTAGGAAGGGTCCTAGCCTGGGGGGGGGAGGGGGGTGGGGGGGGGGGGGGGGGAAGGGGAGGGGGGAAGGGGGGGGGCTACCGGGTTGCTGCTGAAAAGGCCAGGGAGGAGAAGTTGAGGACCGGAGGGGTGGAGGGAGGGCGCCATCGCCATGGGGAGCGGGTCAGAAGGGGAGGGCTGACTCGGGGCGAGCAGGTGACAGGATATGGCTAGTCGGCAGGGGAGAGGGGCGGGCTGCCCTTCGACCCGGCTGATCACTTGGAATGTGAGGGGGCTGAATGGGCCGGTCAAGAGAACGAGAGTAATCTCGCATTTGAAGGGACTGAAGGCGGATGTAGCAATGCTACAAGAGACCCATTTGAAGGTGGCGGACCAGGTCCGCCTGAGGAGGGGGTGGGTGGGACAGGTGTTCCACTCAGGACTGGACGCAAAGAACCGGGGGGTGGCGATCCTGGTAGGGAAGAGGGTGTCGTTCGTGGCGGCGGAGGTGGTGGCGGATAAAGAGGGTAGATATGTCATGGTGAAGGGTAGGCTACAGGGGGAGAAAGTGGTGATGGTTAATGTGTATGCCCCGAATTGGGACGACGCTGGCTTCATGAGGCGCCTACTGGGCCTCATTCCGGACCTGGAGGCAGGGGGCCTGATCATGGGGGGGGACTTCAACACAGTGCTGGACCCCGTGCTGGACAGATCGAGTTCAAGGACGAGTAGGAGGCCGGCAGCAGCAGAAGTGTTAAAGGGGTTTATGGAGCAGATGGGAGGGGTAGATCCCTGGAGGTTTGGGAGGCCGAGGGCGAGGGAGTATTCCTTTTTCTCCCATGTCCACAGAGTCTATTCTAGAATTGACTTTTTTGTATTGAGCAGGGGACTGATCCCGAAAGTACGGGAAGTGGAGTACTCGGCCATAGCGGTCTCAGACCATGCGCCACACTGGGTAGATTTGGAAATGGGGGAGGCGCGAGACCAGCGTCCGCTGTGGCGCCTGGATGTGGGGTTGCTGGCGGATGAGGAGGTGTGTAAGAGGGTCCGGAAGAGCATTGAAAGATATCTGGCCACTAATGACACGGGGGAGGTGCAGGTGGGGATGGTCTGGGAGGCCCTGAAGGCGGTGATCCGGGGGGAGCTGATCTCCATACGGGCACATAGGGAAAGGAGGGAGAGACAGGAGAGGGAGAGGCTGGTGGGGGAGCTTTTGGACGTGGATAGGAGATATGCGGAGGCACCAGAGGAGGGGCTGTTGGGGGAACGGCGCAGTTTGCAGGCTAAGTTCGACCTGTTGACCACCAGAAAGGCAGAGACACAGTGGAGAAGGGCGCAGGGCGCGATTTATGAGTATGGGGAGAAGGCGAGTAGGATGTTGGCGCATCAGCTCCGCAAGCGGGATGCGGCTAGGGAAATTGGGGGAGTGAGGGAGAGGGGTGGGAACGTAGTGCAGAAGGGGCCAGAAGTAAATGGGGTCTTCAGAGACTTCTACAAGGAGCTGTATCGGTCAGAGCCGCCGACGAGGGGAGGGGGGATGGAGGGCTTCTTGAACAAATTGAGGTTCCCCAAGGTCCAAGAGGAGCTGGTAGAGGGGCTGGGGGCGCCGATAGGGTTAGAGGAGCTAGTCAAGGGGATTGGGCATATGCAGACGGGGAAGGCGCCGGGGCCAGACGGGTTCCCGGTGGAATTTTACAAAAAATATGCGGATTTGGTGGGCCCTGTGCTGGTACGAGCCTTCAACGAGGCATGGGAGGGGGGGGGCTCTGCCCCCGACAATGTCGCAGGCACTGATCTCTCTGATCTTGAAGCGGGACAAGGACCCCGTGCAGTGTGGGTCATATAGGCCTATCTCGCTCCTGAATGTGGACGCCAAGTTGCTGGCAAAGATCCTGGCTACCAGGATAGAGGATTGTGTGCCAGGGGTGATACATGAGGACCAGACGGGTTTTGTGAAAGGGCGGCAGCTTAATACGAACGTGCGGAGACTGCTAAACGTCATCATGATGCCGGCAGTGGAGGGTGAGGCGGAGATAGTGGTGGCATTGGACGCGGAGAAAGCATTTGATAGGGTGGAGTGGAAGTACCTGTGGGAGACGCTGGAACGGTTTGGATTTGGGGAGGGATTTATTAAATGGGTGAAGCTGCTCTATTCGGCCCCGATGGCAAGTGTAGTGACGAGTGGTAGGAGGTCGGAATATTTTGGGCTCCACCGGGGGACCAGTCAGGAGTGCCCCTTGTCCCCCCTGCTCTTTGCACTGGCAATTGAACCGTTGGCGATGGCACTGAGGGGCTCAGGGGGGTGGAGAGGGCTGACAAGGGGCGGGGAGGAGCACCGGGTATCGTTATACGCGGACGACCTGCTGCTATACGTGGCAGACCCAGAAGGGGGAATGCCGGAGGTGATGGAACTGCTAGCAGAATTTGGGGACTTTTCGGGGTACAAGCTAAACTTGGGCAAGAGTGAGGTATTTGTGATACACCCAGGGGACCAGGAAGAGGGAATCGGGAGACTCCCGTTTAAGAGAGCAGGAAAGAGTTTTAGATATTTAGGGGTGCAGGTGGCAAGGAACTGGGGGACTCTCCACAAGCTGAACTTCTCCAGGCTGGTGGAACAGATGGAGGAGGAATTTAAAAGGTGGGACATGGTGCCGCTGTCGCTGGCGGGCAGAGTGCAGTCCGTTAAAATGACGGTCCTCCCGAGGTTTTTGTTTTTATTTCAGTGCCTGCCCATCTTCCTCCCTAGGGCCTTCTTCAAAAAGGTGACGAGTAGCATCATGAGCTACGTGTGGACGCACGGCACCCCAAGGGTGAGGAGGGTCTTCTTGGAGCGGAGTAGGGATAGTGGAGGGCTGGCATTACCCAATCTTTCGGGGTATTACTGGGCGGCAAATGTATCGATGGTGCGCAAGTGGATGATGGAAGGGGAGGGGGCAGCTTGGAAACGAATGGAGAGGGCGTCCTGTGGCAACATAAGCCTGGGGGCCTTAGTAACGGCGCCATGGCCGCTCCCTCCCACGAGGTACACCACGAGCCCGGTGGTGGCGGCCACCCTCAAGATCTGGGGGCAGTGGAGGCGACACAGGGGGGAAGTGGGAGGTCTGATGGAGGCACCGTTAAGAGGGAACCATAGATTCATCCCGGGGAACATGGACGGGGGATTTCAGAGCTGGCACAGGGTGGGCATCAGGCAGCTGAAGGATCTGTTTGTAGATGGGAGGTTTGCGAGCCTGAGAGAGCTGGAGGAGAAATTCGGGCTCCCCCCGGGAAACATGTTTAGACATTTGCAGGTGAAGACATTTGCTAGATGCCAGGTGGAAGGGTTTCCCTTGCTCCCCAGTAGGGGGGCGAGTGATAGGGTGCTCTCGGGGGTCTGGGTCGGAGGGGGGAGGATATCGGACATCTACAAAGTAATGCAGGAGGCGGAGGAGGCATCAGTAGGGGAGCTGAAAGCCAAGTGGGAGGGGGAGCTGGGAGAACAGATAGAGGATGGGACATGGGCTGATGCCCTGGAGAGGGTTAATTCTTCCTCCTCGTGTGCGAGGCTTAGCCTCATTCAATTTAAGGTGCTACATAGAGCCCATATGACGGGGACAAGGATGAGTCGGTTCTTTGGGGGTGAGGACAGATGTGTCAGGTATTCGGGAAGTCCAGCGAACCATGTCCATATGTTTTGGGCATGTCCGGCACTGGAGGAGTTCTGGAAGGGGGTGGCAAGGACGGTGTCGAGGGTGGTGGGATCCAGGGTCAAACCAGGATGTGGGCTTGCGATCTTTGGGGTTGGGGTGGAGCCGGGGGTACAGGAGGCAAGAGAGGCCGGAGTACTGGCCTTTGCGTCCCTAGTTGCTCGAAGAAGGATACTAATACAGTGGAAGGACGCGAGGCCTCCAAGCGTGGAAACTTGGATTAATGACATGGCAAGCTTTATTCAGTTGGAAAGGGTCAAATTCGCCCTGAGAGGGTCGGTACAAGGGTTCTTCAGGCGGTGGCAGCCGTTCCTCGACTTTTTGGCTCAGAGATAGGGTACAGAGGTCGTAGCAGCAGCAACCCGGGGGGGGGGGGGGGGGGGGGGGGCAACAACGGTTGTGGTGGGTTATTTACGGTTGAAACGCGGGCAAATTTGCTCGCAGTTCATGTCTGATGTTGATTGTTGCTTTGTTTGTTTTTGGGGGAGGGACAACGCGCGCGAGTTCGGGCGGGGGGGGGATATTTGTTAAGAGGGAATATTTTGTAATATTTTATAGTTAGTTGGGGTAAATATCTTCATGTAAAAAATTCTTTCAATAAAAATTATTTTAAAAAAAAATAATATTTAAATTGGTGGAAATATATTAAAATGATGTTCACGTCCTCTGTGGGCGCGAACCTCGTGACATCGCTGGTGAGGGGTGGGGAATATCAGGAAATCTCTCCGGCAAGAATGCAGTTTCCTGATTCCCGCAGGATTTTCCACCCCTGAGGCCGATCCCGCGGACAGCTCGTGCGGTCTCAAAATCGCCCCCTGTATCTTTTCCCCTTTGCATAAAAAGCTTTGGGTCTTTGCAACACACACCGTCCCGGACATTTGGAAACTTGTTTCTTCTAAATTTTAAAAGCTGAAATGGTACAAAACGGAAAGTGAGAAATCCGACCTTTTTAAAAAAAAGACAATTTTGCCCTCAACCTGAATAGATGAGTCACTGACATTTTAAAGGGGCTGGTTTAGCACAGTGGGCTGAACAGCTGGCTTGTAATGCAGAACAATGCCAGCAGCGCGGGTTCACTTCCCGTACCAGCCTCCCCGAACAGGCGCCGGAATGTGGCGACTCAGGGCTTTTCACTGTAACTTCATTGAAGCCTACTTGTGACAATAAGCTATTATTATATCATTATAATAATTCTGACAATTCCTTTTCACAACCGCAGAATGTTCAATATCTTGAGCCTCTCGTGCTTTGTATGCCCGTATATTTTGTTCTCCTGGTGGGAACTCAGCAAACTTGTGTTGGATGATGAGTAGAAAAAATAAGAGACAACAATGAAGTTTATATAATAATAATACTTCCTGCATCCAGCCTGATAAATTCACGTTGTTCTGTTGCAGTCAATAGTATCACACCCTTGTATCATAATCATCAAACCTTCTCCGGGAAAATGTATGTTTCTAACACTTACTTAAAATGCTGGACACAATTCTTCATGTGCTGCCTTCAACAAAGGCAATAAGCTACAAAATGATCCAAGGTCTCGCAATCAATCCTATCGCCTAAGAATCTTTCAGAAAAATTAAAAAATGCAAGGAATAGACGACAGTTTGCAATGGCCAGTAGTCAATCATGTTGCCTGGTCACTCAGTGCAATTGAACAGATATCATTTATCATCAGTTACAGATGAAGTTCATTGTCTGGGCAGCAAAAGCTCAGCACACATCGACCTACTGTGCCCCTTCGTAACAAAACCATTTCACAGTTACTGCACCTCACTCCTGCAAATATATAGGAAGACTGAAAATCTGACCAGGCCACCAGGCCCCTAAGGTAATAGAGTTACTTAACTCGGACTTCTCAACACAAAACATGGAAACAATTAAGCTCATAGAAGCAAAAGGAAGCTTTACAAGAAAATTATACATTTTTTTTACAATTATACTGTCTTTCACCCAGAGTCTCAACATTTCGAGAAGACTCCTTGCATTTCAGCTCAAGGTACTGGATTAAATATAGTTTCAGGAGGTAGGTGCGTTATTAAAAATGTACCCAATCTTCACGTTCAGAAAACCCGAGGCTACAATGAATGCATTTAGACAGATCAGTGACCACCACGACCTTGACCTGAGCTACACCATAGCCTCCAGCATATGAAAGGCAAACGCAGGATTTATCAGCAGGGCCACATTTGCCCACTCAAATCTAATTCTGACCAATGACCTGGAGAAAAATAGAGGGAGAGACAATGATAGCAACTGTAAATCACTAATATTTGCAAGGACAAAAGGGTCAAAATGAAGGAATTATGATGGTGTATAACAAATAAGTCATGGACGACACTGGGTTTTTTTTTTAAAAAAGGAAACCTTTAAACCCTTAGCTTGCTTGAACTCTGAAACATTCGGCATTTGAACTTTTGAAGACAGCGAGGTGTGAGATTTTAATCAGCTTTAGTCGCGGCAGGATCTGCTACTTTCTGTCATTCACAATTCAAATGTGGGATATAGTTATCGAGTCAATTGTTTGTTGATGAAAAATGTTTTTTGCAGGCGCGTCAACTTAGAAGGGGCATTCTAATTCTGATCCTTCCTGTCATTAAACTAAAATCAAGTACTGTGGGAAACCACCCCCTCCACCCCTCTCCAGATTACCACCTCACTAGTGCCAGGTGCGTTAAAACTCACACCTGTTGCAACGTCACCTTTTACAAATCATCAGGCAGCTCTTTAGGCACCTCTTTTGATGTTCTTGATTTTAGTTGAAAGCAGACACTTCAGCATACAGGACCCTAACATTAAAAGCAGCCACTGGTGTGGTGATATGCCTGTGAATAGGATTGCACATAGTTAGCAATGCGACCTCCAACCAGCTGGTGGTGTCAGACATCGGTTACGTGACATGGGACACTCGTCAGTTGGTAGTAAGGCATACAGCACGACAGTCGCACATAGGGTAGTTCCAGGAGAGTTTACGGAGCTCAAATATAACCTCATCGATAAAGCATTCTGATTGTTATCTTACCGCATGTTCATCAATAAATCATCATTCTAGTTAAGTCACCAAATGTTCTGTGTGCATCACTGCAACAGCAAGATCACAGAAACAACAACTGGGGGTATTATGTATGCTTGCAAGTACCTCTGCGCAGAACTCCATGCAATCTTCAGTTGGCAGGTATAACTCCCAACAGGTTGCACTCTACAGCTACTAGTTCACATGTTAGAGTTGTGGTCCACCTTCTGTCTCTGTTAATTCTTCTATTTAAACTGATTTGCAGCGTGATTGAGGGACCACGAACTAAACTGGAGAATCTGATAAACAAAGCAGCCTTAAATGCATGTGGATACCCCTCCCCCCCTCCCCCTCCCCCCGCAAAGATACCACAAATAATCACCCCTTACCAGTGTGACGTTACTTTTCCCATGTCCCCACGTCAGTCTTCCCTCAGAGTAGAGTCCTCTGCGCAAGCTGTCGTATTCGATTGCTAACTCGTGCCAAATCATGGACAGTTTTGCCGTGTGCTCACTCGGGACACATCCGGCTCATTTCAAGTGGGACTCTTACAACCAGCACCCATTGCACCATGCAGTTCACTCTTATCCTCTGCTGTTAAGCAGCTCACTAGCAGAAGATCATCAATATTAACAGAAGGGTGTAACTCACATTCTGGCCCTTGGAGGGCCATGGATCCCCCTTCATTGAGGAAATACAAGACTGAGAGCGACTGTTTTCTTTTTCAGGATGAGAGCATGGGATGTAAGGATTGGACAGGAAATGTTGGCGTTGGAGGGTCAGCCATGGTCTCATTGACTGGCAGAACAGGCACAAGGGGCCATCAGGAGCAGAAGTGGCCCTATTTCTTTCACTCATGTTCTTAAGCCATCTGCTGCACCTCCGGCCAGTCCCAGGTCGGTGAAGGAAGTACCAGGGCCGGGATTCTCCCCTAACCGGCGGGCGGGCCGTACCGGTGCCGAGAAGTGGCGTGAACCACTCCGGCATCGGGCCGCCCGGAAGGTGCGGAATCCTCTGCACCTTCAGGGGCTAGGCCAGTGCCGGCAGGTGGCCGTGCCGGCAGGTGGCCGCGCCAACCGGCGCCGAAGAGCCTCCACTGGCCGGCGCGAGTTGGTGCCAGCATGTGCTGGTGTGATCGCAGCGCATGCGCAGGGGGGTTCTTCTCCGGGCCGGCCATGGCGGACCGTTACAGCAGAGCGAAAGAGTGCCCCCACGGCACAGGCCCGCCTGCGGATCGGTGGGCCCTGATCGCGGGCCAGGCCACCATGGGGGCATCCCTTGGGGCCAGATCCCCCAGAGGACTCCGCAGGCTGCCCGCAGAGCCAGGTCCCGCCGGTAAGGACTTTGTTTGATTTACGCCGGCGGGACTAGCCGAAAATGGGTGGCCACTCGGCCCATCGCGGAGCGGAGGATCGCTGGGCGGGGCCACTGCCAACGGCCTCCGACTGACACAATGCAATTCATGCCCCCGCCGAAAAGCCGGCGCCGGAGCGAGATTCACGCCGCGCACCCCACCCCCCCCCCGGCACCCCAGCAATTTTCCGGCCCGGCAGGGTTCGGTGAATCCTGCCCCTGAGATATATTGCTCACCTGGCCTACTTTATTACAAACTCACCATAGGCGGGTAAGGTGATTTCGCTCACTTTAGCTTCTGCAAATTGAAAAAAAAACTATGGTTCTGTGCCCACCCCTCCCCCACCCCACAACCCAGTCTGTATCCAACTGATCCTTCAATAAATTCCAGGATTTTTATTTTCAATTCCTCAAACGAAACGCCGATCTTCCTGGATGGAAAAGAGCTTCCGACGTCTGGCCCTGCACGTCATCAGTTGGAGCTTTGTGCTTCTTATTTCACTGTCATAGTTTAATTTGATACCCAGAATATTTCTCTATTGTCTACTATCAGAGATAGTATACTGCTTTGACAAAGGGTCATCTGGGCTCGAAATGTAAGCTCTTTTCTCTCCCTACAGATGCTGCCAGATCTGCTGAGGTTTTCCAGCATTTTCTCTTTGATTTCAGATTCCAGCATCCGCAGTAATTTGCTTTTATACTGCGAGCTTCATGTTCTGCCTCATTCTGGGCTGGACAGCCCAGATATCGCCAATCTTTCTTCGTAACTCAGTCCACTGTCAGAAACAGATTTTAAACCTGCCTACCTGACAAAATCTGGACACTGGGACAGTTAAAAACAGGCAGCTACTTATTCATTCAGATCTTGACTCTTTCCCTCCGTCTCCAGTCCTAACTCGCAGTTGGGTGCGGTGAACACCGCAACCCGGAGCCTCATGAAGTGATGTCAGTTGGCCTTGTCCGAGGTCAAGAGGACCCCGGTAGTGTTTTGAAACCAGGGCTGTGGTAAACCATTGTTACACCTGTATTTGGTGATGTAAGGTAGGACCTGTACTACAGGTTCGCCGGTAGCCCCTGCCTGCTGGCTCCGCCCAGTAGGAGGAGCGTGTCCTCTATTCAGCAGCCATTTCGCCAGCTGCTGTGGGAGGCCACACATCTTACTGCAATAAAGCCACAGTTGTATCCAACCTTAGTCTTTGTACAATTGATCGTGCATCAATTTATTGCAGTAAGATTTTCTAAAAGATGGACCTCCAAATCAAACCAGATTGCCTGCAGCTGGATCCGCAATCAAGCGACGCCAAAAAGGACTTTAATCACTGGCTAGCTTGCTTCGAGGCTCAGAAGATACAGATCCTGTACTCAAGGTTGAGCTCCAACGTGTTTCCGCTGATCCAGGACGCCCCCGACCTACTATGCACAGAAAACAAACAAACTCTTCGCCAGGCATGTACTTGCCACTTGCTCTCAACTCCCTGGTGAGTCCATAGAAGACTTCTGGCGGGCCCTAATCCCACTCGACCAGGACTGTGACTGTCAGACCGTTACGGCCACCGAACATTCCAACCTTCTGATGCGCGATGTGTTTGTAACGGGGATTGGGTCGGACCTCGTACGCCAAAGACTGCTAGAAGGGGCCACGCTTGACCTAGCTGACACTAAAAAGCCAGCACTCTCCATGATGGTCGCCTCATGTAATGCTCAGGCATACCCCTCCGGCCCGCGGCCCACCCCTCCTATCCCTCGTGGACCCCACAGATGGCCGCCCCAGCTGGGGCTTTACCCAGCCAGTAGGCCTGCACCACACGCCAACCCGCGTACCCCGGGGGTCCCCGATGTTATTTCTGTGGCCAGAAACACTCCCGCCAAGGCTGCCCGGCCCGCACTGCCATTTGCAAGGCTTGCGGCAAAAAGGGGCACTTCGCCGCGGTGTGCCAGGCCCGCGCAGTCGCCGCTATCGCCCCCTCCCCCCTGACCTACACACAATGGGCACTGCCATCTTCATCCCGGACCACGCGCAGCCAGTGGGCACCACCAGCTTCACCTCCCCGGACCACGCGCAGCCAGTGGGCGCCGCCATCTTCACCTCACGGGGCCGCAAGCGGCCCATGGGTTCCGCCATCTTGTCAAGCCCCCACAACATGGATCTTCAGGCGCCACCATCTTGGCTTCCCCACGGGGCATGGTTGCCGACAGCATTCCACGACCTGGGCCCCCCACGCTCTCCATCTTCTGACGCCAGCGACGACCGACCGCAGCTCGCCTCAGTGACGATCGACCAGTCACGTCCGCACAACCTGGCCACCGCTTCGACAAGTGTGAGAATCAACGGTCACGTGACCTCTTGCCTGCTGGACTCCGGGATCACCGAAAGCTTCATCCACCCGGATACGGTAAGGCGCTGCTCCCTCATGGTCCACCCCGCCAATCAAAGAATCTCCCTGGCCTCCGGATCCTATTCCGTCGCGATCCGGGGGTTCTGCACGGTCACTCTCATGGTCCAGGACGTAGAATTCAGCGGCGCCCGCCTCTACATCCTTCCTAATCTCTGCGCTGCACTACTACTGGGCCTGGACTTCCAGTGCAATCTCCAGAGCCTTACCCTCAAATTCGGCGGGCCCCTACCACCCCTCATTGTGTGTCGCCTCGCAACCCTAAAGGTTGACCCACCCTCCCTCTTTGCCAATCTAACTCCAGATTGCAAACCCGTTGCCACCAGGAGCAGACGGTACAGCACCCAGGACAAGACCTTCATCAGGTCCGAGGTCCAGCAGTTGCTTCGGGAAAGCATCATCAAGGCCAGCAACAGTCCCTGGAGAGCCCAAGTGGTAGCCGTAAAAACTGGGGAGAAACACAGAATGGTCGTGGACTACAGCCAGACCATCAATCGGTACACGCAGCTCGACGCATACCCCCTCCCACGCATATCTGATATGGTCAATCAGATTGCGCAGTACCGGGTCTTCTCAACGATAGACCTCAAATCCGCCTACCACCAGCTCCCCATTTGTAAATCAGACCGTCCACACACTGCTTTCGAGGCGGACGGTCGTTTCTATCACTTCCTCAGGGTTCCCTTCGGCGTCACTAACGGGGTCTCGGTCTTCCAAAGGGAGATGGACCAAATGGTCGACCGGTATGGTTTGCGGGCCACCTTTCCGTACCTAGACAACGTCACCATCTGCGGCCATGATCAGCAGAACCACGACGCCAACCTTGCCAAATTCCTCCACACCGCCTCTCTCCTCAACCTTACCTACAAGAAGGAGAAGTGCGTGTTCAGCACAACCTGCTTAGCCATCCTCCTCTGTGTGGTCCAGAACGGAGTTCTGGGGCCCGATACTGAACGCATGCACCCCCTCATGGAGCTCCCCCTCCCCCACTGCCCCAAGGCCCTCAAACGCTGCCTGGGGTTCTTCTCCTCCTATGCCCAATGGGTCCCAAACTATGGGGACAAGGCCCGCCCACTCATTCAGTCCATCTACTTTCCTCTTACCGCCGAGGCACAACAGGCCTTCGCCTGTATCAGAGCTGATATAGCCAAGGCCGGGATGCATGCAGTAGATGAGACACTGCCCTTCCAAGTAGAAAGCGACGCATCAGACGTCGCCCTAGCCGCCACCCTCAATCAGGCAGGCAGACCCGTGGCATTATTTTCCCGCACCCTTCATGCCTCAGAAATTCGGCACTCGTCCATCGAAAAAGAGGCCCAAGCTATCGTTGAAGCTGTGTGGCATTGGAGGCATTACCTGGCCGGCAGGAGATTCACTCTCCTCACTGACCAACAGTCGGTCGCCTTCATGTTTAACAACACACAGCGGGGCAAGATCAAAAACGATAAAATCTTGCAGTGGAGAATCAAGCTCTCCACCTATAATTACGAGATTTTGTATTGCCCCGGCAAACTCAACGAGCCCCCAGACGCCCTATCCCGAGGTACATGTGTCAGTGCACAAGTAGACCGACTCCGGGCCCGACACGACAGCCTTTGTCACCCGGGGGTCACACGATTGTACCATCTTGTCAAGGCTCACAATCTGCCCTACGCCATCGAGTAAGTACGGACAGTCACCAGGGACTGCCAGATCTGTGCGGAGTGCAAGCCGCACTTCTACCGGCCGGACCGTGCGCGCCTGGTGAAGGCCTCCCGCCCCTTTGAACACCTCAGCGTGGATTTCAAAGGGCTCCTCCCCTTCACCGACCGAAACAAGTATATTCTCAATGTGGTCGATGAGTACTCCAGATTCCCCTTCGCCATCCCATGCCCTGATATGACGTCTGCCACTGTCATCAAAGCCCTAAACACAATCTTCGCTCTGTTCGGTTTCCCCGCCTACATCCACAGTGACAGGGGATCCTCATTCATGAGTAATGAGCTGCGTCAGTTCCTGCTCAGCAGGGGTATCGCCTCCAGCAGGACGACCAGCTATAATCCCCGGGGAAACGGGCGGGTAGAGAGAGGGAACAGGACAGTATGGAGGGCCATCCAACTGGCCCTAAGGTCCAGGAACCTCCCAGCCTCTCGCTGGCAGGAGGTCCTCCCTGATGCACTCCACTCCATCCGGTCACTACTGTGCACCGCTACGAATAACACACCTCATGAACATCTTTCTGCCTTCCCCAGGAAGTCCACATCTGGGGTGTCGTCCCCACTTGGCTCGCAGCTCCAGGACCGGTCCTGCTCCGTAGGCATGTCTGACTTCACAAGGTGAACCCGTTGGTGGGTAGGGTACACCGCCACCACTATGTCACTCCCAGCGGAACGTCAAGGCACCAGACCGGCTGAATCTCTAACTGGCACCGGACTTTCAAAGGACATTTTTTTTTCTTTTCCCTGATAAAACACCGTACATAAATTCACTACTGTATATAGTTCTCCACCACCCCCGCCGGACTGATTTTTACCAGGGGGGTGAATGTGGTAAACCACTGTTACACCTGTATTAGGTGATGTAAGGTAGGACCTGTACTACAGGTTCGCCGGTAGCCCCTGCCTGCTGGCTCCGCCCAGTAGGAGGAGCGTGTCCTCTATTCAGCAGACATTTCACCAGCTGCTGTGGGAGACCACACATCGTACTGCAATAAAGCCACAGTTGTATCCAACCTTAGTCTTTGTACAATTGATCGTGCATCAAGGGCTTGAGCTGGCTGTGTCTCTCCAGTCAGGCTGAAGCAGGCGCGAAGCCTGTGGGAAAAGCAAAACGATCTTCATCTAATTGAAAGCAAGACCTGTATGCGGCCAAGGGGCACAGGAGTGCTCCTCTGAACGCCATGAGGCATCCTAGGCCCCATGCAGATATCTCCTTTCATGCAGTGAGACCGTCCCTAAATCCCCTCTTCATCTCTTCCACTGAATATTCCCTTAGACCGGCAGTATTTTTACGAGGTCTGGTGGTTAACATTATCATAGCTGCCTGCGGTTTGCTGGGAAATCAACACGCTGGAATAGTTTTCTGCCAGAAGTTCACGACAAGTTAAATCCATCCCTCAGAATCATCTTTGTGATTCTTGTCAGCCTATCTTCAAAATTAGCTGGTCTCCTTTGTCTCTTAAGCACCTAAAATTGGACTCTGGGCACCAAGCTCAGTCTGATCAGAGGACAGTATGAAACTGTGGCGTTTAATCATGGTGGGGCAAGGCAGGCCGGGGAGAGAGGGAGAAAACGTACATTTTACTTTCTACCAGCACATCTCCAGTCAACTGACCTCAAAGCAGCAAACATGGCAAGAGTATTACAAGGGTAGGTTCGTATCCACATGCAATCACATTTGATTGGGTAATTTAGGGCTTACAGTAGCTTTGGATCATCAGGACACCAAGGCTGAAATTTTCCAGCCCTTCCTGCCAGTGGGAGGACCTTGCAGTGCATTCGCTGGAGGCAGAGGGTTCAGGGCTGCAAAACCCCGTAGACATCTGCAGGATCTGAAGGTGCCGCTGCCAGCCAATGGGGGGGGTGCCTCCGCTGCAGGAAAGTAGGCTGCATGGTTGTGGGTGCAAGTCGCCTTCAGAGACTTGAGGCTTTAAGTCGCATTGAGGGTAAAGAAGCCTCAGTGAACATGGTAAAACTGGTTCACATCAACAATGCATGAATACTGTCAGTCAGCAAATCAAGACAGCAACCTGACTGGGAATTGTGATGAAGAGGTGTCTCCCTCCAACTCCACAGGTCTTCATATCCACTGCACGTTCATTGAGATCTGGACCAATTAAGACCAGGCTTTAATTGTTTTTAAACACAATTTAAAATATTTTTAGTCAGCAAATTCAACAATTCTCCTAAAATCAAAAATGTGACGAACATTCGGATACTCTGTGCGCCAGCTACCGGCAGCATTGTGCCAGAACGATAGTGCGACCGAGGAGCTCCCTCTTCCAGGGATCTGCCTGGCTCGCCACGCCTCCCGAGATCCAACGCGATCCTGCAAGACGTCGGGGTCTGAATCCCCTCCATTATGATGGGTGGGGTCACTATTTTGCAAATCTGCATATTGGTATGCTCTCCCACGATCTACCTGAGACGTGGTATCCAAACCCCCTCGTCTCGGAGATCTCTGGTGAGCCCAGTTCAGTGCTGATCGCCACAGGGACTAGGTGGAACAATACTTGTGGGGGGTCTCCACTTAGGCATCCTGGAACTGCCACCTGAGTGCCAGCAGGACACTGCCAAGATGCCCAGGTGGCACTGCCAGTTCGTGGGATTGTGCCACATTGGCATTTTTCCATGCTGGGGATTGGGCCTAGAGGTACCCTGCACAGGTGCGGTGTTGGGGGGGGGGGGGGGGGCAGCCCTATCTTCTGCATGGAAGGGGGGGGGGGGGGCAGCCCTATCTTCTGCATGGAGGAGTTCCAGTGAGCCATTTGGTTAGATCGGGATCTTTGTGTGAGGAGTATGATCATTGGCAGAAAGCAATGCAATTTGCACAATTCAGGGGCTGAATTCTCCGCCGGCGGGGTGCTCCATTTTGCTGGCAGCCCGGGAGTTTCCCGACGGCGTGGGGCAGCCCCACAATGGGAAACCCCATTGACCAACCGGTGTAACGGAGCGTCCCGTCAGCGGGGCGAAACAGAAATGTGGCGCGGCGGGGCGGAGAATCCAGCCCCAGGTCTTTTGGCCCAAACCAATAGCGTTTATACAAATGGCAATAAAAGCTCAGCTACTGAAAATGGAATTTATCGCACAACGCAGGGGACAACAAGTTGTATATGTTCTTTAACTTTGTGGGAAAATGTTATTTTAATGGAATTTAACTTTTCATTAATGATAATAACCTTTTATTGTAACAAGTATGAAGTTACTGTGAAAAGCCCCTTTTCAGTATGTAATCTCCATTTTGTTTCTGAGAAACTGAGGATTCTACTCAAATTGCAGAGTGTGATTACAAACTTTTTGTAATAACCTACATGGGACTCATCCAACTGGAGAAGATTGTTTCCCCGTACTCATTGGGACTGTAAGCTCCCCTGCTGTGGGCAAGGCAGCTTACCCAGCACGACTACAAATGCTCGACCATTGTCGAGCTGAAAGAAGAGAGGACTTGTTGAGGTGTAACCGGGCCTCGTGTAGGTCATGTTGTTGCTGCATAAATGTCATTCGTTAAACTCGTCGGACTCCCCTCGCTTTATTAAACTTTTGATTTAACCTCACGTTAACTTTATATACAGAGGACAATACACTCGTTAAAATTGTCAAAAAAAAAGGTTACGTCGAATTTGAAGCAGCGAAACAGGCCATTTAACGCAAGCAGTCCATGCCACTGTTTGTGCTCCACAAAAGGTCCCTCCCCACACTATTTACTTCATCTCACCTCTCCAAATATCCTCCTATTCTAGCATAGTGGTTAGCACAATTGCTTCACAGCTCCAGGGTCCCAGGTTCGATTCCCGGCTTGGGTCACTGTCTGTGCGGAGTCCGCACGTTCTCCCCGCCTGTGCGTGGGTTTCCTCCGGGTGCTCCGGTTTCCTCCCACAGTCCAAAGATGTGCGGGTTAGGTGGATTGGCCATGCTAAATTGCCCTCAGTGTCCAAAATTGCCCTTCGTGATGGGTGGGATTACTGGGTTATGGGGATAGGGTGGAGGTGTGGTCTTCGGGAGGGTGCTCTTTCCAAGAGCCAGTGCAGACTCGATGGGCCGAATGGCCTCCTTCTGCACTGTAAATTCTATGAATTCCTTCCTGTCTTATATATTTCTCTGAACCCCCTTTACATGCATCCACGCTATTCAACTCAGTCACTCCTTGTGGGACCACTCGCCAGCGGTTGGAAAAGGGCGCGATGAGAAAATTCCATGGGCAGCTTTAGCTAATTCTCTTGACGATAAAGCATGTGTTTTTCACCTGAAAGCTGAATGTTCTAAACTCAAGGTGTCACAGTCGCTGCGACGCCTGATAAATGTCTCCAGTCTTGAGGAGAGCATTACTCACTGGTGACTTTGTCACTCATGAGTTATCTGGGTTGGCATCGCTGGTGGAACATCTATCATTTGTATGATGGCCGGTCCTGACATATCTGCAGATTTTTAATTAAAAAAATATCTTGAAAGGCACATAAAATACAATGCTGCTGTAAAAGTAATTAAACATTAAACAACTAATATGACGTGCACCAGTTTTAGGAACATGAATGCACAACAGATAACGTCTATGTTAAAATCACTGGAAGTAGTTTCCGCAGCTCACTGCATATGGGAGCAGCTAATAAATCAAGCGCCAGTATTGACTAATGTAACTAGTTACATTACAAGATGTCACACTTCCTAATTGGATGGGGATAGAAAATCATCAAGCAGAATTTGCACAAATGACTTTCCGTACTCAATCTTGATAAACACTTCAGGATGCTTTCAGGACTGAAGCTGAGGTGGAAATGTAAATCTCTCTGTACTAAGGACCTTGGGTTGAATCGTCATCCATTTTGAGGATGTGCGTGGTGCCTGGAGTAAAGGCAGGTTGTTTCCTGCACTGTGTTGGCTGGAACTGCACTGTGCGCCTGTGCTTTATGTAAACGAATGAGATTATAATGGCGCTCAAATTACTACCACAGGAACATTTACAGTACGGCAGCCCACGCAAATCAGAAAACACTGAAAGTAAAGCTTTAGGTTTTGTAGCGACTCGTCACGTCACTCAGAAATGTCATAAAGCTATTCATATTCAATGAATTACTTCAAAGTGCAATTATTGCTCAGTTGGCAAACACAGCACCATTTCATAGACAGTAAGGCCTCACAAACAGTAATGAGAGGAATGAACCATTCATCTGTTTCTGGTGGTGTTGAGGGAGGAGTAGTGTACTTACCAAAGCAATCGGAGGAAAGTTTAACAGCTGAACATTTGCACCGCTGACAGTTCAGCATCCCATCAACTTATGTAATGAAGGGCTAGAGTACACTCCAACCCACCAAACCCCTGACTCAGAGGCAAAAACACTCCCAATTGAGCCAAGTTGACACGACGAAGCAACGCTGACCACTGCTGACCACTCCGAAAGTGGCACTCAGAGATCGAGCGCTCACTCTGGCCAGATCTTTACCTTCCTCGCCATATAGCTGGTGGTAGCATTGTTTAATGGGGATTCCCAGCAGGGCATTGCAGTGACGTCAATAAGCTATCTAAACAGCCAGCCACCTTAAAAGATTCTCACAGACAGCCAACCAGGAAATACAAAGCACCCATTTTAACACTGAATGGAATAATGCATACATGAAGATGCAATATCACAAAATAACTTGCATAAAACAACTATTTTAAAAATCTAATTCAAATAATCCAATAATCAATTATAATGGAAACATTTAACAATACGCCACTTTTGTATCAGGGCCAGATTGATTGTTCAGCAGTAGTTATTATTCAGCTCATTGTTAAAACCTCAGTTACAACTCCTTGAACAGGCCTTGACTTTTATGGGATTTGTGAGGGTGGAAATGGAACTGTTCTCACCAGATCAATAGATTTTGCTGACTGCTGTTTGGGGATGAGATGTGTGGGGGTTATGTGCGGCTCACACCGCAGCCTGTGGCAGAGCAGTGTTTGCAACCAGAGGACCTGTGTGATAACCAGCTCTTGGGCTAACTCCTGAAGTCGTGGTGAGATTTACAGAGGGAATGGTGTGCCACTTCAACTACTGATAAATCGGGCGGCGCCCGAATGCCAATTTCCGACCCCTCGCTGGCGAGGTGAACAAGTTCCACTCTGATCGCCGGCGGGACCATGGGGTTAAATGCAAATGGGTCACAATGCATACCCCGTCCAGCGCACTTCTGTAGGAGCTACCGTGGACATTCCGCTTGGGTGGGCTGCGTGATGCCCCGCCGGTGGGTGGTATCCGGTTGTGGGTAGAGGGGGGGGATTAGTGGGTGGTGGTGGGGGTAGAGGGAGGGGTTGGGGGTAGGGGTGGGGTGGGTGCATCCATAAGCCGGTGTCACTCCGTGCAACCACGGGCCACAGTGGAGTGCACAACAAGATGGCTGCCTTGCAGGCCGCGTCAATGGCGGTCCATGCCTGGACACCACTCCGGTCCTGGGGATCACCCCGACGACACAGCCCATCCCCTGGACACCCTTGTCGCCCTCCACCACAACCCTCAGTGCAGAAGACTCGAGTGCCACGAAATACGTTTTGAGCATGTTGGCAGGGCTGGTGGCCGAGGGGGTGCTGGTTAAGGCCCCGGAGGTGGACAGGGCGCACAGAGGTCCCTAAGGCAGAAGCCGTGAGTAGGGGAGCCGCCATGGGTGGTGATTGTGAGGCTCCATAAGTTTGTGGAGAAGGAGAAGATCCTGCAGTGGGCCAGGAAGAAGTAGAACTGAAAATAGGAGGGGAGCAGGGTCCAAATATATCAGGCCATTGGAGTGAGCTGTTGAAAAGGCGTGTGGGGTTTAACACGGCCAAAGTGGTTCTATACCAAAGGCACATCCGGTTTGGGGCTCTGTACCCGGTGAAACTGTGGGTGTCTTCTGAAGGCCGGAGGTACTATTTTGAAACCCGAGGAGGCCAATGACCTTATCAGAGACCATAAACTGAGGGAGAACGTTGATGGGAGACGGAGGAGCTGGAACCACAGAGATCGGAAGATGTGGGTACTGGGGTGGGGGGTCGGAGCCTGGGTGGGCTTTTTCTTGGGTCGAGTGATTTGGCCGTTGTGATTGTTTGTAAAGGGGCAACTGTAACACCCCCCTGCCGTTGTAAGTGGTGTTTTTTCATTTTGGAGGGGGTGGCCTCTGGTTTTGGATCTGTCTTTGTTTGTGTGGGAGGGTAGTGTCCACAGGGAGCCATTTCCACAGACCAAGGAGGGAAAGGTGGGGTGGAGGGGTAGATAGCAGGAGCCTTCGGGCAGGAGCTGCACGTTAGCACCTAATGTTGGTGAACGTAAAGCAGGGGTGGGCAAACTTTTCCGTGCAAGGGCCACATTCAGAAATTCACAATTCACAAAGGGCCGCATAGTATATTAAGTAAAATAATTACTTCACCCCGTTATGATTCTGGGCGCCTCATATAGAACATAGAACAGTACAGCACAGAACAGGCCCTTCGGCCCTCGACGTTGTGCCGAGCAATGATCACCCTACTCAAGTCAACGTATCCACCCTATACCAGTAAGTAACCCAACAGCCCCCCCCCCCCATTAACCTTAAAAAAAAATTAAAAAAAAAAAAATTAAAAAAAAAAAAATTTTTTTTTTTTTTTTTTAATGACTTGGTGGGCCGCAGAAATACCTTTGGCGGGCCGCATGCGGCCCGCGGGCCGTAGTTTGCCCACCCCTGACGTAAAGTGTAGGTGGTGGCAGGGACTGGCCAAGTAGAGGTGGGGATGGGGGGGAGAGATGCGACATGGCAGTGTTGGAGAAGGAGTCATCTTGAATGGGCCCGATTTGGGCAAAATTAAAAGGGGCAGAATTGGAAAGGGAGGATGGTGGACAGTAATGGAAACCTAAGCCTTCAGTAAGGTTCGTAACGTTGAATGTACATGGGGACTGAACGGGCCGGTGAAGACGTCTCAGGTATTTGCGCGCTGAGGAGCTTGAAGGAGGGGGTGGTCTTCCTACAGAGGACGCACCTCTCGGTGAAGGATCAGGATAGGTTAAGAAAGGGATGGGTGGGTCAGGTATTTCACTCTGGGTTTGATTCAAAGAGTCGTGGATAGTGGCCATCCTGCCGAGCAAAAGGATGGGGTTTGTAGGTGCCAAGGAAGTGTGGGACCCGGGGGGAGTTACATTTTAGTGAGCAGAGTGTTGGAGGGGACACTGGTGGTGTTGGTGAACATTTACACGTTGAATTGGGACGATGTGGGGTTTGTGAGGGGGTTGCTAGGAACGATTCCGGACCTGGACACATGTCAGTCGATTATGGGGGGGGGGGTGACTTTAAATGTGTGCTGGAACCGAGGGTGGACAGGTCACGCCCCAGGTCAATGGGATGGTTGAGGATGACGCAGGAGTTGGGAGGGTTTATGGAACGTATGGGAACGGTGGATCCGTGGAGGTTTCGGAACCCGGGGTAGAGGGAGGACTCCTTCTCGTACGTGTACAAGGTATACTCCAGAATTGGCTTTTATGTGATGAGCCGAGCGGCGTTGATGGGGGTGGTGGGGGCCGGAATTTGCGGGAAATTGATCTCAGACCATGTGCCGCACTGGCTGTAGGTTAGGCTTACTTTGAGGCAGGAGCAGAGGCCAGGATAGAGTTTAGTCTCGGGACTTTTGGCAGACTAAGGGTTCTGTGAGAAGGTGCAGTTCGTGATCAGAGACTACGTGGAGTTGAATCAGAATGGTGGGGTATCGGCGGCCACATTTTGGGAGGTGTTGAAGGCCGTGGTTCGGGGGGAGTTTATCTCAGTGAAGGTGGACTGAGATAGGAGGACGAGGGAGGAACATGGATGGTTTTTGGATAGATAGTCGAGGTGGACAGGAAATATTCGAGTGCCCCCACCGAGGAGGGGTTGGCGGGGAGTAAGAAGGTACAGAGGCCATTCGATAGCTTGACAACGGGGAAGGCAGTTGAGCAGCTATGGAGGGCGAGGAGGGTGAAAATGAATATGGAGAGAAGGCGAGCGGCATGCTAGCCCATCAGCTACGAAGGCAGGATGCGTGCAGGGAAATTCTGAGGGTACGGACAGGGGAGTGGGAGGTAATGTCGGAGCCGGGGCAGGTTGACAAGGCGTCCAGGGAATACTATGCAAAGTTCTATCGGGCCATTCTGGGTGGTGAGGAGGGGATATGGAGCGGTTTTTGGATGAGCTGGAATTCCCAAGGCTGGATGGGGAGAGGAGGCAGATACTGGAGGAGCCGCGAGGACTGAGAGAGGTGATGGATAGTATAAAAGGGATGAAGTCAGGGAAGGCCCCGGGACTGGTCGGTTACCCGGCGGAGTTCTATCGGGGGTTTGTGACAGATAAGCACCACATTTGTTGGGGATGTTTTGTGAGGCACTGGAGAAGGAGGAACTGCTAGAGACACTGACGCAGGCACGACCACGCTAATCGGAAGAAGGGAAAGGACCCGTTGGCGTATGGGTCATACAGCCCACATCATTGTTAAAGACAGAGGTGAAAGTGTTGTCCAGGTTAGTGGCGGGGAGGAAGGATGCTGCGTTCCAGTGGTGGTTGCAGAGGACCAAATACGTTTTGTAAAGGGCAGGCAACTTTCCAGTAACATTAGGCAGTTATTAATTGCGCACATGACCCCGTCGAAGGGGCAGGCACCGGAGGTAGTGGTCTCCATGGATGCTCAGAAGGCTTTCAACCAGGTGGAGTGGCGGTACCTGTTTGAGACTTTGGGAGGACTTGGGTTTGGGCCGAGGTATGTGGTGTGGCTGCGTCTGCTGTATGTGGCCCCGGTGGTGAGTGTGTGGACAAACAAGATGAGTTCGCGGAGCTTCAGGTTGCACAGGGGGACGAGGCAGGGGCGTCCGCTAACGCCGCTGCTGTTCATGTTGGCGACAGAGCCCTTGGCGATTGCCCTTAGTGGCTCGGCAGAGTGGCAGGGGATTGTGAGGGGGAGTAGGGAACACTGGGTGTCGCTGTACGCAGATGACCTGCTGCTGTTCATGTTGGACCCACTGGACAGTATGGGGAGAATTATGGACACACTCGAGTGGTTCGGGGCCTTCTCGGGCTATAAGCTGAATGTTGGAATGAGTGAGGTGCTTCCAGTGAATGCGGAGGATTGGGGACGTGATCTTGGGGTGTCGCCAATCTAGGGGCAGGTTTAAGAATTTGGGGGTTCAGGTGACGGGGGAGTAGGCGACGATGCATAAATGGAACCTGACAAAGTTGATGCAGGAGGTTAGAAAGGACTGTAGGAGATGGGGTACGTTACCCCTGTCACTGGCAGGGAGGGTCCAGGTGGTAAAAATGAACATTCTGCCAAGGTTTTGGTTTGTATTCCAGACCCTCGCAATCTTCATTCCGAAGGCCTTTTTCCAGAAACTGGTGCAGCCATTTCAGAGTTTATATGGGCAGGGAAGGTACCTCGGGTGCAGAGGGCCCTGTTACAGAGGCAGAGGCAAAAAGCGGGGTTGGCATTACCAGATCTGTTGCACTACTACTGGGCGGTGAATGCAGAGAATGTGAAGCAGTGGTGGCAAGGAGAGGGATTAGAGTGGGTTAGGATGGAAGAGGAGTCCTGTTGGGGATCCAGCCTGAGGGCCATGGTTACAGCGGCACGTCCGCTGGCACCAAGGAGATACACGGAGAGCCCGGTGGTAGAGTCCAGGATTACAGTGTGGAACCAGTTGAGGAGACACTTTAGGATAGAAGGGATGTCGGTGCTAACACCTCTGTGTGGGAACCATGGGTTTAAGCAAAGGGAGATGGATGGCATTTATAGAAGGTGGAGGGAGGTGAGGCTGGTGAGGGCGAGGGATTTATATCTGGAGGAGAGGTTTGCAACTCTGGAAGAGCTGCGGGCATGGGTGGAGTTGCCGAAGGGAAGTGAGTTCAGGTATAAGTAAGTGAGGGACTTTGCGTGGAAGGAATGGAGTGGGTTTCCCAAGCTACCGGAGTATACCTTATTGGAGTGGTTGCTGCTCCCGGATGTGGAAGGGGAAGGTAGGATTGGGGATATCCGGCGGCTGGAGGAGCAGGGGGGAGGTGGTGTGGATTAAAGAGAAATGGGAGGAGGCGCTGAGGAGTGAGATAGGACGGGGAGTGTGGAGTGAGGCAATGCGTAGGGTGAATTCGACCTCCTCGTGCGTGAGGATGAGTTTCATTCAGTTTAAGGTGGTGCATAGGGTCCATATGACTCGGGCAAGGATGAGTGGGTTCTTCCAGGGGCTGGCAGACGAGTATGAGAAGTGGGGGCGAGGGTCAACAAATCATGCGCACATGTTCTGGGGCCGTGAGGAGCTGGAGGGATACTGGGAGGGGGTGTTTGGGACATTATCGAACATTGTGTGGTTCGAGGCCGGGCCACACACCATGGTGGCGATTTTTGGGGTATCGGAATGCCGGAGCTGATGGAGGAGAGGAAGGCCGATGTTGTGGCCTCCGCCTCTCTCGTTGCCCGGCGAAGGATTCTGTTGGAATGACGGTCGAGAGCACCACCAGGGATGACGGCCTGGCTGGGCGACTTGTACAACTTTCTCCGGCTGGAAAAGATCAAGTTTGAATTGAGGCGAGTTACAGGAGTCTGTAAGTGGAGGAGGGAGGACAGCAGTTTGCAGCCTGTTATCAGGCGGGATGTCCAGAGTGTTTGCACTGCTGCTGCCACCTAGGCGCTTCGCTGCCGCTGGGCTGCTCTCGGTGAGGCCGGGCACTGCCGGGGAGCAGACTGGGCGGTGTGCAGATTGGTTGCTGTTTATCTAAAGCCAGTGGCAGTGATATTTAGGGGCTGGTTTAGCTCACTCGGCTAAATCGCTGGCTTTTAAAGCAGACTAAGCAGGCCAGCAGCACGGTTCGATTCCCGTACCAGCCTCCCCGGACAGGCGCCGGAATGTGGCGACTAGGGGCTTCTCACAGTAACTTCATTGAAGCCTACTCGTGACAATAAGCGATTTTCATTTTCATTTCTTAAAGCAACGTTGGCTGATGATGCAACAAAGAAATACGGAAACCAACCGCCTGCATTATTCTCAAAAATTATTGATAAGTCGCTTCCGGCCGACGTTATATACGAAGATGATCAGTGCCTTTCTTTCAGAGATGTAAATTCTCAGGGTCCAGTTCATTTCCTTGTGACACCCAAAATCGCTATACCACAGATCAGTGCCACAACAGATGATGACAAAGAGCTGCTGGGACATTTACTGATAGTGGCCAAAAACATTGCAAAGAAAGAAGGGCTCGCAGATGGGTACAGATTGGTGATTAACGATGGAAAGAATGCAGTGCAGCCTGTATACCACCTACACATCCACGTGATTGGAGGACGCCAGATGAGCTGGCCACCTGGTTAGAAGGATGTGATATAAACTGTTGTTTTTGTCACTGTGTTCTGTCTTTCATTTCATTAAAACATTTACTTTAAAAAAAAGTTTGAATTGGGGCCATCAGAGGAGGACTTTGAGACATGATGGGGTCTGTTCATGACCATGTTTGAGGATGGTGGGGGTGGGGGGGAGGGGGGATGAAAAGGGGGGGGAAACTTGCACCAACTGTCAATTGTGAGGTGGGGAGAATGTTCTTTGATTTACTTATGTTTTTGTACCTTGGAAATGTTTGGAATGAAATACATTTTAAAACAAACAAAAATATCCTGGAAGAGTAAACCTACCAACTAAATACGTTGGCGTTCTCAGAAGGGTCAGTGCCTTAACAATATGTTTAGGTCTCTGATTTTGACAATGCTGCAAATATGCGGTCATGCTCGAGAAGTGAAATAGAGCATTCAGGGAAAAGGTCACTGAAAATCAATTAGCGGCTCTGCGCTTAGATTTTCATCAGATTTGTGCCATTGTTCGTCCCTTTTCCCTCAGACATACACAATTTTAGTTTCAGAAATCTGTCACAGCGAATCGTCTAATCTTGTGCACAGTTCCTCAAAGAGTGAGAGCACGCACAATGGGCCCAATGGCCTCCTTGCTATCACACAGGAATACTGGTGTGGGATGTACATTGGAGCAGCTTTTGCTCCCGTGCTGAGGTTGGGGCTGTGGCACATTGGTGCGGTAGTGTAGAAGGTATCTATGTTCCCCTATAATGCACCGGTAACTGTGCAAAGCCTGACCTTGGAATGTTTAATGCTGACGGTTTGGGTACCATTCCTCAGCACTAATATCCACCACTTTGGTCATTGCACAAAAATCACATGGACACAAAAGGTAATAAAAGAGCCATTAAACGGAGGTGTGATATGGAATGTAAATGTTTTACAGCTCATGCGAGACTGGTTGGTCCTCTTTGCCCTAAAACAGCACTTTGTGATTGAACTGAGGTATTGGTATGATGTCCAAACCCTGTTTTAAATCCCAAAGAAATGAAAGTTGGAGATGTCCAAAATGCATTGACATATGCACTAAATTATAACAGCGTTTTGCAGTGTGCTGACCTCGAATGCTTGTCATATGGCTAAACTAATGATCAGAAGAGAGGGCAGATTCATTCTTTCATAGACCTCACTTAGGCTTAGTGTGACCTTGTGTAACATTTAGGCTTGACATTTTTATTGATTAGATCTAGAAGCTAATGTACTGTGTGCTGTGGCTGTACCTGGTCCCCTCCCAAGGCATTTTTTTCCCCGACACCTTAATTTAAACAGCTTTCTAAAGCAGCAACTAATAACAAAAGAAATGCACCTACCAAATATAGCTTGTGTGGCTAACAAAGAATATATAATTGTTTACCAGGATAGGATCATTTTCACTCTCCTAATTCCTTCACACATACCTTAACCCCTTCTTACATACACATACACAACCTTACCCCCTTCTTACATACACACACACCCATACCCCCTTCTATCACACACATACAATATCCCCTTCTCTAACTCAAACATACGCAAACACAATAAACCTTACCCCGTTATTTCACACACAAACACACACACGCACTACTCCTTACCTCCTTCTCTCACTCACACACATACAATAATAAACCTTATCCTGTTTTTCTCACACAATATACCTTAGCCCCTTCTTTCTCTCTCTCTCTCACACACACAAAATATACCTTCATTCACATACATACACAGACAAACACAATAAAAATTACCCCCTTTTCTCACACACAAAGTATACCTTATCGACTTTTCTCACAAAATATACCTCATCCCCTACTTACACACACAAAATACACCTTATCTCTTCTCCAACTCACACACACAATAAATCTTACTCACACACACAATATGTGTCCCTTTCTCACACACACACATTCACAATATAACTTACTCCCTTTCACACACACACAAACACACATTCACAATACATCTTACCCCTTTCACACAAACACACATTCACAATACACCTTACTTCTTCTCACACACAAACACACACATTTACAATACACCCTACCCCCTTTTATACACACAAACACATTCACAATACACCTTACCCCTTCTCACTCACAAAAACACATTCACAATACACCTTACCCCCTTTCACACACACAAACATACATTCATAATACACCTTACCCCTTCTCACACCCACAAACATAAACACACATACACAATACACCTTACCCCCTTTCACACACCCAAACACACACGCACATTCACAATACACCTTACCCCTTCTCACACACAAACATACATTCATAATACACCTTATTCCTTCTCACACACATTTACAATACATCTTACCCCCTTCCACACACACATTCACAATACATTTACCCCTTATACACATTCACAATATGCTTTACCACCTTCTCACACCCACACACACACAATGGAGAAAATACTTCATTGATACAGCATCTTTTACTTAGCATGTCCTTCATCAATTTACAGTCAATTAATTACTTTTCATTTAATTTACTTTTTTAATAAACGTACAATGATTACGTAGATATCGACTGAGCAATGATGCAATCACCAATCGAGTAACATCGTGCAGGCTATACCAAAACATATTTGAACTTGCTCAATTGACAGAAACATTGATTGGTGGATTAGGATTCTGGAAAGGCAATGCCGGTCTGATGAAATCAGAAAATCATAGAGCGGTTACAGCACAGAGAGTGGACATTCAGCCTTGGCGTGTCCATGCCGGCTTTCTGCAAAAGCAACAACTCAGCTAGTCACACCCAGCAAATGTTTCCCCCTCAAAGAATTATCCAACAGCCTACCGACATGCATGATGGAGTCTGCCTCCACCACACTCTCAGGCAGCAGATTCCAGGTCCTTGCCATTCACTGCATTAAGGAAAGAAAACTTTCCATCGTGCCATCTTTGGTTCTTACGCCATTTGCTTTAAATTGGTGTTTCCCAATTAACGACTCTTGGGAGATGAGAATGCTATTCAACTGCAGAAGGCATCGCAGGCAGATTCCTGGCCTATCTGAATCGGTTACATTTTTCAGCTTTACTTTGCCTTAAAATCCAACATTTCAGATGACCTCGACACCAGCTCTCATTCTCAATCTGCTAGGACATGCCGTTACAACTGAAAGGTGATAGTTAAATATACTTCACCTTTAGTTATAGTTTTGGCGATAAACTGCCGATGAGACTCTCAATATTTACAGACTTAACTACTTCCTCTTGGAAAATAATGAATAGCCATCATTCTGCCATAATAAAATGCAACGTAACCTAATTTGCACGGGGTCCCTTTATATGAATATTTTTATCTGGTGGATAGGGGGCACGGTGGAACAGTGGTTAGCACTGTTGTTTCACAGCACAAGGGTCTCAGGTTCGATTCCCGGCTTGTGGTCAATGTACGGAATCTGCACATCCTCCCTGTGTCTGCGTGGGTTTCCTCCGGGTGCTCCGGTTTCCTCCCACAAGTCCTGAATGATGTGCTGTTAGGTAATTTAGACATTCTGAATTTTCCCTCTGTGTCCCCGAACAGGCGCCGGAATGTGACGACTAGGGGCTTTTCACAGTAACTTCATTGCAGTGTTAATGTAAGCCTACTTGTGACAATAAAGATTATTATTATTAATTGCGGTTCGCCATGGAGATCCTTAGCCTATCATTTATTTTCTCCAATAGCTTCAAATTGATGCAAGACGCAAGCAGATAAATACTTTTTAAATTTTGAATCAAATTAAATGTGTTTCGAACTCGACAAGACATAAAATACAACTACAAAATGCTCATATTTGGATTAGGTTGTGATATCTGTTGCGAACGTAATATCTTAACATTGGGGTTTTCTGCACTAAATCAATGTTCACTGAGTGACTCTTAAACCCAAGTCACAGAAAAGCGTTAACAGCAACAATACAACATAGAATCCAACATTTCAGCAGGGTAGCATGGTGGTTAGCATAAATGCTTCACAGCTCCAGGGTCCCAGGTTCGATTCCCGGCTGGGTCACTGTCTGTGTGGAGTCTGCACGTCCTCCCCCTGTGTGCGTGGGTTTCCTCCGGGTGCTCCGGTTTCCTCCCACAGTCCAAAGATGTGCGGGTTAGGTGGATTGGCCATGCTAAATTGCCCGTAGTGTCCTAAAAAGTAAGGTTAAGGGGGGGGGGTTGTTGAGTTACGGGTATAGGGTGGATACGTGGGTTTGAGTAGGGTGATCATGGCTCGGCACAACATTGAGGGCCAAAGGGCCTGTTCTGTGCTGTACTGTTCTATCTATAGAAGGGAAACGTGACATTTTTTGTCGTCTTTAGAATGGCATTGCAACCGTGAGTGGTCACCAGTGGAACCCCATGGCGACTATTTCTCGTTCTTAGCCCAACAACCCCCCGCCACCCCCCCCCCCCCCCCCCCCAAAGCTGGCAGCGGGCAGACCCTACATGGCCACCCCTCTTAGATTGCAATTGTTCATGTCTTACACAGAAAGATGACATTATGACACCCTGCAAGCTTGAAATAACTGAGTGAGTCACCGTTTCCTAATCATAAAAATATGTAGGGAGGGCATCGATATCACAGGAGTATTAATTGATGGAACATGTTAGCTCTGTGACAGAACTTTATTGATCTTCTTCACATTGCAGAAATCCATTTACCTCAGTCTCTCTCTAGTGAGACTAAAAACAGTGATTGAATGTTCAGATGTCAAATATATAGAGATCAAGGGAAAGAGAGAGAGGGAGAGTCTGAGAAAGAATGAATTCTGAAATCTGGTGGAGAAGAAAGGAACATTTGTCCACAATAAAATCAGAACAAGATTTGATGCTACTCAGAGCTGGATATGTTGAAAGGGTTAATGTGTGCAAAATGGGTAATGCTTGACCAAGAAAATAGTTCCAATATCCGAGAAGGGCCAAATTGTTCCAATTAAGATCAGTTCCAGTAAATCAGAATGATTGACAACTTCCTTTGCCGTCATATTAGAGGAGCGGGGAGAGGAAGGCATGTGACCAAGTATCAGAGAGTTCTGAAACTACAGGAGGGCCACCCCCATGATCCGTAGAAGGTAGAATATGAAAGGTAGAAGGTACAGAAGACTGAAGACCCGAACATCCAGACATAGGAACAGCTTCTTCCCCACAGCTTCAAGACTCCTCAATGACTGTCCCTCGGACTGATCTGTTCCCTGTAAGAACACTATTCACGACGCCCTATGCTGCTCTTGCTCATGTATTTGCTTTGTTTGGCCCCTTATTCCACACTGTAACCAATCACTGTTTGTCAATGTACCATTTGTCAATGTACTCTGTTGATTATTCTTTTGTCTACTATGTACGTACTGTGTATGTTCCCTTGGCCGCCGAAAAATACTTTTCACTGTACTTTGGTACGTATGTGACAATAAATCAAATCAAATCAAATCAAATCAAAAATAAAGCTTATGATTAACAAGAGAGATACCATGACCTCAGCGAGAGGGTCAGGAACGCTGAGGGAGCAGCAAGAACACTGGGGACCTGATCTGGGCAAGTCCAGGCAATGCGGGGCCGGCGAAAGGGCTATAAGGAGCAGGGAATGGGAGCGCTGAGGGAGTGGAACAGCATTGGAGATCACCGGCTGCGCCCATAAAGTGACATCACACTTCAGAAATGGTGCAGCATGGTAGCACAGTGGTTAGCACAGTGGCTTCACAGCGCCATGGTCCCAGGTTTGATTCCCCTTTGGGTACTGTCTGTGCGGAGTCTCCACGTTCTCCCCGTGTCTGCGTGGCTTTCCTCCGGGTGCTCCGGTTTCCTCCCACAGTTCAAAGACGTGCAGATTAGGTGGATTGGACTTGCTAAATTGCCCTTAGTGTCCAAAAAGGTTAAGGGGGGGTTATTGGGTTACGGGGATAGGGTGGAAGTGAGGGGTTAAGTGGGTTGGTATAGACACGATGGGCCAAATGGCGTCCTTCTGCACTGTATGTTCTATGTCACTGACAGACAGGCAGATGACTGGTGAACCAGCAGAGTCTGATCTCTAGTTATCTCGGATTTCCCTGCCATTGGGCCAAGACTTCATGATGGTTGGTGTGTAACAACCACCCCATGTTACAAAAAATCCATCCACAGGCATCTTCTACCCCAACCCCATCCCCACCCATCCAAATGAATTTCGGGGCCTGGAACGTCAGGACCCTTAAGGACAAAACCAACAGCGCCAGACCCGAACACCGCACCATCATCATAGACTGGGAATTTTGGCGCCATAACATTGACATCGTCGCCCTGAGTGAGACATGACTGGCAGGAGAAGAACAAAGTGGCGGATACACTTTCTTCAAGAAAGGCAAACCAGAAGAAGAATAGTGGGCAGAATTCTCCAGTAATGGGGATATGTCCCCATGCCCGCGAGAAAACACGTGCGAATCACTCTGGATTTACCTGGAGTAAGTCAAGGGTGATTCTGTGATTTCCAGGGGGCTAGCAGGGCCCCGGAGTGCTCCTTGCAGCTCAGGCTGACGATACGGGGCCCTGCACGTCCGGTCGGTGGTCCACGCATGCGCACGGCGGCGGCCTCGGTCGGCCGCACCACGCAACATGGCCGATCCACACCACAGACCAGCACCAAGCAGATAGCCCCCGCCAGATCGTGCGCGCCCGCTGATCCGTGGCCCCCGATCGGTACCCTGGCCATCCTGGAGGCCCCCGCCCGGCGATGGATCCTCTCCGCCCCCCCAGCAAGGTGGCTGCAGACTGTGTCCGCATTCGCGACGCCGAGTGCCAGCCGGGTGGATCCATGGGAGAACCACGGCAGCAGGAGCTCGGTCAGCTGCACTGGGAGAATCGCCGTGGGGGCCTCTTTCAATGGCCCCCGACCAGCGCCGCATCGACCGAGCGCGCCCAATTTGCGGCGATTCTCTGGCGACCAGAGAATTGCAGGAGTTGAGTCGGACCCGATTACGGGTTTGACGCCCATTCTCCGCCCTGGCACCGGGCGCCAGGAATCGGAGAATCTTGCCCATCATCTCTACAGGGTTGGCTTCACTGTAAAAAGCTAATTGGTTGGGCATCTCAACGAATCCCCCTGCGGGGCAAGTGAGTACCTCATGACCCTACAGCTCACTCTGGCCCAGAAGCAGCACATCACAGCTGTCAATGCCTATTTACCGACCCTAGGTGCAATGGATGACAGAAATAAGGTATTATACTCCAGCGTCCACCCAGTGCTGTCCCTCATCCAAAATGGGGTCACACTGATTCTCCTTGGAGTCTTCAATGCCAGAGCCGGGAGGGACGCAAACCTTTGGATGTGTTAGGCAGGGAAGACGTTGGGAAAACAAATCTCAACAAAGTCCTCCTCCTGATGAAATGCCTAGAACGTCACCTTGACATAATGAACACCCTGTTCTGCCAGAGAGACAAGCACAAGACCTCATGACAACTCTCCCGCTCCAAGCACTGGCTCCCAATGCATTACATCATCGTCCGAGCGAGGGACCGCAAAGGTGCCTGCATCACCCGCATCATGACTGGAACCGACAACTAGTGGACTGACCACAGACTAATTCGCTCTACCATCTTCATTGTCCTGGTCCCAAATTGGCAGAGGCAGAAAAAGACTGCCGCACGAGATTCAATGTCGCGGGAGAAGAAAGACCTACTCAGACTGTCTCATAGACAACCTGGTGATGACCAACGTGACAGAGCCGCAGTGCGCCCACAGCACCTGGTCCACCCTAATAGCCACCATGGTCAGCACCCGCGAGGGGACACTCAGTCTCTCGACTGGGAAACACAAAGACTGGTTCAACGAGTACACAAGGTGTTCCGGAACTGGCAGCTCCACCAAAACCCAAACGAGAGGGAACAGGCCTACAGGCAACTGAAGGCCGAGATACAACAAAGAACCCGCGACTAAAAGAGCACGTGGTGGGTGGAAAGAGCTCAAGAGACTCAGAAACGCGCCAAAATCATGATGTGTGCGGCTTCTTAAGCACAATTAAAGACAGCTATAGCGTCAAAAACGGAATGACGGTCATCAAAGACAGAGAGGCAGTCAACACCTGGTAAAGAGAGAACCTTGAGAATCTCCTAAACTAATATGCAGTCCTCAATGTATGAGCCCTTGACCCCATCCCATACCACACCACCCGCCAACATCTCAGCCAGCTTGAGGACGGAAATGCCAGCCAACAGCTGAAAAACAACAAGATGGAATACCCACTGAGGCACTAAAGTACGGCAGAGAGACACTCTTGACAGGAATAATAATAATAATCTTTATTGTCACAAGTAGGCTTACATTAACACTGAAAAGTTACTGTGAAAAGCCCCTAGTCGCTACATTTCGGCGCCTGTTCGGGTACACTGAGGAAGAAGTCAGAATGTCCAATTCACCTAACAAGCACGTCTTTCGAGACTTGTGGGAGGAAACCAGAGCACCCGGAGGAAAGCCACGCAGACACGGGGAGAAGGTGCAGACTCTGCACAGACAGTGAACCAAGCCAGGAATTGAACCTGGGACCCTGTAACTGAGAAACAACAGTGCTAACTACTGTGCTGCCATGCCACCCACATCATCACACCATCATGCACAACAGCATCACCCTTGTCTGGAAGAGAGCACGCTGGGAGACCTCAGAGGCACCATAATTGTGACCATCTTCAAGAAAGGAGACAGTTTTGACAGCAGTAATTACAGAGGGATTTCCCCACTGTCCACCACAGGAAAGATCATCGGGAGAATCCTCCTCACCAACCTCCACCCTGGACTTCCGATGGCGTTTGCGAGCATGTCGGCCGCATCGAGAGGAGCTCCCGCCGTTGGTCACTATTTGCGGCGCTTTCGGGGATTTCCCCGATTCTTCCCTCTCCCCCCCGATTGTTGACGGCATTTGGGGCCATCCCGGGTGCCAAGCGGGGCCGGTTTGAAAACCAGCAAGGTACCGCGCGCTGGTGTTGGGCGGCTGGAGCTGAGGCGTCAGGCCCAGCGTGCGCGGAGGTCGGAGCATCGGGGGCGGAGCCAAACGGAAGTTGTGGCGGCAGGCCCGAAGCCAGGCCGCGATGTAAGTGAGATGTCCCATATCGGGTGGCTCCCGCCTAGAATGTTGTATGAAGACTGAAGTCCAGTCCCAGGTGAAGTCTTGAGGAATACAAAAAAGAAGAGAAAGAAGTTTTAAAGAAACTTAGTGAAAGTTTTGTTTAAGGAAGAAATTTTTGTTTTTCTATCAAAAATAAAGATTGAAGGAAAGGGGGGAAAAAAAGGAAAAATAATAAATTGTTAAAGGATGCGAAAAGCAGCGTCGAAGAAGGGAGGAAACGCGGACTCACCGTTGAATGAGAGGACTAGCAAAAGTGCCGACAAGATGGTGGATGCCGGACTGCATGGTGGGGCCGCACTACTTACGGTGGAGAACATGACCGAGGTGATGGCGGTGGAGCTGGAAAAACAGTTGGCGAGGCACGTGGAGGTTTTGAGGAAGGAGATGGCGGTCGCATTGAAGTCATTGGTGGAGGAGGCATTCGCCTCGGCAAAAACATCGGCCGAGGTGAGAGAGCCGGGCGAGAAGATGAAGGAAGTGGAGGAGGCCGTGTCATAGCACAGCGACCAGGTCACCTCGATGGGGGACGAGCTGCAGAGGGTGGTGGAGGTCAACAGAGGACTCCGAGCAAAGCTCGAGGACTTGGAGAACCACTCGAGGCGGCACAATCTGAGAATTGTGGGCTTGCTCGAAGGGACAGAGGGCCCAAGGCCAACAGAATAAGGTGCTAAGAAGTTGATGGGGGAGGGTGAGAATCCCTCCCGGTACGAGCCACCAGGAGCAGTAATTATCTGCTTCCAAAAGTACTGCATGAAGGAGAAGGTATTAAGCTGGGCGAAGCAGAAGCGCGAGGTGCAGTGGGATGGTGCTGGAGTTTGGATCTACCAGGACATGACGGTGGAGTTGGCAAAAAGACGAGCGGCGTTCGGGCGAGTGAAGGCAGCAGTGTACAAAAAGGGGGTTCGATTTGGTATGGTATACCCGGCGAAGCTGAGTATAATGCCAAAGACTTTTATTTTGAGACAGCGGAGGCGGCTGAGGCGTTCATGAGGGCAGAAGGCTTGGGACAGACGTGAAGAGCGGAGCTGGAAGAGAGACTGTGGACTGTGATTCGGGAGTTGGAAAATGTATAAATGCTAGAACTTTCTTTTTACTGATGTGTATTGTAATTTACTTCACTTCACCTTGTTACAGAGTTCAAGTTATTGGTTCGGTTGATTGGCGTTCTGTGTTGCGACGGTTATATCGTATTTTAGTGAATGGTATGGGTTGGATTGTTGTTTTGTTTTTTTCTTTCTCTGGGACTGGGTGGAAGGGGACGATATATCTTGGCGGGGGAGCCACCCGCGCTAGCTAACTAAAGTCAGCTAGTGAACGGAGGTGAGGTGAGAGGAGGGCTGCGGATATTGGAGCCTAGATAGCAGGTTTCAATGGGCCTACGAGGCGAGCAAGTGAGGGGGGGGAAGGGATTGATCCTGGGAGATGTTTCTTCGAGAAGAAATGTAGGTTTTGGGAGGGGGGAAGGGGTTCGATATTAATAATGGAAAGGGGCGGGTCAGGCTCATGGGGCAGGGCCCGGTGGTATGATGATGGTGGATAAGAAGGGTGGGGGGGTGAGAGACCCCCAGTTAGGATAGTCATGTGGAATGTGAGGGGGTTAGGCGATCCGGTCAAGAGCGTTTGCACATCTTAAAAGTTTGAAAGCTGATGTGGCAAAGTTGCAGGAGACTCACTTGAGGGTAAAGGACCAGGTGAGACTTAAAAAGGGCTGGGTTAGTCAGGTGTTTCACTCTGGATTTGACGGAAGGGCTCGAGGGGTAGCAGTAATGGTCAGCAAAAGAGTGTGCTTCCAGATGGAAAATGTGGTGGCAGATCAGGCTGGTAGATATGTGATTGTGACAGGGGCACTGGAGGGGAGGTTAGTGGTGCTGTTAAGTGTATACGGTCCCAATTGGGATGATGTGGGATTCGCGAAGAAGGTGTTTGGGGCCTTCCCTGACTTGGACACGCATGAACTGATAGTGTGTGGGGTGGGGTGGGGGGGGGGGGGGGGGGGGGGGGGGGGGGACGACTGGAACCTGGTGCAGGAGCCAAGGTTGGACAGATCACGGCCACGCTCGCTGGTCCCATCAGGGGCGGCAAAGGCTTTGGCTGGGCTAATGGTGGAAATGGGAGGGGTGGACCCTTGGAGATTTCTGCACCCGAGGGAACGGGAGTACTCATTTTTCTCAGCATTCCAGAAGGTAGACTCGCGGATCGGCTTTTTCGTGGTGGGGAAGGCTTTGCTGGTTGGGGTTAAGGGGTCGGAATACTCGGCAATTGCAGCGTCAGATCATGCTCCGCATTGGGTGGATATGGTACTGGAGAAGGCGGTAGCACAGAGGTCGGGGTGGAAATTAGATGTGGGACTTTTGGGGAACCAAGGGTTCTGTGACAAAATTGAAAAGTTAATTGAGGAATATGTAGGTTTCAACTGTACGGGTGAGGTGTCAAAGGCAGTTGTCTGGGAGGCTCTAAAGGTGGTGGTGAGGTGATCTCGTTTATGGCCAGGGTGGACAAAGAGGAGAGGTTGGAGCGGCAGCGGGTAATAGATGAGATGTTGGAGGTAGATAGGAGTTATTCAGAAGATGGGGACACAGTGAAGTTGGAAAAGAGAAAGGAACTACAAGCGACCTTTGACCGACTATCTACCAGGAAGGCGGTGCGCCAACTGAGACGAGCAAGGGGTGCAGTTTATGAACCTGGAGATAAGGCAGGTCAGCTCCGGAGGGAGGCAGCAGTAAGGGAAATTGTTCAGGTGAGGGACAGGGCAGGGAAGTTGGAGGTGGCTCCGGGTCTGATTAACAAGGTTTTTGAGGAATTTTATGAGAGGTTGTACAGGTCAGAGCCACCTGGTGGAGACCAGGAGATGCAGGAATTTCTAGATGGATTGGAGTACCCGAGGTTAGGGGAGGGGGACAGAGCTACATTAGAAGGAGCGATAGTGGAGCAGGAGATAAAGAATGCGATTGGGAGGATGCAGTCGGGGAAGGTGGCAGGGCCGGATGGGTTTCCGGTGGAATATTATAAGAGATTCAAGGATAAGCTGCCACCCCTGATGGTGGGGATGTTTGAAAAGGCGATAGGGAAGGGGGTGTTGCCACAAACTTTGGGGCAGGCATCGATTTCCCTGTTGCTAAAAAATGATAAGAACCCGACGGAGTGTGGGTCGTATAGGGCCATATCACTTCTGAACATGGACACAAAAGTATTGGCGAAGGTACTGGCAGGTATGCTAGAGGAGTGCCTCCCAAAGGCGACAGGTGAAGATCAGATGGGGCTCGTGAGAGGGAGGCAGCTCTTTTCAAACGTTAGAAGGGTATTAAACATCGTTATGGCACTGGCGGAGGGGAAGGAAACAGATGTGGTTGTGGCATTGGATGTTGAGAAGGCGGTTGACCAGGTAGAATGGGGGTACTTGATGGCAGTTCTGGAGCGGTTTGGGATTGGACCAAGATTTGTGAACTGGGTAAAGCTGTTATATAAGGAGCCAAGGGCTCGAGATACTTTTCTCGCCACCATGGCACTAGGCAGGGATATCCTATGTCCCCCTTGCTGTTTGCACCCGCGATTGAGGCGTTGGCCATCGCATTAAGAGGTTCGGGGGTATGGAAAGGAATAGTGCGGGGGGGGGATAGAGCATAGGGTGTCCTTATATGCCGATGACTCGCTGTTATTCGTGTCGGAACCGAGTGTGTCGATAGGGGAAATATTGGAGCTGCTTTGAGTGTTTGGGTCTTTCTCGGGGTACAAACTAAATATGGACAAGAGTGAGTATTTTGTAGTGTCTCGGCCGGGGGTGGGGGCAGGGGTGGGGGGGGGCTGCTATTCCGTAGGGCAGGGACTCACTTCAGGTACCTGGGGTGCAGGTTGCCTGGGAGTTGGGGGGGCTCCGCAGGTACGACATTTCTAGTTTGGTGTGGAGAGTGAAAGCCGATCTGGCAAATTGGAATGGTCTCCCTCTGTCACTGGCGGGTCGGGTACAGGTGGTTAAAATGAACATGTTGCCGCGATTTCTGTTTATTTTTCAATGCCTGCCAATTTTCCTGCCAAAGGCTTTTTTCAGAGAGATTGAGGGAAGGATTACTTCGTTCATATGGGAAGGGAAAGTGGCCAGAGTTAAAAAGGTGCTGCTACAGAGGGCAAGGCAGGCAGGGGGGGAAGGTGCATCTGCCAACCACCTCGAGCGTCACCGAGTGGAGGCCAAGCGCAAGTAGCGGAAATAGAGCGCAAATCCAGAGCGTCCAACATACCCACTTCATCCAGCACCACCTGTGGCAGAGCCTGCGGCTCCAGTATTGGTCATTCAGCCACCACAGAACCCACGCCCACCGCGCCCCACACCCCCATCTCACCGAGTGGAAGAAAATCATCCTTGACCTTGAGGAACTGCCAAGGAAGAGGACCATGAACTCAATACAACAATGTTTCAGGAGGCAATGATCCACGTTATCTCCTGGAACAGGATCTGAAACAAAAGACAAGCTTCTACATTGGACTGCTGATACCAATAAATACCACATTTGATTATTTTAATTTGCTATTGGCACCTCCTAGACAACATCAAGAAACAGAGAGTTTGACTTTTGTAGCCCTCTATTAAGTCATCATAAAGTGAATTGCCTCTTGGAGTGTAGTGACAATCGTTATGTGCACAGCCAGAGCAACCATCCTTTGTCACAATATTCCATTGCCAATTGACCTGTTCTCAGTCCTAATGCATGAAGGAGATGCTACCTGGACAACGGAGAATCCCTTGCACCTTTTAAAGTAGTACTATGGATCTAATACCCTGGGAAACTTTACCATCAAAACAGATACAAAATGGTGTTATAATCTCGTCTGACAAGACTACTTTTCCCTGGATTCCTGAGTCAGCACTCCAATACCAACTCACAGGCACAACCTCAGTTCTACAGCCACTCCAAGCACAGCCCCACTGCACAAGAGGACTGCCTTTGCCCCAACCTCTCACATCACAGAGTCAATGACCTTCGACTGTTTTTACAGCTCTCTAGTGAAGCCCTCACCACTTGCAGCCTGTCAACCACGGCTCATTTGCTGCTGCTTTTTTGCTCCTTCTCCCCAGTGCTTTTGCTCCCTGGCCGTCTCTTCCTCCCCTGGTGATTCCTTCCTTGGTTCTCACTCTTGATCTCTCACTGTCCGGGTTCCCTCCCGGTCCCCTCTCCCTGGGATATTTCTCAGGGTTCCCTCCACTTCTTTGGAAACTCTGCTCATCCCCTCTTCTTCCCGAGACCCCTTTTGTTATGGCGGCCAACGTCTGAGTCCTGTTGCAGGTTTTTACGCCATTTCTTTCCCCACTTGACCCCGGCCCAAAGATCTTACAAAGCTCAACTGTGTACACGCAGCCAGTTTCCGATTCACACACGTGCAGAAACCTGCAGCCTGCCGGATTGCCTGTACCTCGGCCTCCATCCAAACGGAGGTAAATTCCTACTCTGGACAATAGGCGGACATAATACATTGGAAGTTAAACTGTGCAAACTTAAGCATGCAGGAAGTGAAAAGGAAGATTGTGCAAAAAAAACTTCACTGACATGGCCCTGTGAATAATTGGAGATGTCGCAGAATGTTGCGATTTTCCCTTCAGACAGAAGGACAAGTCAGTAATAAACAGCAGTCAGTAATAGACAGCAGCCACTCATATGGAGAGGGCGGTGCAGGGTAGGGGTGGTGAGGGAAATGTTTCCTCAGCTTGGCTGCACCTTGAAGGATCTGCGTCAGAGGTTTAATTTGAAATTGGTAACGTTGGGCAACGAAGGTGGCTGTCAATCCACCTGCACTGATTGCGGTGGCAAAAAGATGCAGTCAGGAGCATCATAGAATCGCTAAGTACAGGCGGAGGCCATTCGGCCCATCGGGACTGCACTGACCCATTGAAAGAGCACCCTACCTAGGCCCACGCGTCCACCCTCTCCCCCTAACCCCACCAAGCATTCTCAGCTAAACAGTGACCCGAAGAGTTTCACCTGCCTGATGGAGGTGGACAATGACTCGTGCTGTCATGGCTCATCGAACCAGCATGAGAAAATGAAGCAGGTACCTTCCAGGCTGCAATACAAGCTGACTTGAGCAGTATTGTAAATCCTTAACAACAAATTCTGCTTTGTTAACTGTCTATAATTTAGGAGACCTAATACTCTGTGGATGAGGTTATAGCTAAGTAAAAATCCACTAAATGTTCATTAACAAGAACTTGACAGTGTCAATGCAACCTGTGCATCGTGGTGGACTGCTATTAGCAGAAGCCGGAGGGACAAAAGTGAACAGCAATTTTGCGAGTTTTTTTTTGTTCGCACATCGTGCTCATTTACTTCACTTCTAACACAGAGAGGTTTAGATATTTGGCCAGCATTTGTAATCTCGACTCTCTACTGTCCAAGCAACAAAAAAATGAACGTGCGAGACTGAGAGAATGATAGATCAACTATGTGTGATTGACAAGAAGACAGTGAGCATTTAAGTAAGTGGAGGGGGATAGAGAGAGACGGAACAGAGAGATGTGTGGTCAGATAAAGCAAGCCAGATAGATTAGAGTCTGCTGGCCTTCTCCAGATAAGCAGCACAGAAAGGCCAACAATGGCCCCAGTGAAGTAGCAGCAGTGATAAACACTTAGCAAGTAATCAACCTGTATAACAAAAGAAAAGTGGGAGTAGTAACAGCTTATCATTTTTAACCCATACAAAACAAAACCCTTGCTCGGAAGACTGAACAGAAGTGAGGCATGAGGCGTGACATATTCTGGACATGCGCTCACACAAGGGAGCGGCGGCAGCTGCACACTTGCATTGAACTGCAAGCCCGAGTTAGTTTCCATGACATTTGGTGTCACAAGAGCAATGCAATTTTCTAACCCCACACTTGAACCTGTCAGGGACCTGCGAGAACCGGCCAAATTCAGACTGCGGCATTCTTTCAACGTAAAAATGAGATTGATTTTTTTTGTTTGTAGAAAGAGAGAAATCCTTGGGAGAATTGAGAGCTGGAGCAAATTATATTATCGAAGAAAAATGGGAATTCACTTTGTTACCCCTGCAAACAATTTGGTATCAAACATTTGAATCAGTAAGCCCTTAACTCAAAACAGCACCTAAACAGGAAAGCTAATCACATACAAATGGCCTTATATTTTATTTAAACCGCAAGGTATCCCATGGTGCTGCTTGAGAGCATATATCCCGATGAGATATCAAAGCGAAGCTTCCGTCTGTTCCCTCAGGTGGATGTAAAAGATCCCATGGCGCTATCTCAAAGAAAATTCTGAAGACAGGCTGGATAGGCTTGGTTTGTTTTCTTTGGAGCAGAGAAGGCTGAGAGGGGGGGGGGGGGGGGGGGGACCCGATTGAAGTGTACATGATTATAAGGGATGTGGATAGGGTGGAGGGACAGCAGCTGTTCTCCTTAGTTGAAGAGTCAATAATGAGGATGCATAGCTGAGGGGCAGATGTTTAGAGGGGATTTGAGGAGATTTTTTTTCACCCAGATGACGGTGGCAGGAGTCTGGAATGCACTGCCTGGGTGGGTAGTTGAGGCGGGACAAATACGTGGATGAGTGCTGCAAAATGGGATTTTGTGTAGTATTGTCGGGCAGACTCGATGGGCTGAAGGGCCTCCTCCGCACGGTATGACTCTGTGACAAGGACTCTAAAAACGCAGTATTTGGCCCTGGTGACTCATATTTATCAATATCACCAAAATGGATTATCTGTCCATCGACACATTGATGTTTGTGGGAGTTTGCTGTGTGCAAATTGAAACATCCCAATACTGTACTGACTACATTTCAATCGTATTTCATTGGCTGAAAAGCTGTTTCGAAATGTCCTGTGGTCATGAATGGTGCTTCATCAATGCCAGCCTTTCTTTTTATCCAACAACCGTTGCATTCTATGTAGAATGACAAAGAATACAGAAACAAGTAATTCGGTCCAAACAGTCCATGTTGGAATTATATGAGTTATATAGGAATTATAACATGGGAAAATAGTCTGATACATCGAGTTGAATTGTCCGTGACGTGGCAATCACAGTCGGTTTGCAACTCCGCTCCTTATTTCGGAGCTGCACATTTCTCGCCTGGATTTCCAACCTGGGTCTGGTGGAAAATGTGCAACATTAGCTGCCATATGCCAGTAGGTTAAAAAGTCCTGGCCACTTTGACAAGCTGGGGAAGGAGGTAAGTGTGTAAGGTAAGTGGGTCAGGGAGAAGGGTTGGTCCGGGCGTGTTTTGGTCAGGTTGAAGGGTGATGGGGTCAAAGATGTGGGAGATAGTTGGGAGTGGGAACTGTCAGATGGTCTGGGGAGGCATAGTCCGGGGGTGGGACTATGGGTTTACTCCTTTCCTGGGTAGCTATTCTGCGAAGAGAGTTGGAACCATCTGAAATCTCC
This sequence comes from Scyliorhinus canicula, assembly GCF_902713615.1. Classification (NCBI taxonomy): domain Eukaryota; kingdom Metazoa; phylum Chordata; class Chondrichthyes; order Carcharhiniformes; family Scyliorhinidae; genus Scyliorhinus; species Scyliorhinus canicula. The sequence continues at coordinate 26,067,702 of NC_052157.1, forward strand.
AACTTTAAAATCAGAGTTTTGGAGGGTCCCATACGAAGGGTAATTGCCCAACAGAAGTTAAAACTTTGCAGGCAATTCCCATGCAGTCTTTGCCTGGGACCTCCGAGGAGTTCCCCAGGCTATCTTCTGGGGTACCTCTTGGGTTTGATCATCTGGGAAACAGTAGATCTGGGCGATCGTCTTGGTTTCATTTTAATCTGTGGAATTCCATTTTTGTACAAAAGGAACGATAAATCTGTCGCTCTCGAATTAAGAGAATGAAGGAAATTTCCAGCTGGTTACAGTAACAACCATCGTACCTTTTAGCAAATCCTCCCTTACCAACAAATCCACACAATCAGTTGTGAAGATAGTCAGTTGCTATGGAAGCCAGCTGGAAAGCTGGTGGTCAGGCTGAGGGAGTTAGTACCTATGAAGGTAAAATGTAAATTTCATTTTTTTTTAGATGTCCCTGACTTACTCTCATTCTCTTTTGTACTTCCCTCCCTAATCCTCTCCTCCTCGCGTGAGCCTATCTTTTCTTACATTTCTTTTTTTTTTTTAAATATTGTTATTCTCCTTTTTCACATTTTCTCCCAAATTTATACCCACCAACAATAAACAATAATCAGTAACAAATATGTCAATCCCCATATCAATAACAACTATCCCATCCTCCCACCAAACCCCAAACCTTAGCCCGCATGTTCACACAAACAAATGACAAAAAAGAATCAGGGATTACCCATAGTCACCCTTAATACCCACAGCCCCCTCCCCCCAACCCTCCCACCCAACCCCCCCAACTAATGTTCGATGTTATCCAGTTCTTGAAAGTGCATAATAAATAATGCCTATGAATTGTAGAACCCCTCCATCCTTCTCCTCAGTTCAAACTTAACCTTCCCAAGAGTCAAGTATTCTAACAGGTCCCCCCGCCACGCCAGGGCACAGGGTGGAGAGGCTGCTCTCCATCCCAACAGGATCCGCCTTCGGGCGATCAATGAGGTGAAGGCTACGATATCTGCCTCCGCCCCCGTTTCCAACCCTGGCTGGTCCGACACCCCGAGTATGGCCTCCCAGGGACGCGGGTCCAGTTTCACGTGCACCACCTTGGAAATTATCCTAAAAACCTCTTTCCAGTACTCCTCTAGCTTGGGACAGGACCAAAACATATGAACATGATTAACGCCCCCCCCCCCCCCCCCCCCCCCCCCCCACCCCCCCACCGCTCACACACATCATCTACTCCATCAAAGAATAAAGAATCGGCTCATCCTTGCCCCCGTGAGGTGTGCTCTGTATACCACCTTCAGCTGTATCAGCCCCAACCTCGCACATGAGGTGGAGGCATTTACTCTCCGAAGCACCTCACACCAGAACCCCTCCTCTATAACCTCTCCCAACTCTTCCTACCACTTTGCTTTGACCCCTTCCAGTGATGCCTCATCCTCTTCCATAATAGCTCCATACACCGCTGTCACTGCCCCCTTCTCCAGGACCCCTGTCGTCAGCACCTCCTCCAGCAACGTGGATATTTTCTTCGCTCTCTCTAATGCCTTCACGTCCTACCTAAATTGTGGCACCCAGAACTGATCACTCTGCACTTTCTCCAGGAAAGGAGGTCAAATGGCTGAAACCTCCGGGCTGTCGGCAAAATAGAACATCCCGATGGCCATTTCGCACCCATTTTCTCGCGGCGTGGGGACTTATCCCCATTATCAGAGAATTTCACCCCCTAGCTTTCGAACTTAATGTCCCTATTATTAAAGCGTTGGTGCTGTGTGCTTTATTGACTGCTTTCTCAATCTGCCTTGCCACCTTCACTGATTTGTGCATATATACTTGGTCCCTCTCCTCCTGCATCCCCTTTAGAATTGTGGCCGTTCTTTTAGATTATATCTGCCATTCCTTCTACAAAATGGATTGCTTCACACATCTCTGCACCTCATTACGCACACACTAAACCTCATTTGTTATTTGTCTGCCCATTCCACCAACCTAAGTTCTTTTGAGATCTACACTACTTTCCTCAGGGTTCACAATACTTCCAAGCATTGTTCACAAATTTTGAAACTGCAACCTGTACACCAAGGACTAGGTCATTTGTGTATATCAGGAAGAGTGAGAACCTAACACTGGCACCACTGTACAAAATCTTCATCCAGTCAGCAAAATATCCATTAGCCACTCTCCCGTTTCTCATGTCCCTACGGTATGAAAGGCATCGTAAACTGTTAAATTGACCTTTTTGCTTGTTTAAAAAGTCTCCTTTGCTGAACAAAAAGATGGCTGCTACAGATCACGTGATTCACAAATTGGCTACAGTTTCTGGAAATTGCCAACAACAGCTACAGGCCAAAGCTCAACCCTCATCCTTGTGGAGTCTTACAACTTTTCAATGTGAGGACACATTACAATCAACAGAACCAGGAATCGGCAGATAATCCGAGTCCCCAGCCTGGCCCTATAGCAAAGGAGGATCCATGGGAACTTTCTAAACCTTCAAAGGTGCTCGGAGCCACCATTTATCTCCAAAGGTGAATAATGGACTTTGGCCAGAGGCATAGCAACTGCTCATTAGCCTGCAACTGACTCATTATTGGAAAACATCACATGACCTAAGTTTCTGGCCTTTGGAAAGTTTTTATCCTACATTTTCAGCCTCAAGATTTAGTCTGCTGTTTAAACTCAAATCTGCTATCATCAAATAGGACTTCCAGCTGACCACCAAGTTTAAGCCTCCTTGAACCCTGTTTCTCTGGAAGAATCCTGCCATTGCCTGCCGAGCATACCAAGCTGCTGGATATCAACCTCAGTTTGTTGCATCACCATCAATTTCTAAAGACATTCTGTGAAATCCTGCTTCAGCTCAGTGGATTGTAGCGCCTCAGGACTCTGGCAATCATATGAACTGATATCACATCTGTGATGCTTTTTCTTCTAAGTTATTCAGAGTTGTAAATACTCTTCTTTCCTATTTTATTATTGTCTGTTTGTGTGTGTCAAGTTGCAACCATTTCCAGGGTTTGAATGTGTGAATAAACGTTATTTCTGATTTAACCCTGAGGAAAGTTTCCTGCAAATCTTTTTAAAAATTTACCTCACAGAGGGTTTGGAGAAACACATTATAGCCGTGTAAAACAGTTAAACCACCTTTGCTTACAGAGAAAATTAAGGAGTTTCTGTTTTCCGTTCCTCCTCTGTTCATAACAGTTTCCTGCCACTTTAGCACTTTCCCCTCTACTCTGAACCTATCTAATAACCTACCTATTTCCTACTCTAGTGCTACCTGTCTCTCCTCGTGTTCGGTGCACCTTCCTCTCTAATATTACTTCTTGGTTCCCACACCCATCGCAAGTTAGTTTAAATTCTCACAATAGCACTAGAAAATTGTCCTTCAAGGGAATTGGTCCCAGGTCTGTTTAGGTGCAACCCACCCAGTCTGCACAGGTCCCGAATCTCGAGTGCTGGTTCCAATGCTAAAGGAATCTAAGCTTTCCCTCCTGCACCATCATACAAGCCATGCATTAGTCTGCTTTACCCTCCTATTTCTATACTCATTTGCACACGGTACTGGGGTTAATCCAGAGATGACTACTTTTGAGGAACTGCTTGCCAATTTCCGACCTAGTTCTCTAAATTCAGACTGCAGGACCGCTCCCCAACATCTTCTTATGTCATTAGATAGCTATGTGGACCATGTGTACTGGCTGCTCACCTGCCCCCTCAAGGTGCTCTGCAGACATTCAGTTACATCCTTGACCCTGGCACCAGGGAGAAAATATATCAGCTGAATTATGCATGCAGCTGCAGAAAGGTCCACCTGTTCCTCTACTATTGAATCTCCTATAACTCTTTCTCTTGCAGTCTTCTTCAAGCACCTTGCTGTACAGTTGAGCCAACCATGGTACTATGGACTTGACTCTAGCTACACATCCCTAAGGAAGTGCTGGCCTTGGAAAGGGTCCAGAGGAGGTTCACAAGAATGATCCTTGGAATGAACAACTTGTCGTATGAGGAATGGTTGAGGACTCTGGGTCTGTACTCGTTGGAGTTTAGAAGGATGAGGGGGGATCTTATTGAAACTTACAGGATCCTGGGAGACCTGGATAGAGTGGTCGTGGAGAGGATGTTTCCACTTGTAGGAAAAACTAGAAGCAGAGGACACCATCTCAGACTAAAGGGACGATCCTTTAAAACAGAGTTGAGGAGGAATTCCTTCTGCCAGAGGGTGATGAATCTGTGGAACTCTTTGCTGCAGAAGGCTGTAGAGGCCAAATCACTGAGTGTCTTTATGACAGAGATAGATAAGTTTTTGGTTAATAAGGGGATCAGGGGTTACGGGGAGAAGGCAGGAGAATGTGGATGTGACAATATCAGCCATGATTGAATGGCGGAACAGACTCAATGGGCCGAGTGGCCTAATTCTGCTCCTGTGTCTTATGGCCTAATGAACTGTCACTTTTGTATTCAGAATGGAATGTTGCTTGGACAGTCAGATGACTTGGGGGATTCTTGAACTATTACCTGCCTCCATACTCTTCAACTGTAGAGTAACAATATCCAAAATCGTACTATCCAGGAAGCTCCCAATCTCATGGACTGGTTGAAATCTGGAGCTTGAGCTGCTTCAAGTGACAATCCTTACTGGATATACGATTATCCAGGACACAGGATGCATCCTGGAATTCCCACAGAGTACAGGATGTCCATTTGAGAGAGCCAAGCTGCTTTGCCATTGACTCTATCGATTAGATAATAGCACGTGAACTTTGCTACTACGAATAAACCTTACTACTTAAAAATTAGTGAAAAACTCACCAGCTGCTCACTTCCCTACTATTGACGTCACTTAAACGTAAGAAAATTTAGGGGGGAGATTCTCCGAGCCCTGCGCCGGGCCAGAGAATCGCTGCAATCGCGCCACGTTGCCCCGACGCCAGCGGAGAATCGGAGGTGCGGAGAATCGGCACCATTTGCGCTGGTGCGTTTGGCGTGGCGCCGACTGCGGGCCGCTGGAATCGGCGGGGCCGCAGATTCTCCGGCCCCAATGGGCCGAGCGGCCGTGCTGACACGACAGAGTCCCGCCGGCGCCGTTCACCCCTGGCCGTTGCCGGCGGGAACTCTGCATGAACGGTTGGGGGGAAGGGGGCTCCTTCACCGCGAGGGGCCTCCGATGGGGTCTGGCCCGTGATCGAGGCCCACCAATCGGCGGGCCGGTCTCCCCCCCCCCCCCCCCCCCCCCCCTGGGCCTACTTACTGGCGCGGCCGGCCCCTGAAAACCGACGCCATCTTGAGTCGGGGCCGGCGCGCCAAAGAAGTCCCCCGCGCATGCACAGGATGCGTGGCCCAACTGCAGATGTGCGGGTTGGCGCGGTGCCCATTTGGCGCTGGGAAGGGAGGCTGGAGCGGCATGAACCTCTCCAGCGCCATGCTGCCCCTCTGTGAGGGACAAAATCGGGTGCACCGGGCCCGGTTCGTGAAACGCGACGGCGTTCACGATGGTGCGAACACTCGGGCTCCATATTGGAGAATCATCCCCTTCATGTTTCACTTTACCCTGCTTTTTAATAAAAATCTTTTTTCAATTTCCCAACTGTTTGGATTAACTTTTTGGAGAAAGAAGGAACAGCTACAATTACCTTAAGCCAATAAGCCAATCACCTCAGTCTTCTTGTGGTGTCACAGTTTATTTGATTTCCCCACATTTTCAAACTCCTGTGCCACGGACAGCTGCCGCTCCCCTAGGTGCTAAGAATCCCCTCTTCTCATTAATCTGACAGAAATTTTCCATTACTTAGAAAAGGGATGGGGATGGTGAGAAATTAGGCTTTTAAACAAAAGGTCCTGGCACACTCTACAACGTTCATTCAACAATTACTGAATGGTACATTGGAGCGAAATCTAATGGAGCCCCTTGGAACAGGCATGATGATGCGGGCGGTGGGTGGTGGTGCGGGGGCATGTGGGAGGATCAAGTATGAGTAACCACGTCTGATTCTCAGTGTGGGAAAACTGCCCCATAATTTTAGTGGAAGGGGGTTGAAAGATCCCGTTGTTGGAAACCCACCCATTGGCAGTGGGCATGTCACTTATGGTCATTGATCAGTAATTTGATGCCAATTCCCACTGAGTTTTCATAGTGCTCAGGGATTTAATGGGATTAACAAGGGTCTCCTGCACGTCAGAGCCCTGGATTGCCAGCACTCGACTGAGGGTAGGGGTGTGGTCCCTTGTTGATGAGCACTCCGTGGTCTTGGCAGGAGAGCAGGATAGATTTACCAGAATTATAGCTGATCGAAAGGGTTAAATTACACGGAGAGATGACACAAGCCTGGATAAAAGCAAAATCCTGTGGATGCTGGATATCGGAAATAAAAATGGAAAATGCTGGGAAAACTCAGCAGGTCAGGCAGCATCTGTGGAGGGAGAATCAGAGTTAACATTTCAAGTCCAATATGACTCTTTTTTGGAAACCCTCCTAGTATATCCCTGAAATTTAAAAGCTTGACGGCTGAATTTATCTAAATTGTCAAGATATTTGGGAGAACAGGGCCGGGATTCTCCCCTACCCGGCGGCTCGGGGGTCCCGGCGTAGCGGAGTGGTGCCAACCACTCTGGCATCGGGCCTCCCCAAAGGTCCGGAATTCTCAAAACCGGCGCCAACGGCCTTTGACACCCGCCGCCCAGCGTCGGGGCTGGCCGAAAGGCCTTCACCGGTTCGCGCTTGCGCCGATTCTCTCGGCCCATTTGCGGGCCGGAGAATCGCTGCAGGGGGCACGCCAATCGGCGCAGCACGATTCCCGCCCCCACCAATTCCTGGGTGGCGGAGAATTCCAGCCACAGCGGGGGCGGGATTTACGCAGGCCCCGGGCGATTCTCCGACCCTGCGGGGGGTCGGAGAATTTCGCCCCAGATTTCAGATCGGAACTCCAGCATTTAGGCATGGCTCAGTTCCGTGTCAATTCACATGCCTGCCACTATGTGCCCTGACATGCACTCACCACCGGCGCATGCTCGGTAGGGGGGTACGCTTCCGCCTCCGCCATGGTAGAGGCCGTGGCGGTGGCGGAAGAAAAAGAGTGCCCCCACTGCACTGGCCCACCCGCCGATCGGTGGACCCCGATTGCGGGCCAGGCCACCGTGGGGCACCCCCCGGGATCCGATCGCCCCACGCCCCCCCCCCCCCCCCAGGAACCCGGGGGCCCGCTCGCGCCGCCAATCCAGAGGTGGTTGAAACTACATCAGCAGTCTTGGCCTCTCAGCGGCGGGGCTTCGGCCCATCACGGGCCGGAGAATCGCCGCAGGGGGCACGCCGATCGGCGCAACGCGATTCCCGCCCCCGCCAATTCCCGGGTGGCAGAGAATTCCGGGCACAGCGGGGGCGGGATTTACGCAGGCCCCGGGCGATTCTCCGACCCTGCGGGGGGTCGGAGAATTTCGCCCCAGATTTCAGATCGGAACTCCAGCATTTAGGCATGGCTCAGTTCCGTGTCAATTCACATGCCTGCCACTATGTCCCCTGACTTGCATCCTGTGCAACGATCATGTGAAAAATGAGCCTCCAAATGTGAAGCAGACTGCAGCAGACCGACACAAGAATATTGGTGATCACATCATAGATCACAAATAGCAGTGAATTCCAAACACCTGAACTATAAAATTAGAACATAGAACATAGAACAGTACAGCACAGAACAGGCCCTTCGGCCCTCAATGTTGTGCCGAGCCATGATCACCCTACTCAAACCCACGTATCCACCCTATACCCGTAACCCAACAACCCCCCCTTAACCTTACTTTTATTAGGACACTACGGGCAATTTATCATGGCCAATCCACCTAACCCGCACATCTTTGGACTGTGGGAGGAAACCGGAGCACCCGGTGGAAACCCACGCACACAGGGGGAGGACGTGCAGACTCCACACAGACAGTGACCCAGCCGGGAATCGAACCTGGGACCCTGGAGCTGTGAAGCATTTATGCTAACCACCATGCTACCCTGCTGCCCCTTGTCTTATTAAATCCATCCTTGGCCATGACACTTCCCATCTCTGTAACCTCCTCCAACTCCTCCCAAATCACGGCGCTGTTCCAACTCTCTGTTCTCTCCAACATTCCTGATTTTTTTTTTAATAAACATTTTATTGAGATATTTTTTGGTTTTACAACAACGACAAAATAAATATACATAAGTCGATAAACATAGTGCAAAAAAAGCTTGCTACCTCCCTTACAGGTCCCACTTTTATTAACCCCCTACTCTAAACTAAACTAACCCACCCCCCCCCCCCCCACCTCCGTTCTGCTGACGATTAATTTTCTGCAAAGAAGTCGACAAACGGTTGCCACCTCCGGGCAAACCCTAACATTGACCCCCTCAAGGCGAACGTGATTTTCTCCAGACAGAGAAAACTAGCCATGTCAGATAGCTAGGTCTCTGACTTTGGGGGCTTTGAGTCCCTCCAAGCTAATAGTATCCGTTTCCGGGCTACCAGGAAAGCAAAGGCCAAAACGTCTGCCTCTTTCTCCTCCTGGATTCCCGGATCTTCCGACACCCTGAAAATCGCCATCTCTGGACTCAGTGCCACCCTTGTTTTTAACACCGTGGACATGACGTCTGCAAACCCCTGCCAGAATCCCCTGAGCTTTGGGCATGTCCAGAACATGTGGACATGGTTTGCGCGCCCCCCCCCCCCCCCCCCCCCCCCCCCCGACCAAAGAACCTGCTCATCTGGGCCACTGTCATGTGAACCCGGTGAACGACCTACAACTGTGTCAGGCTGAGCCTGGCACATGTTGTGGACGTGTTGATTTTACTCAACGCATCTGCCCAGAGACCATCCTCTATCTCTCCTCCTAACTCTTCCTCCCATTTGCGCTTCAGCTCCTCAGTCTGCGTGTCCTCTAACCCCATGAGCTAATTATGGATGTCGGAGACCTTCCCTTCTCCCACCCTCACTCTGGAAACTACCCTATCCTGAATCCCCTTTGGTAGTAGGAGCAGGAAGGTCGAGGCCTGTCTATGTAGGAAGTCCCGCACCTGCAGGTACCTAAATTCTTTTCCCCACGCCAATCCGAATTTCTCCTCCAGCTCCTTCAAGCTAGGAAAGCTCCCTTCTATAAACATATCCCCCATCATCTCAATTCCTGCCTTCTGCCATCTCCGAAATCTTTGCCCCGTCCATCTTTACCGTGGCAAACCGGTGGTTATTACAGATTGGGGACCAGACCGATGCTCCCTCTGCTCCCACATCCTTCCTCCATTGCCCCCAGACTCTCAGGGCTGCCACCACCAAGGGGCTGAGGGAGTACCGTGCCGGCGGGAATGGCAGAGGCGCCGTTATCACGCCCCCAAACTGGTGTCCTTACATGAGGTCGCCTCCATATGCTCCCATGCCGACTATCCCCCAACCACCCACTTCCTGATCATGGCTATATTCGCCGCCCAATAATAGTTACTGAAGTTTGGCAGCGCCAGCCCGCCCTTTCTCCGACTCCGCTCAATCATCCCCTTTTTTACTCACGAGGTCTTTCCGCCCATACAAAGCCCGTGATAACTTTGTTAACCCGTTTAAAGAAGGAGTGCGGAATAAAGATGGGGAGACACTGGAACACAAACAGGAATCGCGGAAGGACCGTCATCTTCACCGTCTTGACCCTCCCAGCAAGTGACAACGGAAGCGCGTCCCACCTCCGAAAATTGTCCTTCATTTGGTCGACCAGATGGGCCAGATTAAGTTTGTGTAACCGTTCCCATTCCCTGTGCCATTTGGATGCCTCGATACCTAAAACTTCCCCCTACCACTCTAAACGGCTGTTCTCCCAGTCGCCGCTCCTGTCCCCTTGCCTGGATCACAAACAGCTCACTTTTCCCCATATTTAGTTTGTATCCCGAAAACCGGCCAATTTCCCTCAGAATCCTCATGATTTCTTCCATCCCTCCACTGGGTCCGACACATACAGGAGCAGGTCGTCTGCGTAAAGTGAGACTCTGTGGTCCACTCCCCCCAGGACCAGCCCCTTCCAGCCCCTTGAGGCTCTCAGCGCAATTGCCAGCGGCTCTATAGCTAGCTCGAAAAACAGTGGGGAGAGAGGGCATCCCTGTCTCGTCCCCCGGTGTAGCCTAAAATAGTCCGATGTCGTCCTATTCGTCCGTACGTTCGCCACAGGAGCCTGATACAGTAACCTGACCTAGTCAATAAAGCCCCGCCCAAATCCAACCGTCCCAGCACCTCCCACAAATATTCCCATTCTACTCGATCAAAGGCCTTCTCTGCGTCCATTGCAATCACTACCTCAACCTCCCTACCTTCTGGGGGCATCATGATCGCATTTAGCAACCTTCTTACACTGGACACCAACTGCTTTCCCTTAACGAACCCCGTCTGGTCTTCCTCAATCACGTCCGGAACACAATCTTCAATTCTAGAGGACAAAATTTTGGCCAGCAGTTTGCCGTCCACATTCAATATGGATATCGGCCTGTAGGACTCAGACAGCTCCGGATTCTTATCCCACTTCAGAATCAGCGAGATCGTGACCTGTGACATCGTCGGGGGAAGCACCCCTCTCTTCTTTGCCTCATTGAATGTCCTCATCAACAGCGGCCCCAATATCCCAGCGAACTTTTTATAGAACTCCGCTGGGTACCCATCCGGCCCAAGGGCTTTACCCGACTGCATGGCCTTCAGCCCTCCACTATCTCTTCGATCCCGATCGGGGCCTCCAGCCCTTCTACCAGCTCCCCGTCCACCTTCGGGAAATTCAGCCCCCTAGGAAGTGCCTCATCTCCTCTGGCCCCGGTGGGGGTTATGCAAATCCAGGTCTGGTATCTTCCCCAGCATCCTCTTTATAAACTCCACATCGTCCCAGTTTGGCGTGTATACATTTACTAATACCACCTGCACCCCCTCCAATTTCCCACTGACCATAATATACCGACCTCCATATCCGAAACTATTCTACCCGCCTCAAACACCACTCGCTTGTTCATAGATCATAGAATTTACAGTGCAGAAGGAGGCCATTCAGCCCATCGAGTCTGCACCAGCTCCTGGAAAGAGCACCCTACCCAAGGTTAACACCTCCACCCTATCCCCATAACCCGGTAACCCCACCCAACACTAAGGGCAATTTTGGACACTAAGGGCAATTTATCATGTCAAATCCACCTAACTTGCACATCTTTGGACTGTGGGAGGAAACCGGAGAACCCGGAGGAAACCCACGCACACACGGGGAGGATGTGCAGACTCCGCACAGACAGTGACCCTAGCCGGAATCGAACCTGGGACCCTGGAGCTGTGAAGCGATTGTGCTATCCACAATGCTACCGTGCTGCCCAACCGTGCTGGTTGTTGATCAGGATCGCGACCCCTCTGGTCTTTGAGTCGTCCTGAGTAGAAAACATGTCCGCCCCAACCTTTTCTTAACCTAATCTGATCAGCTACTCCAAGGTGTGTCTCCTGCAGTATTAGCACGTCCGCCTTCAGTCCCCTCAGATGCACGAACACACGTGCCCTCTTGACTGGCCCATTGAGCCCTCTTACATTCCAGGTGATCAGTCTAGTTGGGGAGCTCATCCACCCCCCCCCTCGCCGATCAGCCATCCCCTCTCTTGGGCCAGTCAGCAGCCCGCGCCCCACGCCTCCACCGGCCCACCCCCAGGCAGCCTCCGCCCCCGACCTCCTCTCTGTCCCTCAGCAACAGTTCCTCGCTCGTCAGCAGAACATTTTTCCCCCCTCCCCCCTTAGTAACAGCACTAAATAAATCAACCCCTTTGATAAGCCTAACATCTGTTCACCCCCCACTGCACTTCCAAAAGCTAGACCGCCCAGCGAGCTTGGTGGCCCTCGCCCTGGCACCAGACAATCGCCCACCTACTCCCTCCCCCCCATACATACATATTCAAATGAAAAACAATCCCAACACAATTGTCTGACAGAGATGAAAAAAAACCTAGTTGAACTCAAACAAAGGAAAAGGTCGAGCAAAAGATCCAGCATCTGAAAAAACACACCTCCATCCCCCAACAGTGCAAATGCAAACTTTTACCTCACTCAGCTCTGCAGCTGGTCCCAGATCCATACAGCAGGCATTACAAATAATGTCCGGAAAAAGAAACAAGAAACAAAAAATGTTTTCTTTGCAAAACATAAACGCCAAATTCCAAGTTCAAAGTTCTCAGTCCGACACCAGTCCTTTCCTTTTCGCGAAGTCCAGCGCTTCCTCTGGCGACTCGAAATAGAAATGTTGTTCCTCGTATGTGACCCAGAGGCAGGCTGGGTACAACAGCCCGAACGTCACCTTTTTCTTGAAATTAGTTGACCTGATCTGATTGAATCCCGCTCTTCTCCTGGCCAGCTCCACACTCAGGTCTTGATAGATCCGGAGGATACTATTGTCCCACTTGCAGCTCCGTGTCTGCTTGGCCCACTGTAAAACATGCTCCTTATCCAGATATCTGTGGAATGTCACCACCATTACCCTCGGGGGGGCCTCCGATTCGCGGCTTTCTTACAAGCGCTCTGTGAGCCCTGTCCACCTCCAAGGGTCGGGGGAATGCCCCATCCCCGAGCAGCTTCTCTAACATGGCCGCTATATATGCCTCTCTGGGAGCCCAACGATCCTCAGGCTCTGCTGGCCGGACCTGTTCTCTAGGTCCTCCACCTTCTCCAGGAGCCTTTTCTGTTGGTCTCTTAACATCCCCACCTCCAACTCCACCGCTGTTTGATGTTCCTCCTGGTCAGCCAGAGCCTTCTCTACCTTCTGGATCACCCGATCTTGGGCATCCAACCTAAGTTCCAGCCTCGAAACTGCCTCTTTAATCGGGTCCAAGGAGTCCTGCTTCTGCTTGGCAAAGCCATCCTAGATAACTTGCATCAGCTGCTCTGTTGACCGCTGGGTCGACAAGCCAGAGGTCCGGCCCTCCGCCGTGCTGTCTCCTGCTGCAGCTTCAGCCCAAGCCTTCTCTGTCTTTCTGTTTCTGCCTTTACGAGCACTTCTAATCCTTCTCTCCATGCACCGATGTGGGAATTCAGTTCACAATTGCCTTTGTCATCAATTTTTCAAATCAAGTCCGGTAAAAAAACAGGGGAAATGGTCCAAAAGTCCAACCCGAGGAGGAGCCTCCAAATGTGCGACATACTCCTTCATAGCCACCACCGGAAGGCAACATTCCTGATTTTCATCGCTGCGCCATTTTGCCCCACGTTCTGGAGCCTCTCCAGCTCTCTACCTCTCTCCACAATACTAAAATGTTTCTGAAAACCATCTCTTTAATCAAACTTCTGTTCACCTCTGTGTCTGCCTCCGCGTGTGGTCTGGTGCCCAATTTTGTTTAATAATGTTCCTGTAAAGTGCTTTGGATGTTACCGACACGGTGGGACAGTGGTTAGCCCTTCTGTCTCACAGTGCCAGGGACTTGGATTCAATTACAGCCTTGAGTCATTTCTGTGCGGAGTTTGCATGTTCACCCTGTGTCTGTGTGGGTTTCCTCCGGGTGCTCCGGTTTCCTCCCACAGTCCAAAGGTGTGTGGGTTAGGTGGATTGGCCCTGCTAAATTGCCCCTTCGTGTCCAGGCATGAGCAGGTTAGGTTATGGGAAAGGGTGGGGTGGACGGGGTCGTGGTCATGGGTAGTGCTCTTCTGAAGGGTTGGTGCAGACTCAATGGACCAAATGGCCTCCTTCTGCACTGTAGGGATTCTATGATTCTTCTAATCTGTTGTTGAATAAAGGCCATCGGTCTCTGCCTCAGGATTGAAACATTAACGCATCTAAAGATATTGGTTTTCTAATTATTTTCTGTTGTATAATCGGCACCAGCTCTAAAGAGTAACTTCAACTGTCCCCATGCATTTCAGTCATTAGAAACTAATCATCTATGCTGAATGATGTTCATTGGAAAGTTTGCAATGGACCTCAATATGATTTGGGAAATCTTTGCATACCAGTCTCAACGTCCCAGACGTACGCTGCTCCATCATCACATCCAACTACAAGGAGGTCTTCTGCTGGGCGCCATTTAATTATCTTCACAGGGGAGATATGTTTTCTTGCATGCATCAAGCAGGTTCGGTATTGGAGACTCAGCAATGCTACAGAATTATCATTCGCTAAACAGCAAATACTCTGCTGTACACCTGGCTAATGGAAGAAAATGAATAATGACATGTTTAGTTCTTCGCTGAGTGAAAGTCAAAAAGAACTATTCCTATCTTGATTCTGGGGAGTGCAAAAGGAGCATTCTGTTGCACGTCACTTGAAAGCACTGCGTTCGAACTGTCGCCGTTTGGCGAGTCCAACTCTGAACAGAGATTCTGGCTTCAGTTCAAATATCGTCATCAACAATTAAAAGCAGAGAAACCCTTAGTAAGCACTTCCTCCCTCCCTTTCCCAAGGCGCTGCCCCCTTGGTTAGGCATAGTTCCAAGGACAGCAGTCATCCTCCAATCCCTCGCTCCCAAGTGACTGAATCATCGCACGAGCTCGGAGGGTGCAAACCGTTGGCTTTCCGCCATCACAACGGACACCAGGTGTGGCCTCGCACAACGGCAGGCACATCTAGCAAGGGCAGCTGGTTAACAATTAGAAACCTGGACCCCACTGCTTTTGCTTCCCTGACCCAGATGTGCCGCTGCCAATTATAGGTCCCATACTGTGCCGTGACTGAAATCCTGGACGAAAAAAAGCAAATAGCTGCCTCCTTTCTGCCCTAACAGAATGAATTTGTAATCGGCACAGCTTGGCACTGAATAGAGGAAAGAGATAGGGAAATGGTTATGGGCTATAGTAACCATGAAGGTGAGCCTTGTGCAGAATTCTGCTCTGGGACACAGAGCTCCAGTTATGTTAGGCACCGTGCCAGCAAATATATTGATGTGCTTTCTAACGAGTATATCTAGCTAAGAAATGATTGTGTACACACCATTACTGCACATATTACATCCATTTAAAACCTATTAAAATGTTAAATAGAGTAATAAAATTGTTTAACACATAACATTTTTATATCAACATCAATATCACGATTTTATCATCACTAAATCAATGCTTTATTATTGTTCCAATATGTCATAATGCAGCAAAGTCCTCAGTGTGGGAACATTTATTTACTTCAGTTTTTATCAGTACTTACACTGCAGTCTTCTGGGCACACTGAGAGGTTGAGAACTGGGCCTGCGTGCAATACAAATTTGTGCAGCACCTCTCCTTTGAACATATTCCACCAGATCACATTTGAACTCTCGTCTCCAGAGACCAACCAGCTGGTGTCAAAGGTCGCAGATTTATTGAAAGGGTGGAGGAGACAGGTGACTTTGGCACTGTGGCCCACCAGGATCCTGTGGGGCAGCCAGGCTGAAAGAACAAATTCCTTTTAATCTTTTAATTGAATCCTCAACGTTTGAAACAAAGCTCTGCGTGCCAAAGCAGACAAGACACACTTCACCTGACAGCCACAGGTCAACGCCTTAAAAATGTAGGGGAGGAAGAAAAAAAAAAGAAATCGCCTTGTTCTCTGAGAACGAGGTGAAATCTAACCAACGTTATTATGTTCACAATTTCTGAGGGATTTTTTCAGTAATGTCGCTATACATTGCAAGCTACAAACAACATAAAGTATCCACTTTATAGCTCCCTCTAGCAACAAACATGTGCAGCCTGCAAACATAAATCCTTTCATTCTTGACAACATGAAGAAAATTCATTTAACAGATCCCATGGCACACGCAAGTGTGAAGAAAGCATTGTTAGCATCGTTAAATTAGGTTAACACCTTGTGCCCCCAACTGTTGCTTTTTATTCATTCTCAGGATATAGACATTGCTGGTCCTTTTTTTTCCCCATACCTATCCCTAGTTGTCCTTGAGAAGGTGGTAGTGGATATTCTTGAACCATTGGAATCAATATGGCCAAAGTGCTGCAACAACATTGTGAGGTAGGCAGTTGTAGGATTCTGATCCAGCAACGATGCAGGGTCTGGGACTATGATACATGTTAAAATGGGTTGATGTGTGGCTTTCAGGGGAACTAGGAGATGATGATGTTCCCATGAACCTCCTGTCTTTGTCTTTTTAGATGGTGTAAATTGTGCGTTGGGGGTGGGGACGGGGGCTGGGGGAGACACTGTCAAAGACTCAGTGCATTGCTGCAGTGCTGCTGTGGTTAGTATACAATGCAACCACAGTACACCAGAGGTGCAACAATAGGTAATTAAGCTAGTGCTCAGGGTGCCTATTAGGCAGACTGCTTCATCCTGGACGATGCTGTTGTTGCGACAGTTTGTGTCAGGAAAGTGGAGAGTATTTAATCAAACTCCTGATTTTAAGAGTTAGAAAGTGAATCACTTGTGACAAAAACCAAGCCTACGACCAGATCTCGTACCCATGGGACTTCATGGTTTGTGTTATAAGGAGAGGCTGGATAGACTGGGACTTTTTCCCCGGGAGGCTTAGGGTAATCTTATAGAGGTCTATAAAATAATGAATGGCATAGATCAGGTAGACAGTCAACATCTTGTCCCAAAAGGTAGGGGAGTCTTAAACTAGAGGGCTTAGGTTTAAGGTGAGAGGGGAGAGATACAAAAGGGCCCAGAGGGGCAATTTTATCACACTAGAAACTGGGCCACGTGGACAAGTTAGGCCGAAGGGCCTGTTTCCTTGCTGTAAACCTGCCTGACTCTACGACTCTAATCATAAGTTGTGTGGCTGGTCCAGTTGAGTTTCAGTTCAATAGTGACCCCTCTGGATATTGATGGTGAGCGACTTGGTGAAAGTAATGTCAGTGAAATGTCAACGGATCGGAGTTAAGCTTGTTCATGCCACTTATCTTCCCTAGCCTGGATGTTGTTCAGGTCTTGTTGCAAATGGGCATAGATTGCTTTGTTATCCGATGAATGATGAATGGAGCTGAAAATTATGTAATCATCAGCCAACAACTCCACTTCTGGCTTTATATTATAAAGGGAAAGTCATTGATGTACCATCTGAAGTTAGTTGGGTTGGAGATACTGCCTTTGGGAACTTCTGCAGAGATGTCTTGGGGATGAGGTGGCTTCGAACAACCACAACCGTACCGAGCATTACTTCAGCCACTCGAAAAATCGTTCCCTTGATCCCTTTATTTCAGTTTTACTGGTGTTCTTGGCCCCAGACCCCGTTGAGTATCTTGTTGATTTCAAGGGCAGTCACTTATCCTGAACCCTGGGAAACAATCTTAAGATAAAAATTGGGAACTTCGTCCTGGAGTCTGAGTTTGCAAGAAAATTGCCCCTCATCTCTATAATCTCCTCCAGCCCTATAAACATCCAAGACATCTGTGCTCCTCTTAACATCTCGGTCAGCCCAGTTTTAATCTGGCTCCACCATTGTGTGGGCCTTCAGATTTCTAAACGTATTCTTTCATAATATGTGGGCGTCACTGGCAAGGGCAGCATTCATTGCCCACCCCTGATTGCCTTTGGACGGTGGTGATGAGCCACCTTCTTGAACCATTACAGGCCATGCCATCTAGGTACACCATAGGGCTGTCAGGAAGGGAATTCCAGGGATTTGGCCCAGCAGCAGTAAAGGAATGGCGATGGAGTTCCAAGTCAGGATAGTGTGTGGCTTGGAGGAGAGCTTGAGTTGGTTGTGTTCCCGCTGTTTTGTTGCCCTTTTCCTCAAAGTGGTAAAGGTCGTGGGTTCGGAAGGTGCCGTCAAAGAAGCATGGGTTAGGTAATGGAGTGCATCATGTAGATGGTACACAATGCTGCCTCTGTGTGTCAGTGGGGGAGGGAGCAAATGTTTAAGGTGGATAGTCGGGGTTTCAGTCAAGCAAGCTGCTTTGTCCTGGCTGGTGTTGAGCTTCTTGAGTGTTGTTGGAGCTACATTCATCCAGACAAGTGGAGAGTATTCCATCACCCTCCTGATTTGTGTCTTGTCGATGGTGGACAGGTTTTGGAGAGTCCAAAGGTGAGTTACTCGCCACACAATTCCCAGCCTCTGACCTGCTCTTGCAGCAAAAGTATTTATATTGCTGGTCCAGCTCAGCTTCTGGTCAATGGTAACCCCAGGGATAATGATAGTGGGAGATTTAGTGGTAATAGTGACACTGAATGTCAAGGGGAGATGGCTAAATCCTCTCTTGTTAGAGACGGTCATGGACTGATGCATGATTATCACTTTCCACTTATTAGCCCAAGCCTGAATATTACCCAGGTCTTACTGCATATGAATACCAATTGCTTCAGCATCTGAGAAGCCTCAAAACTGCCAAGAACCTATGGTCGAGAGCACACTTCCTGAACTTCTCTCTACCTCTCTTTCCTTAAGATGCATCTTAAAACCTATCTTGTTAGCCAAAATATTGTTATTCTCCTAATGCCGACTAATAGGAACATACAAACATACAGAATGGGAGCCAAAGTAGGCCATTTGGCCCCAAGAGCCCGCTCTCCTATTCAATAAGATCATGGCTGATCTGCTTCTGTTTCAAATTCCACATTCCCATTCACCTGATTTGATTCTCTTGTCTAACAGGAACCTATCTTCCTCCTTAAAAATATTCAGTGACCCCCGACCTCCACCGCATTCGAGATAGAGTTCCAATGTTACACAACCCTCGGAGAGAAAAAAACGTTCTCCTCATCTCTGTTGTAAAAGGGCTCTGTCCTAAATTTTCAAACAGTGCCTCGGAGTTCTGGACTTGCTCACAAGAGGAAACATCCTTTCTATCATATCCTGGGCCCAACGGAAACTTAGGGAGCAGCGGATCTGATTTTCCCAGAAGCCCTCGGACAATAAGCGCTCCCACGCTCAAAGGGGGCGGAGCTCCCAAGGACTTTCAGTATAAAGCCGGCCAGCTCAGAGTTGGCCAGCACTCACTTGGAGGAGTAGCTTGTACAAAAGTCTCCGGAACAGACTTCAATAAACCTCCTGTTTCACCTGCAACCCGAAGTGGTCTCCTTCCTTTGTGCTGGTTCTAATACTGTCCATGTCAAGACCGTTCAGGATCTTTATATACGTCAATCAACTCATCCCACATGCTTCTCAACTCAGTGAAAGCAATCCCAGTCTGTCCAACCTTTCCTCATAAGGCAACCTGCTCATTCCAGGAATTAATACAGCAAACCTCCTCTGCTAAGTAAGCATTTACATCCTTCCTTAAATTAGGAGACCAAAACTGCGCACGGTATTTGAGGTGTGGTGTCACCAATGCCCTGTAGAACTGAAGCATAACATCCTTATTTTTATGTGCAATTCCTCTCGTAATAAAGGATATGTTGCTCCGTGTCACACTGTTTTGCACATTACTCTTGTGAAGTACCATGAAATGTCTCACTAGGCACTATATCAATACAAGGTGTTGTTATATTGTTGTTGAGGCGGAACGACAATATCTTGGATTCGCATGGGGAACAAGTGAGCATCAGCCTCGAAGGAACAGAACAGGTGAGCATAAAATATCATAACTCGGCTGCAAACCTCAGACAATCCATGCACAATACAACAGGATAGCCACTGATTATATAAAATAGCATCTATTTGCAATTAATAGCACACACAGGAATTTATCACAAATGCGTCAACCAGATGCGAGAAACAAAAATATCAGGAAAAAAAAGTTGATTCAACTTGTAAGGAACAGTCCAGGCCAGTGTATAGATTTGCAATGAGGAGCTGGTTCACAGGTAGTAAGCTACAGTCGGGTGAACTGTTGCAGATAAATTGAGTTGAATGACACACTCAAAGATTTACATCAGGCTGAAGTTAATCAGGTCATTAAGGGGAGGCCCAACAATGACCATGAAACTATTGCCAATTGTCATCAAAACCCATCTAATGTCCTTTCGGGAAGGAAATTTGTCATTCTTACCTGGTCTGGCCTACATGCGACTCAAGATCAACAGCAAAGTGGTTGACTCTGAAATGGCAGAGTGATTGAAGGCCAATTAGGGATGGGCAATAAATGTTGGCCCACATTCAGCGATGCCCACATTCCATCGATGACTTTTAAAAAATTGTCCATGTCTTCACTCAGAATAGTTGTTCTACAAATCCTTACTAATTATTATAAACTTCTAAAGCCATTTAGTGAAGGAGACCAGAAATCAATCTTTACTCAACTAATGATTTATTTACAAACTGGAACATTACGGGTATATAGCTCCTCTTCCTACTCACCACCTGAGTGTCAATAGGGGCGGCAGGGTGGCACAATGGTTAGCACTGCTGCCTCACAGCTCCAGGATCCCAGGTTCAATTCCAACCTCGGGTGACTGTCTGTCTGAAGTTTGTGCTTTCTCCCCGTGTCCGCGTGGGTTTCCTCCGGGTGCTCCAGTTTCCTCCCACAGTCCAAAGATGTGCAGGTTAGGTGGGTTGGCCATGCTAAGTTGCCCCTTAGTGTCCAAAAGGTTAGGTTGGGTTACTGGGTTTACGGGGATAGGGTGGAAGTGTGGGCTTAAGTAGGGTGCTCTTTCTGAGGGCCGGTGCTTATTCGGTGGGCCGAATGGCCTTCTTCTGCACTGTAAATTCTATGATTCTAAGTCTGTCTTTATATGTGCTCAAACACTGAATTCTCTGCACCTATAGAACCATAGAAACGATACAACATCTTCTCTATGCCGAACCAAAGACACCCTGGTGCCCTTTCTAATACTACCTTCCTCCACACGGCCCATAACCCTGCAGCTTACTGCACCTAAGGTGCAGATCCAGATACTTTTCAAAGAGTTTAGGGTCTCTGCTTCCACCACCAACTCAGGTATAGAATGCCAGACAACCACCACCCTCTGCGTAAAAAGGTTTTTCCTCATGCCCCCTCTAACCCTTCGGCCACATAGCTTGAATCTATGACCCCCTGGCTTTTGAACTCTAACCCTCACAATTTTGTATATCTCCATCATGTCACCCCTCAACCTTCTCTGTTCCAAGGAAAACAACCCCAACCTCTCCAATCTCTCCGCGCAGCTGCTATTTTACAGCCCTGGTAACATTCTAGTAAATCTTCTCTGCCCTCTCTCTAGAATTGTATCCTTCCTGTAATATACTGACGAGAACTGCACACAATACTCCAATTGTAGCCTCATCAGTGTCTTGTACAATTCCACCATTGCATCCCTACTTTTGTTTTCTTTACCTCTGCCAATGAAGGAGAGCATCCCATAGGCCTTCTTTCTAACCTTATCTACCTGTACTGCTACCTTTAGGGACCTGTGTGCTTGCGATTCCTACCTCACATTTATCACAGTTGAACTCCATCTGCCACTTCTCTGCCCACTCCACCAACCCATCTGTATCATTTTGGAGCTTACAGGCAGCTATCCTCTCCACTATTCACGACACGGCCATTTTTTGTGTCTTCTTCAAATTTCCGAATTGTGCCTTCCACATTCAAGTCCAAATCATTAATATATAAAACAAACAGCAGGAGTCCAACGCTGAGCCCTTAGGACCACTACATGAAACAGCTTTCCATTTGCAAGGACAGCTATTGACCATCATCCTTTGTTTACTTTTACTCAGCCAGCTTTAGATCCAATTCACTACATTAACCTGCATTCTGTGGGCTATTACTTTTTTGACAAGTCTGCCACATGGAGCCTTGTCAAATGTCTTACTAAAATCCATGTAGACAACATACACTCATTGATCCTCCATGTCATTTCCTCAAAGAATTCAATCAAATTTGTAAATCATGACCTTCCCTTAATAAAGCCGTGGTGACTATCCCTGACTAGTCCATGCCTTGCTAAGTGACAGTTTATCCAATGTCTCAGGATTGATTCTAACAATTTGCCCACCACGGAAGACAGATTAACCGGCCTATAATTGGCCTTTCCCTCATACCCCTCATAACACAACCAAACCACATTTGCATTCCTCCAATCCTCCCTCACCTCTCCTGTCTCGTGAAGATTGGAAAATAATCCTCAGAGCATCTGCTATTTCCTCCCTGGCCTCCTTCAACATCTCAGGAAACAATCCATCCAGCCCTGGTGACTTATCCACTTTCAGGAATTCCAACACCTCTAGCACTTCCTCTCGGGTTATGATATGTAATACGTGTTTATCCTTACCCTTAATTTATACAATTAATAATTAGCAATCATTTGGGGCTGGTTTAGCACAGGGCTAAATTGCTGGCTTTGCAAGCAGACCTAGGCAGGCCAGCAGCACAGTTCAATTCCAGTACCAGCCTCCCCAAACAGGCGCCGGAATGTGGCGACTAGGGGCTTTTCACAGTAACTTCATTTGAAGCCTACTTGTGACAATAAGCGATTTTCATTTCATTTATTTTATCAAATGAAATTTACCTTGTTATAGGATGCAATGCTAAGTAAGATTTTGTAGTACCCTGGCCCTGCCTGAACCAAAAGCTCCGGGTTCAAGTCCCACTCCAGGGATTGATGGGCACATAGCATTTTGATTATCACAGCCATGTGATAGAAAGCAAGTTGGTGCCTCTACCATCACTTTCCATAGCTCCACACTGCAACATGCATGTCGAGGTGCACATAAACTCAGAAACTGCCGGGAAAACTCAGCAGGACTGGCAGCTGCTGTGACGAGAGAAACAGAGTTGGCGTTTCAAGTCCAATATGACTCTTCTTCGTAAAAGTGCATGTTGCCACAGCAACGTGGACTCCCTGAGTGACCTGCAGCACATCACCCACTTAAGAACAATATCGGGAGCAAAGCATATTTTAGATTTGATTACACGTTCCAAGGCAATTGATGCAATTAACAGCATCGCAAAATAAAACTTTATCTTCTCTCAGGAACTCAGAGAGTGTTTGTCTGTTTGATGCATAAAATCTTTATCTCATTATAGTGTGAGATAAATCTTGAGAGTGGGTTACAGATGGACAAAGATCAAATTTGGAAAGCACAATTTAAATTGTTTCACTATTGTTATAACTTGCAAAGATCCTATTGGCTGGGGACAGTTGGTCACCCCAAGATACCTTTTGGGGAATATGAGCTCCCCTATTGAGGAAATTGGGGGAGGGGGTCTTTTGGGGAATATGAGCTCCCCTATTGAGGGGTTGGGGGGGGAATCATTTGCTTTGCAGCTGTATAAATACAGCTGGCGAGAGAGGGAACCTGTAGTGAACTGCTCGTGCAGTGTACATATTGCTGGAAATAAGGTTACTTTTTCTTTGGCTCTTTAAACTCGTGCTGGGTTCTTAGTGGCCTTCACAAAAACTATTATCCGAGAATGAATAAGAATCAATAATTGCATGCCATGTTTTTATTTCGCACCTGATTAAGAACAAAAACTATCCCCTCAGCAAGGTACATAACCAAACAAAAATCAGTCCAGCTATCTGAACAGGAATAAAACTGACACAATTATAATCAGGCAGCAATTATAATCTGCAGAAAGCTATTTCTTGCAGCCGTATTCTAAAAGCTGGTTTATGCCCGTAACAGCCTCCCCGAACAGGCGCCGGAATGTGGCGACTATGGGCTTTTCACAGTAACTTCATTTGAAGCTTACTTGTGACAATAAGCGATTTTCATTTAATTTAATTTATGCATTTAGATCTGTGGTGATCTTAGCTAACAATAAATACAAGAGGAAATTTGACTTGCACACATTAAACATCTTGATGAAAATAGCATAAGGAGGATTTTCACCTGCTGAGTGTATAAAGTTATATTTCTATAAGATTTTGTTCTCAATGTCCAAGTAGCCCTTCAACAGTGATTTTTCAGGAAGGCACAGTGGTTAGCACTGCTGCCTCATGGCGCCAAGGACCCGGGTTCAATCCCGGCTGCGGGTCACTGTCCGTGTGGCGTTTGCACATTTTCCCCGTGTCTGCGTGGGTCTCACCTCCACAACCCAAAGATCTGCAGGATAGGTGGATTGGCCACGCTAAATTGCCCCTTAACTGGAAAAAATAATTGGGTACTCTAATTTTTTTTTTAAAGAACAGTGTTTTTTAATAATAATAATTTTTATTGTCACAAGTAGGCTTACATTAACACTGCAATGAAGTTTCTGTGAAAATCCCCTGGTCACCACATTCCGGCGCCAGTCCGGGTACATGGAGGGAGAATTCAGAATGTCCAAATTACCTAACAGCACGTCTTTCGGGATTTGTGGGAGGAAACCGGAGCACGCGGAGGAAACCCACGCAGACACAGGGAGAATGTGCAGACTCCGGGGACACTGGCGCTGTGAAGCAACATTGCTAACCACTGTGACACCCTATCTCTTCACCTCAGTTTAAGAGGGTCCTTAAAATCTACCTCTTCAAATATGCTTTTGGCCATGTATCCTTTATAGGTGGATTGGCCATGCTAAATTGCCACTTAACTGGAAAGTTGGTTTACAGGTG
This sequence comes from Scyliorhinus canicula, assembly GCF_902713615.1. Taxonomy (NCBI): domain Eukaryota; kingdom Metazoa; phylum Chordata; class Chondrichthyes; order Carcharhiniformes; family Scyliorhinidae; genus Scyliorhinus; species Scyliorhinus canicula. Next base: position 26,092,014 of record NC_052157.1, read on the forward strand.
CAACAGGTGATTAAGAAGGCAAATGGAATTTTGTCCTTCATTGCTAGAGGGATGGAGTTTAAGACTAGGGAGGTTATGCTGCAATTGTATAAGGTGTTAGTGAGGCCACACCTGGAGTACTGTGTTCAGTTTTGGTCTCCTTACTTGAGAAAGGACATACTGGCACTGGAGTGTGTGCAGAGGAGATTCACTAGGTTAATCCCAGAGCTGAAGGGGTTGGATTATGAGGAGAGGTTGAGTAGACTGGGACTGTACTCGTTGGAATTTAGAAGGATGCGGGGGGATCTTATAGAAACATATAAAAGTATGAAGGGAATAGATAGGATAGATGCGGGCAGGTTGTTTCCACTGGCGGGTGAAAGCAGAACTAGGGGGCATAGCCTCAAAATAAGGGGAAGTAGATTTAGGACTGAGTTTAGGAGGAACTTCTTCACCCAAAGGGTTGTGAATCTATGGAATTCCTTGCCCAGTGAAGCAGTTGAGGCTCCTTCATTAAATATTTTTAAGGTAAAGATAGATAGGTTTTTGAAGAATAAAGGGATTAAGGGTTATGGTGTTCGGGCCGGAAAGTGGAGCTAAGTCCACAAAAGATCAGCCATGATCTCAGTGAATGGCGGAGCAGGCTCGAGGGGCCAGATGGCCTACTCCTGCTCCTAGTTCTTATGTTCTTATAACTCTCCTGTGAGGTACCCCGAGTTAGAACATAGGACATACAGTGCAGAACGAGGCCATTCAGCCCATCGAGTCTGCACCGACCCACTTAAGCCCTCACTTCCACCCTATCTCCGTAACCCAATAACCCCCTCCTAACCTTTTTGTCACCAAGGGCAATTTAGCACGGCCAATCCACCTAATCTGCACATCTTTGGACTGTGGGAGGAAACCGGAGCACCTGGAGGAAACCCACGCAGTCACAGGGAGAACATGCAGACTCCGCACAGTGACCCAGCGGGGAATTGAAATTGGGACGCTGGCGCTGTGAAGCCACAGTGGTATCCACTTGTGCTACCCAAGTTGTTTTATTTTGTTATGGATGCTATATAAATAGAATCTGTTGTTGTAAAGTTCAGGACCAAAAAATCCTGCAACCACTCTGCAAAATTCTCTTTGTAGGTTGCTGCATGGAAACCATCATTTTGCCTGAAAAATCCCAAGAGAGATAAAATGCTAACTTTAAGTCAATCTGAGCAGCAAAGGGTGAAGGTAACCGAAAATAATCGGGATTCTGAGGTACTAAACGTCAAGCTATAAAACGATCTTAAAACCAATGTGCCAATCAAATTTAGTAGACTTTCAGCCAAAAATAATGGGTAAAATAAATGAATAACTCAGATGGGAAATTCTGATTAGGCAGCCCAGAAAATGTTTTCAACAAGCTGTAACGAATGTAATGCAGTACCTTTTAGCAAAGAATGTTCCATGAGGAGTTGAGTTCGAGCTGCGTGCAAACCAAGGGTGATTATTATCCTCCCATTTTCACATCCACAAACCAGATTATCGATGTTGGGAATATAGACACTGGCGGTAATCAATCCAGCTTGGATTCCGTTTGGGAGAATGCCCAGCTGGTCAGTTATTTCTGCTGTCATGGTCTTATTCTGTTCAAAGGTTCCTTGAAGACTCAGCGTGGCAGCTATCTGGATCTCTGAAAGCAGTACACAAGTTAAATGCAGGTTAAGAAGGGTCTTCAGCCCACTTGCTCTTCAGAATGTCAACTCCCTGTCTTCAGCTGCCTCTTAAATAAATCCAACAAACACAAATCACAACTTAAAAGAATTAAGAGAGTTAGCACCCTTCAGTGAGGATGAATTTCTACATCATACTGAATCATCGATCAGCATGCTGAGCCAGAAAGGTCTTCCTCCCTTCAGGTACCATGGCCCAACAGGGCATTGGCAACCATTGGCTTCCATTGAATCGTTCCATGATAACTATTGGCATAGCACTGCAGTGATTTGCTATTGCCTTCTGCTGGCCAGGAAACGCCCCTGCCCTTACCGACCGCCAACTTGATTCCCAGGCTGATAATCAATGCGAATGGCCACGTTATGAACTCCCCTCCCACGGCCACCAAGTCCTGAAGTGGGACCTGAACCCAGAGCTGGGGACGTTAGCACCGTGCCAGAAGAACTCCAAACCACAGAAATAAAGTACTTGCTTACCAGACAAAGTGAAAATATATTTTACGGTTCCTGTTCACCAGGTGGTATTACAATTGCGTGTCTGTAATTAATTCTCCGTCTCCCCTCACCAAGTTGGTGAAAGGAAATCAATTAGAAAAATCAGGTTCTGGTAAAATTCACTTTTACCTTGAGGAGAACCATCGCGCTTGGCCACCGGAACATCAGGAATGTGCCACATGGAAATTGTTCCCGATGCCTCACCACAGAACAGAATCTTATGAAATGGTTCCTTGCGCTCATTGATGAAAATCAGAATCGCCTGAAGGAGATGAAGAAGATAGCAAGTTGTAAAAATATTCTTTTAAATTCCATTGCGCAACACTAAATTTGCCTTCTGCGAATCTTAACCTAAAAAAACGATCTTTTCTCTGTAATTTGGAAACGCATCAACCATTTCAACCTCGTCTGCGATTTCATATCGAGAATGGAGTTTTGCAATAAAGGGAACCTAGTAAATCTCATTGTTCTGGCTGCCTGGCACCTCAGGTACTTACTGAATCAATACTGGAGCAAACCTCATTTCATAGGTTTCAGAAATAAGGCAATGAACAGAAATTCCACTTGAAAATATTTTCAATTCACCTTGCTCCTCCATGTCTCATATTTTATTATTTTAACTCAACTACCCTGTTAATTTTAGGCCTTTTTATGAGCGAAGAAGAATTTTAAATGCTTTGCTTCGCCTTGTTTGTTCTTCATCTCTGCTCATTTTGGAGTTGGGAGCCATATGTACTAAAAAAAACCACATTATTTGATTCATTGAAAGCCAGCACGATAAGGTTGTTTTGTCAGCAATTTAAGCTCAATGGTCAAAAGACTGATCTTCATGCCCATACCCTGTAACATGTCAGTAATACCACAAGAGTTTGTTTTTAATCCCAGCATTCTATTATTACCTTATTAGAGATTGGCCTCCAGACTACTAATATCATGGGTGGGTGGAACTTTTAGGCTACTCACCCATAGAGTGGGTTGCAGGCGAGTTGTAAAACTGGGCACCAGTGCTACATCACCTACACACTGCCCTGGTACTTCGGAAAAATGTGCTGTTAGGTGATTTAGACATTCTGTCAGAATGTGGCGAGTAGGGGCTTTTCACAGTAACTTCATTGCAGTGTTAATGTAAGCACAACTTGTGAAACTAATATTAATAATCTTTATTGTCACAAGTAGGCTTACATTAACACTGTAGGTTACTGTGAAAAGTCCCGAGTCGCCACATTCAGGCGCCTGTTCGGGTACACAGAAGGAGAATTCAGAATGTCCAAATTACCCAACAGCACGTCTTTCAGGACTTCTGGGAGGAAACCGGAGCACCCGGAGGAAACCCAGGCAGACACAGAGGGCGGGATTCTCAAATCCCGCAGCAGAGTGTCCACGCCATTGTAAACGCCGTGGCGTTTTACGACGGCGTGAACGGGCCGCTCCCACGACTAATTCTGGCCCCTCCAGGGGGCCAGCACGGTGCTGGAGCGGTTCGCGCCACTCCAACTGCAGATCCCAGCGCAAACTGTGCGCCACAGGATCCACGCATGCGCAGTTGCGCCAGCGCCAACGAGGACATGCGCAATAGCACCAGCGCCAACGTGCGCATGTGCAGTGGCCTCCTTCAACGCGCCGGCCCCGACGCAACATGGCACAGGACTACAGGGGCCGGCGCGTAGGAAAGGAGGCCCCCAGCCACAGAGGCCGGCCCGCAGATCGCTGGGCCCCGATTGCGGGCCAGGCCACATTGGATGCCCCCCTGGGGTCGGACGCCCCTTCCTCCCTCCCCCCCCACCCCCCACCCAAAGGCCACCACCCGACCCTTACAGGCTGTGGTAGTCACCACTGTTGCATTGTATATACTACATATGAGGGTATTACGGTAAGACCCCTGTACTACAGGGGCAGATCCCTGCCTGCTGGCTCCACCCTATAGGCGGAGTATAAATGTGTGGGCTCTCCGAGCTGCAGCCATTTCGGCAGCAGCTGCGGGAGGCTCCACATCTCTGCGTAATAAAGCCTCGATTACTCTCTACTCTCGTCTCATCATAATTGATAGTGCATCACAGGCCGAGGTCCCGCCGGCCCAGAGCAGGTTAGAATGGCGCCGGAAGGACTCGGCTCTTTTCTTACGGCCGCGCGTCCCATACAGGCCGGAGAATCGGTGGGCCGGGTAGAGCGGCCCGCGACCGGTGCCGTGCCAGGCACGCCGGTGCTCTGTGGAGAATCGCGTGCCGGCGTCGGAGCGGCGTGGCACGATTCGCGTGGCCCGTCGGCGATTCTCCGACCCAGCGCGGGGTCAGAGATTCCCGCCCAGGGAGAACGTACAGACTCCGCATAGACAGTGACCCAAGCCGGGAATCGAACCTGGGACGCTGGCACGGTGAAGCAACGGTGCTAACCACTGTGATAAAGATTACTATTATTATTATTTTGCCAGCAGTGAGGGAAGCCTCAGTTGCAGCTCGCTCACTGGGGGCTAATTGAAGCCCCTACCTGACTCACTAATGGCCACTTACAGGCCTCTTCTCACTATTGCATGTCTTTCAGCAGTGGAGAGTGCCTGGACCACGAGGTGAGGCCACGGTTGTCAGGTTGGAGAGATGGGGACGCGTGCTGCAAGGAGCTCTGGGCTCAATGGATACTTCCCCCCCCCCCCCAAATAAAGATGCTTCCCTCCCCCCACCACCACCACTCCCCCTCCCACCCCACCCCAACCCCCTCCACCCCCAGCTCCTGAACCCATTCTCCACTCCCTTGCCAGGCCCGACCAGCATGCACACACACCACCCTCTCCAGTGGAACCCCGGGTTTACAGAATCACAAAATAAAACAGTGTAGAAAAGACCTTCTTCGGCTCATCGAGTCTGCACCGCCGCATGAAAGGCACCTGATCTGTCAATCCTAATCCTATTTGCCAGCACTTGGCCCATGGCCTCGAATATTAAGACGTACCAAGTATGCGTCCAGGTACTTTTTAAAGGATGCGGGGCAATCCACCTCGACCACTCTCCCAGGCAGTGCATTCCAGACCATCACTACCTCTGGGTTGAAAAGCTTTTCTCAAATCCCCCCTCAATCTTCCGCCCCTCACCTTGAACTTGTGTCCCCTCGTAACTGGCCCTTCAACTAAGGGAAACAGCTGCTCACTATCCACTCTGTCCATGCCCCTCATAATCTTGTATATCTTGATCAGGTTGCCCCTCTGCTCCAGCGAAAACAACCCAAGCCTAGCCAACCTCTCTTCATAACTTAAATGTTCCATCCCAGACAACATCCTGGTGAAACGCCACTGCACCCCCGCCAGTGCAATCACATCCTTCCATAACCTGGCAACCAGAACTGCACACAATTTATCTGGAGGTCAACCCCATAGCTCCTCTTTACTGCAGTCTGAGCAGTGGTCACTGCTCCCAGTTACGCTGATGGGGCAAGAGAATTGCCGACCATCCAATGGGGGCGGAAATCCTGTTCAGAGCCAATTAAATGCCTGACAACTGTAAAACTGGCTCGGGGTGACCCAGCCAAGCCATGACGAACTTGCCCATGACGTTTTTGAGGCCACCGCCTCCACAAGAAAATGCTCCCCCCCCCCACGGCCCACAATATGAGGAGACGCCAATTCAGTAAAATGTTTGCATCATTAGAGCACCGTGACAGGGAAAAGCATGTAAAGAACGTGCAGTTGTATTGATTGAATACGCACCAAAGTAAAATGTTACTGCTTCCTTCAAGCTTCTATTACTTAAATTTATGAGGTAGTTGAGCCAATAATACTAAACGTCATATACTGATAAGCATCCATACTGTATTACAACCCAACACAGCAGTCATTAAAAGTCACTTACAAAAGAAGATTTACAGCTGGAAGGAAGCCCAGTTTAAACAGGGTGTTAATGCAACCTGAGGTGGCAAGGAAACAGGTTTTATGTCTGATATTCTCCCATCTGGTGAGTTTCAAATTTTTACCAGGTGCCTCAAGGCTACAGTGCCCAGAGGGAGGGAGATAAAGTCAAAATGAAGTCCAGTCAAGCTACTCTCCTGTTACTCCTAATGACTAGTTTGGGAGTAGCATTCCCAATGGCTGGAAATTCAAAGCTCACCGAGTACCAGTATTTTTAATTGCATGGGAATGCCAAAATCAGTATTCCAGAAAAGTGCCGGATTCCACTCAATATAATGAAAGGAAGGGCAAAAGACTGTCACATATGCCTGAATGGGTCTTTTCCAGCCTGGAGGCCTGACACCATACACATTCCCATTTGAAAAGTTGGAATTAATGCCATTTTTTAAAAAATTGACAGGGTGAAATCATGGACCACATATTATTGTACAAGCTTGGGAGCACTTTTCTATGAAAGAGTCTCTGGCTGGTATTTTAACCAAAGCACTAAACACAAGACAAAAGTTACAACTGCATTGTAATATTGCAACAAGGTCCATGGGATGAGGTACAGAAAACATTGAAAGCAAAATCCCCCGTCTTCTTTATGAAAACATGTCAGCATTTGATGGTTCTGATTAATGCCATAGTGAAATGTGTTTAAACTCTTGTAATGCAACATGGAAAAGCATGAATATCAATGTTCAGATGATGTTTTAATTGACTGAGCTGTGCTCTTAAGGGTTACGTCATCTGAACCTCCAATTAGTGCGGTGCCTTTGTTAGGCTTGCTCTCCAGCACTGTATACATTACAATTGTTATTACATTTGGCTACGGTCCATTCCCATCATATCATAAAATGTCTTTATAAAGTACTTGCTCACCCAATTAAACCCATGAAGCATTTTGCAAAAAGACTTGCAAATAAAAAAGAGTAAAGTAGCAGCTTATTATCATTCAAAATGTTTCTGACTTGAAAGTCTGTATTCCACAGGAATATATATGTTAACTATTCTTATTTCAAATCTGTAATTAAAAAAAGATGAGTATTTAATGTAATCTGTTAACTCTTTAATGGAAATGCTGTCCTGTAGTTACTCGTTGGATATCCACAGGCTTGATTTAAGCAGAAGCTAGTACCGTTAGCCAGTGTACCAGTCCCCTCACCCCATTCTACCCCGGGTCATTCTCTCGAAGGCAAGTTGGGGGAAGATTTGCAGGGATACCCCCCCCCCCCCCCCCCCCCCCCCCCCGCCTGTATGCAGCAGGTAGCCAATTTAACTAATCAATACTCACTGACGGCCAATTGAAAAGCCGACTGGAATTTTCCCCAGATAAAGTGTCCATGAAACTTGTCGATTGTTTTAAAAACCCATCTGGTTCACTAATATCCTTCAGGGAAAGAAATCGGTCACCCTTACCTGGTCTGACCTATATGTGGTTCCAGATCCACCGCCATGTGGTTGACTTTTAAAAGCCCTCAGGGATGGGCAATAAATGTGTTGGGAGCAGTTCAGTGGGTCTTAATAAGATATTCATCAGCCTAGGTGGTGCAACAGTAAGTATTAATTAACTACTTGAATTAATTAACTGCTGGAGGTCTGCACAGTGGTTAGCACTGCTGCCTCACAGCGCCAGGGACCTGGGTTCAATTCCGACCTCGGGTGACTGTCTGTGTGGAGTTTGCACGTTCTCCCCGTCTCTGCGTGGGTTTCCTCCGGTTGCTCCGGTTTCCTCACACAGTCTAAGATGTGCAGGTCAGGTAGATTGGCCATGCTAGATTGCCCCTTAGTTTCCAGGGATGTCCAGGTTGAGTGGGTCTGTGGGTTTAGGGCGGGGGAGTGGGCCTAGGCAGGATGCTCTTTCAGAGGGTTGGGGTAGACTCAATGGGCTGAATGGCCTCCTTCTGTACTGTATAATTCTATAAAATATACAACACACGGCTGGGGGATCGGAGAATCCAACCCATGGTCTCACCTATGCTCTACATGACTGAAGCATAACATCCTTACTTATATGTTCAATTCCTCTCGTAATAAATTATGGCATTCCATTAGCATTCCTAATTATTGTGCTTCTTGCATTCCTACTTTTTGTGACTCATGTACTAGAAAATCGAGAGCATTCCCCACATCGGAATTCTGCAATCATTCGCCATTTACGTAACACTTATTCTTCCTACTAAAGTGAACAACATCACATTTTCCCACATTATACTCCATCTGCCAGATTTTTTGCCCCATCAGTCAACTTATCCATATCCATTTGCAATCCCTTTATGTCCTCTTCACAATATACTTTCCTACCTATCTCTAAACTCATCTGCAAATTTAGCTACCTTGCCTTTGCTCCACCCCCATCTAAGTCATTGATATAAATTGTAAAAAGTTTAGCCCCAGCAGAGACCCCCGTGGGGCTCCACTCGTCACATTCTGCAAATCAGACAAAGACCCGATTATGCGTGCTCCCTTGTTTTTTTCCAACCAGCCAATCTTCTATCATGCCAATGTGTTACCCACTGCACCATGAGCTTTTATTTTCTGTAATGATCTTTGATGTGACACCATATTAAATGCCTCCGGAAATCTAAATGTAGTACATGTCCAGGGCATGTTACCCCATCAAATAACTCCAAGAAATTCACAAACATGATTTCCCTTTCACAAAACCATGCTGGTTCTTCCTGATTACCTTGGGTTTTTCTAACTGGCGAGCTATAACCTCCTTAATGATCAATTCTGGCACCTTCCCAGGACAGACATCAAACTACCTGGCCGATATTTTCCTGCTTTTTGCCTCCCTCCCTTCTTAAATAGAGGAGTCACATTTGTTACTTTCTAGTCATGGTAGAATCACGGTAATGTTATGGTATAGAAGGAGGCTTTTGGACACATGTCTACACTTCTCTACAAGTGAATGTAGAATCATACAACACAGAAAGATGCCATTCGGCCCATCGTGTATGCACAGGCCATCCCATTTTCCAGCACATGGTCCATCACCTTGTATGCTATGATGTTCCAAGTACTCATCCAAATACTTCTTAAATGTTGTGTAGAAACAAGTTTCTCCGAAGCGATACACCTACTCCGAAGCGATGGTGCTCCTGAAGGGACATAACGCCCACTGGGTCCCTAATTTTATGGACAAGGCTACCCGCCCACTCATTCAGTCCACAGTTTTCCCCGTGATGGCTGAGGTCCGCCAGGCCTTCAACCACATCAAGGCAAGGTCGCGATGCACGCGGTCGACGAGTCCCTCCCCTTTCAGGTGGAGAGAGATGCATCGGACGTAGCTTTGGCCGCCGCCCTCAACCAGGCGGGCAGGCCCATGGCATTCTTTTCCCGCACCCTCCATTCCTCCGAAATCCGGCACTCCACCATTGAAAAGGAGGCCCAGGCCATTCTGGAAGCTGTACGACATTGGAGGCATTATCTGGCCGGCAGAAGATTCACTCTCCTCACTGACCAACGGTCGGTTGCCTTTATGTTTAATAATACACAAAATGACAAGATCTTGAGGTGGAGGATCGAGCTCTCCACCTATAATTACGAGATTTTGTATCGCCCGGGGAAGCTCAACGAGCACCCTGATGCCCTATCCCACGGTACATGTGCCAGTGCATAAGTGGACCGACTCCAGGTTCTCCACTATGACCTCTGCCACCCGGGGGTCACCCAGCTCTTCCATTTCATCAAGGCCCGCAACCTGCCCTACTCCATTGAGAGGTCAGGACCATCACCAGGGACTGCCAAGTCTGCGCAGAGTGCAGGCCGCACTTCTACCGGCCAGATAGAGGGCACCTGGTGAAGGCCTCCCGCCCCTTTGAACACCTCAGTCTGGACTTCAAAGGGCCCCTCAAATCCACCGACCGCAACACGTATTTCCTGAATGTGATTGATGAGTACCCCCGGTTCCCTTTCGCCATCCCATGCCCCGATATGACTTCTGCCACAGTAATCAAAGCCCTGAACAGCATCTTCACTCTGTTCAGTTTCCCCACCTATATCCAAAGTGATCAGGGATCCTTTTTCATGAGCGATGAGCTGCGTCAGTTTCTGCCCAGCAAGGGCATCGCCTCGAGCAGGACGACCAGCTACAGCCCCCGGGGAAACGGGCAGGTGGAGAGGGAGAAGGGGACGGTCTGGAAGGCCATCCTGCTAGCTCTGAGGTCTAAAATTCTCTAGGTCTCCCGCTGGCAGGAGGTCCTACCCGACGCGCTCCTGTCCATCCGCCTTCCCCAGGAAGTCCACCTCTGGGGTCTTGCTCCCAACATGGTTGACAGTTCCTGGACCCGTCCTCCTCCGGAAGCATGTGCAAACCCATAAGTTGGACCCCTGGGTCGAAAAGTCCACCTTTTACATGCAAACCCGCAGTACGCCTACATGGCACACCCCGACGGGCGCCAGGACACAGTCTCCCTCCGGGACCTGACACCCACTAGATCCCCACCCACAATCCCCAACCTGACCCCCCCCCCCCCCCCCCCCCGGTTACCTCATTCACCATTGCGCCACTCACCCTCCCCCCCAGCGAATCTCACCACAGCCCCCACCCCAGCAGGATCCGTCCTCCCACTGGATCCACTCAGGGGTGACGAAGATGAGGACAACACGCTTCTGGAGTCGCAGGTGTCCACGTCGGCACCCACATCACCACCAGGACTGAGGCGATCGCAGAGGAGGGTCAAGGCTCCAGACAGACTTAACTTGTAATGTTTCCACCACCCCCGCCAGACTCTTTTTTTTTAACAGGGGGTGAATGTGGTAGTCACCAGTAGTGGCATATTATATATATTACGGCACTGCCCGTATATTAGAGGTACAAGGGTAAATCCCTGCCTGCTGGCTCCGCCCAGTAGGCGGCGTATAACTGTGTGAGCTCTTCTGTGCTGCAGCCATTCTGGTTCCAGCTACAGGAGGCACAACATCTTGCTCAATAAAGCCTCGATTGTTCCACTATTCTCGTCTTTGTGGTAAGTGATGGTGCATCAATGCCCAGCACCTCCACTCTCTGGGGCGGGTCCAGGTTGGCAACCGGCACCTCCTCCTTCTCATTGGTGCCCTTAGGGCCCTGAGGTCCATCTTAGGACAAAGGGGCAGATGGTTCGGGCCCCGGCTGCCCCTGCACCACCTGGCTCTGCCAGCCCTGGCGATTCCCCATGGTCTCCACCATTGTGTCAACGCCCTCAGCCATTCCCACCTGCGACTGGGACAAGCTCCGCAATGCCTCGGCCATTTCCACCTGAGAGTCAGACTTATCCCGCACCACCCTGACCCCATGTTCTATAACTGCCTTACTAAACCCTGCAACCACCCTCTCTTCCTTATCAACCCAGCGGAATTAGCTTTACATATCATGGAAAGATAGAATTATTGGCTGTTAAAGTATGTTATGATGTGGAGATGCCGGCGCTGGACTGGGGTGAGCACAGTAAGAAGTCTTACAACACCAGGTTAAAGTCCAACAGGTTTGTTTCAAACACGAGCTTTCGGAGCACAGCTCCTTCCTCAGGTGAATCTGAGGAAGGAGCTGCGCTCCGAAAGCTCGTGTTTGAAACAAACCTGTTGGACTTTAACCTGGTGTTGTAAGACTTCTTAAAGTATGTTAAGTGAACAATAAGCGCACAGTAGCACAGTAGTTAGCACTGTTGCTTCACAGCGGCAGATTCCCAGGTTCGATTCCCGGCTTGTGTCACTGTCTGTGTGGAGTTTGCACGTTTTCCCCGTGTCTGCGTGGATTTCCTCCGGGTGCTTCGGTTTCCTCCCACAAATCCCGAAAGACGTGCTTGTTAGGTGAATTGGACATTCTGACTTTTCCCTCAGTGTACCCGAACAGGCGCCGGAGTGTGGCATCAAGGGGCTTTTCACAGTAACTTCATTGCAGAAGCCTACTTCTGACAATAAAGATTATTTTTTTAAAAGGAACCCCATCAAGGTCGGCCTGGTGCTGGGTGACATCCCCCAGCAAGGCAGACATACTGTCGAGACCCTCAGCCATGACGGTCACTGACTGCACGACGCCTTGGACACCTTCACTCATGGTGCCGCCACTGTGTCCTAGGCAGCACTGGCTGTCTTGTGGCGCACCCTCCAGCACCCTCGGGGGAACAGGACATCCTTTCTGGCCTCCACTGTGTCCAGCAGCGTCCCCGGTCAGCAGCCCCGAATTTTGGAGCTGGCTGAGGTTGGCTGAGTAAGTGCAGCTTAAGTGCTGCTCCACGTTATTAGCGGGGGGCTGGCGAACGCGGTACCGGTGAATCAGCTGGTGAGCTGGCATTCGGGGCAGGAAGCCCGTGAGGCCTCGTTAAGTGGACCAATCAAAGTTGAATAGCGTTGCCGGCCTCGCTGGGCCAAGCGCCAGGAAACTCGCGACAATTCAAGCACTTGGAAATGTTTCTGCAGAATCGCGCCCATCTTATGCAACTCCACCCCATTGGCTTTTCAAAGAGTGCCTTGAGGAATTCTTTGTCCAGGTTGCTCAAGATTAAAAGGCCTATCTAACTATGTAGGTATAAAACTAAATGTAACTTGGCAACCATTTTAATTGGCTTCAGTCCTTAAACTCATTAGAATTGCAGTGCATTTAACATTGAACATTGCATCTTCAAAAATGCGCATTACCTTACTGTTAGCTTCGTTCGACGTATAGCAGAGTAGGCGAGGTGAAACAGTTTCACTTGATGAATGTCCATGGGAAGTGAAAATGCCGGCCTTGAACAGGCTGCTGTAAAGACATTGAAGAATTTACTGTTCGGGAACTGAGAAGGGGATTTGCTGCTGAACACAAATAAAGCCAAAAGGATTTGTGACTTTTACCCGAGAAAGGCGAACAAGTTGAAATCCCGTATGGCCTCTGTAATATTAACAAATCTGTTTCAAATGCATTTCTGCATAACATAGACTTGAGTGGGCTGTCACTGAAATTGCAAACAATGAAGGTTCAGGAATATATGTCAACGCAAATGTCGCCAACATTGCACATTGTTTCCAACCCCATATATCTACCTAGACCTCAAAACAAATTTTCAGTGACTCAAAACACACTTTTTAAATGACCCAGTTTGGCCGCCTGAACGACTATTATTTTTCGTGCAGCGTCAGGACGATTCTTTCTCATGTTAATAAAATGAATTGCCTTGACTTATTAAGTTCCCCCTCACAACTGCGGCAACACATTCTGCCCGATTACTCTCGTTCTTTAGGCTCCCACTGTGCTAGACAACGTGCACAGCTGCCTGCTTCCTGGCCAACGTCCCACTCTGGAAGCCTTTGTTTGCACTGGTCTTTTTTTTTAAAGCATTGGTGACATGCTGGGATTTTTGTTTGCTGCGAAGCGAATGGAAAACCCAACACTTGTGCCTTACCTGAACTTTTCACGTGGTTTTCCCAGCTGGCCCCACCTGTCGGGCAGCTGGTAAATGTAGCCGTGCCCATTCTCAGTCCAGATGATTATTTTGTTTGCAGCCAACACCTCCCCACCAGCCCACTGGTGACCATTACTGCTGTTCACAAAGCACAGCAGTGAAAAGTCACAATAATCAAAAACCTGCAGGAGGGCACAAAGAAAATAAGACGTTCACAAGGAAAAACATATAAAAACAGCATCTTTATAGCGCCTATAATATTGTAAAACATCCCATGACACTTCACAGCAGCATAAGCAGACAAACATGGGCAGCGAGCCAAAGCAGTAAATGGTGGTATATTGGTAATATCAATGGATAGGATCCCACAGGAATAGGGTAATGCTCTGCAGATAACCAATATGGCAGCTAGTGGAATTTAAATTCAATTAATAAAATCGAGAATTGAAAGCTAATTTCAGAGGTGGTGACTATGAAACTATCATCAATTTTTGTAAAAACCCGTGTCATTTTGGGAAGGGAAACTCCCATCGTTACCCGGTCTGGTCTACATGTGACTCCAGATCCTCAGCAATGGGGTTGACTCTCAACTGCCCCCTGCGATAGCCTAGCACGCCACTCAATACAAGGGAAATTAGGTGATGGGAAATAAATGCTAAACTTGCCAGTGCTGTCCACAATCCACGAAACAATAAAACATAAATTAGGACAGGTGACTGAAAGATCGGCCAAAGGGATAGGTTTGAAGGACAGGGAGCTTTCGGAGGGAATTTCCACAGTTTGGGGTCAAGGCAGCTGAAGGCACAGTTGACTATGGCAGAACGAAGGATGTGGGAATGCACCACAGGCCAGGAATTGTCGGCGCAAATCTCTATTCCTGAGACAAGTGCTGACCCCGGGGCAGAATTCGGTGACTTCCACAACAGCAAAACTGGGGCCGCACCCGGACGGATTCAGCAACCCGTGGAGGGACTAGCACCAATACCACGTGGAATACAATTGATTCCAATGAGAAATGGTGCGGGATTTGCCGGGTCCGTGATTGACACACAGGAGGCTGACAAGCTGCAGCCGCATATCCATATTACACACCCCTACACACACTCATCCCAGCCAACAAGATAGCACTGGTTGAACTGGAGCAAACCCATCCCGCTTGGGGGCAATACCCTTACGACCTGTGGCCCTAAGTTCACAGCGGGCAGTCAGCGGCATGTGCAGCTGCATGGCTGCCATGCAGGCTGCGGCCATGGCATTCCGTTTCCGTCCACCCGGACCCACTGCCCACCTCCTGGCCGCACACCACGACAGCCCTGGCAGAAGCCCCCTGGCCAGCAGCACGACTGTCAGCAAACTATGGCAATGTTGGACACTCTCCGTACCCCCCCCCCCTTTCTCTCCCTCACCAGCCACAGCACCTGTCCACGATTTTCAAAGGCCCAAGGGAACTTTGCCGTCGGTAATTCGCCCCAGTGGAGGTGGAGTATCCCGGAGGCCCCGAAGAATACCGAGTCAGGCCTGCTAATGATATGCCAATGGTGTTTACTGGACGTGCGTTCTGGAATGCATTGACGGTGATGTCGCAGCGACGGAGAATTGCGATTTGGCACGAAACCGGCGCCTGCCATGATTTCACCATCAAAACCGATTCTCCGCCCAATCACATTTCCTGATTTTAGCCTCGGCCGACGGAGAATCCCACCCAGTGGCTATGCAAAATTCTTTGAGAACGCAACAAGTAGGATGGATAAAGGGGGACCAGTAGACATAGTTAACTTGAATTTCCAAAGGCATTCAATAAGGTGGTGCCAAATAAAAAGGTTATTAGAGAAGATAAGAGCTCATGGTCAGCATGGATAGAAGATTGGCTAACTAACTGGAAACACAGATTCAGGATGAGTGGGTAATTTTAAGGTTGGGAAACTGTAACTAGTAGGGTGCCAGAGGGATCAGTGCTGGGATGCCATTTATTTGCAATCTATATTAATGGTTTGGGTAAGGACTGACTGTACTTTATCCAAACGGCTGATGACACAAAGTTAGGCCGGAAAGTAAGTGGGAGATGGGTACAAAGAGATGACAAAGGAATACAGGTATATTGGTCAAACTCTTCCATTCTGTGTACAACGTGGAAGTGAGAGCGGTTCATGCTGGGGGCAGGTTTTCAATGTGCATTGGCGAGGAGCTAATTGATTTTCAAGGTGGGGCGGACAGGAAGCTGCTGTCCCCGTCATTATCCTCGTCGCTGTGTCATCTGGTCGAATGCCGGAATGCCATATCTAAAAGACACCCAGACAGACATTCGCTCGCTGCAAGCCAGGGATCTGGACTATGCCTCAACCAGATTATGGCCGAGCATACTTCATGTGCCCCTGCAGTTTAGCGAAGCCTCCCTGCAGGTCCTCCTCCATGCCACCCAGGGAGGCAGGAGGAGCTGTTTCACCGGATGGCTGCAGGAGGGCCTCTTGCCTGACCAGAAGGAGCCAATTAGAAGAAGCCAATTTAATTAGACTTTCTTGAGTCAGAGAAAGAGTAAGTTTATTAGTTACTAAAACCAGTGAATAATAAAAAAGCAACACACACATACAGATCAGAAATGATAAGTTAAGTGTCCAAGTAAAAGTTTAAAACAATATACTAATCAATCCTTGACTTTTCTGTGAGCAGAGATGGTGGTATGGTGCAGCCGTTAAGTTAGGTGATTCCAATAGAGCTGACTTTGGGAGTTTAGCAGTTAGTTTGGAGACATTGGGTTATTCAGGATGGTTGAAAGACTGTCCTATTTCCTTTAGCCTGTGACTTTTGCTGACCCCTGTCTGCATCAACGGAGAAAGAGAGACAGACAAATAGACAGACACACACACACACACACACAGACAGAGACAGATACACGGAGACAGATTTTGCCTGCTGGTCTTTACAAGGGTGACTGATTACTTCTTATTTCTTTGTCACTCAGACACCAGCACACCATCACACACAGATCTGGTCTGAGCTAGCTGGGGTGCACGGTGGTGCAGTGGTTAGCATTGCTGCCTACGGCGCTGAAGATCCAGGTTCAATCCCGGCCCCGCGTCACTGTCCGTGTGGGCTTTGCACATTCTCCCCGTGTCTGCATGGGTTTCACCCCCACAACCCAAAGATGTGCAGGGTAGGTGGATTGGCCACGCTAAATTGCCCCTTAATTGGAAAAAAAATAATTGGGTTTTATTTATTTTTTAAAAACCTTGGAAGGGAAAAGAAATCAAACACGTATTTTGTCCAGAATCCATTTTCTTTCTTTCAACTCAGCCCATTCCACATTCTGAGTTATAACTTGGCAGGAGATGGATTTTGGATACCTGCTGAGATGTGCCAATCAGTCTTCATTGTCTCCCCAAACACAAGGGATTAACGTTCAGTCTTTTGCATTTCTTCCTTTCCTTTCAAGTGTCTCTGCCTGAAGAATACCTTGATGACCTTTTGATGCGGCACTCCGTGTTCTCTCAGGACTAGTCAGTCAAGTATAATCCGCGTAGTGGTTGTCGTGATATGCATCACTGTACATATACAAGGGGTTATGGTAAATACACTACAACTAAGTAACCACGAGAGGGTGCACCAGAGATATATACATAGACAAACAGGAAGTAGTCTCTCTCTCTTCGCAGGAACGGCAGCTGGTGAGCAGGACACAGACCTGGAACTCAGATGTGGCATAGTATAAGCACTGGAGAGAGAACAAACTCATAGAAATAAAGCATCTTCTTCAACTGTAAGACTACGAGCTTTATTCAGACACAAGGAATAATACATGGTACCAGGACCAGGTGACTTCAGAACACTTGCTAGAAAAGTTACACAAGATGCAGACAAAGCACGATCGAAAACAGAAGAAAACACGGACGTGGGGAGACTTCGCTGAGTCGATGCAACTCGTCGGAACTCCACCGCAGCTAAAAACAACCAATAATTTAAGTCATAGATGGAAAATCTTGAAACAAACGTTCGAACTGTATATCGTACCTAATGAGTTGAGCGCGGCCTCAGAAGAAATGAAAATAA
The DNA here is from genome assembly GCF_902713615.1 of Scyliorhinus canicula. NCBI lineage: Eukaryota > Metazoa > Chordata > Chondrichthyes > Carcharhiniformes > Scyliorhinidae > Scyliorhinus > Scyliorhinus canicula. Next base: position 26,109,476 of record NC_052157.1, read on the forward strand.
CACTTCTCCTAGTAGGATATGAAGCTACAGAAATCTATAACTGCTTTAATTACTTGAAAGATGAAGTAACACTGAAAGAATTTGAAGATTACTCTAACACCAGTAACAATGCTGGTTTAAGACATTCAATGCTCAGAGACCAAATTGCACAGGGAATGAGTGTTGTGAAACGCAAACAATCATCAGAACAGAAAGGTTTAATGTTGGTAATCGCGATTGACAAGTGCAGATCGCAAGAAAAAAAAACTAAGTTTTTAACAAGAAAAAATGCAAAAATGTTCTTTTCCACGGATCAGAAGAAGTTAAAATGGCGTCTGAGCACATTTTAACCTGCCCGGGGAAAAAAAGACGCAAATCTGGGTCTGCGCATGTGCAGGATATGGCAACCGCGCATGCGCAATTGAAAAAAGACGTTTTGGGGACAAATCGATCTGCACATGCGCAAGCCGGGCATGCGCAGTTGAACAAAAAGAGTGCACAGTAAAGGAAAATCAATTTGCGCATGCTCACTTAAAGGGGAAATGTCCAAAAATTGCAAATAAGAGTTTTATAGCTACAAAACACAATTATTTCACCTCGAAAGACAAAACAATGCCTGAACTTCTACCAGACGTTGAAAATAACCTCTGCAGCACCCTGGAACAAGCAGTTTGCACCACCCAAAGTGAAGAGCACAATGACAAATCCGAAACAAAAGACGATGATTTGTTTATCAAAGAATACTACTCAGACATGGCTGAGTTATTTGGATATGATGATCATAAAAGCATCAGCGCCACGGTTGAAAAGCTTAACACGATTCTACGCATGGTAGATGAATCCAACACCATGATGCAATGGCAGATCGTTGATACATTGGATGACAGCAACCTGTCAGATACCAAGAATAAAACAATGCCACACAGCGAGTACTGAACGACTCTGTTGAGAGAGCACAGATCAACTCCACAGAGAGACCACTGCACAACTCCACACAGAGAGCGATGAAAGACTTCACGCAGAGAGCAACACAAGCCTCCACAGAGAGCTCATTGACAGACTTCAAAATGGAAGCAACTCAAAACTCCATAGCGAAGTCCATGCATGAACAAGACCATGAAGGTCTATCAACCTTATCTGAGCAACCAGCAGGAGACTATAAAAGTCTATCCAGCTCATTTAACCAACAAGAAGATACTGAATGTCTACCCACTGTATGTGAGACAATGACGAAGAAATCACAATTCCCATACAAAATGTGCAAGATTACAGCGAGACTGACAGATCTCAGCTCGTATGTACAGAAGCACTCAACAATCAAAGCGAAACTACTCTTGAGTCCAGTGAGACCACGTTTGACTCCAGAAGAGGGGTATCAAGAAACCAAAGATGATTCAAGTGAACCAGAAATAACTCCAGAAGAAGAGCACCAACGAATAAAAGAGGAATCACATCAACCACAAATGACTGATGTCACCAAGTTCACTGCAACATCCGGTCATTCTCACAATCCTCAAGAAGAAACGCTCAATGAAGCATCTGATACCACAAAGGACACTGCCACAAATAACTTTGAGAATTACACGAATTATCCACACGGAACAGTCATTGAGCGCAACAGGAACAGCAAAAACCACAAGAAGCACAACAGAAACAAGAACAAAAACAGCAACAAAAAAAACAAGAAGCACAACAAAAACTACAAGCACAACAACAAAAACTACAAGCACGACAACAAAAACTACAAGAACAACAAAAACAACAAAAAGAAGCCTAACAAAGGCAACAACAGCAACAAGCATGAAAAAAACAACAAGAACAACGGAAACAACAAAGACAGAAACGACAAAAACAACAACAATGAAACAACTTGTACGACATGGTACAACTCTGCACATGAAGGACAATGTAACAGCACAGCTCAAACCATGTCAACAGTACAAACATACCATGGCATGACAACAAATCTCACAAATTCACATTTGCTCCACTACAAACAAGCAAACCAGCTTTCAAGGCAGTTGACATACATAATCAATACTGCAAGCACAGGAAAAAGTCCAGGTCAGACAACAAAGATGACATACAGAAGCAATACCACAAACACAGAAAAAAGTCCAGGTCAGACAACAAAGGTGACATACAGAATCGCTACCACAAGCATAGAAAAAGTCTAAATCAGACAACAAAGTGATTCGACCATTCAAACACCTCATGATGACTTCTTGGTTACTTAAACACAAGAACATTGACAACATTCACAAAGAAATGACTACATCAACATCACCACTTCAACAACAGAAGAAGAAAGCAACTCAACCGTACAAATTCATAAAGTTTGGACTCATAATTTTTTAAAATTAAAAATGGACTCATAAATATTAATTGGCTTTGTATAATCATCAATATCATCACAACTTGTGCATATCATCATTTATCTACCTGTGTTGTACAATTTTCTTCACCAAAGTACAGAAAATATGTAAAAGAAAAAAGGGGGGATGTTGTGATATGCATCACTGTATATGCACAACGGGTTAAGGTAAATACACTACAACTAAGTAACCACTAGAGGGAGCACCAGAGATGTATATATACATAGCCAAACAGGAAGTAGTCTCTCTCTCTTCACAGGAACAGCAGCTGGTGAACAGGACACAGACAGGCAGCTCAGATGTGACATAGTATAAGCGCTGGCGAACAAACTCATAGAAATAAAGCATCTCCTTCAACTATAAGACTAGGGGCTTTATTCAGACACAAGGAATAATAGTGGTTACTGCACATTACTTTGCTCAATGCCTTTGCTTTGTATTTCTTTTAAAAACATACACCTTCCTTAAAAAACTCAAAAAGTCCACAAGTAATTCAGGGCTGTAATCCATTGTTGTGACAACATGGATGTCAGACAGGGGTTTGCAGGAATCAGCAGTAGATGGGACACGTGCACTGAAATGAAAAAAAAAATGAAAATCGCTTATTGTCACGAGTAGGCTTCAATGAAGTTACTGTGAAAAGCCCCTAGTCGCCACATTCCGGCGCCTGTCCGGGGAGGCTGGTACGGGAATCGAACCGTGCTGCTGGCCTGCTTGGTCTGCTTTAAAAGCCAGCGATTTAGCTGAGTGAGCTAAACCAGCCCCTTGAATGGATGGCAACCACTTCCTGCTCTCAATGTTCTATCAGTTGCAGTACTACCTGCTCATTATTTACTTACTGGGGAGGGCTCAGGAGGTGCCATAGGTGTGCATGTTTCTAAACTTCTTATTGGGATGATAATCAATCCCTCTGGCTTTCTGCACACCAGGAGGGAGCAGGCCAAAACCGCAGGTGGCATTCCGAACATTCGAGTCCGCACCCCTTTCAAAGAGTTGCTGAACTTGCCCAGGAGGAGCAGGACCGTGCCTATGCTGAAGATGATTAGAACTCCTCCAGGATGCCAGTGAGGATGCCTCCAGTCTGCAGTTGTTAGCTATGTCCACAGAGTAACGCATTGCTCTAATTAAGGAGCCTGCTTAGGCATTCACTAACTCTTTCTTTTCTCCATTCCAGGTACCAGAAAGGCGAGAGGCCCAAAAGGGAGACCAGGCACAGAACTAGCCCCAGTTCCAATTCTGAGGATGATGCCTCAGATCCTCAGAGGATGCACCTTCTTGGTGTTCTCCACCGGAGACATGCACCTCGGGGGGTGCACGTTATAGAGTAGGCTCGGGGGTGACAATCTGGTGAGCACACCACTGACATGGGTCCACAGACAGCTGAGGCAAGTGACAGTCAAGCTTTCTGACACCCGGAGGACCATTGGAGACCTGGCCCATACTCAGCCCCATGCAGATGCTGAACCTCTGGACTCGACCATAAGGGACCTGATAGAGATGGAGAAACAGGCAGGGGAACATCAAGCATAGATATCAGCGGCCATGAGTACACTGGATCAAAGGCTGGAGAAGTCCGTCCATGTGTGTAGTTTGTTGTTGCTCCAGCATGCAAGTTATTGGCTGCCTCCATGGAAATAACTTTTCACAGTAACTTCATTGCAGTGTTCATGTAAGTCTACTTGTGACACTAATAAAGATTATTATTATTATTATTATTGAAAGAGTGACAACGGTCTTGGAGACCTAGGTCCAGCAAAATGCACAGTGACTGCCGGATATACGTGTGGGCCTGCAATCCTTTGCTCCAGCCATTGGTGCAGTGCAGCAGTGGCTATGTGAGAGGGGGGCAGGGCACCGTGATCTCCCTCCAGGTGCTCCTTCTCCCCAAGGGGTCATGGAGGTGCCATCACATGCCCACAGGGAAGAGGAACACCAGCCAGGCACCCTGGGGCATCCACCCAGGTCACCCAAGGGGTGCCTTGCCACTTGGCCTCCCCTCTGTCACTGATCCATCCATCCCCTCCAGTTGATCAGGCCGAGGAAGGTGCACCACATCTGAACGGAAGATCCTCAGCAGGCCAGGGCCTTCTAGGCGTCTGGCCACCAGAGGACGTCCAAAGTCATGTCTTGATATTATGAGGCCCTTTGGTCATGGAGCAGACCTGCTGCCATGTGGGCTTCACCATGGAGAGGAGAACACAAACGAGTATGGTTCTAATCCAGGTACCTCAATCATTTGGCTGTCCGTTTAGTTGGCCAATTGTGCTCAGCTAGAACTCCACCCACCTGAAAAGACCCTCCTTCCACTTCGAGGGATTGCAGTTCCTGAGCAAGAGCATTTTAATGAGTCTGCCAATTAAGTGAGTGAGCAAAAATCTAACACATGGTGTATAATGTGGGAAAATGTGAGGTCATCCATTTTGGCAGGAAGAATATAAAAACGGAATATTATTCAAATAGAGAGGGACTACAGAATACTGCAGTACCCAGAGATTTGGGTGCCCTTATATGTGAATCACAATAGGTTAGTATGCAATTACAGCAGGTAATTAAGAAGGCAAATGGAATGTTGGCCTTCATTGCGAAGAGGATGAAGTATAAAAGCATATAAAGTATAAAAGGGTCTTGCTACGAGAATACTGGGGACAATTTTGGTCTCCTTATTTAAGGAACTAAACACAGGTTGGGCATCATTTATCCATAAATCCAAAAACTGAACACATGCCAAAAACCCGCACTTTATTGATTTCATGGCCTTTAGCACAGGAAGTTTAGGTGTGCGATTTAATGGCCGTGTTGTGCTTAAGCAAGAGCGTCTTTGGTCACAAGAGAGGCCAAAATTTAGAACCACGTTGGGCGCCAATCTGACAGCAACCTAACTGGCCCAGCCTGCCCCATTAGCGAAATCAGGATCCCATCGTAACTTGGCGAGAAACTAATAATCACCACTTAAGGACAATCTTTAACGGCCTCCCATTATTCAATGGCACCTCCAGCAAATGGGCACACGGGTACCGATTAATACACCTTTTTAAAAACATAAAGGTGGCGGAAGGGCTGCTGTTGGGATCCGAGGAGGTGAGTAGCCATCCGCTTACCGCGTCCCGTGGCCCTCGATGACCCTGGTGGGCGTCCTCTGGGATCAGAGGGTCCCGACGCAACTGCTGACGGCATATCCCCCGCCGTGCCACTCTGGGTGCTGACTCCGAGACGCGCCACTGTCAGTGGGGTTGGTCACATGGGAGCGGGTGGCCGCCGACTCCACTCCGTAGGGTGGCTCCAGGTTAGCACCCAGCGCCCCCTCCTCCTGGTCGGTGCCCATAGGGCCCTGGGATTCACCTCGGGACAGAGGGGCAGCTGGATCAAGCCTCAGTTGCCCTTGCATCATCTGACTCTGCCAGCCCTGGCCACTCCCCAATGTCTGCGGCACAGTGTCAACGCCCTCGGCGATGCTCCTCAGTGACTGGGACATTCTCTGGAGCGTCCAAGAAATGGTCAACTGCGACTAGAACGTGTCCCCGGCGACCGAGCCATGCTTTACAGCACCTCGGTTACGTCCACCTGAAACTGGAACATGTCCCACAGTGCCTCGGCTATGCCCAATTGGATTAGAAGACCTCCCCTAATGACTGGGACATGCTCTGGAGGGCCTCAGCAATGCCCACCTGAGACTGGGACATGCTCCGCAGCGCCTCATAAAGATCCGCCTGGTACTTGGATACATGACGCTGCGACTGGGACACGCTGTCGAGGCGCTCAGCCATGACCATCACCGACTGAGCCACGCCATGGGCACCTCCGCTCATGCTGCTAACGTCGTGCACCAGGCTCTCCCCTGCGGTTAAAACCCGAGTAGTGTTGACCTCGCTGCCACGTATTGCCGGCGTCACCTCCTGCAACTGCTGGAGAGTCACTGACATCCCCCTCTGAAATACACGGCCACTCCCTATCGGCTGTATCAGCTCCGGGTAAACCTGGTCCAGAGGCTCAGCATCTGACTGGAACTCAGCTGGGTCCTGGGATCCAGCAGACCTCCAACTGCTGCCTCGCCTGGGCATTCCTGCCGCCACCTGATGTGCATCAGAAACTGTGTGGTGCTCACGAGAATGGGTCCCAGAAAAACTGGCGTCAAAAGGCCACAGATTCACAGCCCTGCAGGGGGCTGGCAGGGAGCCATCGTGAAGCTCCCATCTCCAGCTGCAGATACGGCCCCCCGCACCTCCGGGTCAGAGGCTGCGCATGCACCACGCCGGCGGCCGCACCGTGCTGCATGGCAGACTCACACCGTGGAGCTGCACCGCGGAAATAGTGCCCCCGATCGGCTGTGTGCTCGACTTGGACCGCCCGCACAATAAAAGCAAAGTCCCGTATGAGGAACCCCCTGCCCTTCGATCGGCCCACCCCCCGACCATGGCGACCGCGGACCAAGTCCGCAGCTGCCTCGCGAGTTTTCCGATCGGCTGGGACCATGTTAGAAAAACGCCGTCGGGACCTCGGCCGGTCGGGGATGGAGAATAGCGAGGTGGGCCTCAAGCAGTGGCCGCAGGTGGGCGATACGCAGAACGACGTACTTCCCGGGTACGCACTTTTGGGCGCCGGAGAATCGAGGAACCGCTGGCGGTCCCAATCCCATACGTGAAAATGGATTCTCCACCCCGGCGCCAGGTACGATTTCGGCGTCAGGGTGCAGAGAATCCAGCCCAGGGAGTATGGGGGAATGGGAAGTAGGGGGCAGGCAGGGGAGTTGGGAGCCTGCCCCCACAACCCAAAAATGTGAAGAGTAGGTGGATTGGCAACGCTAAATTGCCCCTTAATTGGAATTTGTTTGATTTATTTATTACTCAGTGACACATCTTACTCTTCTAGCCATTTTATTTGCTTCAGACAATAGCTAGCCGAGGCGTAGGCTACTATAATGTAATTATCTACGGTATCCAAAAACCAAAATGATCTGAAATCTAAAATGCGTTTGGCCCTGAGGGTTTTGGATAAAGGATGCTCCTCCAACTGTACTGGAATTCGGTGCAATTGATATGGTTGATTCCTGGGACAAAGGGGTTGGCTTAGAAGGAAAGGTTGAGCCATTGTGTTTCGAAGAATGAGAGATGATCTTGAAACCTAAAAGATTCTGATGGGGAAGACAGGGTAGACGCTGAGAGGATGTGTCCCAGTGCTCATGGGTGAATTAGGGGGCACTGTTTCAAAATAAGGGGCCTCCCATCTAAGACGAGACAAGGAGAACTTTATTCTCTCTGTAGGTCATTCATTTTTTGTCATTCACTCGCCCAAAGAACAGTGGGTCATTGAATACATTCAAGGAAAGTTAGGAAGTGCAGTAGCAGGGTCCGATACATAACGGGTTAATGTGGGACTGACTGACTGACCTAGGCTAGAGTACCATCCAAATTGTGATGCACGAAGGCACATGACCTAGACCGTTGGTCAGTGTGGTGTTGGCCAGAGACGTGCCAAGATCCAGTATGGAGGTAGCTCCTTGCCTTTACCCCTATATGCGTAAACAGTTCATAGTAGTTCATAAAGACTTGCTGTTTACAGAAAACTATGAAGACTTCTTGAACAGGTTAACCTCATTTGGAGCACAGTGAGCAGATCTGGGCACCTCAGCTTAGGGAAGGGTATTTTGGCCTTAGTTCCTACATTTGGTCCTTTTAACATGGGATTTGTATCTTTAATTATGGACTTTATCTGTCAAGTTGCTATTTAAACAAATCGGTAAATCTGGTGGATATGGAAAGGATATTGGAAGGAGTGCAACGTTGGTTTTCAAGGATGATCCCTGGACTTCAAGGGTTAAGTTATGAGGAGAGGTTATACAAATTAAACCTGTCTTCTCTAGAATGTAGAAGGTTAAGAACAAAGAACAGATCGGGGATATGGGCCCCTAGGGGGGGTTCTTTTACAGGCATGGACGGGGACGGGGGTGGAGCTGAAGATGGCGGGGTGGGGTGTGGCAGGGCGAAAGCGCGGGCTTTCCTCTGTTTTCCCGCGCGTGGGGCAGAGGAGGGGGGAGGGGAGGAGTGCGGGGCGTGGCTAGCAATGGCGACCTTTCCCGCGCTGGAGCGGGGCCAGGGAGGAGTGGCAAGGGGGGGGAGGCCCCCCCCGAGCCGGGGGGAGTCGGAGTGTGGCAGGAGCAGCCGGGTCAGCGTGAACCAGCTGACTTACGGGAGTACGATGGAGGGTACATCGCGGCTAGGAGGGGTCCTAGCCTGGGGGGGGGGAGGGGGGTTAGGGAGGGACACCGGGTTGCTGCTGAAAAGACCAGAAACGGGAAGTGGAGGACTGGAGAGGTGGGGGGGGGGGGACATCGCCATGGGGAGCGGGTCAGAAGGGGAGGGTCGACCCGGGGCGAGCAGGGAACAGGACATGGCTAATCGGCAGGGGAAGGGGGCGGGTCGTCCCGCGACCCGGCTGATCACTTGGAACGTGAGGGGGTTGAATGGGCCGGTCAAGAGATCAAGGGTATTCTCACACCTGAAGGGACTGAAGGCTGATGTAGCAATGTTACAGGAGACCCATTTGAAGGTAGTGGACCAGGTTCGCCTGAGAAGGGGGTGGGTGGGACAGGTGTTCCACTCTGGATTGGACGCAAAGAACCGGGGGGTGGCGATTCTGGTGGGAAAGAGGGTGTCATTCGTGGCGGAGGAGGTGGTGGCGGATAAGGAGGGTAGGTATGTGATGGTGAAGGGTAAGCTGCAGGGGGAGAAAGTGGTGATGGTCAACGTATATCCCCCGAACTGGGATGACGCGGGTTTTATGAGGCGCCTATTGGGCCTCATTCCGGGACTGGAGGCAGGGGGCTTGATCATGGGGGGGGACTTTAACACAGTGCTGGACCCCGGGCTAGACAGATCGAGCTCAAGGACCAATAGGAGGCCGGCAGCGGCAGAAGTGCTGAGGGGGTACATGGAGCAGATGGGAGGAGTAGACCCATGGAGGTTTGGTAGGCCGAGGGCGAGGGAGTATTCCTTTTTCTCCCACGTCCATAGAGTGTACTCCAGAATCGATTTCTTTGTGTTGAGCAGGGGGCTGATCCCGAGGGTACGGGAAGCTGAGTACTCGGCCATTGCGATCTCTGATCATGCACCGCATTGGGTGGATGTGGAAATGGGGGAGGCGCGGGACCAGCGCCCGCTGTGGCGGCTGGATGTGGGGCTGTTAGCGGACGACGAGGTGTGTAAAAGGGTCCGGAAGAGCATTGAGAGCTATCTGGACTTGAATGACACGGGTGAGGTGCAGGTGGGGATGGTCTGGGAGGCCCTGAAGGCAGTGATCAGGGGAGAGCTGATCTCCATAAGGGCGCACAGAGAAAGAAAGGAGAGGCAGGAGAGGGAGAGGCTGGTGGGGGAGCTATTGGAAGTGGATAGGAGATATGCGGAGGCACCAGAGGAGGGGCTGCTGGGAGAACGGCGCAGCCTGCAGGTCAAGTTCGACCTGCTGACCACCAGGAAGGCAGAGACGCAGTGGAGAAGGGCACAGGGCGCGGTCTATGAGTATGGGGAAAAGGCGAGCAGGATGCTGGCACACCAGCTTCGCAAACGAGATGCGGCTAGGGAGATTGGGGGAGTGAAGGAGAGGGGCGGGAAGGTAGTGCAGAAGGGGCAAGAAGTGAACGGGGTCTTCAGGGATTTTTACAAGGAGTTGTATCGGTCTGAGCCGCCGACGAGGAGAGGGGGAATGGAGGACTTCCTAAACAAATTGAGGTTCCCAAGGGTTCAGGAGGGGCTGGTAGAAGGGCTGGGGGCGCCAATAGGGCTAGAGGAGCTAGTCAAGGGAATAGGTCAGATGTAAGCGGGGAAGGCGCCGGGGCCAGATGGGTTCCCGGTGGAATTCTATAAGAAAAATGCGGACTTGGTGGGACCGGTACTGGTACGAGCCTTTAATGAGGCGCGAGAGGGGGGGGTTCTGCCCCCGACAATGTCGCAGGCTCTGATCTCCCTGATATTGAAGCGGGATAAAGACCCCGTGCAGTGCGGGTCCTACAGGCCTATCTCGCTTCTGAACGTGGATGCCAAGTTGCTGGCAAAGATCCTGGCAGCTAGAATAGAGGATTGTGTGCCAGGGGTAATCCATGAGGACCAGACGGGGTTCGTGAAGGGGCGGCAGCTCAACACGAACGTGCGGAGATTGCTGAATGTAATTATGATGCCGGCAGTGGAGGGGGAGGCTGAGATAGTGGTAGCGCTGGACGCGGAGAAGGCATTCGATAGGGTGGAGTGGGAGTACCTGTGGGAGACGTTGGAACGGTTTGGGTTTGGGGAAGGGTTTATTAAGTGGGTGAAGTTGCTCTACTCGGCCCCGACGGCGAGTGTAGTGACAAACGGGAGGAGGTCGGAGTATTTCGGGCTCCACCGAGGGACCAGGCAGGGATGTCCCCTATCCCCCCTACTTTTCGCACTGGCGATTGAACCGTTGGCGATGGCACTGAGGGGCTCAGGGGGGTGGAGAGGACTGACTAGGGTAGGGGAGGAACATCGAGTATCGCTGTATGCGGATGATCTACTGCTGTACGTGGCAGACCCAGAAGGGGGAATGCCGGAGATAATGGAACTATTAGCAGAGTTTGGGGACTTTTCGGGGTACAAACTAAATTTGGGCAAAAGCGAGGTTTTTGTGATACACCCGGGGGACCAGGGAGAGGGTATTGGGAGACTCCCCTTCAAGCGAGCAGGAAAGAGCTTTAGGTACTTAGGGGTGCAGGTGGCAAGGAACTGGGGGACCCTCCACAAGTTGAACTTTTCCAGGCTGGTGGAACAGATGGAGGAGGAATTTAAGAGGTGGGACATGGTACCGTTGTCGCTGGCGGGGAGGGTGCAGTCAATCAAAATGACGGTCCTCCCAAGGTTCTTGTTTTTATTTCAGTGCTTGCCCATCTTCCTCCCTAGGGCCTTCTTCAAAAAGGTGACGAGTAGCATCATGAGCTACGTGTGGGCGCATGGCACCCCAAGGGTGAGGAGGGTCTTTTTGGAGCGGAGTAGGGACAGTGGAGGGCTGGCACTGCCCAATCTCTCGGGGTACTACTGGGCGGCAAATGTGTCAATGGTGCGCAAGTGGATGATGGAAGGGGAGGGGGCAGCTTGGAAACGAATGGAGAGGGCGTCCTGTGGCAACACAAGCCTGGGGGCCCTAGTAACGGCACCATGGCCGCTCCCCCCCACGAGGTACACCACGAGCCCGGTGGTGGCGGCCACCCTCAAGATATGGGGGCAGCGGAGGCGACATAGGGGGGAAATGGGAGGTCTGTTGGCGGCGCCAATAAGAGGGAACCATAGATTCATCCCGGGGAACATCGACGGGGGATTTCAGAGCTGGTACAGGGTGGGCATACGGCAGCTGAAGGACCTGTTTATAGAGGGGAGGTTTGCGAGCCTGGGAGGGCTGGAGGAGAAGTTTGAGCTCCCCCCGGGAAACATGTTCAGATATTTACAAGTGAAGGCATTTGCTAGGCGGCAGGTGGAGGGGTTTCCCCTGCTCCCCAGTAAGGGGGCGAGTGATAGGGTGCTCTCGGGGGTCTGGGTCGGAGGGGGGAAGATATCAGACATCTACAAGATAATGCAGGAGGCGGAAGCAGCATCAGGGGAGGAGCTGAAAGCCAAGTGGGAAGGGGAGCTGGGAGAGCAGATAGAAGACGGGACGTGGGCGGATGCACTGGAGAAGGTCAACTCTTCCTCCTCGTGTGCGAGACTGAGCCTCATTCAATTTAAGGTGCTGCATAGAGCTCACATGACGGGGACAAGGATGAGCCGGTTCTTTGGGGGTGAGGACAGGTGTGTCAGATGTCTGGGAAGCCCAGCGAACCATGTGCATATGTTCTGGGCTTGTCCGGTGCTGGAAGGGTTCTGGAAGGGGGTCCAAGGACGGTGTCGAAGGTGGTGGGGTCCAGGGTCAAACCAGGATGGGGGCTTGCGATCTTTGGGGTCGGGGTAGAACCGGGGGTACAGGAGGCTAGGGAGGCCGGAATACTGGCCTTTGCGACCCTAGTGGCTCGACGAAGGATATTAATTCAATGGAAGCACGCGAGGCCTCCAAGCGTTGAAACTTGGATTAACGATATGGCTAGCTATATTCAGCTAGAAAGGATCAAATTTGCCCTGAGAGGGTCGGTACAGGGATTCGCCAGGCGGTGGCAACCTTTCCTTGACTTTTTAGATCAGAGATAGACGTTCGGGGTCGTGGCAGCAGCAACCCGGGGGGGGGGGGGGGGGGGGGGGGGGAGAGGGGAGGGGGGGGGCAGCAAGGGTCGTGGGGGGACATGCACGACTGTAACGCGGGCAAGTCTGCTCGCTGCTCATGTCTGAAACTGTAGGCTGCCTTGTTTGTTAAGGTTGCCTGGGGGGGGGGGGGGGGGGGGGGGGGGGGGGAGGACTGGTGCGCGCGAGAGGGCGGGCGAGGGAGGGACATTTGCCTAGAGGGATTGTGTTGTAAATAATTTAAAAATTAGTAGGGGTAAATGTCTGTATGGAAAAACTCTTTCAATAAAAATTATTTTAAAAAAAAAGAACAAAGAACAAAGAAAATTACAGCACAGGAACAGGCCCTTCGGCCCTCCCAGCCTGCGCCGATCCAGATCCTTTATCTAGACCAGTCTCCTATTTTCCAAGGTCTACTTCCCTCTGTTCCTGCCCGTTCATATACCTGTCTAGATGCCTCTTAAATGATGCTATCGTGCCCGCCTCGACCACCTCCGCTGGTAAAGCGTTCCAGGCACCCACCACCCTCTGCGTAAAAAACTTTCCACGCACGTCTCCCTTAAACTTTCCCCCTCTCGCCTTGAAATCGTGACCCCTTGTAACTGACACCCCCCACTCTTGGGAAAAAGGGGTGACCTGCTCGAAGTCTTCAAGGTATTAACAGAAAAAGACAGAGTAGATTAAGTTGAACTGTTTCCACGGTTGGAGATTCTCGAACTAGGGGGCATAATCAAAACATTAGGGGCAGACCATTCAGGAGAGATGTCAGGAAGCACACAAAGGGTGGTAGAGGTTTGGAGCTCTCTCCCACACACAGCAGTTGAAGCTAGATCAGTTGTTAATTTTAAATCTGAGATAGATAATTTTTTTATGAAGCAAAGATATTAAGGGTTTTGGGCAAAAGCAGGTACATGGAGCTAGGCCACAGAGCAGCCATGATCTCATTGAATGGCAGGACAGGCTTGAGGGGTTGAATGGCCTACTCCTGTTCCTACGTTTCTCTGCTCTATGTTCCTAGGTGCGCTCTGCAATCAACTCCATCCCAACAGAAAAAGATTTGAGCCAGGTGGGCAGGCAGGAAAATGGAGTTGAGGCAAATCAGCCATAATTTTATTGAATGGCGAACATGCTGGAAGGGCCGAATCCTCCTACTTTTTCTTATTTTCTCGGGTGGTTGCAGGTCAGGAGTAGGTTACAAAGATGTGGATAAGCAAGGGCATAGAGGGATTTGAACGTGAATATAAATCTAAAACCAAGGCATCAATATACTCCATTTAATTTGGATGAATGCAATTGCTTTCCATTTGCACCAGATTTACCGATTTGTTTAAATAGCAACTTGACAGATAAAGTCCATAATTAAAGGTACAAATCCCATGTTAAAAGGACCAAATGTAGGATCTAATTGAATTGCCCGGCAAATTAATTATTTACCCCAATATCAATTTTTCAGTACTGCTCAAGATTGAAAGAGAAAGAGCTTCCACCCGCATCGTACCTCAGAACATCCCACAGCATTCACAAAAAGCAAGCTAAAGTACGTATGCGGATGTGGCAGCCAATTTGTGTATGACTAAAGTACAAACAGCAAGAAGATAAATGGCAGTTAAACTGATTTTGGCACTGTGGATTGAGAAGGATGTCAGTCGGGACACTAGAATTCTCTGCTGTTTGTTGATGAGAGCCCTGGGTTCTTAGATATCTTTACAGGTAGACGAGGCCTCAAGTTGAATAAGTCATTCAAAGTACAGCTCCTTGGAAAATACAGTACACTCGGAGTTCTGCAATGAGGTGTCAGCCTAGATTTCTTTTTTAATTTTTCCAATTAAGGGGCAATTTAGCGTGGCCAATCCATCTACCCTGCACATCTTTTAGGTTGTGGGGGGGGGGGGGTCAGACCCATACAGACACGGGTAGAATGTGAAAACTCCACACAGACAGTGACCCAGGGCCGGGATTGAACCCGGTTCTTTGGTGCTCTGAGGCAGCGGTGCTAACCATTGCGCCACCATGCTGCCCATGTCAGCCTAGATATTGTGCTCAAATTCTGGTAAGGAGCTTGAGCCCATAGCCTTCCAAATGAAAGGCCAAATTATTACCAGCTAAGCCAAGCTAATGCCATTATTCATTACACTTTTTTGGCCCTTTTAGTTCAATGTCCCCATACCTTCCAACAGTCGGAGCAAACTACTAATAGTAAGCGTTCGGTATAAGTGCAAAAGCAGACCGCTTGGCAATTAAAGCACTGGAGAGACTTGGATTCTGCTTCAAAAACGTTCTCCCTCGCCTGCAAAATATCAAAGTAATATTAGAACAGACAATGAAGAATCTGTATTGCAATAGAAAGCTGAATTTCTACAATTTTAGGGGCCTTTCATACAATGAACTGACCTGTACACCATTAACTGAGGAAGATAGATCCCACACTTTGAGGTCTCCTGTCACTGATATGCCCACCAGTGAATCCTCTGCAAAATACATTGACATAGATAAATATTTAAGACATGGCTGGGTTTCTCAGCCTCGAGAAAAGAAAGTTTGCCTTAAGAGGATCTACACTCGGAGGTGGAAGCCGTTCGTCGACTTTCTCGGGGAAAATTAAAATGTCAGCAGCAGCAGCAGCAATGGGGGTGGTGGTGATGGTGGTGGGGGGGGGGGAGGGGGGGGGGGTGAGTGCTTCATTGGGATGGTGTGGGAAGACTGGGTCGCATGGGGTAATGTCTATTTAATTGTTATTGTATATTGTCTTTTTGCACTATGTTAATGTTCACTCTAGTTTGTTTTGTTATTATGGTTACTACTGTTTTATTATGGAAAATTCTGCAAAACCTTAATAAAATACTTCATAAAATACTTTTTTAAAAAAGAGAAATATTTAAGCATTACACAGACAGTTAGCACTTAAAAAGATGTAGGTCTGAAATTGGCCTTCAATGTAAAGTATCACAATGTATCGGGTCTTCAAATGAAAACGGTCAAACCAGACATACAGTTATCCATTCTTTTAAAATGCATGTTCAGAAAATTGCTTCCAGTTAAAATGATTATTTTCTGTTCAAAGCATTCCAATTTCATTTTGTTGTTGAATACTCAATGGTCATTTTTTTAAAGCAATGAATATAAAGTTTAGATTGTCACAAATGGCTGCTATTTCTTTGTGTCATCAATCCACTGCACATGTCCAAAATACAATAGGTTGAATAATAAAATCATACATAACGGAAGGAGGCCATTCGGTCCATTGCATATGCGCCAGCTCTGTGAGAGAGCTATCCAATTAGTTTCACACCCCTCCTCTTTCTCTATCACCCTGCCAATCTTTTATTTTTAAGTGCAACTTCAATTGCACTTGCTGGAGGGGCTGGTTTAGCTCACTCAGCTAAATCGCTGGCTTTTAAAGCAGACCAAGCAGGCCAGCAGCACGGTTCGATTCCCGTACCAGCCTCCCCGGACAGGCGCCGGAATGTGGCGACTAGGGGCTTTTCACAGTAACTTCATTGAAGCCTACTCGTGACAATAAGCAATTTTCATTTTTCAATTGCCTTTTGAAAGGAACAATTGAATCCGCTCCCGCCATCTTTCAGGCAGTGCATTCCAGATCACACCAGGTCACTTTCCAAGAGAAATGCCCCTCATCCGCTCTCTGGTTCTTCTAGTTTAAATCTGTGTTCCCTGGTCATTGACCTTCCCGCTGTGCAAGGAACTGAGGGGGTGCAGGAACGGAAAATTCAGATCATGGATGGGGCCTCTTTATTACCTCTTTCAAAACCTCTCCTGATTTTGAATTCCTTGTTACCTTGAATCCTTTGGGAATGGACAATGCACATCGAGCTGATCCAGTCTGGTGTGGTAGATGAAACAAGAGCATGAAGAAGCTCCAGGCTGCGTGCATCAATGACCAGGACATCCTGATACTCTCCACAGCAAAGCAACCAGCCATCACCTGACATCCGAAAATTACGGTAATAGTACTGTACGAAGATAATCTCAAAATTATTTTATGAATAAACCATATCAGACACAAATATTAAAGCTCTATACGGACACATTTATTTGTATACTTTTAAGTTAACTATATTACTTGAGATTCTCAGAGGATTAATAACATTCCATTCACATATTTTACAACCACATGTGGGCACTATCAAAATGGCCAAAATATCTAATGCTGGTGAGAGGTCCCCAGGCAATGACCTCACATGGCATCACTTCAGTATACTCCAATTAGGGGCTGGTTTAGCTCACCAGTCTAAATCGCTGGCTTTTAAAGCAGACCAAGCAGGCCAGCAGCACGGTTCGATTCCCGTACCAGCCTCCCCGGACAGGCGCCGGAATGTGGCGACTAGGGACTTTTCACAGTAACTTAATTGAAGCCTACTCGTGACAATAAGCGATTTTCATTTTCATGTTAGATCAAGATTCAAGAGAATCATAAAATAGTCCAGAAAAAGTCCATTCAGCCCACTGAGAGCAGGAGTCTCCAGCCGTTCGCTGGCGGCGGGATTCTCTGCTCCCGCGGGTTACCCAGCGATGTGTTGTTGCTCCATTGGAAAATCCCATTGAACAAGTGGCAGAAGTAGAGAACTCAGCGCCAACGAACGGCGCACCAAAATTCTCTATCATTGCCAGCAGCAGTAGTGGGGCAGAATCCCAACGGAGAACATAGGCCTGAGTCTTTGCAGCTCTTTTGAAGAGTAATCTACTAAGTCTTACACCATGGCACTTTCCCTACATCCCTGACACATTTTCTCCTTCAAATAATTGGTTCAATTCCCTTTTGAAGCTCCCATTGAATTTGTTTCCACCACCAAATTCGGCAGAGCATTGCAAATTTGAACTACTGATTGTGCAAAATGTATTTTTTGACATGTCCCCTCTGGTTCTTTTACCAATCGCTTTATATCTGTGCAGTCCAGTTACCAACCTTCAGCTGTGAGAAACAGTGGGCTGGATTCTCCACTGTCAGGATTCTCTGTTGAGACAGCAGCGCACCCATGCCCAGGGATTTCCCGACAGCGTGGGGCTGCCCATTGGCCGGTTGGCGGGACGGAGAATGCTGCCCAATTCCTCTGTATTTTCTCTATCTAAACCCTTCATGATTTTAATCATCGTTGTCAAATCTCCTCTTGGCCTTCTGTGCTTTAAGGAAAGCAGCCCTGGTTTCATCAATCTAACCATATGGATGCAATCTTTCAACATTCAAGTTAATCTTTTGTATAAGCTCTCAAAACCCTAAGCTCAGTGCCCGGAATTGGACACAACACTCCAGCTGGGACCAAACTGGTGTTATTTTATAGGTTTTTAGCAGAACGTCCTGGATTTCTACTCAATGCTAACTGCTTAAAAAGCCCACAATCCCAAAAGCTTTGTTAACCTGGTTTGCTATCTGTCTTCAGAGACCTGTGGGCAAACATCCCCAGGTCTCCTCTCTCCTTGTATCCGCTATGAAATGCGGAAGGCATGTTGCCACTTCTTCTTTCTAAAATATACCACTTCCCACTTCCTTGTGCTGGGTTTCGACAGCCATGTGTATGCCCATTCCACGAGCCTGTCGATGAATAGATGTCCATCACTATCATCCTCACCGTCCACTTCACTTTCACATTTTATGTCATCTGTAAACTTGAGAACCATACTGGTTACCTCCAAGCCATTAATGTATAACAAAAGCAGCAGTTGTCCTCGTAGTGAATGTTGGGGAAGGCCACTGTATAT
Organism: Scyliorhinus canicula; assembly: GCF_902713615.1. Taxonomy (NCBI): domain Eukaryota; kingdom Metazoa; phylum Chordata; class Chondrichthyes; order Carcharhiniformes; family Scyliorhinidae; genus Scyliorhinus; species Scyliorhinus canicula. The sequence goes on from NC_052157.1 coordinate 26,127,753, forward strand.
CCAGTCGGTAAAATAGCTATTCACCATAACTCTCTGATCAGATCAATTCTGTACCCATGCTGCTACAGCCCCTTTTGTTGCATGAGCTTCAGTTTTGCTAAGAGGCATATAATGTCCATCACTTTTATACTGTTGGCTGCTTCCCTCCCATAGTTATCGTCGCAATGTAAAATTGGTCGTCTTTCAACTATAGTTCGCGTTTGATTCGGGACTGGGTGGTTTTAAACAAGCCTTCACACATATTGACTCACTACAATATTGTTCTTACACAACTATTTTACATAATTACCATAAATGACAAGCAGTAGTTAGCACTGCTGTCTCACAGTGCCAGGGACATAGTTCAATTCCGGCCTCGGGTGACTGTGTGTGTGGAGTTTGTACATTTTCCCCGTGTCTGCATGGATTTCCTCCGGGCACTCCGGTTTCCTCCCACAGTCCAAAGATTTTACAGGTTATGTGGATTGGCCGTGTAAATGTGCAGGATCACGGGAATATGGCAGGTTAGTAGGTCTAGGTAGAGTGCTCTTTCGGAGTGTCAGTGTAGAATCAATGGGCCGAATGGCCACTTTCTGCACTGTAGGGATTCTATGGGTTATAACCTGGGACTTGTCATTTGGCTTCCGCTGCAGCTGGGAGTGGAGGTGGGAGGGTGTTGAAACCAATTGGCGTGCTGGTCCTCCTGCTCCATTCTACCCGCAGGCCATTTTTGCAGAGGTGAGGGGGCTATGGGGAGGCGGGGTAACCTGTCCAATTTGTCGTGGGTAGCCAATCCATGTTTGTTAAGGGCCGTAAGGCCAATTAAAAGCAGACAATAGGGATGTTCCAGTCAGCCACCAATGTCCTGCAGCAAGTGTGGGATTCTTCCGGGTGCTCCGGTTTCCTCCCACAGTCCAAAGACGTGCAGGTTAGGTGGATTGGCCATGCTAAATTGCCCCTTAGTGTCCAACCGGTCAGGTGGAGTTACTGGGTTACGGGATAGGGTGGAGGTGTGGGTTAAGTAGGGCGCTCTTTCCAAGGGCCGGTGTAGATGCAATGGACCAAATGGCCTCCTTCTGTACTGTAAATTCTATGAAGAGTTGGGGGGGGGGGGTGCAGCTTAGTTGGCTGCTCCCAGCCCCCCAGCAGCAGGTTTGAGGGGACCAGAACACAGACAGGCCTCGAGGTCTGCCTTATCTCCTGGGGGGCAGTGACCGCCGGCAGCAGCCCTGAGGACACTTTCCCTGCCCCCTCTGTGGTGGCCCAGCAGCCCTGCGGATACTTCCCCTGCCCCCTCTGTGGTGGCCCAGCAGTAAATGCCATTATTATGTAAACTTTAGAAAAGTTCAAGCGAGGGCACCACCATTTTGAAGCACCCTCTCTCTCTCTCACTTGCCCTCCATTCCACCCTGCCCCCGCTTTCCTGCACTGATTGGATAGCGAGGCTGCCCTCTGTCCATTAGTTGACCGCTCTCGGGAGAAAAAACTCACGCTGTGTGACTGTTGCCCTCACTGCTAACTTCCGACCTGCATCGCAGTGTGAGTTCAGAAGCTCACTGGGAAAATTCAGCTTTCCCTGAGGCTTTAAAGGTGATCAGGCTGGACCCTCCTTCAATGCTATGGTCTTCTGACAGTCTTGTGAGCTTTTGGAAGAGCGATGTTCCATCTTTTAACTAGCTCGCTGACTTGGGCTGCATGTTTGCATATCTGTTCTTATCCTCTAGCTTTTTATTATCCAGCCAAGCTGGTTCCACCCTGTCAACCAAAGACGAGCTGCTTGTACAGCCCCTTAAATCTCCATGACCCCTACCTGAGTCTTACAGGTATGTTGAAGGAGCAGGCTGGCTGCCCTCTTATCTGGAAGGGTCTGCTTTTTGTCGCTTGCTCACAAACCAAACCTGTTAATGGAAAGCTTGACTAATAGGACATTTTAGCTTGCTGTATTTAGGCGGGGACTGATGTGAGAATTGTCAGATGGAATTGGTCAATATTCCAACATGCATTGACAGACATCCCAAGTACCTTAGTCCCAATGGGAAAGGGGCAGTATTACAGCAGCCAAAGACTTTGCGCCCAATAAGTTTCACAAGAGATCATCCTTTTCCCAGTCTGTTGCTTCCTCTTTTCCAAAATTCTCCATATAGCAGTGACCCATCCATTTTCTAATGTCCTTTAGAGATGGCTATCTGGCCTGTATGTGACACCAGACCCATGGCTGCATGATAGCACAGTGGTGAGCACTGTTGATTCACATCGCCAGGTTCAATTCCCGGCTTGGGTCACTATCTGTGACGTTCTCTCCGTGACTGTGTGGGTTTCCTCCGGGTGCTCCGGTTTCCTCCCACAAGTCCCGAAAGGTGTGCTGTTAGGTAACCATTTACCTGAACAGGTGCCGGAATGTGGCAACTCGGGGCTTTTCACAGCAATTTCATTGCAGTGTTAATGTAAGCCTACTTGTGACAATAAAGTTTATTATTACTAAAGACCCACAGTGATATGGTTGACTCTAAAATGGCCTCGCAGTAAGGAATGGACAACAAATCAGCGACGTCCACATCCGATGAATTGATAACTTTTGGGCGGCACGGTGACGCAGTAGTCAGAACGGGACACAGGTTCAATTCCAACCTTGGGCGACTATCTGATGGAATTTTGCACGTTCTCTGCGTGTCTTCGTGGGTTTCCTCTGGGTGCTCCGGTTTCCTCCCACAGTCCAAAGAAGTGCAGATCAGGTGGATTGGCCACGCTAAAATTACCTCTTCGCGTCGAAAGGTTAAGTGGGGTTATGGTGATAGAGCGTGGAGTGGGCCTGGGTTAGGCTGCTCTGTTGGAGGGTTGGGTGCAGATTCAATGGACTGAATGGCCTCCTTCTGCACTGTAGGGATTCTATGACCTGTGGATTCTATGATTAAGCAAGTATTAATGTCAACTGGAGGATTTAGTTTAGTTTTTCCAGTCTTTAATGTCTCACATTCTTGTGAAATCCAGCTGCAGCTTGGAGGCAGTCTCTTTACCTAGATGGTGCTGTACTGGTTACACAGCTTCAAATGCCAATGGCTTCTGCATTTGACAATGACATTATTACAATAACTTATGCTGAAATAAAAAGAGAAAATTCTGGATAAACACAGCAGCTCTGGCAGCATCTGTGGAGAGAGAAGCAGAGTTAACGTTACGTAGAAATACGATGAATTATATATTCTGCCCCAACCTCCTCTCCAAGTATACAATTCATCATATATCTAATGCTCTTCAGTTCTGCGGCTATGGACTCGAAACGTGAACTCGGTTTCTCTCTCCACAGATGCTGTCAGACCTGCTGCGTTTTTCTGGCGTTTTATCTTTTCATTTAGGATTTCCAGCATCTGCAGTATTTTGCTTTTATCTTTTGCCGAATGTTGGTTTTATCGAACCGATGGCACCGGGAATTATTTTAAACCCTGATCTGAGGCCGTGTGTAATAAATTAATAATTGCTTGTTTTTTGTTTCGACCTGCAGAGTCACATGGCTTTGCATGAAACATTTCCAAGCTGAACTGGGCATTAATGTCAACTTCAGAGCTTTAAAAAGGAACAGAGTGTTCTTCACGCATTCAAAATCACGGTTTGCTTTCATAGAACATTGAAGGAAATGCCTTTGAAATCAATGTAACAGCAATCAGTAACAACAATTTATCAAAAACTCTTTCAGATCTCAGTCCCGCAATGCTTTCAAATTTCAATGAGTGACAGCGCACACAACTAAATGTATCAAATGGAGAAGCAACACATCAAAAGTCGGAGTACTTACATAGATTGCAGTGTGGGTGAAGGGCAGCTTTGCATGTTCTATGCACTGGCCACTGGTGACATTCCAAAGACACATCTCCCTGCAAAAGGGGATCTCAAACGTTATTCTTCAGCATTTCTGGTCAATTGACTGAAATCACTTTATGGCATCAAGATTTTCTTTGGTGCCGCAGTTAAACATGATCAAACCATCTTAAAATGCTTTTATTTTGTTGGAGAGTACTGAGCAGGACACTGTTATTCCCATTACTTATCATAGAATCCCTACAGTGCAGGTGGAGGCTTTTCACAGTAACTTCATTGCAGTGTTAACGTGAGCCTACTTGTGACGATAAAGATTATTATTATTCGGCTGATCAAGTCTGCACCGACCCTCTGGCCCACACCCCCACCATATCCCCATAACCCTGCAACTCCACCTAACCTTTGGACACTAAGGGGCAATTCTATCATGGCCAATCCACCTAACCTGCACATATCTGGACTGGGGGAGGAAACCAGAGCACCCGGAGGAAACCCACGCAGACACGGGGAGAACGTGCAAACGCCACACAGTCACCCGAGATCGGAATCGAACCGGGGTCCTTGGCGCTGTGAGGCAGCAGTGTGTGCCACCTGTGTCACTGTGCCGACTTGAGAAAGGTGACACATCTGTTCCTCTTTGTCAGCGAAGTTACACCCCACAGCTCAGCTTGAAGACTCACTGTGGAACTAATAACCAAACTCCTTAAGATCTGCAACAAGTCGTAAGTAAACAGGCGTTATGGCTTCAATGTGATAGATTGTCCATCATGAACATGTGCCACATCCAATTAACAAATGGTACCTTCCGTCCAACTTGGACTTCTTTGCATTCTGAAGACTTTCACAGATTTTTAAAAATCTTTCCACAGTCCGATTACCAAGATTGTCAGTTCTCTTTATGTTAGAAATACAGTGCCACCCTGTGGCAATTTTTTGCAAAACAGGTATTTCCAAGGTTAACTCACAAGCTGCGATGCTTTTTTAATGTTGCAACGGTAACACTACATAATCACAAAATGAGATGTGATCTGCATCCTATCATGTGGCACCATGCTTGAGTTTAGTTTTTATCTGTTAATCAGATAGTGGAGGTTGTAATATTTCAGTGGACAGGCCGCACTGGTGATTGGAGATTCATTTACCGACATGATTTGTTCGATCAAATGAAGTCCTATTGCAAAGTTCAAAGTGAGCAATGATTTGCACGCCATAGGCAAATGGGCACTGTTGGGGGCATCTGGAGTAGCACTTGCCCAACTGCTGGCCCTCTCCCTTAGGCTTCCAGCTAATATATATCCTTCCTGCTGGAACCATCCAATTAAATATCACAGCTGTGAGAGGGTGGGCTGGATTCTCCGGCACCCCAGTCGCGTGTTTCCCGGTGGGGCGCCATTCACTGGTGACGGGATTCCCTCTTCCCACTGCTTGTCAATGGGGTTTCCCATTGAAGCCACCTCATGCCAACGGGAAACCCACGGACGGGGGTGCGGTGCCAGCGGAGAAAGAGAATCCCAACAGCCAGAGAATTCTGGCCAGTGTGTCTAAAGGATTGCTACTGATAAATAGACAATTCCAGCCACCCTCAAACTCTGAAACTGGGTATAGTAAATATAAAGATCCATTACATGAGGGGGAAGGGCCGGGGGCACATCCAGATAGAGTGAAACAGGAACGGTATCAGATACATGTCCAATGGAATCACAGCCGGGATAAAGCTGGAGGAAAAATGGAAAACAGGGATAGGTTGATATAAAAAGAGAAAATACAGGACAATCTCAGCAGGTCTTCCCAACATCTATGGAGAGAGAAGAGAGCTCACATTTCCAGTCTGGATGACTCTTTGTCAAAGCTGGAGGGAACTGGAAATAGGGTTGGATTTATACTGTGGTTTGGGGGGGGGGGGGGGGGGATGTGTGGAGCAGGGGGAGCAGGGGGGGGTGGAGCAGTGGGGCTGCATAAAGGGCCAGCGATAGATAGAGATTGACAAAGATGTCAATCTTTGGGGCAGCAGGGTAGCATGGTGGTTAGCATAAATGCTTCACAGCTCCAGGGTCCCAGGTTCGATTCCCGGCTGGGTCACTGTCTGTGTGGAGTCTGCACGTCCTCCCCCTGTGTGCGTGGGTTTCCTCCGGGTGCTCCGGTTTCCTCCCACAGCCCAAAGAGATGTGCGGGTTAGGTGGATTGGCCATGCTAAATTGCCCGTAGTGTCCTAATAAAAGTAAGGTTAAGGGGGGGGTTGTTGGGTTACGGGTATAGGGTGGATACGTGGGTTTGAGTAGGGTGATCATGGCTCGGCACAACATTGAGGGCCGAAGGGCCTGTTCTGTGCTGTACTGTTCTATGTTCTATGTCGTGGACAGAAAGACAAAGAGAATGTAAATGGGGGTGATTAAGGCAAAGAAGAGTGCTGATAGTGGTGCATGAAGAGATTAGAATGTGTTAGTGGCAGAAAAAGGTGCGCAGTCTGTCAAAGGACAACTAGGGACACGGAACAGATAGTCCCAGTGGGCGGGGGTGGGTGTACAATGGTGAGGGAAAAACAGATCAACGGAATAAATGAAAATAAATTGATAGAAATGAAAATGGGGTGAAGGTGGAGGAGAGAGTTCACAGTCTGAAGTTGTTGAAATCAATGTTAAGTCTGGAAGGCTGTAACATACCTCGTCGGAAGGTGAGGTGCTGTTCCTCCAGTTTGCGCTGGGCTTCACTGGAACATTGCAGCAGGCCAAAGATGGACATGTGAGTTGGAATGGCAAGGGGCAGGAAGGCCTGGGTCCTGCTTCTGGACGAACCTGAGGTGTTCTGCAAAGTGGTCACCCAGTCTGCATTTAGTCTCTCCAATGTACAGTACACCGCACTGGGAACAGAGAATGCAATAGAACAGGTTGAAGGAGGTGCACGTGAAGCGCTGCCTCACTTCAAACGAGTGTTTAGGCCCTGGGATGGTGTGCAGGGAGGAGGTAAAGGGGCAGGCGTTACACCTTCTGCGATTGTATGGGAAGGTGCCGTGGGAAGAGGGTGAGGTGTTCGGGTTGATGGAGGAGTGGACCAGGGGATGCTGGAGGGAAAGGTCTCTGCACAATTCTGAAAGGGGGAGTGAAGGGTTAATGTGTTTGGTGGTGGCATCATGCTGGAGTTGGCAGAACTGGTTCTCAACTGGGATCAACTCCTGGTATCAACAAGCCAACAAATTGAGACTATTGCCTCTCGAAAAGATTAACTTACAAGATTCAAACATCTGCTGTCCTGCCTTGGTATACATGGATTTCACTAGGTGAATAATTGAGGCCAATATCAACACGTATAATACAGGTAAATGAAAACTTATTGGCCAGCTCCTTTTTGTCATTTGTGCTGACATATTTCAACAGGGTCGTGCTGAAAGCCAAGGGTCCAAAGAGTAAGGAAATGAACCCTTTCAAACTTAAACAAATATTATGTTGCTTGAAGTTACTACTGGTCATGAAAATATCCAGTAAATCTTAGATCTTGCAGCTCTGTGTTCCAGGACTTAGTACAGTCGATTCCTCAAAATTTGGGCAATCTGTCAAAATAATGCTGAAAGGCTCTTTTGCTCCTTCAGCTCTGATGAAGGGTCATACCCGAGGTGAAATGTGAACTCCGTGGATGCTGCCAGACCTGCTGAGTATTAGTTATTTTTATTTCAAGAAGAGTGAAGATGTACAAGGGAGGGTTCAGATGATTCACCAGGATGATTGCAGGCTTTGGCAGATTATACTCTGAAGAACTTTTAAGTAACAACTAACGTTTGCTGGAGAATAGCCTGGTGCGAGACATGATCCTGATCTGTAAAACGATGGAAGGTTACAGATACGGTTCACACAAGCTGCTTAAAATGACAGAGAAATCAGGGGCGCATGCCCAAAACTAACAAGCCCGGAGCAAGGTTAGAGATGAGTTCTAAAAAAAAACTGATATTCCACCCCCATGGAAACTGATTCCCAAAGAGGGTGGTTGCTGGAGTCAGCTGACACCATGAAGGGAGCTGGATCAATAACTGTTAACAAAGGGAGTTTGGAACATTACAGAGATATTCTGTGGAATTCTTCGTCGGCCGGATCCTCCGGTCCGCCGGCAGCGCACCCACACCCACAGATTTCCCGAAGGCAATGGAATGGCCACAATGGGCAATCCCATTGACCAGCTGCTGGACGGGAGAATCCCGCTGCTGGCGGGGGGGGGGGGGGGCGCAGGAAAACGCGCCTGACGGACTGGAGAACCCCGCCCATTAACAGTGGGCCATAACCGCCGTGGAGTGGCAATTGCCATCGGATTGCTACTTTACTCCTAGTTACTGCCACTGAAACACAGTCGCACCTTTCTCACCTGACCTTGCGGACTCTAGCCAGGTGGGAACAGCGCAGTGGAGCAGGTTCTCGAAGGCTTGTGTCGAGTGTGGGAGAGTCGAGAGAAAGGGGAAAAAACAACCGTCCTATCAGGACACTACCTCGTCCGTGGGGGTGAGGGAGGGTTAATTCTGAGGTCCAGTGTTGGGGGTGGGGGCGGTGGTCAGTACTATAGTTACCGAGGGTTAATTCTGAGGTCCAGTGTTGGGGGTGGGGGCGGTGGTCAGTACTATAGTTACCGAGGGTTAATTCTGAGGTCCAGTGTTGGGGGTGGGGGCGGTGGTCAGTACTATAGTTACCGAGGGTTAATTCTGAGGTCCAGTGTTGGGGGTGGGGGCGGTGGTCAGCACTATCGTTACCGAGAAATCAGAAGTGGTTTAAATTCTTCTAACTTCTCCTGGGTAACTATCCCGGTCAAGACAATCAGAACCATCCAAAACCAGCGTTTTAAATCTGAGTGTCGAATGGTACCCAGTGAAGGGGAATTTTTCTGGTCTTTGAAATGCTGCAGAGTATTGATGGCATCGAGAAACCATCGACTAAACCTGCACTGTACAAAAACGACAAAATCAGTAAGAAATCATCAATTTCCCTTAACAGATTGATGGATACCTGAAATAAATTCCCGAACAAGGTAAATCATCGTGTTACTGAATAAGTATCTGGCTGGGAAAGAGGTTGAGCAGCTTGGAGATATGTACACTGGGAAATGGACAAATATTCCAAGGAGCACAAAGGTTTCCATCTTTCAGTGACAAGCTGTGGAAAGTAACAAGATAAGCTTCCACAAGTAAGGCAAAAAGCCACAGAATGCTGGAAATGCTCAGCAGGCCGGATGAGGAGCAAGAAAACGGGAAAAATTGAATAAGGCGTTTTCGGTTCTCAATTTCCACGCGCCTAGTCTTGTTGTGACGTCATCTGAGGCCCTCCTCCGATGCTCCGCCCCCGATGGGCCGAGTCCACGACGGCGTCGCTCGCGTGTGCTCGGGGACCTCGCGTGGCGGCTGCGGACTCTGGCCAGCGCCGCCACCGTCGGGGGGGAGGGGGGGGGAGCCGTTCCGCTGGCGGACGTGGGGGGGGGGCACTGGTGGGGGGTGGTCCGGGGGTGGCAAGGAGGGTAACAGTGGTCAGTTTTTGACATGGCCGGGTCGCGCACAGCCGACACCAGGTTGCATGGCATGGCTGCCGCCATGCGCATGTGCGGCCACAGACCCAGCCATATCCGCAGGTGAAGCCGGGGGCTTTATGCTGCACAGCTGCTAGGCCCCCGATCAGACGGAGGAATGGTGCGGGGGCATGCCAACTTTCTGCTTGTAAGACCAGATGGATCCTGCAGACATAGACGCAGGATTGGAGAATCCATCCCCTTGTCTCTGAAGTTGATTTCTAAATTCGCACCACACCGACTGTGATGAGAGGGTTTCTTTAATTCAAGAATCTAATCCGTTACAATCTCAACTGGCGACTATTCCTTTCATGGAACCCACCTCTCACCACAGGTTCATTCTTAGTCCGGGGGGGGGGGGGGGGGGGGGGGGGGGGGGGGTGAGGAGTACCGGTAAGAGGCCGGCGGCGGCCACAGTGCTGAGGGAGTTCATGGACCAGATGGGAGGGGTGGACCCTTGGAGGTTTATGAGGCTGGGGGGTAGGGAGTTCTCGTTCTTCTCCCATTTCTATAAGGCTTACTCCCAGATTGACTTTTTTGTCTTTAGTAGGGCGTTGATTCCGAGGATGGTAGGGGCGGAGTATTCAGCGATAGCCATATCAGACCACGCTCCACATTGGGTGGACCTGGAGCTGGGGGAGGGGAAGGATCAACGCCTGCTGAGGAGATTAGAGGTGGGGCTGCTGTCGGACGAGGAGGTATGTGGGCGGGTCCGGAGGTGTATAGAGGGGTATTTGGAAACTAATGACGATGGGGAGGTACAGGTGGGGGTGGTCTGGGAGGCGTTGAAGGCGGTGGTTGGAGGGGAGCTGATTTCTATTAGGGCACACAGGGAGAGGAGGGAGAAAAAGGAGAGGGAGAGGTTGGTGGAAGAAATGGGGCGCAATTCTCCGCACTCACGACGGTGCGGAGAATAGCGGGGTTCGTAAAATTTTACGGCCACGCTAGTCCGACGCCCTCCCGCTATTCCCCCCCCCCCCCCCCCCCCACGCCCGACTCCCGATACGAATCGCTGCCGCCGTTTTTTTTACGGCCAGCAGCGATTCTCAGCTGGCCGATGGGCCGAGTTCCAAGCCCTTTACGGCCGTTTTTACGAACGGCAAACACACCTGGTCTGGCCGTTCGTAAAAACGGCCGTAAAGTGCCGATTTTTAAAACCATGGCACCGATTGGCACGGCAGTACCACGGGCACCGATCGCAGGCAGCGGGTCCGATACCCGCGCACTCTTTGTCCTTCCGCCGCCCCGCTGTATCACTTCGCGGGGCGGCTGAGGGGCATCCCGGCCCGCGCATGCGCAGGTTTCGCGCAAATGCGCGATGACGTCATCCGCGCATGCGCGGGTTGGAGTCTTCCAATCCGCGCATGCACGGCTGATGTCATGTGACGCGTCAGCCGGCGCAAACTCTGGCAAGCGGGCTTAACGAAATTCGTTAAGCCCGCGATGCCGGAGTTTACGGCGGCGGCATGCTAGCCCCGACCGGGGACCAGAATCGGTTCCCGGTCGGGGAGGGGGAGGCTGGCGTCAAACCCGCCCGGATTTGACGCCAGCCTTACTATTTCTCCCTCTCTGGGAGAATCGCGCCCATGGTGAGGGTGAACAGGAGGTACGCGGAGGTCCCGGATGAAGGGCTTTTGAGGAAGCGTCGTAGTTTCCAAGCAGAGTTTGACATATTGACCACCCAGAAAGCGGAGGCACAGTGGAGGAGGGCGCATGGGGCGGTATATGAAAACGGGGAGAAGGCAAGTCGGATGCTGGCCCACCAGCTCCGGAAGCGGGAGGCGGCGAAGGAGATATGGGGAGTTAGAGGTATAGGAGGGAGTCTGGTGCGGAGTGCAAGGTGCATTAATGGGGTGTTCAGGACCTTTTATGCGGAGTTGTACCGGTCAGTGCCCCCTGGGGAGGAGGGTGGGATGGACCGCTTCTTGGGCAAGCCGGAGTTCCCGAGAGTGGGGGAGGAGCGGGTGGAGGGTCTGGGGTCCCCAATCGAGTTGGAGGAGCTGATCAAGGCGATGGGGAGTATGCAGTCAGGGAAGGCACCGGGGCCTGACGGGTTCCCGGTGGAATTTTGCAAGAAGTTTTCAGACCTGTTGGGCCCGCTGTTAGTGAGGACCCTTAATGAGGCAAGGGAGGGGGGGGGCCTTGTCCCTGACGATGTCCAGAGCATTAATTTCTTTGATCTTGAAGCGGGATAAGGACCCCCTCCAGTGTGGATCTTACAGGCCGATCTCGCTCCTCAATGTGGACGCGAAGCTGCTGGCCAAGATGCTGGCCAGGAGAGTGGAGGATGTGGTCCCGCAGGTCATTCACAAGGACCAAACGGGTGTTGTGAGGGGGAGGCAGCTGAATGTCAATGTGCGGCGGCTTCTTGACGTCATAATGGTATCGGTGGTGGACGGGGAGGCGAAGATAGTGGCATCAATGGATGCGGAGAAAGCTTTTGACAGGGTGGAGTGGGAGGTGTTGAGGAGATTTGGGTTTGGTGAGGGATTCATTAGGTGGGTGAGGCTGTTGTATAATGCTCTGGTGGCGAGCGTGGTAACGAATGGGAGGAGGTCGGAGGACCTTCGGTTGTACCGGAGGACGAGGCAGGGGTGCCCCTTGTCTCCCCTGATGTTCGCATGGCGATCGAACTGCTGGCCGTGTCGCTGAGGGAATCGAGGCACTGGAGGGGGATTGTGTTGTGGGGGGAACACCAGCTGTCGCTTATGCGGACGATTTACTGCTGTATATTGCAGATCCGGCGGGGGGGGGGGGGGGGGGATGCCAGAGGTGATGAGGATCCTGGGAGAGTTTGGAGACTTCTCTGGCTATAAGCTCAACGTGGCGAAGAGTGAGCTGTTCGTGGTGCATATGGGGGAGCAGAAGAAAGAGATAGGGGAGCTCCCGCTGAAAAGGGCAGAGAGGAACTTCAGATACCTGGGAGTCCAGATAGCCAGGAGCTGGGGGGCCCTGCATAGGTTAAACTTCACGAGGCTGGTGGAGCAGATGGAGGAGGAGTTCAGGAGGTGGGATGTGTTGCCACTCTCCCTAGCGGGCAGGATCCAGTCAGTTAAGATGAGGGTGCTCCCGAGGTTTTTGTTTCTCTTCCAGTGTTTACCCATTATGATTCCGAAGGCTTTCTTTAGGAGGGTTAACAGGAGTATTACGGGGTTTGTGTGGGCGCAGAAGACCCCGAGGGTGAGGAGGGTATTCTTGGAGCGAGGCAGGAGGTGGGTGGATTGGCGCTGCCCAACCATTGTGGGTATTACTGGGCTGCGAATGTGGCAATGATTGGTAGGTGGGTGATGGAGGGGGAGAGAGCCGCATGGAAGAGGATGGAGGCGGCGTCCTGTGTGGGCATGAGTTTAGAGGCGCTGGTGACGGCCCCGTTGCTGCTCCTCCCGGCAAGGTTCTCTTCGAGTCCAATAGTGGTGGCTACCCTCAAAATCTGGGGGCAGTGGAGGCGGCATAGGGGGGAAGTGAAGGCCTCGGTCTGGTCCCCAATACGGGGGAACCACCGGTTTGTACCAGGGAGGATAGATGGAGGGTTTCTGAGTTGGCACAGGGCAGGTATCAGGCGGATGGGGGACCTCTTCCTCGACGAGAGAAGTTTGCGACCTTAGAGGAGTTGGAGGGGAAGTGGGGTCTCCCCCCAGGGAATTCTTTTAGGTATATGCAGGTTAGGGCGTTTGTTAGGCGGCAGGTGGCGGAGTTTCCCCTATTGCCGCCAAGGGGGTTCAGGATAGGGTGCTCTCGGGGACATGGGTCGGCAAGGGTAGGATCTCTGCAATTTATCAGGTGATGCAGGAGGGAGAGGAGGCCTGGGTGGAGGAGCTGAAAGCGAATTGGGAGTAGGAGTTGGGGGAGGAGATTAAGGAGGGGACGTGGGCGGACGCCCTGGGGAAGGTGAATTCCTCCTCTTCTTGCGCACGGCTTAGTCTGATTCAGCTAAAGGTACTGCATAGGGCGCATATGACTGGGACCAGGCTGAGACGGTTCTTTGGGGGTGAGGACAGGAGCGGCAGGTGTTCGGGGAGCCCAGCAAACCACACCCACATGTTCTGGGCGTGTCCGGCGTTGGAAGGTTTCTGGAAGGGGGTGGCAGGGATCTTGTCCAAGGTGGTCGGCTCCAGGGCGGAACCGGGCTGGGGGCTCGCTATTTTTGGGGTAGCATCGGAGCCGGGAGTGCAGCAGGTGAGAGAGGCTGGTATCCTGGCCTTTGCGTCCCTAGTAGCCCGGCGAAGGATCCTTTTGCAGTGGAAGGATGTGAAACCCCCGAGTCCGGAATCCTGGATCAACGACATGGCCGGGTTCATTAAACTGGAGAGGGTCAAGTTTGCCCTGCGGGGGTCGGTGCAAGGGTTCTTCCAGCGGTGGCAGCCTTTTCTTGATTTCCTGGCGGAGCATTAGAGGGGGGTCAATATCAGCAGCAACCCGGGGGGGGGCTACGGGTTTGTTGTGGGGGGGTTTGTTCTCATGGTTATACGCTTATTTCTTTTTCTTGTTGTTAATTTATTGTTTTTGTATTGGGGGAGGGGTTACTGTTTTTCTTTGTTGTGATAAAATTTGTTGTTGGAAAATTTGAATAAAAATTATTTTTTTTTAAAAAAGAAACATAAGAACAGAAAATAGATACAGAGTAGGCCATTCGGCCCTTCGAGCCTGCAACACCATTCAATATGATCATGGCTGATTGTGCAAATTCAGTACCCCACTCCCGCTTTCTCTCCACACCCTTTGATCCCTTTAGCCTCAAGGGAACAGCTTTCTGTGGTAGAGAATTTAACAAGTTCACAACTCTCTAAGATAAGGTTCTGTCTCAACTCAGTCCTGAATGGCAAGCCATTAGCTTTCCTCGCCACCTGCTAGAACTGTATGCGAACCTTCAGCAACTGTTCCACCATGGCACCCAGGTCTTGTTGCAATTTCCCTTTTCCTAAACTGCTACCATTCAAATAATAATCTGCCTTCCTGATTTTGCCACCAAAGTGAATCACCTCATATTTACCCACTTCATATTGCATTTGCCAAGTATTTGCCCACTCAGCCAGCCTGTCCAAGTCATCCTGCAGCCTCTCTGCAACCTCCTCACAGCACACACTACCACCCACCTTAGAGTTGTCTGCAAATTTGGAGATATTACAGGCAATTCCTTCGTCCAAATCATTAATGTGTATTGTGAACAGCTGGGGCCCCAGCACTGAACCCTGCGGCACCCCACTAGTCACTGCCTGCCACTCTGAAAAGGACAATACGTTACCCCTAATACCATAAACTTTGGGCGCGATTCTCCCAGAGGGGGAGAAATCGTAAGGCTGGCGTCAAATCCGGGCGGGTTTGACGCCAGCCCCCCCTCCCCGACCGGGAACCGATTCTGGTCCCCGGTCGGGGCTAGCATGCGCCGTCGTAAACTCCGGCATCGCGGGCTTAGCGAATTTCGTTAAGCCCGCTTGCCAGAGTTTGCGCCGGCTGACGCGTCATATGACGTCAGCCGCGCATGCGTGGATTGGAAGACTCCAACCCGCGCATGCGCGGATGACGTCATCGCGCATTTGCGCGAAACCCGTGCATGCGCGGGCCGGGATGCTCCTCAGCCGCCCCGCGAAGTGATACAGCGGGGCGGCGGAGGGACAAGGAGTGCGCGGGCATCGGACCCGCTGCCCACGATCTGTGGGCACCGATCGCGGGCCCATGGCACCCTTGGCACGGCCGTGGTACTGCTGTGCCAATCGGTGCCATGGTTTTAAAAATCGGCACTTTATGGCCGTTTTTACGAACGGCCAGACCAGGTGTGTTTGCCGTTCGGAAAAACAGCCGTAAAGGGCTGGGAACTCGGCCCATCGGACAGCTGAGAATCGCTGCTGGCCGTATAAAAACGGCGGCAGCGATTCGTATCGGGAGTCGGGCATGGTGGGGGGGGGGGGGGGGAGAATAGCGGGAGGGCGTCGGACGAGCATGGCCGTAAAATTTTACGAGCCACGCTATTCTCCGCACCGTCGTGAGTGCGGAGAATTGCGCCCTTTAATTTTGCTCATGAATCTCTTCTTGTGGAACTTTGTCAAAATCCTTTTGAAAGTCCAGATACACAGCATCCACTAGTTCACCCATGTCCACTCTACTGGTCACATCCTCAAAAAATTCCAGAAGGTTTGTCAAGCATGATTTCCCTTTAGTGAATCCATGCTGAGTTGGACCGATCCCATCCGCACTTTCCAAATGCTCAGTTATTTCATCCTTAATAATTGACTCCAGCATTTTCCTCACCACCGATGTCAGGCTAACCGGTCTATAATTCCCGGTTTTCTCTCTTCCCTCCTTTTTTAAAAAGTGGGGTTACATTAGATACCCTCCAATCCATTGGAACTCTTCCAGAATCTATTAGAATGCTGGAAGATGATCATTAATGCGTCCATTATTTCAAGTCCACTTCCTGAGGTAGTCTGGGATGCAGAGCATCAGGCCCTGGGGACTTATCGGGTTTTCATCCCATCAATTTCCTGACTAATAACGATTTCCTTCAGTTCCTCCTTCATGCTAGATCCTCTGTCCCCTTGCATTTCTGGAAGGGTATTTGTTCCCTCCTTCGTGAAGACAGATCCAAAGTAATTGTTCAACTGGTCTGCCATCTCTTAGTTGCCCATTATGAATTCACCTGATTCTATCTGTAAGGGACCTACATTTGTCTTCAGTCCTTTTCACTTCACATATCTAGAGAAGCTTTTGCAGTCAGTTTTTATGTTTTCTGCAAGCTTACTGTAATATTCTATTTTCCCCTTCCGAATTAAACCCTTTGTCTTCCTCCGCTGAATTCAAAATTTCTCCCAGTCCGCAGGCTCATTGCTTTCTCTGGTCAGTTTATATACCTCCTCTTTGGCTTTATAACTATCCCTGATTTGCTTTGCTAAGCATGGTTGAGCCACCTTCCCCATCTTACTCTTCCACCAGAAAAGGATGTACAATTGTTGAAGCTCATCCGTGTGTTCTTTAAATGTCTGCAATTGCCTATCCACTGTAAACCCCTTAAGTATCCTTTGCCAGCTTATCCTAGCCAATGCACGTCTCATACCATCAAAGTTAGCTTTCTTTACGTTCAGAACCCTACTCTCAGACTTGACTGTGTCATTCTCCATCAGAATGAAGAACTCTACCATATTATGGTCACTCTTCCCTAAAGGATCTCACACTACAATGTTGCGAATTAATCTTCTCTCATAGCACAATAGACAGTCTAGGGTGGCCTGCTCTCGAATTGGTTCCTCAACATATTGGCCGAGAATACTATCCTTTATACATTCCAGAAATCCTCCTTTATCGCATTGCAAGCAGTTTGATTAGCCCAATCAATGTGCAGATTGAGGTCACCCATAATAGCTGCTGTACCCTTACTGCACACATCTCTAATTTATTGTTTGATGTCATCCCCAACCTCACAACTACTGTTTGGTGGTCTGTACACAACTCCCACTAATGTTTTTTGCCCTTTGGTGTTTCACACCTCCAACCATACAGATTCCAGGGGCGAAATTCTCCCCTACCCGGCGAGGCGGGGGGTCCCGGCATAGCGGAGTGGCGTGAACCACACCAGCGTTGGGCCTCCCCAAAGGTGCAGAATTCTCCGCACCTTTAGGGGCTAGGCCCGCGCCGGAGTGGCTCCCGCTACGCCGAATGGCGCCAATGGCCTTTGGCGCTATGCCAGCCGGCGTCAGGGCTGTCCGAAAGGCCTTCACCGGTCGGCGTGAGTCCGCGCATGCGCCGGAGCATCAACGGCCTCTGACGTTACCACCGGCGCATGCGCGGTGGAGGGGGTCTCTTCCGCCTCTGCCATGGTGGAGGTCATGGCGGCGGTGGGGAAGGAAAAGAGTGCCCCCACGGCATGGTCCACCAGCTGATCGGTGGGCCCAGATCGCGGGCCAGGCCACCGTGGGGACAGCCCCCGGGGTCTGATCGCCCCCCCCCCCCAGGTCCCGAGGGGCCCGCTCGCGCCGCCAATTCCGCCGCCACCAGAGGTGGTTTAAACCACGTCAGCGGAATTGGCCTGTCAGCGGCGGGACTTCGGCCCATCGCGGGCCGGAGAATCGCCTCGGGGGGCACGCCGATCGGCGGGGCGTGATTTCCGCTCCCGCCGATTCCCGGGTGGCGGAGAATTCCGGCCACGGCGGGGGCGGGATTTACGCCGGCCCCGGGCGATTCCCCGACCCTGCGGGGGTCAGAGAATTCCGCTCCATATCTTCCAGGTTAATGTCCTTCCTTACTATTGAGTTAATCTCCTGTTTAACAACGCTACCCCACCTCTCTTTCCTTTCCTTCTTTCTTTCCTGAATATTGAATACCCCTGGATGATGAGTTCCTATCCTTAGTCACCCTGGAGCCAGGTCTCCGTGATCCCAATTACGTTATATCCATTAATGATAGTCAGTACAGTTAATCCATCAACGTTATTAGAACATAGAACATAGAACATTACAGCGCAGTACGGGCCCTTCGGCCCTCGATGTTGCGCCGACCTGTCAAACCATCTGAAGCCTATCTGACCTACACTATTCCATTTTCATCCATATGTCTATCCAGTGGCCACTTAAATGCCCTTAAAGTTGGCGAGTCTACTACTGTTGCAGGCAGGGCGTTCCACACCCCTACTACTCTCTGAGTAAAGAAACTGCCTCTGACATCTGTCCTACATCTACTACCCCTCAATTTAAAGCTATGTCCCCTCGTGTTGGTCATCACCATCCGAGGAAAGAGACTCTCACTGTCCACCCTATCTAACCCTCTGACTATCTTATACGTCTCTATTAAGTCACCTCTCAGCCTTCTCCTCTCTAACGAAAACAACCTCAAGTCCCTGAGCCTTTCCTCGTAAGACCTTCCCTCCATACCAGGCAACATCCTAGTAAATCCTCGCATTGAGCCACAGAGCCTTCAGGTTTGTTTTTTGACATTTATTGCCCTTTTAGAGTGATGATGTATTGTGGCCGTTTTTGATTTTTGTCTTTGGTTTCTCTGCCTTCCACTTTTCCCTTTATTGCCTTTTGTTTCTGTTCCCACCTTACTTCCCTCCCGACGTCCTGCATCGGTTCCCATCCCCCTGCCATATTAGATTAAACCCTCCCCAACAGCACTAGCAAGCACCCCCTCAGGACATTCGTTCCAGTCCTGCCCAGGTGCAGATCGTTCCACCTCCCCAAGAACCGATTCCAATGCCCCAAGAATTTGAATCCCTCCTCTTGCACCATCCCTCAAGCCACGTATTCATCTTAGCCATCCTGCCATTCCTATTCTGGCGAGCGGCGCACGCAGTACACCAGTGCCGCTCACTCAACAGCAAATGGAATTCATGACGGGTGAAATCGTGGACAAATTATGCTGCAGAGAACTTTGACAGGACGGTGCATGCTGAGGGGAACGCACACCAAGATGCTTGGTGCATTGCCAAGTGCACTCAGAGGGGTCCGGCTCCCAACTTAGCACAGGGCTTCACGTCAAGATGGAGGCCATGTGCTCCAGCATGGAGATTAGCTGATGACATCAAATCGGGGGTACATAAAAATAATTGTGACAAAGCTGTGTACAACTGAAAGAGGGCTCAGATAAGCTAGCAGGTTGTGTAAATAGTTGTCAGATACAGTTTAATGTAAAGAAGTGCACCTCAAAAGACAAGGAGCAGGAGTTTTCCTCCACGGTGATATTGGTGACAGGCTGGTATGCTCCTGGATTCTCCAGTGACAAACACACCACAATGTTCTGGAGAACTGAGTGGAATGCACCACTGCCGCACACATGGGAAACTGTAGTTCCAATGCAGGAGTTGCTGTCATACTAAGCTGTAAATATTTTACGTGGCACATGGAGGACTTTCACTCTATAAATTCTTTTAATTGTTAAGAAAGGCTATATCCTTTGGGCAATCGTTTGCTGCGATGGCGTGACATTCTGAAGCCATAAAATCCACTTGTTTAATGAGGCTTAAACTGTAACGAGAAACTTCTCGAGTGATCAACAGGGAGAGCAGCGCCGGTGAAAACTGGCCAGGTATTGTAGTTATTCACATTCCTACTCGTGAATGAAGCTCGTTTTCAACGCTGTGCATGTTTCATCGAAATTGAGAATGCTGCCCGATTTAATAAATAAAAATAATAAATAATTTTTAATATCGTCACAAGTAGGCCTACATTAACGCAGCAATGACGTTACTGTAAAAATCCCCAGTTGCCATATTCAGGCGCCTGTTCAGGTACACTGAGGGAGAAATCGGAACGTCCAATTCACCTAACAAGCACGTCTTTCAGAACTTGTGGGAGGAAACCGGAGCACCCGGAGGAAACCCACACAGACAGGGGGCGAACGTGCAGACTCCACACAGTCACCCAACTCAGACTCCACACAGTCATCGAACCAGGGACCCTGGTGTTGTGAAGCAACAGTGCTAAGAACTGTGCTACCGCGCTGCCCATATAAAACGCAGCTGTTGTGGAAAAGCATGTTCTGTTTTTCATATACAAATCAGGGACGAGTGCAAACACAGTCCCCCACTACCATACATATTGCAGTCGAATATCCCACATTTGGGGACATTGCAGCCTTCAGCACACCCGAAGTGCAGTGGGATAGCCTCGTCCTGGGAGAACCGCCTACTTGATTCTGGTTTCACCCTACCAGTTAAGTATTTCCCGGGTGAGCTGTATGCAATGGCGGAAGTCAGTGATGGGCAACCTAGGCTAGTGTATGGGCCGTACGAGTGGCCCTCCTGCATCTCAGTGAGCCGCAAGATTGAAGTTGGGCCTGTTAGATTTCCGGTGGCAGCATCTAGGTAAAAGTCGCACATTGGGTGGCTCCTGCTCAAGGCTCTCTTTTTTGGAGTTTAGTGCCGGTTCCAGGGGCAGTTTTTGAACAAGCTGGTGTAGGAAGACATACGGAAGGAGGGGAATGTCGAAGACCCAGAAGAAAGCCGCGGGAAGAGGAGGGGGTGAGTGAAAGTTCGCAGTCGAATGAACGGGTTAGCCCGGCAAGGGGAAAGATGGCGGAGGCTGGATCGCTGAGTGGGGCCGCGCCCTTCACAGTGGAGACTCTGACCGAGGTGATGGCTGGAGAATCTGAGAGGCAGATTGCCAAGCACATGGAGGTTATGCGAAATGAGATGATAGAATTGGTGGAGGAGGCAAGGGTGCCGGTGAAGGCGGCAGTGTTGAAGATGTTGGCCGAGGTGCGGGTGCAAGGGGAGAAGTTGAAGGGGATAGAGGGAACTCTGTCTCAGCACAGTTACCAGTTCACCTCGATGGGTGAGGAGTTGTGGAGGGTGGTGGAAGCCAACAAAAGACTCAGAGCCAAGGTGGACCAGGAGAGTAGCTCGTGCCGGCAGAATTTAAGAATAGTGGGCTTGCCGAAGGGGGTGGAAAGCCCGCGGCCAACTGGGTACTTTGCGAAGATGTTGACGGAGTTGTTGGTGGAGGGGGAAGAACCCTTCCGGTATGAGCTGGTCAGGGCCTACCAGTCACTCAGGCCCAAGCCGAAGGCAAACGAGCCGCTAAGGGCCATCATAATTTGTATTCACAAGTTCCACGTTAATTATATCATAGAATTTACAGTGCAGAAGGAGGCCATTTGCCCCATCGAGTCTGCACCAGCTCTTGGAAGGAGCACCCTACCCAAGGTCAACACCTCCACCATATCCCCATAACCCAGTAACCCCACCCAACATGAAGGGCAATTTTGGACACTAAGGGCAATTTATCATGGCCAATCCACCTAACCTGCACATCTTTGGACGGTGGGAGGAAACCGGAGCACCCAGAGGAAACCGACGCACACACGGGGAGGATGTGCAGACTCCGCACAGACAGTGACCGAAGCCGGAATTGAACCTGGGACCCTGGAGCTGTGAAGCAATTGTGCTATCCACAATGCTACCGTGCTACCGTTACGGAGAAGGTCCTGAGGTGGATGAATGAAAGACGTGACGTGAAGTGGGAGGGAGCTGGTATTCGTATGTACCCGGACTTAACTGTGGAGCTGGCGAGAAGGTGGACAGCCTTTGGTCGGGTAAAGACGGCACTATTCAGGAACGGTGTGAGGTTCTGCTTCATCGACATGGCGAAGCTGAGGGTGACCTATAACTCGATAGACTTCCACTTTGAGATGGTGGAGGCAGCAGATGCATTTGTGAAGGCTGAAGGACTGGGGTTGAAATCAGAGATGGGACTGGGGTTTGGCTTCGGACTGAAGGGAGGGGGGTTAAACATTACATACAGCCTTATATCTTGTTTAAGGATATTTATTTGTTTTGTATTTGTGGGGGGAACAGTTGGGGGTTTAGTTTTTGGGTTGGCTGATTGGTAAGGGTAGTGTACCTCTGCTAAGGGCTACAAGGCCAACAAAAGACTCAGAGTCAAGGTGGAGGACCTGGACAAAAGGTCGAGGTGGCAGAATTTAAGAATAATGGGCTTCCTGAAGCGGGTGAAGAGCCCAAGGCCCACTAAGTACTTCACGAAGATGTTGGCGGAGTTGTTGGTGGGAAACATTGGGCTTTGGGGTTATGATGGTTTTCTGGGGTGCAGTTTTTTGCACTGGTTATGTTTGAGTGTCTTTGTTTTCAGGGATTGGGTTATGGGGGAGGGGATTGAGAGGAGGGGGCCTGGGCAGGGGCCTCCACACCAGCTAGCGAAGGGTGGCTCATGAAGGGGAGTGTGGTGGGGGGAGGGGCCACAGTCATTGGAACCTGGTCAAACAGGTTTTGATGGGCTTGGGATCGATACTGGGAGAAATGTTTTCAAGAGGAATGTGATGAATGTTATCAGTAGCTGATATAATGGTACCTTACCTTTAACGCATTGACCCTTTAAGACCGGGCTTGGAACCCTGGGGGACTCCGCCTCTGGCTCCGCCCCCAGGAAACGGTATATAAGATAAGGCTCACTCAGGCAACATGTGATGAGCACACTTCTCGGCTGCTGTACAGTTCTCAGATGATTAAAGCCTTTGAATCATCTATCTTCTCTCCTGTGTCGTGATTGAGGGTATCTCAAGGAAGTACATGAGGGGATTCTAACAGGAGGGACGGGTTCAACAGCAACAAAGGGACGGGATGGGTCAGGCCCAAGGTGCAAGCCCGGATGTACAGTGATGGCGGATAGGAGGCAGGAGTGGGGAGGTGTGGGGGAGGGGCGTGGGGGGGTGGTGACAGGCCCCCGATCAGAATAGTAACGTGACACGTGAGGGGGTTATGGGGATTTGAGAAGAGGTTGAGGGTTTTTACACATTTAAAGAGCTTAAAGGCTGATGTGGTGATGCTGCAGGAAACTGACCTGAGGGCATGGCATGGAGCCGAAAGCTTTCTAACTCAGAGCACCTTGGAGTGATAAGATCTGGTTAATGTTTCCAATACACAAACTGTGCTACGTTCTCAGGCAGAGGCCAGATTCTTACTTACAGAATGGGAAGCAGGTTAGACAGAAGGAAGGCCATATCTGTGCCAGTTAAGAAGGGTTTTGGTTGAAGCTTGGCAATGGCTCACCTATGCTCTTGGTCACATTTGGTGCAATTCAGCACAGATGCCTGAAGGGATCCATTTAGTCAGGATGACTTACCCATTTTCAGCTGCACTGACGATATACGGTTGCTTCTCACTTGCTTTGCCAAGGGACGTAACGGAAGAAGTGTGGCCAAACAGGAAGATTCTTGGCAGAGTCTAGGAGAATACAAAACAGTGCTAATACACGTGAAATGATGTAAAAAAAAACATTGGATGGTATTGAATGGAGGCAATGAGGGTCTCACTTGCCAGCGAGAGAGTGAGCAAGAGTCCCATGCCACTTCCTTTGAGGAAGGTGCATTGAATTGGGCAGCAGCTGGTCTTCCTGAGGGTCAAGTACCCCGGGGGTAGAAGTCCAGCCCCCTGAAAATGCCAGCCAATCAGTGGGCAGCAGCTGTGTTTTGTTTGGCAGCACCATCAAGGCCCAGAGTTGCTGAGACACCTCGGCAGTATGGGGGGGGGGGGGGGGGGGGGGGGGGGTCCTTCAACCAGGCACCGAGTGACATTGAAGCAAGTTTCTACCATCAATGCCACATTACCCCATTCATGAACACAGGTATTTGCAGACTCCCCTTCCCAGAGGCAGACAGTAACATCGAGATCACATTCTGTCCAGTTCAAAGTGACTTGGTCACCCCTGGAAGAGCAGGATGGCTGTAATATCAGACTCATTACTAGCGGCGTATTGTGGCTCTTAATGACTTGTGCTAGGCTGGGTTATTGTAATGACACACTTTCAGAGACTCAGTTACTGAAAGGAGTGTGGTGGTATGAATGTGAGCACTGCCATTGGTGCAGAGCATTGGTTTCCCATTGGCTCTGGCTGGTCATGTGCCTCTCGTCCGATTGGCTGGGACTAGTCATGTGACTGCTCATCAATTGGTCGAGAGGCAATTAGACCCCGCCTCCGAGGGGTATAAGTACCCAGAGTTCCTGGCGGTCGACCTTTCTCTGTAGTCGACCACCAGGCTAACAACTAGCTGATTAAAGCCACAGTTTGGATCTTCATCGTGTCTCGAGTCCAATTGATGGTACATCAAGGAGTTTATTAATAAGAATTGTTCAGCAGCCACATGGCCGCAGCTAGTTCCCTACATGTCTCTTGCCTCAGAGGCCTCCGCTTCCTGGGATGATTACCACTTTGAGTCCCAATTGGTCCCCCAGGCCAGGTGACCCTTAATCTGTTGTGTTGCCCTTAAAGGGACAATCACCACAGTTATCCTCACAGTAGATAATTGTGGATGTTGCCATCCACCATTTTAATCAACAAGCCTATTGTGCATATTGCCTTAAACAAAAAATATTCACCGGTCAGCCACGGGATATTCCAAAGCGAACTCTTAAATGGCTCGGCACACATCACCTCCTTTTTGAAATAAAGAACCATGAGATGACATTGCTCTCAATGATCTTTACAATGAAGAGATTTATACAATTTTTATTTTAACATATTCATTAAACTATTTATTTAACATTTGTTATTAATACAGTATCACAGTGCAGTTTCCCCTTGTTTTATGGTCTTGTCAGATGATAAGTAGAAGTGACCTCAAAATGAAGGTTTCTTTTTGCAACAAAGAGTATGTTACCACACTTCATGAATCAATTTCTCACATTGATTCCTGGCCAGCCACAAGATTCGAATGACAGTTCAGTCATGCCCAGAGACAGTTCCCTCTCCAGGTCATTAAAACTGATTCCAGTGTGTAGAGTACGTACAGAGGAAGATGTATAGCTTTATAAAACACTTCAGTGTAGAGAGAGAGAGAGCCCTGATAAACACAGGTTGAACAAAGATCTTTTCATGCTTAACAGACCTAATTTTTCTAAAGTCAGAGTGTAAAAGGCAAAGCCATACATTTCCCTCTCTCTCGCATACGTATTGCTGGACAAACACAAGGGGTTTGTATTTTGGTGAACAGGAGGCATATGGGATACGTGGCTTTAGTAGCCGAAACACAGCAGGGAGGTTATGATGGAGTTGTATCAACTGCTGGTTAGGCCCCAGCTGGAGTACCGTGTGCCGTTCTGGTCGCCACACTGTAGGAAGGATGTGATTGCACTAGAGAGGGTGTGGAGGAGATTCAGCAGGATGTTGCCTGGGCTGGCACTTCTCAGCTATGAAGAGAGGCTGGTTAGGCTGGGGTTCGGGCAGAGAGTGCTGAGGGGGGAGACTTGATTGAGGTGTACAAAATTATGAGGGACATGAGATAGTAGATAACAAGGGACATTTCTCCATAGTAGAAGGAGGCATAGATTTACGGTTTTGGGCACGAAATGTGGAGCGGATTTGAGGAAAATCTGGTTCACCCAGAGGATGGTGGGAGTCTGGAACTCACTGTCTGAAAGGCTGGTAGAAGCGGGAACCCTCACAACATTTAAGAAGCATTTGGATGAGCACTTCCAATGCCACAGCATACAAGGCTATGGATCAAGTGCTGCAAATGGTATTAGACTGGATAGGTGCTTGATGGTCGGTGCAGACGCAATGGGTCGAAGGGCCCTTTTCTGTGCTGTAAAACTCAATAATTCTACGAGAAATAAGTAAAGATATTTTGTATTGCAATTTATCATGTTAAACACTAACCTTGAAATCAGGTGATAGATTCCAGAGGCAGATCTGTCCCTCCCGACTCCCTGTAACTATTGTTCGCTGGTCATCAGTTAACATTAGGGCACAGATTGAATGCAATGGTGCTTTCCTCTCCCACACTGCTATTGGCTGGACAATACTCTTCATGATGATCAAAACCCCTGAAAATGATATTCATGTATCAATATGCGCTGAGGATTTAAATTCCGGTGATCCAATTTCACACGAGGCATAATCCATCGTTAATTATTTGTAGAAGCATTGACATGTTCCATTCGTGGCTTATACCTTTCTCACATGGCTAACTATGAGAATGTCACAATGGACAAACTGGGAAGGACGTCCTAATTTTTCCTGGTTAATAAATCTGGGGCGGAATTCTCCGCTCCCCACGTAGCGTGGGAGAATCGTGGGAGGGCCTCCCAACATTTTTTATGCCCCCCTGGCGCCACCAGCGATCCCCCCCGGGCTCGGAAAAATCACCGCTCGCCGTTTTTCACGGCGAACGGCGATTCTCCGAGCCCGATGGGCCGAGTGGCCGGCCCTTCACGCCCGTTTCACCACGGCAGCAACCACACCTGGTCGCTGCCGTCATGAAACGGGCGCCAGAAGCCCGTTTGAGGCATCTAGGGGCCCGATTTGGACGGGAGCACTGCGACTGTGCTCCGGAGGGGACAGGCCCGCGATCGGTGCCCACCGATCGTCAGGCCAGCGTCCAAAACGGACGCACTCTTTCCCCTCTGCCGCCCGGCAAGATCAAGCCGCCACGTCTTGCCGGGCGGGGGAGGAGAAAGTCGGCACCGCGCATGCACGGGTTCGTGCCATCTGCGCGCTGATGTCATCCGAAAAGCGCCGTTTCCACATCATTTCCGGCGCGACAAGGTCGCGGCCGGGAACGACGGGGGGCCGCTACTAGCCCCCCGGATGGGGGTGAATTAGGTGCGGGGAGCGGGCCCCGAGGCCGTCGTGAAGCTCGGCCGATTTCACGTCAGCCATCCCGATTTTTATCGGGAGCGGAGAATACCGCCCCTTAGCTTTTATGAATTATATTGTCATCAAAATATAATTCCATCCCTTTGTGCAGTGTTAATTTGTAAGGAGAGAGACGGGAAAACCTTGTTTATGGATTATCAATCTCATGAATGCCAATGATTGTGGAACTTTAATTGTTGGTACTTTCAATTCTAATTTGACATCTTTCAAACATAGAACATACAGTGCAGAAGGAGGCCATTCGGCCCATCGAGTCTGCACCGACCCACTTAAGCCCTCACTTCCACCCTATCCCCGTAACCCAATAACCCCTCCTAACCTTTTTGGCCATGATGTGGAGATGCCGGCATTGGACTGGGGTGAGCACAGTAAGAAGACTTGTCTTACAACACCAGGTTAAAGTCCAACAGGTTTATTTCAAACACTAGTTTTCGGAGCACTGCTCCTTTACCTGAGGAAGGAGCAGTGCTCTGAAAGCTAGTGTTTGAAACCAACCTGTTGGACTTTAACCTTTTTGGTCACTAAGGGCAATTTATCACGGCCAATCCACCTAACCTGCTCATCTTTGGACTGTGGGAGGAAACCGGAGCACCCGGAAGAAACCCACGCCGACACGGGGAGAATGTGCAGACTCCGCACAGACTGACCCAGCAGGGAATCGAACCTGGGACCCTGGCATTGTGGAGTCACAGAGCTATCCACTTGTCCTACCGTGCTGCCCAAACTGAAGGGCTAACCAGCTTTCCTCCGTATACATAGGTTCGCAATGTTTCCCATACTGTTTAAATGACCACTTCAAACTAATGAGAGTAGGTGAACATGTTCCCTTGAACTCTACACACTGAGAAAAACCCATCTCTAAAACTCAAAAGTTCACACTGCCTGGCTAGTGTTGTTACAAATGCTTCCAATACGCAAGCCCCACCTGACAATGGGGAGTTGCATCTTTACATGAAATCTTGGTGAATTATACGGCAGGACAAACATACATTCACAGGGGGAGAAGCATATCTGTGACAAAGCACAAGGGAGCACCATCACTGTAAATCATTCTCCTGGTCGTGGAAACGGTCCTCAACTTCCACAACAGTTATTTTCAAACCCAGGGTCATGACCCGCGTGTGTGTTGCCGGGCGGGTCGCGGTGCCATGTGTTGCGGCGTTCCCAATCGCAGGGCTATTCGTCAGCATTCTTTTTTTTTTTAAATATAATTTTTATTGGAATTTTTTACAGAAAATATAAAACATAACGACAAACAATGAAATGCAACAAAATAACCCATAATAACTGTAACACCCCCAGACCGTATGTATCACATCCCCCCATCCCCCAACCCCAATGAACAACAAAAGAACTTAAAAATAAATTAAAATTAAATAAACAAACATAGTCATTGTCCGCCCCCCCCCCCCTTGTCCCTCCCCCTTCCCCCCCTCCCCCCCGGGTTGCTGCTGCTACTGTCCCTGTACCCTATCGTTGAGCCAGAAAGTCGAGAAAAGGTTGCCACCGCCTAAAGAACCCTTGTACCGACCCTCTCAGGGCGAATTTTACCTTCTCCAGCTTAATGAAACCCGCCATGTCATTGATCCAGGTCTCCACGCTTGGGGGCCTCGCGTCCTTCCACTGTAGCAAGATCCTTCGCCGGGCTACTAGGGATGCAAAGGCCAGCACACCGGCCTCTTTCGCCTCCTGCACTCCCGGCTCCACCCCAACCCCAAAAATCGCGAGTCCCCATCCTGGCTTGACCCTGGATCCTACCACCCTCGACACCGTCCTCGCCACCCCCTTCCAGAACTCCTCCAGTGCCGGGCATGCCCAGAACATATGGGCATGGTTCGCTGGACTCCCCGAGCACCTGACACACCTGTCTTCACCCCCAAAGAACCTACTCATCCTTGTCCCAGTCATGTGGGCCCGGTGCAGCACCTTGAATTGGATGAGGCTAAGCCGCGCACACGAGGAGGAAGAATTAACCATCTCCAGGGCATCAGCCCATGTCCCGTCTTCGATCTGTTCCCCCAGTTCCCCCTCCCACTTAGCTTTCAGCTCCTCTACTGACGCCTCCTCCGCCTCCTGCATAACCTTGTAGATATCAGATATCTTCCCCTCCCCAACCCAAACCCCCGAAAGCACCCTGTCGCTCACCCCCCTCGCGGGAAGCGAAGGGAATCCCTCCACCTGCCGCCTAGCAAATGCCTTTACCTGCAGATACCTGAACATGTTCCCCGGGGGGAGCCCAAATTTCTCCTCCAACTCCCCCAGGCTCGCAAACCTCCCATCAATAAACAGGTCCCTCAGCTGTCTGATGCCTGCTCTGTGCCAACCCTGAAATCCCCCATCAATGTTCCCCGGGACGAACCTATGGTTCCCCCATAACGGAGCCTCCATCGAGCCCCCTACTTCTTCCCTATGTTGCCTCCACTGCCCCCAAATCTTGAGGGTAGCCGCCACCACCGGACTTGTGGTATACCTCGTAGGAGGGAGCGGCCACGGCGCCGTTACCAGGGCCCCCAGGCTTGTATCTCCACAGGACGCCCTCTCCATCCGTTTCCATGCTGCCCCCTCCCCCTCCATTACCCACTTGCGCACCATCGACACATTGGCCGCCCAATAATACCCCGAGAGATTGGGTAACGCCAGCCCCCCCCATCTCTACCCCGCTCCAAGAAGACCCTCTTCACCCTCGGAGTCCCATGCGCCCAAACAAAGCTCATGATGCTACTAGTCACCCTTCTAAAAAAGGCCCTAGGGATAAAGATGGGCAAACACTGAAAAAGGAACAAGAACCTCGGGAGAACCGTCATTTTGACGGACTGCACTCTACCCGCCAACGATAGCGGCACCATGTCCCACCTTTTAAATTCCTCCTCCATCTGCTCCACCAGCCTGGTAAAATTAAGCTTATGGAGAGTCCCCCAACTCCTGGCCACCTGCACCCCCAGGTATCTGAAACTCTTCACTGCCCTCTTAAATGGGAGTCTCCCAATTCCCTCCTCCTGATCACCCGGGTGTACTACAAATACCTCACTCTTGCCTAAATTTAACTTATAGCCCAAGAAGCCCCCAAATTCCGCTAACAGCTCCATCACCCCCGGCATTCCCCCTTCTGGATCCGCCACATACAACAGCAGGTCGTCTGCATACAGTGATACACGATGTTCCTCCCCACCCCGCACCAGACCCCTCCATCTCCCTGACTCCCTCAACGCCATAGCCAAAGGTTCAATCGCCAGTGTAAAGAGCAAGGGGGACAGGGGGCACCCCTGCCTGGTCCCACGGTAGAGCCTAAAGTACTCTGATCTCCTTCCATTGGTAACTACACTTGCCATCGGAGCCGCGTAGAGCAGCCTCACCCATTTGATGAATCCCTCCCCGAATCCGAACCGCTCCAGCACCTCCCACAGGTACCCCCACTCAACTCTATCAAACGCTTTCTCCGCATCCAGCGCCACCACTATCTCCGCCTCCCCCTCCACTGCCGGCATCATAATAACATTTAGCAGTCTCCGCACATTCGTGTTGAGCTGCCGTCCCTTGACAAATCCTGTCTGATCCTCGTGTATCACCCCTGGCACACAGTCCTCTATCCTGGTGGCCAGGATCTTCACCAGCAACTTAGCGTCAACATTGAGGAGCGAGATAGGCCTGTATGATCCACACTGCAAGGGGTCCTTATCCCGCTTCAGGATCAGAGAGATCAGTGCCCGCGACATCGTCGGGGGCAAAGCCCCCCCCTCCCATGCCTTATTGAAGGCTCGCACCAACAGGGGGCCCACCAGATTCGCATACTTTTTATAAAATTCCACCGGGAACCCGTCCGGCCCCGGCGCCTTACCTGACTGCATTTGTCCAATCCCCCTGACTAGCTCCTCCAACTCTATCGGCGCCCCCAGCCCCTCTACCAGCTCCTCTTGAACCTTTGGGAAACATAGCCTATTCATGAAGCTCTCCATCCCCCCTCTCCCCATCGGAGGTTCTGACCGGTACAGTTCCTCGTAGAAGTCCCTAAAGACCCCATTTACTTCTGTCCCCTTCTGCACTACATTCCCACCCCTATCCATCACTCCACCAATTTCCCTAGCCGCATCTCGCCTGCGGAGCTGATGCGCCAACATCCTGCTCGCCTTCTCCCCATACTCATATACCGCGCCCTGCGCCCTCCTCCACTGTGTCTCCGCCTTTCTGGTGGTCAACAAGTCAAATTTGGCCTGCAAACTACGCCATTCCACCAGCAACCCCTCCTCCGGTGCCTCCGCGTATCTCCTGTCCACATCCAGGAGCTCCCTCACCAGTCTCTCCCTCTCCTTCCTCTCCCTCCTTTCCCTATGGGCCCGGATGGAGATCAGCTCCCCCCGGATCACTGCTTTCAGGGCCTCCCAGACCATCCCCACCCGGACCTCCCCCGTGTCGTTGGTATCCAGATACCCCTCAATACTTCCCCGGACCCTCCTACACACCTCCTCATCAGCCAGCATACCCACATCCAGGCGCCAGAGCAGGCGCTGGTCCCGCGCCTCCCCCATCTCCAGATCAACCCAGTGCGGAGCATGGTCTGAAATCGCTATGGCCGAATACTCTGCATCCTGCACCTTCGGGATCAATCCCCTGCTCAGGACGAAAAAATCTATTCGGGAATAAACCCTATGGACATGGGAGAAAAAGGAATACTCCCGCGCTCTCGGCCTCCCAAACCTCCAGGGATCCACCCCTCCCATCTGGTTCATAAACCCCCTCAGCACTTTGGCTTCGTCAGCATTCCTGATCGCCAGGAGAAGTGCCCGATGACCCGACTGGATTTTTAAAATGCTGGCCGTGACCGGCTTTCAGAATGCCGGCCGTTTCGCACATGCACGCCCCCTCAGCAGTACGCAGGCCCGGAGCCCATTGAGGCAGAACGCCTCCTCCTGACGTCAACGCGGTGACCCAGGAGCAATTTTTTAAAAATCACCGGAGTCTTCCTGTCTGGATGGGTAGCAGAGAGTAAGTCACGGACCCCAAACACTGACGTGTTTTGGGCCGAGAGGGGTCCCTCCATTTCACAGCTGCCAGCAGGGCTGGTGTGAACTCCAGGGCCTCTGGTGAACAACTCATAAAGAAGAAGCTGAAAACAGGAACAAAGGAGCATAAAGGTGATTACTCAAGGTGTGGGTTATTAATTGTGCCGCTGCAAATCAGAATACAAAGTTCATGTGTGTTATATGCAGGGAAGCACTGGCAAATGAAGGTTTAAAACCCTCAAAACTTCAAACACAATTGATGACTAAGCATGGCAAGTTCGAGGACAAGCCTCTTTATTGTGTTCAATTGATGCAGCGAGATCTTAAATCATCAGCTGAAGTCATTATCAGAAATGCAACATTGAATAACAAAGCAAGTTAGGACCAACCAGGTTCTCCTTCAAATTAAAGGTAAGTGAAAATAGTGGGTCGCGAAATTCGGGCAGCGTGGGTCACGAAGGTCAGCCGGCGTGGTTTGTGAAGGTCAGCCAGCCTGGGCCACGAAGGTCGGGTGGCGTGAATCCCGAAGGGTGGCCCATTGGTAAAAATGTGTCCCGAGCAAAAAAGTTTGAAAAACTGTACAGTATACCTGCCACCTTGTACTGTACAAAGACAGTAACTTGCAGTCATACACCATAAAATGTAACGTCATGCAACTTGATCGCATATTATGATTCAACTGTGCCCTTATCATACACTCATGCACATCTGTTCAAATATTAATTTGGTTGCAAACAGACCGCACCAAGATCCTCATGATCTGAAAAATACGACCCTGCTAAGGAAAGAACTTCATTGGCCGTAAAGATCTTTGGGATCTCCTGAGGTCATGAAAGGCACTATCTAAATGCAAGTCTTTCTTTCTTTCAAATGAATAAAGATTCGTGGGGGTCAATCTTAATTCTGCTTCAGAGTTCATAATCTGTCTCTCTTTCAGCTGCATGGCCATATGAGGAAAATGGACCAGTCCGATTATAATAGTAGAAGCCACGCGTTTCTGAATCTATTTCATAATCTGTAAGCAGCAGAATGGATGCTGGATCAACTGGGGACATTGTGACATTTTGAAAAATCGGCTGACACCTTCTGCGAGGAGTCAGTGTGGCTTCTGATCAAACGGTGGAACAATGGACATGATTTTCACTGCTCGACAACTTCAAGAGAGATCCCAGGAGCAACATCATCCACTCTACATGGCCTTCATCGATCTGGCCAAGGCTTTTGACTCTACCAATCAGGAAGTGCTATAGAAGACCCTGTCAAAGGCCGGCTATCCAGAGAAATTCATTAACCCTCTCAGACTTCTCCACGACAAGATTTCGCCAACAGTCCTCACCAACAGAAATAAGACAGAAACCTTCAAGGTCAAGATTGGAGTCAAGCAGGGATGTGTCATCACCCCCATCCTTTTCATCTTCATCGCCACCATCCTTCACCTTGTCAAGAACAAGCCTCCCAGTAGAGTGGATGTCATCTACAGGATGGACGGAAAACTTTACCACCTCAACCGGTTGAAATCCAAGATGAAGACGGCACTGATATTGCTGATGGAACTTCACTACATGGGTGACACCATCTCTGCAGCCGCAGAAGAGAATATCCAAGCCATGCTTGATGCTTTCACAGCAAAATACCGAATAATTAGTCTCAGCCTCAACCTTAAGAAGACTCAAGTCCTTTACCAACCCGCTTCAAGCCAAGATCCAGTCTCTCCTTCCATCAAGATCAATGGAGAAACCCTCCCACACGTAGAACATTTCCCCTACCTGGGGAACCACATCTCATCCAAGGTTGACATCGATGCGGAGAACCAACGATGGTGAGGGACACCTTTGCAGACCTCAGGAGGAGAGTGTTCAATGACATGCGTGACATCTGTGCTGATACCAAGATCATTGTGAACAAGGCAGTCAACCTCCCAACTCTTCCATACGGCTCAGAACGTGGATTAGGTACAAACACTACCTCAAGGCCCTGGAGAGGTACCGTCAATGATGTCTGAGACAGATTCTCTACATCAACTGGGAGGACAGATGGACTAACATCACCATCCCTGAAGAAGCCAAGAGCACCAGAAACAACGCCATGATCACCCAAAACAAATTCTTCAGGAAAACTCTATTGCAAAACTAGGTACGGAAAAGGAGCCTGAGAAAGAAATACCAGCGATCTCGAGACAAGGACCAATCCCACCTCCTGGAAACACCTGCCAAATGTGCAGAACCCATGACAAGGGACACAGAGTTTCTTAGGTGGACAATCCTACTCGTTAGTGAGTGATGACCAAAGAAGATTTCTTCATCTGAAATATATGGAGTGGGATTCTCCGTCAGCTGACGCCGGAGTCGCAAAACGCGATTGGGCGGAGAATCGGTTTTGACGATTAAATCGTGGCTGGCGTCAGTTTCACGCCAAATCGCAATTCTCGGGTGCCTCGCCAGCACCGTCACTGCATTCCTCTCCATACGTATGGTAAACGCCGCTTGCATATCATTGGCTGGCCTGACCCACTATTCTCCGGGACCTCCACGAATCTTCGCCTCCAAATTCCCGACGGTGAGGTTCACTTGTGCTTTTAAAATTCGAGAAACAGGCATCGTGGCTGATGATAGAGAGAAAGTAGGTAGAACACGGATTGGTGCAACCGTGGACTGTCAGTCCTATTTTTTAAAATTTAGATTACCCAATTATTTTTTCCAATTAAGGGGCAATTTAGCGTGGCCAATCCACCTACACTGCACATTTTTGGGTTGTGGGGGCGAAACCCACACAAACACGGGGAGAATGTGCAAACTCCACACGGACAGTGACCCAGAGCCGGGATCAAACCTGGGACCTCAGTGTCGAGTGCTAATCACTAGGCACCGTGCTGCCCTGACTGTCGGTCCTGACATTGCCTGGGATAGCTGGGGTGGGGGTGTGGAAGGGTGCACTGGTGGGGGGGGGGGCCCTGGGGCCAGGGCAAGACTGGGGCAGTGTCCAGGCATGAACCTCCATTGCCGCAGTCTGCAACGCAGCCATTTTGCTGTGCACCCCACTGACCACCCTCCTTGGCCCCTGGTTCTGCAGTTACACAAGCCGTATGGATGCCCCCACCCTACCACCCCTGCACCCCACCCTCGCCATACCACCCACCCCCTCAACTGGCCGCCACCTGCTAGCATGGCATCACGCGGCCCGCCTAAGGTCAGCGCCCACAGTAGCCCCTACAGGGGGCCGCCGGACAGAATGTACCACAGGCATGAGCAGTGCCAGCCGACAGTACCCCTAGTAGCAGGGACAGACGCCAGGGCCAGTGGCTCCACCGTGCCGGGCACCGACGGAGTCAGGGGTGCGGAAATGGGGGAGAGGGCCATGTGGGAGCAGAGTCAGGAGTGCCAACCGGGGCCACCATGAAGCCCGTTGGACATGGTTGACATGGGGGTATGCACCATACTGACATGTCGGCCTTTCACTCCCTGCAGACAATGGATATTGGAATACAACCAGCAATGGTGACCTTCCTCCTAGTCACCCCAGCCCTGGGGTTGCTATGCGGCTGTGCGAGCTGGAGCTGCTCGAGGAGGAGGAAGCTGACACAGGGGAGCATGTCCCAGAGAAAAAGGGGGCAACTGCTAAGAATGGAGAGCCGGCCGCCCAACAGGCTGAGGAGCAGGAGAAGCTGCAAAGGAGGTGCCGCATGAGGCCTTGCGTATTGTAGCAGCACCTGTCATTCGAGGACTTGCCAGACCGGGCATGCCCATTGAAGATTCCAGCTGAGCAGGGGGACAGTGCGACACATCTGCCTGATCATGGCACACCTGGCGGTGCCGTCATGGTGGCGGTTGCCCTGAACCTCTCCACAACAGGGTCCGTCCAGATGCTGACAGGGGACCTGTCTGGGTTCTCACAGAGCTCGGTACATATGTGCATCCATGACGTAAATACATCTATTTCAATGTGGACCGAGCCCACCAGGATGCCCAGGCAGTGGGGTTTGCCGCCATCGCCGAGATGCCTCAGGTCCAGGGGATGATTGATGGGATGCATCTCGCCTTCCGAGCACCTGCAGATGAAACAAACCGAAAGGGATTCCACTCGATGAACGTGCAGCGTGTGTGTGAGCATCAGATGCGCATCATGCATGCCTGTGCCCGATACCGGGGCAGTGTGCACGGCACCTTCAACCTGGCGTACTCAATGGCTCCTGGCCTCTTTGATGCGTACTCCCAGCTGGGGGGGTTGGTGCCTGGGCGACAGGGGTTATCCACTGTGGTCGTGGTTGATGAACGCCTAACTGGAGGCCACAGACTGGCGCAGAGACCCGCTAAAAATATGCCACGCAATATCCAGATGACTCTGGTACATGGCAGCCCTGTCCTGGGCCTCAGCTGCTGCCTGCACAGATTGCCCCAGGTCTTCGACATCTTGATCCACGGCCAAAATCTTCACCCTCAAAGTCTCCACTACAGATGTCACCCATGCGGTGTTGGCCTGGATGGCATGCATGGCTGGCACACCTCCTGCACCTGCATACGGTTGGACTCCTCCACCTGCACCTGCAATTGCCGAATGCTCGCCGGCAACCCCACATGCAGTCTGCGACTACATCTCCACAATTGATGGGACTGTCCATTCCAGAAGCCCGAAACCCATCTGGACGGCAGCTAATCCCTGGGATCAGCCCGCCCTCCGACTGTCCGCCCCCTCGGGAGTTCGTACCTCCACCTGCTGTACCGGAGCATGTGCATGGTGCGCACCAGAGAGTGCACAGGAGCCTTTTCACCAAGGTGCCCAGCCGAGGTGAGTGTCGCTGGGATGGTGGAGGGTGTTGGAGATAGCTGTGATGGGAAATCTGTGTCACGCTCGGATTCGAGCTCCAGGTGGTCCTGTTCTCGGGTTGATGGGTCGCGGCCATGTTAGTGTCACTATCGCTGGTCGGCACGCTGGGTTTCTAGCTGTGCCTATGGCTGGGGTTGGGATACCAGAAGGGCCCGCTCCACCACCAGCAGCTCCTGCAAGACACAAGACAAGGTGCATGATAAGACTGCGGACGTGTGAGGGAGGTGTGAGGTTGAGGGTGGTATGGGGGTGGTGTTGGGGGACAGTGACACACATCAGAAAATGCACAGTGTTAGACAGTCTGACCCATGCAGCCTAGGGGGTGGGTAGTTGGTGGCTGCAGTGGCCAGGGCAGCCTGGCAGCCTGTATGGGTGCCGGCATGTGGTGCAGGGTGAGGGTTTGGCTGTCCTCCGGGTGGGGTTATGGGTATGAGGACAAGGGTTGATGCCAGGGGCACAGTGCTGCCTACTCACCCTGGCCGCCCTGAAGAGGTTGTGCAGTTTTGTCCGGCACTGCTGGCCAGTCCAGATGGTCTTGCTCACGGCGCTGACGGACTCTGCCACCTGTGCCCAGGCACGGCGAACGGTGGCAGCTGGCAGCCTCCTTCTCCCGTTTCAGGATCAATGAAATCGAGGCCTGCGACATTGTTGGGGGGAGGACTCCCTTCTCTCTTGCTTCATTAAATGTCCTCAT
This sequence comes from Scyliorhinus canicula, assembly GCF_902713615.1. Lineage (NCBI taxonomy): Eukaryota > Metazoa > Chordata > Chondrichthyes > Carcharhiniformes > Scyliorhinidae > Scyliorhinus > Scyliorhinus canicula. The sequence continues at coordinate 26,164,682 of NC_052157.1, forward strand.
CAGCAGTGGGCTCAATATCTCTCAAAACTTCTTATAGAATTCCACCAGGTAGCCGTCAGGCCCCGGGGCCTTGCCCGACTGCATGCCCTCCAGCCCCTTGATTATTTCCTCAATCTCAATTGGGGCTCACAGCCCTTCCACCAGATCCTCATCTACCCTCGGAAACCTCAACTGATCCAAAAACTGCCTCATCCCCTCCACCCCAGCCGGGGGTTCTGACTCATATAGTTTACTATAAAAGTCCTTAAACACCTCATTCACTCCCACTGGGTCCAGGACAGTATTCCCGCCTATACTCTTTACTTTACTTATCTCCCTGGCCGCCTCCCTTTTCCTGAGCTGGTGAGCTGACATAGAATTAGAATCATAGAATTTACAGTGCAGAAGGAGGCCATTCGGCCCATGGAGTCTGCAGCGGCTCTTGGAAAGAGCATCCTACCCAAGGTCAACACCTCCATCCTATCCCCATAACCCAGCAACCCCACCCAACACTAAGGGCAATTTTGGACACTAAGGGCAATTTTAGCATGAGCAATCCACCTAACCTGCACATCTTTGGACTGTGGGAGGAAACCGGAGCACCCGGAGGAAACCCATGCACACACACGGGGAGAATGTGCAGACTCCGCACAGACAGTGACCCAAGCCGGGAATCGTACCTGGCACCCTGGAGCTGTGAAACAATTGTGCTAACCACAATGCTACCGTGCTGCCCCTGACATTCTGCTTGCCTTTTCCCCGTACTCATAAATCGCCCTCCTTGCCTTCCTCAACTGTTCTACCGTTTTCCCTGTGGTCAACAGCCCAAACTCCGCCTGTAACCTCCGTCGCTCCCCCAGTAGCGCCAGTCAATCCCTTAACGGTCATTGAATCGGTCCAGGTGCGGCACCAGTTTTACTTCATAGAAGTCCATGAATCCTGCCCCGGCGTCAACACTTAGTCTCAGGAATGGAGAATACTGCCAATTTAATGTATAGCATAGAAACTGGCCATTCCTCTTATCAGATCTATGCCAGTGTTTAAACTTCACAGAAGCCTCCTCCCATTCCCTTCAGAGAACCTCATCAACATAACCTACTACCTTTCCCCTTCCCCTTCTGTAAGAAAATAAATAATTGCATCAACTCCACTGAGATTCACAGTAAAATTGGACCTGCAAACAAAGTTCACTGACCATGGTTTTAATTGTGGGGTCAGGGCAGTCAAGGTGACACTGTTGACCTTGTTCAGCGACTCTCTTTCTTACCTAGTAATGTCTTCAAACTGATTGCTGAATTGGGGAAGGTTCAGCTGGTAAAAGCTTCATTTGAGGTTCAACCAAGTACAAAGCAAATCAAATGTGGACTTCACGCTGACAACCATGTGCAGGATGTCAAGGCTGAGTTGCCCAGGTACGGTCTCCGAGGTCATACTTTGGAAAATTGTCCAATTTGAATACCTGCTTGTGAACAGTGTGGGAAAGCCAAGCAGGCGAACCCATTCAAAAAGCCAAGCTGGGGCACCACCTACGTAATAGCTGCCGGGAATACCCATTTGTCATAGAATGGTGAAAGTTCTCCAAAATCAATGAGGAGGTGGATAAGGATGCAAAGAAATCAATAATTTTGTTACAAATGAGACGGAAGTCCTCCGCAGGCTAACCTGATTCAAAACAAATAAATCCTCAGGATAGATGGTATTCCGGAGAATACCATAGCATTCCTACAGTGCAGAAGGAGACTATGCAGCCCACTGAGTCTTCACCGGCCCTCTGAAAGGGCACTCTACTTAGGCCCACTCCCCCGCCCTATCTCTGTAACCCCCCCCTAACCCGCACATCTTTGGACTGTGGAAGGAAATGGGAGCACCCCGAGGAAACCCACGCAGACACAGGGAGAACGTGCAAACTCCACGCAGGCAGTCACCCAAAGCTGGAATTGAACCTAGGTCCGTGGCGCTGTGAGGTAGCAGTGCTACCGCTGTGCCACCGTGCTGCCACAGAGTGTTGCAAGAGACTATGGAAGAAGGTTGAGAGGTACTAACAACATTAAGTGTTGGTCTTTGGACAAAAAGACATGCTCCAGGCATATACTAGAAGACCACAAATCAGTGAATATGGTGCCACCATTACAGAAAATGGCAAAACACACATCAGCAAAAAGAGACCTTTAATCATATTTCCGTATTTCCGTTCTTTGTAAAGTAATAGAACATAGAACAGTACAGCACAGAACAGGCCCTTCGGCCCTCGATGTTGTGCCGAGCATTGTCCGAAACCAAGATCAAGCTATCCCAATCCCTGTCATTCTGGTGTGCTCCATGTGCCTATCCAATAAAGTTCCTAAAGTGTCCGACTCCACTATCACAGCAGGCAGTCCATTCCACACCCTAACCACTCTCTGAGTAAAGAACCTACCTCGGATATCACTCCTATATCTCCCACCCTGAATCTTATAGTACGATGGGAGTTAAATAGTGGTAAACTTGACAATTAATTGTGTAACAATAACTGAGAAACAGGGGTCAGTATAGATTCAGAGTAGGGCAGCACGGTGGCGCGGTGGTTAGCACTGCAGTCTCACGGCGCCGAGGTCCCAGGTTCGATCCCGGCTCTGGGTCATTGTCTATGTGGAGTTTGCACATTCTCCCTGTGTTTGCGTGGGTTTCGCCCCCATAACACAAAGATGCGCAGGATAGGTGGAGTGGATACACTAAATTACCCCTTAATTGGAAAAAAATGAATTGGGTACTCTAAAATTATTTTTTTTAAAGTATTGATTCAGAATGGAGAGATCCTACCTGACTAACATAGAATCCCTGCAGAAGGAGACTATTTGGCCCATCAAGTCTGCACGGACCTTCTGAAAAAGCACCCCACCTAGGCCCAATCCCCCATTCTATCCCCATAACCCCAGCACGGGTAATTTAGCATGGCCAATCGACCTAACCTGCACATCTTTGCACTGTGGGATGAAATCGGAGCACCCGGAGGAAACCCGCGCAGACACGGAGAGAAAGTGCAGACTCCACACAGTCAGTCACCCGAGATCGGAATCGAACCCAGGTCTCTGGCGCTGTGAGGAAGCAGTGCTAACCACTGTGTCGCTGCACCATCCAAAGTCTTTGAAGATGCAACAACAGAGAGATGGACTGCAGTAAAATGAATGACCTGATCTACTTTGACTATTAAAACTGAATGTTCCAATGAAAGACTATTCATTAAGTTAAACCTAGGTTCAGGCTGAACCCTGGGAATGAATTAGAAACTGTTTAAAGAGAATAAAACAAGGTGCGTTCATCAGAGGAATGATTAAACATGGTGTGGGGCACTAAGTGAGGTACCTCACATCTCACTCTTGGAACATTGATATTTCCCATTGATGTAAATGACCTGGGCTCAAGATCTTAAACGTAAAGTGATCAAATTTACAGACGATGGCAAGCGAGTAAAATCAGAACAGACAACTCAGAAACTACAAAATGAGGTGGACAATACCTAGATATGGGAAAACAACTGCTGGGGGAAAATTAATCGAAACAAATGTATACTCCTAGGACACAGAAATAACAACAGGTATATTTTATGAATGTTATTGAAATAGCATAAGGATGAAGCTGATCAACCGGAGAGTCTTAGTTAACTCAATGTTAAACAAGGCCAACCAAAGCCAACAGAATGCCGAGCTGCACAGCCAAACGGTGGAACGTACACCAGAGGAGATAATGAACAGATTTTCACATGTTTCAGTCAGGCCTTCAATGCTTTGTCAAGTACTGGTCTCCAAGTCTGGATCATCTATTGCGGACTCCTTATTAGGTCTCCAGCATCACTGATACTCGTCTTTGGCTAATTCCATTCATTCCTTGCGATGATCAGAAACGGCTGAAGGCACTGGATAGTGCAAAGGCTATTAGCCCTGACAACATTCCAGCATTGCGCTCCAGAACTTGCCCTGCCCCTAGCTATTCACGTACAACTACATTACTGGCATTTACCCGACAATGTGAAAAATTGCCCAGGTGTGCCCTGTACATAAAAAACAGGAAGATCCAACCCAACCAACTGCCAGCCAATCAGTCTATTCTTGATCATCAGCAAACTGATTGACGGTATCATCGACGTGCGATCAAGCGGCATTTACGCAATAACGTGCTCACTGACTCACTGTTTGGGTACCACCAGGGCCACTCAGTTCCTGCCTTCATTATAGCCTGGGTTCAAACATGGACAAAAGAGCTGAATTCAAGAAGTGAGGTGGCAGTCACTACCCTTGACAGCAAGGCAGCATTTAATCGAGTATGGAATCAAGGAGCCCGAGCAAAAGTGAAGTCAATGAGAATCACAGGGGGAAAACTCTCCACTGGTTGGAGTCATAACCAGCGCAAAGATAGGTGGTTGTTGGAGGTCAATCATCTCAGTATTGCGACACCGCTGCAGGAATTCTTCAGGGTAGTCCTCTTCACCTGGCCCAACCATCTTCAGCTTCATTAATGAACTTCCTCCATCATATGGTCAGAAGTGGGGATGTTCACTGATGATTGCACAATGTTCAGCACCTTTCATGACTCCACAGATACTGAGGTCATCCGTGTCCATGTGACAAATAAGACCGGGACAATATTTAGGCTTGGGTTGACAAGTGACAAGTAACATTCACGCTACACAATGACCTTCTCCAAAAAGAGAGAATCCAGGTCAAAGCAGCCTGTGTGATTGGCACCCCCATCCACCACCTTCAACATTCACTCTCTCCACCAGTGATGCAGAGTGGCAGCAATGTGTGCCACCTACAAAGCGCAATACAGAAACTCACCAAGGCTCCTTAGTCAGCACTTTCCATACCCACAATCTCTACCATCTAGTGCTGGCCAACCAAGGTACAGGAAAAAGTATTGTGCTGCGTACAGTCCAGGCAGATCGTTTTATACATGAAAAAACATAGGACATACATAAATACACAATGTAAATACATAGACACAGGCATTGGGTGAAGCATTCAGGAGTGCAGTACTACTCAGTGGAGAAGATGTGTGAAGAGATCAGTTCAGTCCATAAGAGGGTTATTCAGGAGTCTGGTAACAGTGGGGAAGAAGCTGTTTTTGAACCTGTTAGTGCGTGTTCTAGACTTTTGTATCTCCTGTCCGATGAAAGAGGTTGTAAGAGAGAATAATCCGGGTGGGAGGAGTCTTTAATTAGAAAGTTTGTCTGCCTTGCTACTTTATTTGTTCATGGGATATGGGCGTCACTGGTATTATTGCCCTTGGGAAGGTGCTGCTGAGATGCCTTCCGGAATCCCTGCAGTCCATGTGGTGTAGCTACATGGAAGAAAGTTCCAGGATTTTGACCCAGTGACAGTGAAGTGAATGTGCCAAGTCAGAGTGTGTGGCTTGGCAAGCTAATTGCAGGTGCTGGTGTTGCCATGCATCTGTTACCCTTGTAGCAGGCGCTACCCGTTTTCCCCAGCCAGCGGGAGGTTTAGACAGAGTCAATGGATTGGAGGCGGTTTCGCGTGATGTATTTTGCTGTGTTCATGACTCTATAATTTCTTACGGTCCTGGGCCGAGCAGTTGCCATATCAGGCTGTGATGCAGCCAGGTAGGATGCTTTCTATGGTGCATTTATAAAATCTGGTAAGAGTCAATGTGGACACGACAAATTTCCTCAAGTTTCCTGAGAAAGTGTAGGCGATGTTGTGCTTTCTTAGTCGTAGCGTCAACATGGGTGGACCCACATTCGTTTTGTATTTACGCCCTACAAAAAGGTCAACATTATGTTCTTTCACATAAGATTATTTCCAGTAATGGGTTTTGATCACAATGTCACATGTTGCTAGATGTACAGTTTTATTGTGAATGTGATTAAGCAAAGGGAAGTCTGAAACAGCTTGACCTTTGGTAGCTAACCAGTGACTGATTTTGTTGAGGGAGTGTGGACAAGGGAGCATCAGCCAAGAACGTACCATGAATCACCGAGATGTACAAGGTCACATCGGATGATTGACAGCTGTTGGTATTTTTACTGTTCATCTTCATTTTTTTTAGAGCAAACATTGCTGTAAAAATCTGAACAACTCTCCACACTCTCCGGGCCTCCTCTTGCTATTGGGTGTCCTCGAAGAAATGTATCCCTTCAAATCAGGAGGTTCCTCCCAAGTCGGTCTCTTCTGAGCAAGAATCTCCCAGGCATTGACGTTGATGTTGCATTTCTTGAGGTAAGCCTTCAGGGTGCCTTGGAAGTGTTTCCTTTGTCCTCCTCTTGCTTTGAAAGCGGGGTCTCTGACATCCTGAGCATTTGGTCGGCCCAGCGGAGTTGGTTTCAGATGCTGGTGCTCTTGGCTTCTTCAAAGACATTGATGTTCGTACGCCTATTCTCCCAGCTGATGCGGAGAATCTGTTTTAGACAGCATTGATCCTACCTCTCCAAGGCCTTGAGGTGGCGTCTGCACATAGTCCATGTCCAAGAGTTGGGAGGATCTTGGTGTCAGCACAGATGTCGAGTTCGTCAAAGGTTCTCGTCCTTAGGTGTCCGAAGGACGAGCTCGTGGATTGAATACAGTGTTGGATCTCCACATCGATGTCAACCTTAGATGAGAGGTGGGTCCCCAAGTAGGGTAAATGTTCCACGTTTGGGAGGGTTTCTCCATTGATCTTGATGGAGGCAGAAAAGATCTTGCCCTGGAAGGGTGCGGTAAAGGACTTGGGTCTTCTTGCAGTTGGGGTTGAGACTGATTCGCAAAGGTGTCAAGCATGGCTTCGGGATTCTCTTCTGAGAGAGTGGAGATGCCGACGTCATCCGCAAACTGAAAGTTCCACGAGTGATGTCAGTGTTGTTTTCTTCTTGGATGTCAACAGGTTGAGGTTGAAATGTTTTCCATCCATCCCGTAGACGATGTGCACTCTGCTGGGCAGTTTGCTCTTAACAATATGAAGGATGGTGGCACTGAAGATGAAGAAAAGGGTGGGGGCAATGGCACATCCCTGCTTAGAATCACAACACTACAGAAGGAGGCCTTTTGGCTCATCGAGTCTACACCGACCCCCCGAACGAGCACCCCAGCAAGGTCCACTCCCCCACCCTATCCGCGCAACCCCATATCCCCAACCTAACCTTTGTGGACACTACGGGCAATTTAGCATGACCAATCCACCTAACCTGCACATCTTTGGACTGTAGGAGAAAACTGGAGCACCCGGAGGAAACTCATGCGGACATGAAGAGAACATGCAAACTCCACACAGCCAGTAACCCGTGGCTGGAGTTGAACCTGTGTCCCTGACACGGTGAGGCAGCAGTGCTAACTATTGTGCCACTGTGCTGCCCCAGTGACTGACTCAGTCTTGACCTCTACAGTTTATTTTTCATATCCCTCAGTGAGGACTGTTGCTGACATCTTATCATGGAGGAGTCGAAGGATGTTGATGAATTTTTCTGGACAGCCGGCCTTTGGCAGGGTCTTCCATAGGACTTCACAATTGACAGTCAAAAGCCTTGGTCAGATCGAGGAATCATAGAATCCCTACAGTGCAGAAGGAGGCTATTCGGCACATTAAATCTGCACCCACTCTCTGAAAGAGCAATTTACCAAGGTCCACTTGACGCCTATCTCTCCCCATAATCCTGTAACCTAACCTGCACATGCCTGGACACTAAGGGACAATTGAGCATGGCCAATGCACCCAAACTGCACAACTTTGGACTGTGGGAGGAAGCCCATGCAGAGATGGGGAAAAGGTACAAACTCCACACAGATAGTCACCCAAGGTCGGAATTGAACCCAGGGTCCTGGCGCTGTGAAGCAGCAGTGCAAATCACTGTGCTGCCCATTGAAGAAGGCCATGTGGAGTGGTTGCTATTGCTCCTGGCATTTCTCTTGAAGTTGCCGAGCAATGAAAATTATGTCCGCTGTTCCACAAATTGGTTGAAGACCACACTGACTTCTCCCAGAGCCTGGGAGAAGGCGGCTGTTGAGGATTCGGGCAATGACGGTGATGGAGATTAGAGAGATTCCTCAGTAGTTACCACAGTCCGCTTTGTCGCCTTTCTTGAAGATGGTGGCGATGACGACATCTCTAAGGCCGGCAGTAATTTCCTCTCTGTCCCAGATTTACAGCAACAGCTGATGGAGCTGACGAGTGATTGCTTCTCCTACAAGTTTGAAAACCTCTGCTGGAAACCTGTCCACTCCTGCGGGTTTTCCAATCTTCACGTGTTTAATGGCGGCCTCGACTTCATCTACGCTTGATGGGAATCCAAGATCATCTTTGGGAGGAGTTGGGGGATTTCCTCAAACGGCCCTCATATGTGGTTGTATCACAGTTTAGCAGTTCTTTGAAGTGTTATCTCCATCGAAAGCCAGTGTTTTCACTGTCTCCCAAGAGGGTTCCGTCATTACCTCGCACCGGTTTGAGGCCTAGGGTATTGGGTCCATGTGTTGCCCTGGTGGCACTGAAGGAGCCGTGTGTGTCATGTTAGTCGGTGAGGAGTTGCAGTTCCTTAGCTTTCTCATTCCACCATTGGTTCTTGATTTCCCTAGCTCTTCTTTGTGCCTCTGCCTTGGCTAATCGATGAGCTCTCCCCTTTGCCTTGCTGGTTATGTTGTTTTGCCAGGCACAGTGAGCTTTGTTGGTCTTGTCAATGAGGTCTTAGATGGTGTGACTGTTCTCGTCGAACCAGTCTTGGTGTTTCCTGGTCTTGTAGCTGATGGTTTCTTCACAGCTTGAGATGCTGGCTGTCTTCAGCTCTTTCCAGTTGTCTGCCATTCCTTTCACATGGACACTTTGGAGATTTTGGAGAATACATTGTTGGAAGTTCACCAGCATGCTAGGCTCTTGTGCTGCTCAATGTTGATCTTTTTTTCTGAGCTGTTTCTTCATCTTCCACTGCTTCTGGAGGAGCGGATGAGCCGGTTGTGTGTCCAAAATACTTAATTGGGTGCAAAGCGCGTTGGGATGTAGGGCATTCATGAAAGCACTGTATAAATGCATATTTTTTATTTAGTGGAAATACAACTGCAAAGCCCATCCAGTGACTAAGCGAAGAACTTGTTTCCCAATTCATTCTATATAGGATTATCTCAATCTCACAGTTATACTATTTACTACTGTTCTCAGTGTCTTGGGCTAGAATATGAAAAACATATACAATCGGACAGGACTTCCATTCCCAACTACTACTCAATGGCACTTCTACCAAAGCATATTTGAGTGAATGGAGTGGGTTGGCAGTGATAGCTGTGACTAAATCATATGCAGAATCTGACTCTCTCACCTTACACACTTGATCCGGTGTCGGAGGGCTGGTGGAATTTGCGGAATCGCACGCCAAGTCACCTCCTTCAAAAGAGGAGAGAAGAAGGTTAAAACATTTAAGGATCTAGTTCCCTTTATGTGTACAAAATGAAGGAAAAATTAATTTCCCAAGCTGCCCATTTATTTTCAGTAAAAGAAATTTCCTTTAACTTTAAGCATATGGTAACATTTTGTAGATCCTGCTTGTAATACAAAATCTTGCTGAACCATAGTATAGATTGGAGAGTAGGCACGGAGTTCAACTTTAATTTTGGCGGCCAGTAAATCAGGAATACTGCAAACCAGGAATACCCAATTCTCTGAAACCCAGACTTACTCAGTACCACGAACAATATCCATATAGAAGCAGAACTACCCTCCCTGTTACAGACAGGCATATAGCACCAAAGTGGAACAAAATTACAAACTCTTGTAGCTGAGGTGGCAAGTCTTTCAAGATTTCTTTTTGTTGCAATTATTATCAAATAGTCAATAGGAAGAAAAAAGAATTTAGATGCCAAGACACATCCCCCCCCCCCCCCGCCCCCCCCCCCCCCCCCGCCCCCCCCCCCCCCCCCCCCCCCCCGCCAAGCACTAAAGATGGAGGGCAGAATTCCCCCATCTAGGAAGCTGAAGATTAAGTCCCATGGCGGGAATGGGAACATGGACTATTTCCCACTGCAGGAGGCGGCGGGAAAAAAAATTGAATCCTCCAACCCCAACCGCATTAATTATGCAACCAGGTGTTTTGTGCCACATTCCGTGGCGGAGCAGGCCTGATGGTATGCAGTCTGCCATCGTATCTAGGTGCCATGTTGAAAAGGTGCCCAACATCACTGACTTACTGACAAAGGTGGACCATTGAAAATGAAGATGGAGCGCCGGGAGCAGGGACAGGAAGTTGGACTCCTGAGAAAGAAGATGGATCTCCAGATATATTCTGAGGCTGGAAGATGGACCTCCTCGAGGACACCAAATCTGGAAGGTCCACCTTCAGGTGCCCCTCCCCGCTCCCCCACTGCTGTGGTGTTCCTTTTCATGCGGAGGGTGATTAGAATTTGGAACTCAATGCCTGGAAGGATGGTAGAGGCGGAAATGCTCATAACATTTAAGAAGCTTTTAGATGAGCACCTGAAATGCCATAGCTTACAAGGCTATGGACTAAGTGCTGGAAGGTGGGATTAGAATAGATAGGTACTTGATGGCCGGCACAGACACAATGGGCTGAAGGGCCTCTTTCGATGCTGTAAAACACTTGACTCTAGAGTATTTATTTGTTTTCAGTTGAACACACCCAACAATCCATCTGAATAACTTTACATCTGACTACTTCATTATCAAATACCTCATTTATCATCTATGCTGAATATGAGACAATAACAGAACGCCATTCCAAAAGTAACTTGACCTTGACTGAAAAACTACTGACACAGGTTTATATTTTTGATTGCATTGTTCTTTGTCGGACTGACCCTGGTAGAACGAATGCGCAGTCAAATACATAATCCAAGCTATCGTTCAGTACTCAGCGCTAAATCACTATAGGAGATCAAGAGTTCAGGATTTGCACTGTGCAATATTAGGAACTAATGGATGCCTCACATTCTGCGAGTTCACCCTGAAAGTCATTTAGGATGTTAACCAGGGTTGATGCTCTTTTTTTAAAAATAATTTTTATTCAAATTTTCCAACAACAAATTTCATCCCAACAACGAAAAGAGAAAAACAATAACCCCTACCTCCAATACAAAAACAATAAATTAACAAGAAAGAGTAATAAACATAGAACCATAAGAACAAACCCCCATAACGAACCCATAGTCCCCCGTCCCCCCAATCCCCCCCCTTCCCCCCCGGTTGCTGCTGATATTGACCCCCCTCTAATGCTCCGCCAGGAAATCAAGAAAAGGCTGCCACCGCCGGAAGAACCCCTGCACCAACCCCCTCAGGGCAAACTTGCTCCAGTTTAATGAACCCGGCCATGTCGTTGATCCAAGATTCCGGGCTCGGGGGCTTTGCATCCTTCCACTGCAAAAGGATCCTTCGCTGGGCTACTAGGGATGCAAAGGCCAGAATACCGGCCTCTCTCGCCTCCTGCACTCCCGGCTCCGATGCTACCTCAAAAATAGCGAGCCCCCAGCCTGGTTCCACCCTGGAGCCAACCACCCTGGACAAGGTCCCCGCCACCCCCTTCCAGAAACCCTCCAACGCCGGACACGCCCAGAACAGGTGGGTGTGGTTCGCTGGGCTCCCCGAACACCTGCCACACCTGTCCTCACCCTCAAAGAACCGGCTCAGCCTGGTCCCATTCATATGCACCCTATGCAGCACCTTTAGCTGAATTAGACTAAGCCGTGCGCAAGAACAGGAGGAATTCACCCTCCCCAGGGAGTCCGCCCACGTCCCCTCCTTAATCTCCTCCCCCAACTCCTCCTCCCACTTCACTTTCAGCTCCTCCACCGAGGCCTCCTCCCCCTCCTGCATCACCTGATAAACCGCAGAGATCCTACCCTCGCGACCCACGTCCCCGAGAGCACCCTATCCTGAACCCCCCTTGGCGGCAATAGCGGAAACTCCGCCACCTGCCGCCTAACAAATGCCCTAATCTGCATGTATCTAAAGGAATTCCCTGGGGGTAGACCCCACTTCCCCTCCAACTCCTCTCAGGTCGCAAACTTCCCGTCTAGGAAGAGGTCCCCCATCCGCCTGATACCTGCCATGTGCCAACTCAGAAACCCTCCATCTATCCTCCCTGGTACAAACCGGTGGTTCCCCCGTATCGGGGACCAAACTGAGGCCTTCCCTTCCCCCCCATGCCTCCTCCACTGCCCCCAGATTTTGAGGGTAGCCACCACTACCGGACTCGAAGAGTACCTTGCCGGGGGGGGTGGGGCAACGGGGCTGTCACCAGCGCCTCTAAACTCGTGCCCACACAGGATGCTGCCTCCATCCTCTTCCATGCGGTTCCCTCCCCCTCCATCACCCACCTACCAATCATTGCCACGTTCGCAGCCCAGTAATACCCACATAGATTGAGCAGCGCCAATCCACCCACCCACCCTGCCTCACTCCAAGAATACCCTCCTCACCCTCGGTGTCTTCTGCGCCCACACAAACCCCGTAATGCTCCTGTTAACCCTCCTAAAGAAAGCCTTCGGAATCATAATGGGTAAACACTGGAAGTGGAACAAAAACCTCGGGAGCACCGTCATCTTAACCGACTGGACCCTGCCCGCTAAGGAGAATGGCAACACATCCCACCTCCTGAACTCCTCCTCCATCTGCTCCACCAGCCTCGTGAAGTTTAACCTATGCAGGGCCCCCCAGCTCCTGGCTATCTGGACTCCCAGGTATCTGAAGCTCCTCTCTGCCCTCTTCAGCGGTGGCTCCCCTATCTCTTTCTCCTGGTCCCCCATATGCACCACAAACAGCTCACTCTTCCCCACATTGAGCTTAGCACAGGGGCTGTTTAGCACAGGGCTAAATCGCTGGTTCTGAAAGCAGACCAAGCAGGCTAACAGCACGGTTCGATTCCCGTAACAGCCTCCCTGGACAGGCGCCGGAATGTGGCGACTAGGGGCTTTTCACAGTAACTTCATTTGAAGCCTACTCGTGACAATAAGCGATTTTCATTTTTCATTTCATTATAGCCAGAGAAGTCTCCAAACTCCCCAGGATTCTCATCACCTCCGGCATCCCCCCCGCGGGATCCGCAATATACAGCAGTAAATCGTCCGCGTACAGCGACAACCGGTGCTCTCCCCCCCCCCCCCCCCAACCCCACACAATCCCCCTCCAGTGCCTCGATTCCCTCAGCGCCATGGCCAGGGGTTCGATCGCCAACGCGAAGAGCAGGGGAGACAAGGGGCACCCCTGCCTCGTCCCCCCGGGACAACCGAAAGTCCTCCGACCTCCTCCCATTCATCACCACGCTCGCCACCGGAGCGCTATACAACAGCCTCACCCACCTAATAAATCCCTCACCAAACCCAAATCCCCTCAATACCTCCCACAGGTAGCTCCGCTCCACCCTGTCAAAAGCTTTCTCCGCATCCATCGATGCCATATCTCCGCCTCCCCGTCCACCACCGACATCAATATGACGTTAAGAAGCTGCCGCACATTGACATTCAGCTGCCTCCCCTTCACAAAACCCGTTTGGTCCTCGTGAATGACCTGCGGGACCACATCCTCCACCCTCCTGGCCAGTATCTTGGCCAGCAGCTTCGCGTCCACATTGAGGAGCGAAATCAGCCTGTAAGATCCACACTGGAGGGGGTCCTTATCCCACTTCAAGATCAAAGAAATTAATGCTCTGGACATCGTCAGGGACAAGGTCCCCCCTTCCCATGCCTCATTAAGGGTCCTCACTAACAGCGGGAGCAATAGGTCTGAAAACTTCTTGTATAATTCCACCGGGAACCCATCAGGCCCCGGTGCCTTCCCTGACTGCATACTCCCCATCGCCTTGATCAGCTCCTCCAACTCGATTGGTGCCCCCAGACCCTCCGCCCGCTCCTCCCCCACTCTCGGGAACTCCAGCTTGGCCAAGAAGCGGTCCATCCCACCCTCCTCCCCAGGGGGCACTGACCGGTACAACTCCTCATAAAAGGTCCTGAACACTCCGTTAATGCCCCTTGCACTCCGCACCAGACTCCCTCCTACATCTCTAACTCCCCTTATCTCCTTCGCCGCCTCCCGCTTCCGGAGCTGGTGGGCCAGCATCCGACTTACCTTCTCCCCGTACTCATATACCGCCCCCTGTGCCCTCCTCCACTGTGCCTCCTCTTTCCGGGCGGTCAATATGTCAAACTACACTTGGAGAATACGACGCTTCCTCAAAAGCCCTTCTTCCGGGACCTCCGCGTACCTCCTGTCCACCCTTATCATTTCTTCCACCAACCTCTCCCTCTCATTTTGCTCTCCCTCTCCCTATGCGCCCTAATAGAAATCAGCTCCCCTCTAACCACCGCCTTCAACACCTCCCAGACCACCCCCGCCTGCACCTCCCCATTGTCATTAGCTTCCAAATACCCCTCTATACACCTACGGACCCGCCCACATACCTCCTCATCCGACAACAGCTCCACCTCTAACCTCCACAGCGGGCGTTGGTCCCTCCCCTCCCCCAGCTCCAGGTCCACCCAATGCGGGGCGTGATCCGAGGTGGCTATCGCAGAATACTCCGCCCCTACCACCCTCGGAATCAGCGCCCTGCTGAAGACAAAAAAGTCGACCAGGGAGTAAGCCTTATGGACATGGGAGACCACCCGGCCTCATAAACCTCCAAGGGTCCACCCCCCCATCTGGTCCATGAACCCCCTCAGCACTGTGGCCACCGCCGGCCTCTTACCAGTCCTGGACCTCGAACGATCCAGGACCGGGTCCAGCACTATATTAAAATCCCCTCCCAATATCAAGCCCCGTCTCACAGTCTGGAATCCGGCTCTGGAATCCGGCTCAGCATGCACCGCATGAAGCCTGCACCGTCCCAATTTGGGGCATACACATTGACCAGCACCACCCGCTCCCCCTGGAGTCTACCGCTCACCATTACGTATCTGCCACAGCTATCCGCCACCACGCTCAACGCCACAAACGACAAGCTCTTCCCCACCAAAATCGCCACCGCCCGGTTCCTCGCATCTAACCCCGAATGGAACACTTGTCCAACCCACCCTTTTCTCAGCCTAACCTGATCCGCCACCCTAAGGTGCATTTCCTGGAGCATAGCCACATCCGCCCCTAGCCCCTTCAAGTGCACCATCACCCGGGCCCGCTTCACCGGCCCATGACAGATCCCCATCCCGACCCCCCCCCCCCCCCCCCCCAACCACCATCTGTTCCTCTTCGGCCCTTCCAGCAGCAACCCGGTGTTCCCCCCCCCCCCCCCCCCCCCCCCCCCCCTTAGCTGCGTTGCCCCTCTCATCGTACTTCCGTAAGTCAGCCGACTCCTGCTGACCCCGGCTGCTCCCGCCACTCCAACGACCCCCCCAGTGTGACACAACCGCCACTCCCCCCGCCTGGTGCAGGCCCCTCCCACTCTGCCTCCAGCGCGGGAAAAAAGCCCGCGCTTCCATCTGAAACCCTGCCCCCGACCTAAAACGCGGGAAAGAAAAGGGCGCGCGACCCAACGGGCCTGCAATACAGCTCCCCAACCCTCCACCAGTGAGAAAGACACCGAAATAAATAGTTGAAAAGCCCCAAAAAGAGAAAAAGCAAAAAAGGACCAACAAAGAAGTACCAGGGAGAACAGAGCCTCCGGACAATATACATCAGTCCCCAAACCCCCCTCAGTCCTCAGTTCGAGTCCAGCTTCTCTGCCTGGACGAAGGCCCAGGCATCTTCCAGGGAGTCAAAATAGAGCTGGCTTTAGAAGTGACCCAGAGGTGTGCCGGCTGTAGCAGGCCGAACTTCAACCCTTTCTTGTGCAGCACTGCCTTCGACCGGTTAAAACCAGCCCTTCTCTTCGCCACCTCCGCGCTCCAGTCCTGATAAATCCGGATCTCTGCATTCTTCCACCTCCTGCTCCTCTCCTTTTTAGCCCATCTCAGCACACACTCACGGTCAACGAAGCGGTGAAAACGGCCAGCACCGCCCTTGGCAGCTCGTTCGGCCTGGGCTTTCTCAGCAACACTCGATGGGCACTCTCCAGCTCCAAGGGCCCTTGGAAGGACCCCGCACCCATTAGCGAGTTCAGCATCAAGGCCACATAGGCCCCCAGGTCCGATCCTTCCAGCGCCTCCAGGAGGCCCAGGATCCGCAAGTTCTTCTGCCGCGAGCGGTTCTCCATCTCCTCCATCCTCGCTTGCCATTTTCTGTGGAGCGCCTCGTGCGATTCCACCTTCACTGCCAGGCCTAGGATTTCATCCTCGTTCTCCGAGGCCTTGTGCCGTAACTCACGGATCTCTGCATCCTGAGCCGTCTGAGTCGCCATGAGCTTACCCAGTGAGGCCTTATGCGGTTCCAGCAGCTCAGCCTTCAGCTCTCTGAAGCAGCGCTAAAGAAGCAGCTCCTGCTGCTCCTGCGCCCACTGCTGCCACGCTGCCGGTTCCCCGCCCGCCGCCATCTTGTTTCTCCTGCCTTGCACCTTTCTCTGCTCCAAAGCCGATTTTTTGACCGCCCCGCTCCTGGTCCAGTCCATCCACCGGCAGATAAACGCAGCAGATGTGTTCTCCAACCGGGAAAAGTCCAGCCAGCACTGCAACGGGCCCTTAAAAGAGCCCAAGACCAAAAAACGCGGGAGCATCCGAACGTGCGGCTTAGCTCCGCATCACCGCAACCGGACGTCAGGTTGATGCTGTTTTAACATAACACACAAAGGATTTTGAGGGCGGCACAGTGGTTAGCACTGCCGCCTCACAGCGCCGAGGACCCCAGTTTGATCCCGGCCTCGGGCCACTGTCCGTGTGGAGTTTGCACAATCTCCCCATGTCTGTGTGGGTTCCCCCCCCCTTCCCACCCCCGCAACCTAAAGATGTGAGGGGTAGGTGGATTGGCTACACTAAATTGCTCCTTAATTGGAAATGAAAATTTACAAACAAAGGGAGTTTATCCTCATTACTGATATCTCACAATAACAAGCAAACATTTAAGCTGAAAACTGCTGCAATAAACTAAGGAATCACATTGAATATGCAGCGCACCAACAGGGCATTCAACGCAACCAGTCTGTCTGCCGCTCTCTATAATCCCACACAATTACAAGTTATCGGCTCAACCCCAACTTCCCATGTCAGATTTAAAATGCACCTATCAGCCACTATAATGCTCTTCAATACACTCAGTCCATAACCTGGAATACCTTGTACATCATTGGAGGCCTGCATTCAGAAACCATAACTTCAATGAAGAATACATGGCCTGCTCCCATTTCCCAGCCATTGCCTTGTGAAACAAGCTGGAATGAAATATCAAAAAGCCATTTCACTTTGCAATTTCCCAATCCTTCTCCCTCTTGTGGGCAACCTCCCACTTGATGTCTCCATCAGTGACCTTGTCCAGATCAAGAATTTCCGATGCTATAAATTCTACACTCCAATATTGCATGTGGCATTTTACACTATTACATTTGTATGTAACCTGACTGTACCGTAAAGGGTCTCTTTCTCACCATAATACACATTCCATGTGGCCCATAAAGACAGACCAATAGGAAGGGTGTGGCTTTTAGCATTTTAAACAGCATAGTTCTTTCAAGACACCACCTGATCTGAGCAGCAAAGCATCCAGCGTGAAAAATTGCTTTTAGTTAGTGATTATTTTGCCCAAGAGCATGGGTGCAGCAACCACTGCTTGGAATATTACAGCCAAGCTGTAAAGGGCAGCCCAGGCTTGTAGATGGCTAAAGTGACAGAAACATTTATTTAGGCATGGAAGGAAAACACTAGTAGAAGAGTTATAGTTTCACTAAAGATGCTGAGTCTGAGATTGTAACATGTGCCATTTGAGATTTTTTTAAAAATAAATCTTCAAACAACTACTATTTCTCTTCACTTTCCAACATGCCACGTTCTGCTATTCACAGTAATATTTATACTTTATATTTCTATGGGATCCCTGCAGTGCAGATGGAGGCTATTTGGCCCATCAAGTATGCACCGACCCTTTAAAAGAGCAGCCTACCTTGACTTTTTCGTAGTGAGCAGGGCACTGATCCCGAGAGTAGAGGGGACGGTCTTCTCAGCCATCGCGATTTCGGATCACGCCCCGCACTGGGTGGAGCTGGAGTTGTGTGAAGAGAGGGGCCAACGCCCGTTGTGGCGCTTGGACGTCGGATTATTGGCGGATGAGGAGGTCTGGGGGCGGATCCGGGGGTGTATACAGAGGTATATGGAGGCCAATGACAATGGGGAGGTCTCGGTGAGTGTGGTCTGGGAGGCGCTGAAGGTGGTGGTCAGAGGGGAGCTGATCTCCATCAGGGCTCACAGAGAGAAGAGGGAGAGGAGGGAGAGGGATAGATTGGTAGGAGAGATACTTAGAGTGGGTAGGAGATATGTGGAATCCCCTGAGGAGGGGCTGTTGAAGGAGCGCCGGAGCCTCCAAACGGAGTTTGACTTGTTGACGACGGGGAAAGCTGAGGCCCAGTGGAGGAAGGTGTAAGGAGCAGCATATGAATATGGGCAGAAGGCAAGTCGGATGCTGGCTCATCAGCTGCGGAAGGAGGCGGCTAGGGAAATTGGGGGAATCAGGGACAAGGGAGGGAATAAGGTGCGGAGTCCAGTCAGAATAAATGAGGTCTTTAGGGACTTTTATGAGAACTTGTACAAATCAGAACCCCCGAAGAGGGGGGAGGGGATGCGGCGGTTCCTGGACCAATTGAGGCTTCCGAGGGTGGAGGAGGAGCAGATAGAGGGCTTGGGGGCCCCGATTGGGATGGAGGAGCTGGTTAAGGGGTTGGGGAGTATGCAGGCGGGCAAGGCCCCGGGACCGGATGGGTTCCCGATTGAATATTATAGGAAGTTTTTGGAACTGTTGGCTCCATTGCTGTTGAGAACTTTTAACGAGGCGAGAGAAAAAGGAAGTCTTCCCCTGACGATGTCGAGAGCTCTGATCTCGCTTATTCTGAAGTGGGACAAAGACCCGCTGCAATGTGGCTCGTATAGGCCGATTTCACTCCTTAATGTGGATGCCAAGTTGTTGGCGAAGGTCCTGGCCACTAGGATTGAGGATTATGTCCCGGGAGTGATACATGACGATCGGCAAGAGTTAGGGGGTCTTGCACAGGCTCAAACTGGCGTGCCTGGTGGACCACATGCAAGAGGACTTTAAGAGGTGGGACATGC
The DNA here is from genome assembly GCF_902713615.1 of Scyliorhinus canicula. Taxonomy (NCBI): domain Eukaryota; kingdom Metazoa; phylum Chordata; class Chondrichthyes; order Carcharhiniformes; family Scyliorhinidae; genus Scyliorhinus; species Scyliorhinus canicula. Next base: position 26,183,734 of record NC_052157.1, read on the forward strand.
TTCCGCTCTCCTTCGCGGGTAGGGTGCAGTCTGTCAAGATGACGGTCCTCCCTAGGTTTTTATTCGTGTTTCAGTGCCTGCCAATCCACATCCCTAAGGCCTTTTTCAAGCGAGTGAGCAAGAGTATCTTGCAGCAAACGTGTCGATGATTCGGAAGTGGATGATAGAGGGAGAGGGGGCGACATGGAAAAGACTAGAGGTGGCGTCTTGTGTAGGTACTAGCCTGGGGGCACTGGTGATGGCACCGTTGCCGCTTCCGCCGACGCAGTATACCACGAGCCCGGTGGTGACGGCAGCGCTGAAGATTTGGGGGCAATGGAGGCAGCACAGGGGGGAGAGGGGGGCCTCAGTTTGGTCCCCGATACGGAATAACCATAGGTTTGCCCCAGGCAGGATAGATGGTGGGTTCCGAAGCTGGCACCGGGCGGGAATTAGAAGGCTGGGGGATCTATTCATTGACGGGACTTTTGCCAGCTTAAAGGCACTGGAGGAGAAATTCGGGTTACCCCCGGGAAATGCTTTCAGGTACATGCAGGTTCGGGCGTTTGTCAGGAAGCAGGTAGGAGAATTTCCATTGCTGCCTGCCCGAAGGATACAGGACAGGGTGATTTGGGTGTGTGGGTCGGAGAGGGTAAGATCTCGGGTATATACCAGGAGCTGAAGGAGGCAGAGGAAGCCTCGGTGGAGGAGTTGAAGGGCAAATGGGAGGAGGAGCTGGGTGAAGAGCTGGATGAGGGCTGTGGGCTGACGCCCTAGGCAGGGTCAATTCCTCCTCATCTTGTGCCAGGCTCAGCCAGATCCAGTTTAAAGTGTTACACAGGGCGCATATGACAGGGGCGAGGATGAGCAAGTTTTTTGGGGTGGAGGACAGATGTGTGAGGTGTTCGGGGAGCCCAGCAAACCACGCCCATATGTACTGGGCGTGCCCGCCGCTTGCGGAGTTCTGGAAGGGCTTTGCAAAGGTCCATGTCCAAGGTCTTGAACACTCGGGCAAAACCAAGTTGGGGGATAGCGTTATTTGGGATATCGGAGGATCCGGGAGTGCAGGAGTTCTGGCCTTTGCCTCCTTGTTAGCCCGGAGAAGGCTCTTGTTATTGTGGAGGGATGCAAAGTCCCCAAGTGTGGAGGCTTGGATCAATGACATGGCTTGGTTTCTTAGGTTGGAGAAGATAAAGTTTGCCTTACGGTGGTTCTTGCAGGGGTTCACCGGGCGGTGGCAACCGTTCCTTGAGGTTTCTGTTCCTCTTCCAGTGTTTACCCATCATGATCCCGAAGGCTTTTCTTAGGAGGGTTAGGAGGGTTTTCATTTTCATTTCATTTCAGGAGTATTACGGGGTTTGTGTGGGCGTAGAAGATCCCGAGGGTAAGGGTCTTCTTGGAGCGAGGCAGGGAGGTGGGTGGATTGGCGCTGCCCAACCTGTGTGGGTATTACTGGGCTGAGAACGTGGCAATGATTCGTAGGTGAGTGATGGAGGGGGAGGGAGCCGCATGGAAGAGGATGGAGGCGGCGTCCTGTGTGGGCACGAGCTTAGAGGTGCTGATGACGGCCCCGTTGCCGCTCCCCCCAGCAAGGTACTCTACAAGTCCAGTAGTGGTGGCTACCCTCAAAATCTGGGGGCAGTGGAGGTGGCATAGGGGGGAAATGAAGGCCTCAGTTTGGTCCCCGATACAGGGGAACCACCGGTTTGTACCAGGGAGGATAGATGGAGGGTTTCTGAGTTGGCATAGGTCAGGTATCAGGCGGAAGGGGGACCAGTTCCTCAACGGGAAGTTTGCGACCTGAGAGGAGTTGGAGGGGAAGTGGGGTCTACCCCCAGGGAATTCGTTTAGGTATATGCAGATTAGGGCGTTTGTTAGGCGGCAGGTGGCAGAGTTTCCGCTATTTCCGCCAAGGGGGGTTCAGGATAGGGTGCTCTCGGGGACGTGGGTCGGTGAGGGTAGGATTTCTGCAATTTATCAGGTGATGCAGGAGGGGGAGGAGGCCTCGGTGGAGGAGCTGAAAGCGAAGTGGGAGGAGGAGATGGGAGAGGAGATAGATGAGGGGACTTGGGCGGACGCCCTGGGGAGGGTGATTTCCTCTTCCTCTTGCGCACGGCTTAGTCTAATCCAACTAAAGGTGCTGCATAGGGCGCATGAGACTGGGACCAGGCTGAGACGGTTCTTTGGGGGAGAGGACAGGTGTGGCAGGTGTCCGGGGAGCCAAGCGAATCACACTCACATGTTCTGGGCGTGTCCGGCATTGGAAGGTTTCTTGAATGGGGTGGCGGGGACCTTGTCTAAGGTGGTTGGTTCCAGGGTGGAGCCGGGCTGGGGGCTCGCTATTTTTGGAGTAGCATCGGAGCCGGGAGTGCAGGAGGTTGCCCTTTTTTCTTTGTATTGGCTTTCTTTTTGGAGTGTTCTGTGAAACGTTTTGAAAAACTTGAATACATTTTTTTTAAAAAGAGCAGCCTCCCAAGGCCCAAGCCCTTGCACTATCTCCATAACCCAATCGAAACTGCACATCCTTGGATTCTAATACTTAATGGCAATTCAGCATGGCCAATTCACCTAAACTGCACATCTTTTGACTATGGGAGGACACCAAAGCACTGTGCTTTGAAATAATGAGCTTCTCTGGACCTTTCACTCTTTCCATGACACACTAAAACAACAGAAGATGAAATTCAGGTGCAAATATTAAGCACGAGCAAGCTGATATCCCACAACACCAACTCACAACCATGACAAGCAGAAGAAATCTCTTGCCTCCCTGACCCCTCATTTCATGGTTTACCCAGTTCTCTAGCAATATCGTAGTCACCTTGATTGAAGTATAGTGCTTAACCAAGTTTTCATAGAATGGTAATGCCAATCCTTCCATGTGATCTATCAGATCCTCTGTTTGTATATGTATTCCTAACAAGCTGTAATTTGTTTTGTAAGTAGCAAGGCCACTGTTAACAACTACACTATCTGTGTCCACAACAGTCCTCAATACCGGAGCCCTGCAAGGCTGCGTACTTAGCCCCCTATTATACTCCCTGTACACACACGACTGCGTGGCAAAATTTGGTTCCAACTCCATCTACAAGTTTGCTGACGATACGACCATAGTCAGCCAGACCTCAAATAATGACGGGTCAGAATACAGGAGGGAGACTGAGAATCTAGTGGCGTGGTGCAGCGACAACAATCGATCCCTCAATGCCAGCAAAACTAAAGAGCTGGTCATTGACTTCAGGAAGCAAAGTACTGTACACACCCCTGTCAGCATCAACGGGGCCGAGGTGGAGATGGTTAGCAGTTTCAAATTCCTAGGGGTACACATCTCCAAAAATCTGTCCTTGTCCACCCACGTCGATGCTACCACCAAGAAAGCACAACAGCGCCTATACTTCCTCAGGAAACTAAGGAAATTTGGCATGTCCACATTAACTCTTACCAACTTTTACAGATGCACTATAGAAAGAATCCTATCTGGCTGCATCACAGCCTGGTATGGCAACTGCTTGGCCCAAGACTGCAAGGAATTTTAGAGAGTCGTGAACATAGCCCAGTCCATCACACGAACCTGCCTTCAGTCCATTGACGCCATCTACACCTCCCGCTGCCTGGGGAAAGCGGGCAGCATAATCAAGGATCCCTCCCACCCGGCTTACTCACTTTTCCAACTTCTTCCATCGGGCAGGAGATATAAAAGTCTGAGAACATGCATGAACAGACTCTTCCCGACTGTTACCAGACTCCCAAACGACCCTCTTATGGACTGACCTGATTAACACTACACCCTGTATGCTTCACTCCGATGCTGGTGTTATGTAGTTACATTATATACCTTATGTTGCCCTGTTATGTATTTTTTTTTTTTCGTGTACTTAAATGATCTGTTGAGCTGCTCGCAGAAAAATACTTTTGACTGTACCTTGGTACACATGACTATAAACAAAATCCAATCCAATCCAATCCGAAGCGGATATGTCCAGCTCCTTCCAGTGGAGTGGTGACATCCGATTTAACACTCCTGACAGTGGGATATCATTGCAACGGGTATATTACGAGCATCTCCTCACACTGATGTTGAGTGATAGATTGAGTGATAAATGTAATGAAGTATGCGCAGCCATAAAAAGATCAGAAACTCAAGCAAATCTTATGTGGTGTTCAGACAAATCCCTTGCCTGAAACTGCACTGATGGCTGCAGGTTTCCCCCCAGCAAATGTGCTTTCCAGCTGTAAATCAGCCAAACCAGACACTGTACTCATCTGGAAATCACACGTGCTGAGATCACCGGAGAAGAGGTCACAGGCAAATACTTTTTTCTCCCCTGCCTAACCCAGAAACAAATGAAGTCAGGCCAATTGTCAAGAACCTAAGATTTTCTAGCCTACGTGGTGCTTTTTTCACTGAACCCTTGGCAGCCCCAACCTAAGTCCTTTAATATTCGGGAGCTGCTTCCAATGGAGGTAATTTCATCCTTTCTCACTGCTCCCTAATAGCTCAGCTTGTACAGATAACTATATGGTAACAATCGTGCATGTGCAATTATCACAACTTTCTATTTGTGGCTTTCGCACTCTGGCCATCACCTTCTCTCCGGTTGAGGGGAGGGGGGGTGCATTTCGTACAGGACAATGAAAGGTCAGCCAACCCACACTTCTATACATCTCTGATGGCAAACAGCCATTCAGCTTTACTGTCACCAACACTTCGCCCAGAGAGATTCATAACAGAATGCCTGCAAAACGGACACAGCGACTGTGGAGTGAGGATTGAAAAGTGGGCCAGGAACCTCTCTGTGCTGGCGTGCAAAGAATCAAATTGCCCACTCAGCATTTGACAGTCTAACATTGTCAGCAGTTAGATCATCAAGGTCGCCATGTGAACTTGGATGAAGGGGCCTGCCCTGCCCTGCCAATATAAAACTGACAACTGTAGAATTGTTAAGAGGTGAAGAAGGCAAATAAAAACAAATAACCTGTTTTGTGTCGAAATCACACCTGATTAAAATAGATTGAAAACAGAAAGGGCTGGAAAAACTCAGTGGATTTAGCAGCATCTGTGGAGGGAGAAAAATAGAGTTAATGTTGCAAATCCAAGCTCTTCTTCGGATTCGATGAAGGGCCACATTGGTAAAGGCCTGACTGCAGTACTGGCAGTGGCCACCACACCCAGTGGCACTGACGATGCTGGAGGCTGGCCGTTCTCTCAGGAAGGACTTCTGCACTGCACTGGGTTTAATTCAATGGGAGGCGCACGTTGCCCAGTTAAGGGTCTCCTTGTTATAAAATTCAATAGGACCTTCTGAAAATGATCAACGCGTGGGATTCCCACCAGTTTTCTAGCTGTCCGACAAGCCCCTCCAATATGAACATTAAATCCTCGCCTCTGTTTATATTGAAAAGCCATTCATTACTTATTTAACCGATTTCCTCCCCGGTTTCTTGACGCTGATCTAAAGGGTATGATCCAACAGCTTGAGGGTACGATCCGTAGGATCATTATATATCTTAAGCGTGATGAGTTTTCGATAGTGAGGTGCCCCCGATTGCTTGTTAGGATCATTATATATCTGTGCACACCTCTGTCATCATAAACATAACCAGGAAGCCATGATGTGGAGATTCCGGCGTTGGACTGGGGTGAGCACAGTAAGAAGTCTTACAACACCAGGTTCAAGTTCAACAGGTTTGTTTCAAATCACCAGCTTTCGGAACACTGCTCCTTCCTCAGGTGAATGAAGAGGTGTGTTCCAGAAACAAATATATAGACAAATTCAAATATGCCAGACAGTGCTTAGAATACGAGCATTTGCAGCAAATCAAGTCTTTACAGATCCAGAGATAGAGGTAACCCCAGGTTAAAGAGGTGTGAATTGTCTCAAGCTTACCCTGAGATCAGATAAGCCGGGTAAGCGTTCTCCAAGGCGGCCTTCAGGGCGCGCGACAACACAGAAATCACCAAGCAGAAACTTATAGCCAAGTTCCGCACACATGAGTGCGGCCTCAACCGGGACCTGGGATTCATGTCGCATTACATTCATCCCCCACCATCTGGCCTGGGCTTGCGAAATCCTACCAACTGTCCTGGCTTGAGACAACCAGGGATAGATGGCCATGTGGGGATGAAGTTGGGGTTGTGTTGGGACAGGCCAGGGAGCTGAAAAACAACCAACAAAAAAACTACACGGGGCGGGGGTGGGGGGGGGGGGGGGGGTGGTAAATATTTGCACACAAGCTCTCACAGACAGCAAAGTGTTTTTTGTGAGGCCCATTGAGGCCAGAGTACTCTGGAGAACAACCCCCAACCCCGCTCTTTTTCATAATGGACGGCACGGTGGCACAGTGGTTAGCACTGCTGCCTCACAGTGCCATGGTGTGGGTTCAATTCCGGCCTCGGGTGACTGTCTGTAGTTTGCACATTCTCCCCTTGTCTGCGTGGGTTTCCTCCGCTTTCCTCCCAGCTCCAAGATTATCATAGAATTTACAGAGCAGAACGAGGCCACTCAGCCCATCGAGTCTGCACCGGCTCCCGGAAAGAGCACCCCACCCAAGGTCAACACCTCCACCCTATCCCCACAACCCAGCAACCCCACCCAACACTAAGGGCAATTTTGGACACTAAGGACAATTTATCATGGCCAATCCACTACCCTGCACATTTTTGGACTTTGGGAGGAAACCGGAGCACCCGGAGGAAACCCCCGCAGACACGGGGAGGATGTGCAGACTCCGCACAGACAGTGACCCAAGCCGGAATCGAACCTGGGACCTTGGAGCTGTGAAGCAATTGTGCTATCAACAATGCTACCGTGCTGCCCCTGTGCAGATTAGGTGGGGTTACCAGGTTATGTGGATAGGGCAGGGGAGTGGGCTTGGATGGGGTGCTTTCTCAGAGGGTCGGTGCTGACCCGATGGGCCGAACGGCCTCTTTCTGCACTCTAATGATTTCATGATTGTACAACAGTGCACCGGGATATTCAATGTCCACCTGAGAGGGCGGATTGTTTAATGACTCATTGAAAAGAGGGATTGATCTCTGGCCTCCTCTCCAAGCAAGGATGGGGAGGAGGTCCATCGCACCGTCCCTATAATGCCGATACAGGTCCAGCTCACAATCCAAACTTATTGCTCCAGATTGGAACTGCGCAGGATCTCCTTCAACAAGCCATCAGGGCAGCACATACATTATTTTAAAAATATATTAATTTATGCCTCCTTCTCCTGCGCTGCCTCGCCAGAGGGTGAGATGCAAAATCACAAAGCAACTGAGGGAATAGCAATTCCACTCATATCCCTTTAGACTTCATCAAGAAACGTTTGGATATACTTTTTTTCCGGTGGGCAAAACTTCAAACCTGTAAACAATAGGCACCTAACACTGTGCCACAGAATCAATCAAGCACATTTTTAAAGAAAATATATATTTCACCACAGGTTTGGATCCGACTCACAAAATAAACTTTTTTTTTCAGCGCACCAGTTTGCGAATTAAAGAAAGGCTCTCGGTTTTCCTGAATGGCTATTTATAAAATCAAATGAACTCACAGTTGCGTTGTGACTGGAGAAGCGACATGCCGCTCGGAGTTGGCACCGCGGTGACTGGATTTGCAGCCTGCTCTCAGCTCATAGGCGGGGCCAGGGCTGCTGGGCCAAGGTCGCTTTCAGTCAGACCCTGAACTCCGAGAGGGCGAGCGGGAGCCGCCCCAACCTGTTTCAACCGCGTTGTGGGGGTGGGAGGCTGTGTTGAGAAGGCAGCTCTTGTCTGTTTATCCCTAAGCAGTGTGTGTGAGCGAGTAGCTCTCACCATCGACTCACCCCAGGACAGGAGGTTGTTTCCTTGTCAATTTTACATCACCCCATCCTCCTCAAACAGCAGACATTCCCACTTCGTTTTGGGGGGGGGAGGGGGGCGGTGAGTCTCACAGATTTGGGATGACACCAGTTACCAATGCCATGGAGGCCACTCAACAAAAATCCTCCGTCCACCACACATTGGGTTGGATTCTCCGATTCTGGGGCTATGTCTCCACACCGGCGTGGGAACGGTGTGGCGTTTTTAGCCAGGAAGGCTGACGCAAAACGGCGACCGATTCCCTGGTTTGCTATGGGCTAGCAGGACGGCAGCGTAGAGCACCTGGCTCTAGCTGCTGATACGCCCTGGAGAATTGCCGGATCCATGGCTGCACGTGCGCACGGCGGCGTCCTGCAGCGGCCGTGCCGTGCTTCATGGCAGAGGCTAGTAGCAGACCCGGCCTGCGAAACAGTCCTCCCCTTCGGCCGAACGCAATTCGGCGACCGGAGAATCCAGCCCACTGTGTTTATTTTCCTGCGTCTTATTAAACAGTGGGTGGCTTCATCTTTGAGAAGTCTGACTGTGGAGAGGTAAAGCAGGAAAGAGTCATTAAGTTTGCCGAGGCTGATCATTGCCTGAAAATGGATATTTTAGACAAATATTGACAACCCTTGTGAATATAAATAACCGAGTGCATGAGTACAGGGGTAAACTATTGATGCAAGCGTGTTACCAGCAGCCAAGAATGTGTTAGCATGCTTTGAAGGCCATTATTACACAGTTGATTTCACGCCTGTAATACCAGGGGCAACGATTTACTTTGCAATCTCGTGGCTGCAAAAGAAAAATTGCACCAATGCGTTTAACAACTGACGAATATCAGAGGTGTAGAATTAGGATGCACCCACCACGGGTCCCAAGTCTGCAGCGGTCTTGATCATTGTGGACGTACCCAGGACAATTTTGCCAAACTGGCAATTATGATCCCGCTTTCAACACTACCTTATCCTGTAGCCCCTGGGGCGATAGGTGGGGGAAAGTCGGTACCTGCCTCCGCACAAAGTCCCTCACCTGAAGGTAGCGGAACCCATTCCCTCTAACTCCTCCAAGCACAGAAAGCCGCCATCGATGAACAAATTCCCAAACCGCTCTATCCCTGCCCGCTGCCACCCCCATACAACTCCCCCCCCCCCCCCCCCTCCCCGGAACAAACCGGTGATTGCCGCATATTGGTGCCCATATCAACACCCCCTCCAGTCCCATGTGCTGCCACCACTGTCCCTACACCCTCAGGGCTGCCACCACCACCGGGATTGTGGAGTACCTGGCCGGCAAAAACAGCAAAGGCACAGTTAACAGCGCCCATAAACTCGTATCCTTACATGTTAGTTTCTGGCCTTGACGCGTTCTCACAGGGAACCTGTTCATAAGTGTTGCTTGTCCTATGTTTACCCCAAATAATTTGCTGGTGTACACATTATACACATTATACATAGGGGCTGGTTAGCTAAGATGGCTAATGTCTAGTTCAGAATAAACAGCAACAGCACAGGTTCTATTCCTGTTTCATCTGAGGTAGACGTAGGACCTGCCCCTGAGAGTGGAGGGTAGATGGAAAACCACCACTAACAGAAGCTGACAAGGAAATTTCTCAGGATTCAGCATCTGCACACAATGAGCCAAGGGCCTATCTTCAGGCAGACCACACATAGAATAGAATGGACAACATTTGGGTAGCACAGTGGTTAGCACAGTTGCTTCAAAGCTCCAGGGTCCCAGGTTCGATTCCTAGCTTGGGTTACTGTCTGTGTGGAGTCTGCACATCCTCCCCACGTCTGCGTGGGTTTCCTCCCACAGCCCAAAGATGTGCGGGTTAGGCGGATTGGCCATGCTAAATTGTCCTTAGTGTCCAAAAAGATTAGTTGGTGTTACTGGGTTACGGGGATAGGGTGGAGGCGAGGGCTTAAGTAGGGTACTCTTTCCAAGGGCAGGTGTAGACTAGATGGGCTGAATGGTCTCCTTCCGCACTGTAAATTCTATGGTATTAAGCATGTGTAGAACCTATTGCATTAGTTATTAGTGCAGATTGAATAACTGGACCATGAAAATTTCACTATTTATTATACACGCAACAGAGAAACAAAAATCTACCAGAAACTTGTTTTCTCAAGTTTTAAAATGAAACCTTATTAAAAAAATTCTGATGGTCAACATATCCTTCTGTGCTGTATCATTCTCTGATTCAATATCACATTGACTGACACAGAGACACACAATAGATTTAGGGCGCGATTCTCCGCACCCCACGCCAGATGGGAGAATCGCGGGAGGGCCGGGCGAATCACGCCACGCCACCCTGGCACCCCCCGCGATTTTCCCACCCCCCCCCCCCCAAAAATGGCGTGTTGCGTTTTTCGACAGGCGCTCGGAGAATCGCCGCTCGGCGTTTCTCACGGCGACCGGCGATTCTCCAGCCCGGATGGGCCGAGCGGCCTGCCGAACTTGACCGGTTCACGCCGGCGCCAACCACACCTGGTCGCTGCCGGCATGAACAGCGCATGACCGGTGAGTATGAGGCCTGTGGGGTGCGGAGGGAGGATCGAGCACCACGGGGGTGCTCAGCAGATGTCTGGCCCGCGATCGGTGCCCACCGATCGTCGGGCTGGCGTCTCTAAAGGACGCACTCTTTTCCCTCCGCCGCCCCGCAAGATCAAGCCGACATGTCTTGCGGGGCAGTGGAGGGGAATACGGCAACCGCACATGCGCGTGTTGGCGCCGGCCAACCTGCGCATGCGCGGCTGACGTCACTTCGGCGCCGCCGGCTGCGTCATTCCCGGTGCGCGCTTTGACGCAAGCGTCAAGGCCGGGTGCTCGGGATTCACGCGCCGCCGCTCCTAGCCCCCCGTGGGGGGGGGAGAGGCCTCCGACGCCGGAGTGAAACACTCCGGGTTTCACTCCAGCGTCGGCAGTTTGTCTCCCGTTGGGAAAATCGCGCCCTTAGTCTCTGGTTTACACTGAGTGAATTAATCCCAGTGAAAGGTTTCAAACAGGCTTCAACATCTTTTGCCACGCAGGGCAAAAATAAGTGACCAAGGCAACTGGATGCAGTTCTGGGGAAAGAGATGAGGGGAGGAAAGTGAGTTGGCCGTGGTGAGTTGGGGGGGGGGGGGGGGGGGGGGGGGGGGGCAAGGTGGAACTGGTATCAAGACCAGTTCAAATCGGCCTATGTTTCTGAAGATTTTTGATTCCTGCTGGAGGTGCACTTGTTGAATGTTAAGACAGGACCACGCTCAGAAATGTTGATAGGTCCCACAGTTGATCAGTTCAGTACAGAGTTGGATAATCGGAACTTGCAACTTGAAACATCCCAAACCATGGACATGTTCTGAGAAACACCATTTTTAGTGAGGAGCTGAAGGAAATTAGTCTGAGTAAAGAAATGGTTTTAGAGAAATTAATGGGATTGAAGCCAGATAAATCTCCAGGGCCTGATAATCATCATCCCAGATTACTTGAGGAAGTGGCCCTAGGAATAGTAGATCCATTGATGGTCATTTTCCAAAATTCTGGAATGGTTCCTACAAATTGGAGCACAGCTGATATAACCACACTATTCAAAGAGAGAAAACAGGGAGCTATAGACCAGTGAGCCCAACGTCAGTAGTAGGGAAGTTGCTAGCTTCCATTATCAAGGATTTCATAGCACAGCATTTGGAAAGCAGTGTTGTAATCAGACAAAGTTAGCATGGATTTACGAACGGGAAATCACGCTTGACAAATCTACTAGAATTCTTTGAAGATGTAACTAGTAAAGTTGACCAGGGAGAACCAGTGGTTGTGGTTTATTTAGACTTTCAGAAGGTTTTCGACAAGGTCTCACGTAGCAGACTACTATGTAAAGTCAAAGTGCATGGGATTACAGGTAGTATCGTGAGATGGATAGAAAGCTGGTTAGCAGACAGGAAGCAGAAATTTGGAATACATGGCTCCTTTTTCAATTGGCAGGCAGTGACTAGTGGGGTACCGCAGGGATCTGTGCTAGGACCTCAACAGTTCACATTATATATTAATGATATGGACGAGATAACTAAATGTATTATCTCCAAATTTGAGATTATGCAAAGTTGGGTGGGAGAGTGAGCTGTGAGGAGGATGCAGAGATACTTCAGCAGGATTTGGGCAGGCTGAGTGAGTGGGCATATGCACGGCAGATGAATGTGAGGCTATCCATTTCGGTAGCAAAAAGAGGAAGGAAGATTATTATTTGAATGAGTGTAAATTGAGAAAGGTACATACTCAGCAAGACCTTGGTGTCCTCATACATCAGTCACTGAAAGTAAGCGTGCAGGTACAGCAGGCGGTAAAGAAGGCAAATAGTATGTAGGCCTTCATACCGGGGGGGGTTTGAGTATAGGAATAGAGATGTTTTACTGCAATTGGTGAGGCCACACCTGGAATATTGTGTGCAGGTTTGGTGTCCTTAGCTGAGGAAGGTGCTCTTGCTATGGAGGGAGTGCAGCAAAGGTTTACAGGCTGATTTCTGGGATGGTGGGACGGTCATATGAGGAGAGAATAAGTCAGATAGGATTATATTCATTGGAGTTTAGAACAGTGAGAGGGGATCTCATAGAAACTTTAAAAATTCTAACAGGGTTAGACAGGGTAGATTCAGAAAGAATGTTCCCGATGGTGGGCCTGTCTAGAACTTGGGTTCATAGTTTGAGGACAAGGGGTAAATCTTTTAGGACTGCGGTAAGGAGAAATTTCTTCAACCAGAGTGTGATGAATCTGTGGAATTCACTGCCACAGAAAATAGTTGAGGCCAAAACGTTGTTTCAAGTAGGAAGTAGATCTAGCTGTTGGGCTAAAGGGACCTTGGGGGGGGGGGGGGGGGGGGGGGCAGGATCAGGGTATTGAACTTGATGATCAGCCATGATCATAATAATGAATGGCGGAGGCAAGCTCGAAGGGCCGAATGGCCTCCTCCTGCTTCGATTTTCTATGCGTGTTTCTACATATGTTCACCTGTAGGATCAATGCAGCTTAGCAACAGGCACCTTCAGCAATTAAAAGGTTAAGTGAAGGAAACTAGATTGGAAAAGATGTTTTGAGAATCAAATCTTATCAAGAAAACTTGGGATTAATTCAGTTAAAGTTAAAACCTCACAATGCGATTAGCTTACGTTTTCTCTTGTCGAGAGCTGGCACAAACACGACAGGTTGAATGGACTGCATTTGTGCTGTAACCATTTATGATTCCATGAAGTTTCTGCTGCGAAGTAATATGATTGGCATCTCCATGCGGCAGTTGCTAACAGTACCTTTGATCACCTGTGAATTCAAGACCCAATGGGCCACCCTAATGTTTGAGCACATTGTAAATTCTGGCCCTCCAGTGTAGTATTCAGTAAGTGCTGTGTTGTTATTGGAGCTGTTCAACAGATGAGGCATTACACTGAAATCCCGGCTTACTTTTGCGGAGACTCAGGCCACTATTTGATGAACAACAGATTAATTGGTTATTCATCTCATTGCTCCTTATTAAACGTTCAATAATAATAATCTTTATTGTCACAAGTAGTACATTAACACTGCAATGAAGTTACTGTGAAATGTCCCTAGTCGCCACATCCTGGCGCCTGTTTGGGTACACAGAGGGAGAATTCAGAATGTCCAAATTACTTAACAGCACGTCTTTCGGGATTGGTGGGAGGAAACCGGAGCACCCGGAAGAAACCGTGCCTGCGTGGAGAACGTGCAGACTCCGCACAGACAGTGATCCAAGCCGGGAATCGAACCTGGGACCCTGGAGCTGTGACGCAAATATTTTTGAAACATTTTCCTAACGTCACAGCTATGTAAATATATTTCCTTCTATTCTTTCAGTCTGTTTATTTCCGTCGTAAAGCACAAACATTTGCTTACAGCAAATTAACTGCACAGAAAACTGATCTGAAGGTACACGACCAAAAATAATAACACTTTGTGTCTCCACTTCTAAGTATAATGAGAAGGAGTTAAAGTCATTGGACAAAGAAGGAACAAATATAACAGATAAACCACATTCCAAGATCAGTTGTGTTTCTTTTTGATCAATATTGCAGGTTTCTTTTCATTTGCAGACCTCCAACTATAGATTCACAATCTTGTTCCTATGGCTCTCTGAACAGCAGGAGTCCTGATAATAATTCTGAATCAATAAAGGTACATGTACTGGAAAGAAGAACAAAGAATAAAAACTACTAATAGGGGGAACATCAATTTTTACTGAGGCGGATTTCAGTTTCATAGGTTTTCTGTTTGCCTCTGTCAATATTTTCAGGTTTTGAACTCAATACTCTCTCAGGTTTTGTGTTTGCAGTTTCTCCCACAAGTGGACTTCACATTCCTTCTGTTCTGGAAGGCACTTTTGATTGCCCAGCATCTAGGTTCACAGTATTGTGGCCCAGTGAATCACAACATAAGGGCTTTGTTCCAAATATCAACTACTGACATATTGCATGGGGACCATATATTTTCCTCTCCCTTTACAGTACACTATCTCAATGAAGTTTGACATCATAGCAGCAAACTGGTTAAGTTGCATAAAATTCATGAATATACAGAATTTCTGGCATTCCTTGTTTTGTAAAAATAACAACCAAGATGCCATTTAGGAATCGGAGCAGAAATAGGTCATTCAGCCCTTCGAGCCTGCTCCACCATTCATGGTTGATCTCTTCCTGGTTTGAAATCTACCTCCCTACCTGTTCCCCATATCCATTTCACCCATTTTTTTTATCTTATGCCTTGGCTGTATGTGTTCTTTCAAGCTTGCTCGTTCAAAGTTAACTGGCTCCAATTCTGTTACAGGCAGTTGCCATTCACTCATCCATTCGAACTTGCTGAGAGATGGAAAGAGTGAGTGTTCTATGTCCCTTAAATCTGTGATGGATGGCTGTTTGGCTCACTCAGCTATCAGTCACTGAGGGCATCAATTTGAATCCACCCTGAAGACGACAGGAAACAACATATATTGCTGAATTAATGTCTGGACAACCACCACAACACATTAACATTTTACAGATGGCCCATATTATGAAGTAGCAATGAAAATGGTGCAATAATCAGCATTGGTACTCTCCAGCACAGAAGAAGGCCATTCAGCCTATCGTGCCAACAACAACTCGGCTAGTCCCATTCCTCTGCTCTGTCCCCAGAATTCTGCAAATATTCTGTTCAGGGTGCACCGATTAGCCTCTCCTTGAGTCTTGTGGAGTACGACCTTTCTCGCTGAGAGGCAGAGCCCCTTATCAGCGGAAGAGGAAATCAGAGCACATAAACTTGGCCGAGTGTGAGCTGGGCGGGAGTCCCACCTCGGAGCTGTGCATATAGTCTTGTTATAACCTGCCTGCTTACCATTGGATGGGGATTAATGGAAATCCCACAATCCTTTGGGAGTATGAGCTTCCCCAATGAGGGGGCGGAGAAACCATTAGCAGATTCCCTGCATAAATAAATTGGCCAGTTTGGAACCGGCTACAGGAGAGTGAGGAGCAAGGGAAGTTGCTGCTGCTGCTGCTGCTGCTGCGGCTGCTGCGGCTGCTGCGGCTGCTGCGGCTGCTGCGGCTGCTGCGGCTGCTGCGGCTGCTGCGGCTGCTGCGGCGGTGGCTGCTGCTGTATATATATGTTATTGTAAATAAATTTTATTTCTTTCTATCCTTCAACTCGTGCTGGATTCTTTGTGGCCCTCACAAAACTGGCGACGAGGGTTAAAGTGGACAGCTGTCTACATTGCTGAAGCCACCTCCCTGGATTTTAGTTGGATACAGGTTAGAAGTTGTTTTCTATCATACCATGCCTCTGTATGGACGTCTGGATGTTTTTGATGCTGCGCTGGAAAGCTGGAACCAGTACGCACAACGGATGCGTTACTATTTCCGGGCAAACAACATCACCGAAAACGAGCGCCAGGTGGTCATATTGCTCACCGCCTGCGGCCCGCATACGTTTGGGGTGATTAGGAGCCTTACGTACCCAGCTGCACCGGACACCAAAACTTTTGATGAACTTGTGAACTTAGTGGGGCAACATCTTAACCCAACCCCGTTCACGATAGTCCAGTGTTACTGGTTTAATACCATTGAGAGGACCCCAGGAGAATCCCTTGCCGACTTTCTATCCAGGCTACGCAGGATACGGTAGCACGGTAGCATTGTGGATAGCACAATCGCTTCACAGCTCCAGGGTCTTAGGTTCGATCCCGGCTTGGGTCACTGTCTGTGCGGAGTCTGCACATCCTCCCCGTGTGTGCGTGGGTTTCCTCCGGGTGCTCCGGTTTCCTCCCACAGTCCAAAGATGTGCAGGTTAGGTGGACTGGCCATGTTAAATTGCCCTTAGTGTTCAAAATTGCCCTTAGTGTTGTGTGGGGTTACTGCGTTATGGGGATAGGGTGGAGTTGTTGACCTTGGGTGGGGTGCTCTTTCCAAGAGCCGGTGCATACTCGATGGGCTGAATGGCCTCCTTCTGCACTGTAAATTCTATGATCTATGATTGCGGAGTACTGTGACTATGGTGAGACCTTGTCAGAAATGTTACGTGACCGTTTGGTTTGCGGTATTAACAATGCGGTCACCCAGAGAAAGTTGTTAGCTGAGCCAACATTGACTTTTCAACTGGCCATTCAAATAGTATTGGCCCGAGAGAGCACAGAACAGGGAGTGCAGGAGCTACAGGGAATGGAAGTGCATGCCTTGGGGCGCAACCCCTTCCGTTCGAAAGCGTCCATCTGCACCCATGCGGTACCTTGGGCAAGGCGACGTCCAGATCAACGCTAGTGGCCGTCGGACAGTCCTCCCCAAAGGGAGCCTTCTCCAGAACCAATGGATGAGGAGCCATGTCCGTGTTGTGGGCGCCGACCCCGTCATGGAGGCTGGTCCTGGGGGCGCGCCATCGTTCTGACAGAAACTGGGGCCAGCCAGGGGCTGTACCTTCCATTTGGATGAACCTGCGGCGATTATTCCCGAGGACATGGAGATGAAGGAAGACTGCCTGCAGCTGCATTGTGTGGCAGCTCCCTGTGTGGCCCCCATTAAGGTGACAGTACGGGTCAATGGTCACCAGCTTGAGATGGAGTTGGACACTGGCGCAGCGGTCTCCGTGATCGCCCAGAGGACATTCGACCGCATCAAGTAGGGCATACAGACCCTTACGTTAACCGGCACACAGGCCAGGTGGCCACCTATACGGGGGAACCATTGGACATTGCAGGAACTACGATGACCCCTGTTGTTTATGGACCCCAGGAAGGGCGTTTCCCACTTATCGTGGTGCGCGGCCATGGGCCCAGCCTGTTGGGTCGGGACTGGTTGCGTCATTTGCGGCTGCATTGGCAGCACATCCTCCAAACAGTTTCTGGAGGGCTGACTTGAGGTGCTAGGATAATACACAGATATATTCCAGCCTGGTTTGGGGAAAATAAAAGGGGCCGTAGCCCGTATCCAAGTTGAACCAGGAGCCGCTATTTCCGGGCACCCGGTGCCTTATGCCTTGCTCGAGAAGGTAGAAGGGGAGCTCCCTTGTTTGGAGACTTTGGGTATCATCAGGCCCGCCCGTTTCGCTGACTGGGCAGCACCAATTGTACCTGTAGTGAAGCCAGATGTAACAGTCCGCTTGTGTGGTGACTATAAACTTACAGTGAATACAGCTTCCCGGCTCGACCGATATCCAATGCCTCGCATAGAGGATCTCTACGCAAAGCTTGCAGGCGGACGTTAGTTCACAAAATTAGATATGAGTCACGCCTACCTAGAGTTGGAGCTGGACCCTGCCTCCCGGCCATATGTAACGATTAATACACACCGGGGCCTGTATGAATATACATGGTTGCCCTTTGGGGTATCCTCTGCCTACGCTATTTTTCAATGCGTCATGGAGGGCATTTTGAGAGGTTTACCGCGTGTCGCTGTCTACTTGGATGACATTTTGATTACAGGGACATCGGAGCAGGAATATTTTGAAAACTTGGAGTCTGTCCTTAGACGCTTTTCGGAGGCTGGAATCCGTTTACGTCGCACAAAGTGCGTTTTTCAGGCGAAGGAAGTAGTCTACCTGGGTTATCGGGTGGACCGCGAAGGTTTGCACCCCGTCGCAGAGAAGGTGCGCGCAATTCAACAGGCCCCCGCCCCAACTGACACTTCGCATCTTCGTCCGTTTCTTGGCCTCGTAAACTATTACAGAAAGTTCCTCCCCAATCTGGCAACTACGCTGGCCCCGTTGCACCTTCTCCTAAAGAAGAATCACACCTGGGTTTAGGGTCAGCCGCAAGAAACCGCTTTCCGGCGGGTAAAACAACAATTGTCGTTGTCTGGGTTATTAACCCATTATGATCCTGGAAAGCCTTTGCTCATCACATGTGATGCATCCCTGTATGGGTTTGGGGCCGTCCTGTCCCACAAGATGGAGAACGGGCCGAGCGGCCGATAGCTTTCGCCTCCCGCACATTGACTGCAGCGGAAAAAAAGTGCCGCAGATCGAAAAGAAGGGCCTGGCGGTGGTCTTTGCGGTGAAACGCTTCCACCAGTACGTATATGGCCGCCACTTCACTATCGTGACTGATCATAAGCCTTTGCTGAGACTTTTCCGAAAGGATAAGCCATTACCGCCCATTGCTTCTGCACGGATCCAGCGCTGGGCTTTGTTGCTCGCTGCCTATGAGTATTCTCTGGAGCACAAACCAGGAACCCAGATAGGGAATGCCGACGCACTGAGCCGATTGCCTTTATCAACCGGCCCCATGTCAACCCCCACGACCGGTGAGGTGGTTGCAACACTAAATTTTATGGACACCTTACCTGTCACAGCATCACAGATCCGTGAATGGACCCAGACGGAGCCAGTCCTGTCAAAGGCTCGGCACATAGTCCTGTATGGTGGGAAGCATAGAGAGCTCCCAGGCGAGTTGCGGGCATTTTCCTCCAAGCTGTCCGAATTCAGCGTGGAAGACGGTATCCTCTTGTGGGGGACACGTGTGATTGTCCCGGAAAACGGACAGGAGCTGATACTAAGAAACTTGCACAATGGACATCTGGGTGTGACCAAAATGAAAATGTTGGCCTGG
This sequence comes from Scyliorhinus canicula, assembly GCF_902713615.1. Lineage (NCBI taxonomy): Eukaryota > Metazoa > Chordata > Chondrichthyes > Carcharhiniformes > Scyliorhinidae > Scyliorhinus > Scyliorhinus canicula. The sequence goes on from NC_052157.1 coordinate 26,202,603, forward strand.
AGTTATGTCTGGTGGTCAGGCCTCGACACCGACATTGAGAAGGTGGCCCAAAACTGCCCCATTTGCCAGGAGCATCAGAAGCATCCACCACAATCCTCCTACATCACTGGGAATGGCCAGGGCGGCCGTGGGCACGCTTGCATGCAGATTTCGCCGGCCCTTTTCACGGATCCATGTTCCTTCTATTAATTGATGCCCAGTCTAAATGGTTGGAGGTGCATAAGATGGTAGGCACAACGTCCTGTGCAACAATCGAGAAGATGCATTTGTCTTTCATTACGCCTGAAGCTTGATTGTCTGTGTTGAAGAAGCCATGGTCACTGTAGCCATCTTTACAGTTCATCAGTGTCAATTTAAAAACAATTAAAATACAGTTCCAGGATCTCCCATACAAGCTTAGTCCTTGTATAAAGCGATGCATATGACATCCTAACTGGCCAAGGTGGTGGGCTCCTACTGCAGCCAAACAGGTTGCTATAAACCTATAAATCTTTTAGGGCGGCACAGTAGCACAGTGCTTAGCACAGTTGTTTCACAGCTCCACGGTCCCATGTTCGATTCCCGGCTTGGGTCACTGTCTATGCAGAGTCTGCACATTCTCCCCGTGTCTGCGTGGGTTTCCGCCGGGTGCTCCGGTTTCCTCCCACAGTCCAAAGATGTGCAGGTTAGGTGGATTGGCCATGATAAATTGCCCTTAGTGTCCAAAAGAATTAGGAGGGGTTGCTAGTTTATGGGGATAGGGTGGAGGTGGGGACTTAAATAGGGTGCTCTTTCCAAGGTCCGTTGCATCCTTGATGGGCCGAATGGCCCCCTTCTACACTGCTAATTCTCTATAATTCTATGATTTCCCCAGGTAGGTGCTCCAAATGAGGAGCAGCGTGGAGTGTGCAATTTTCCTTTGTTCGTTAGGAAAAGGGGGATGTCTGTTTTTTGAAATGCACCAGTACTACATGCCCTATCTGGCTTCCTGGAGTCATGTGACCACTGCCATAAGGGACACTCTCTGTAAGCTGCCATTTTACATGGGTTCAGTAAAGACTTACAATGAGAAAGCACTGAAATATTTGAACTCGAAACACAGCATTTATCTGGAGTACTGGTCAGGAAATTGCAGGCCCAATAACAAAATCGGGAATAAAGAACAGGCATAAGTGAAAGTGACCTTGATGTTGTCAGATTGTTGGAAAAACCCGGACTAAGCCTGCTGCCTATACCCAGTCTGGACTATACTTGACTCCAGTCCACCTCCAACATGGTTGGTCCATAATCGCTCTCTCAAGTGGCCTCATGAGTAACTGAGTTGCATCAAACCATTGACTTAAATGGATGAGACCTAAAGGCCTGTAGCCCCCCCCCCCCCCCCCCCCCCCCCCGGCCCCCAGTTCCCAAGCTAGCGCACCATCTAAGTGTCCAGACTGATACGCTGAGACAGAAAAAAAAAATCAACAATTAATTTTCTCTGGTGCATTCAATTGCTTTCCAACATTTCAGAATAAATCAAGTGCTTTCGGATGAAACAAACACAAACCCAAGACACAGAGTCCTTCTCAACTGAGTGACTCGGATATGCATCACTTTTTGAAGGATTCCATCGGAAGTCCAAACTTCCCAGGCAACCCCCACACGATCGGTGCTTGCGAACCTCCGAATGGTCCCGTAACACAATTTGGTGACGGGACGGCACGTCTAGGGTAAGACCATCCGGAGAGCGGGTGTTCTGGGATCATAGAACGGCTGCAGCAGAGAAGGAGGCCATTCGGCCCTTTGCGGCTGTGCTAGTTTGCTGAAAGAGGAATGTAACTGGTTCCACTCTCCTGCCCTTTCCCCGTAATCTGGCAAATCTTTCTCTTCCGATGTTTATCCAATTCCCTTACAGACGCCATGATTGAATCTGCCTCCACCACACTCTCAGGCAGGGCATTCCAGGGCACATATCATTATAAGGCTCTTCCTTACATCGGCATTGGTTCTTCGGGGCTGGTTTAGCACACTGGGCTAAATCACTGGCTTTGAAAGCAGACCAAGGCAGGCCAGCAGCACGGTTCAATTCCCGTACCAGCCTCCCCGAACAGGCGCCGGAATGTGGTGACTAGGGCCTTTTCACAGTAACTTAATTGAAGCCTACTCGTGACAATAAGCGGCTTTCATTTCATATTTCATTTCAGATTTGGTTCTAGATCCTTCTGCCAGCAGGAAGAGTTTCTCCCTGTCGACTCAGAACACCTCGACCTTCAGTTCTCCAACTTTGACACTCGGAAGTCACCCACTCCCAGAAAGCAACTACATGGTTAAAAATCAGTCATTAATACATCACACTTTCAGGCCGGGGTTGGACAACATATATCCCCATTCACACAAAGCCAAAATAACCTAGACAATTAACAGAAACTGGTTTTGCCAATTTGCCAACATTGGCACGTTTGAATGAAAAGAAACAACAAAATAAGAATTGAGATTTGAGAAAGAAAGCCACGTTTGAGTTCCATCGTGGCGCGCAGGCAGTGACAGGCACTAAACCAGCCTTTCAACAAAATACTTGAACTTGTTTCAAATATTACCTAGTGGGCTATAATGAAGGCACTTCCTTGCTCATTTTTGGCATATTTCAGTTGCATAATCTAGCTGGGCAAGCACCTCTTTTTCAGACAGGCGCTCAGCTTCCAAACATTAAGTTGCTTCCTCCAAGTCTCGTTGCGCACTTTGGCCTCTTCTTCCAATCCGAATGCAAAGGGAATCATACCAGACAGGTGGACATTCGGCCTATTATCTCTATGCTAGCTCTTTGCCAGAGCCATCCAATCAGTCCCATTCCTCTGCACTTTCCCCATTATCCCTGCAACGTTTTCTTTTACAAGTATTTAAATTTCCTTTTGAAAGTTACCGTTGAATCTGCTTCCACCACCCTTTCAGACAGAGAATTCAAGATCACAGCAACTCGCTCTAATTAAAATAACATTTCTCCTCATCGCTCCTCTAATTCTATCACCACATTACCTTAAATCCGTGTCCTTTGGTTACTGATCTTCCTGCCAGTGAAATAGTAACTTGTTATTTACTCCATCAAACCCCTTCAGAATATCAAACACCTCCATTAAATCTCTCATTTACCTTCTCTGCTCTATGGAGAGCGATCCCAACTTCCCTAGTCTTCCCTAGTTTTAGTAGTCCTTCATCCCTGGTACTATTCGAGTAAATTTCTTCTGCACCCTCCCCTAGACTTTCATAATGAAACCATTGTCACTGCAGCTTGGGGTTGGATTTATCCTTTGAAGTTGGGAAGTGTTACCATCCCAGTTGTTGTTAAAACTGCACAGGAAGATCCCAGAGTAGAAGCCTGACTCAAGAGACCATAACTTCTTTCTTTAATAAAACATGGAGGAACAGAGTCACAGGGCCGCTAATTAGTTTCAACAACAAGAAAAAAAACATTTATTAGAAATTGAAAAATTGGATTATGATACAATGATACAAGGGCAGCAGGGTAGCATGGTGGTTAGCATAAATGCTTCACAGCTCCAGGGTCCCAGGTTCGATTCTCGGCTGGGTCACTGTCTGTGTGGAGTCTGCACGTCCTCCCCCTGTGTGCGTGGGTTTCCTCCGGGTGCTCCGTTTTCCTCCCACAGTCCAAAGATGTGCAGGTTAGGTGGATTGGCCATGATAAATTGCCCGTAGTGTCCTAATAAAAGTAAGGTTAAGGGGGGGGGGGTTGTTGGGTTACGGGTATAGGGCGGGTTTGAGTAGGGTGATCATGGCTCGGCACAACATTGAGGGCCGAAGTGCCTGTTCTGTGCTGTACTGTTCTATGTTCTAATGCTCCTTTGACTTCCCCTCTTAGCTTAACAAATGCACACAGATTTAAAGATTAACATGGATAGGGGCAGCACGGTAGCATGGTGGTTAGCATAAATGCTTCACAGCTCCAGGGTCCCAGGTTCGATTCCCGGCTGGGTCACTGTCTGTGCGGAGTCTGCACGTCCTCCCCGTGTGTGCGTGGGGTTCCTCCGGGTGCTCCGGTTTCCTCCCACAGTCCAAAGATGTGCGGGTTAGGTGGATTGGCCATGCTAAATTGCCCGTAGTGTCCTAAAAAAAAGTAAGGTTAAGGGGGGGGGGGGTTGTTGGGTTACGGGTATAGGGTGGATACGTGGGTTTGAGTAGGGTGATCATTGCTCGGCACAACATCGAGGGCCGAAGGGCCTGTTCTGTGCTGTACTGTTCTATGTTCTATATAACACTTGGGGTGATGGGGATCAAAGGATATGGAGGAAGGCGGGGGCCAGGTTACTGAGTTGGATGATCAGACATGGCCCAGAATGAATGGCGGAGCAGGCTTGCAGGGCCAAATGGCCTCCTCCTGCTTCTGTTTTCTATGTTTCTATTTTTCTATTACAATGTACATCTTAAGCTACAAAAAAGTCCCTTTTAAGCACACAAGATGACTGTGGTCAAATACACACAATCCACTCTGGACCCATGTTAGTGTCTTTAGATTCCTCCTCAGAATCCCCCCCCAGATGACTCCACTTTCTTGCCCACTCCCTTACACTCTCCCTGTCCACAGGAAAGTCAGCAGGGTCGGGAAGTGAGGCTGTGGACCACCATCCAGGCCCCCAAGTCATTTTGTTTTTGACAACCTGCCTTTGTTCTATTCAGTTTCAGGACAGGATAATCCGACCCTCTGCATTTACAATGCATTCAGGGTACCTTCGGGTTGGGATTATGAAGTGTCCCCAGTTACCAGGAACAGCTGAGGCAGGTGGGAGTGACCCTGAAAACTCTGGGAGGTCCGTTCACAGTGGAGAGATTTTTTTTCAGTAATTAGCCATTGTCCAATCAGCTTCTGGCACAGTCAGATTTACACCCTGTCCCCCCCCCCCCCCCCCCCCCCCCCCCCCCCCACCCCCGGCCTGCCCGCCCCCACTCAAATCTTCACTCTTGGTGGCCACAGTCAAAGCTACTCGTGAGCAGATATTCAACTCCCTGTGGGCCACATAATCTTGTCAATTATTATCATGGGGGAGGAGCTTTAAATTTACAGAGGATGCAGCCCTCTCCACACTGTGCAGCACCGGCCAGCTATTGGCCTGACTGAGGTGGTGTGGATAAGGCACAGTAAGAAGTCTAACAACACCAGGTTAAAGTCCAACAGGTTTGTTTCAAATCACTAGCTTTTGGAGCACTGCTCCTTCCTCAGGTGAAGGATGAATTGCCCTTTAATTGGGAAAAAAAAAGAATTGGGTACTCTAAATTTTTTTAAAATACAGCTATGCACCTGATTAAATTTGCCCACCTGCTGCTCTTTGGGTCAATTTTGTTGAAGTCATTATCCTTGAAAGGGGATAGATTCAGTCATGTGGAAGTTTTCTGTCCACGGAGCTGCACTCCGAAAGCTAGTGATTCGAAACCAACCTGTTGGACTTTAACCTGGTTGCAAGACTTCTTACTGTGCTCACCCCAGTGCAACGCCGGCATCACCACAGTGTGGATAAGGGACAGAGCACTTCACCAAAGAGACACTGGGACATTTGTCATAATGTGCGATGATCGGCAGCTATGTTCGTCCATCCAGTCTGTGCTTTCTGTAGCTCTGAAGGTGACCTCTGTGCTCCACCTTTCATGATTTCGCCCCATGCACGTTTTCAGCCGCAGGCAATCCACAAAGTTGCCGGTCACACCTTCGCCAGTCATGAAGGACTGGAGTTTGACATTGGAGTTTAAAGTTCTTTGTCAGCATGCAATATGAGAAATGCATTCTTCTGACAGCTGGCACACACTTTAGAGGAGAACTGAGAAATTATTTATCTCTCGCATCACAACAAGGCAATAGGAAGATAAGACAATCCAGTTATATGGAATTGCTGCCTTTCTGAAGATCCAGTGCCCAATCAATTACACGTGGCCTAAGACCTCCATGCCTGTAAGTTACCTGCATCCAAACAAAGGATTACCATTCCTCCGTGATTTGAAGAGTTGCCATAGGTACACATCTTAAACTGTCTTAACAGGAAAGGCGTTCGCTCTCGCACAGATTATATGTGACAACATACAGAGGATCCGACATACCAACACCAGATAGATGCCATGATATATTCAACGCTTAACCCACCCTCACCTTCCCAGTGAAGCAAACACGTGGACAGAAAACTTCCACATGACTGAATCTATCCCCTTTCAAGGATAATGACTTCAACAAGATTGACTCAAAGAGCAGCAGGTGGACACTCTTAATCAAGTACATAGCTGTATTTTCTTTTAAATTTAGAGTACCCAAATCTTTTTTTTTCCAATTGAGGGGCAATTTAGCGTGGCCAATCCACCTAACCTGCACATCTTTGGGTTGTGGGGGTGAGACCCACGCAAACACGGGGAGAATGTGCAAACTCCACACAGACAGTGACCCGTGGCCTGGATCGAACCCAGGTCCTTGGCGCTGTGAGGCAGCAGTGCTAACCACTGCACCACCGTGCCGCCGTTGGTGCATAGCTGTATAAGAAAAATCATCAAGAGGCCAATCAAGATCTTACAAGCACATTCTTGCTGTCTCAACAGGGCAGGAAGTGGGGAAGCAGGAATCTGCAGGATTCTCTCGATTGCCCGTCCCAACCAACTGTAACTATGTGATGCCGTTCATTGCTTCGCCATTTATGAAAGGCCAGAACTTAACATCGCTGGCAAGGAGCTTTCAGATTCCTGGGTCATTGAGACCATATTTAGGGCCAGGGTGTACAAACAGGGCAGCTTTCAGCTCAACCAGAAGGCCACCCCTGTCCTCATGGCAATTCAGAAGATGCTTTAGAAACATAGAAAATAGGACCAGGAGTAGGCCATTCGGCCCTTCTAGCCTCCTCCACCATTCATTATGATCATGGCTTTATCGTAAAACAGGTGGGGAAATTGGAAGGAGTGGCTACTGTTATGCATTTTCCAGAGCCTCTCTGGGAGTGTGCTGAGGCCCAGGGTAATGCCAATGGCTTTGAGTGATGGAGCCCAGAGATCATGGGTACTCACCTGAAAACTGCAATGTTGGAGGAGCCTGCGCGAAGTTGGTGGAAGCCACAAAGCCCAGAAAGAGGCCAGGCCTGGAGAGCTGTACAATTGACAGGGTGGACAGAGAGGGAGCCAGTTCCCAACCCCACGATTGCTACAGCTTCCACTCGCAATGTACTCATCATCGGTGAAAAACTTCCGTTGTCAGGACTCGCACTTGGAAGTAGCAGATGCCCCAACAGCTCAAGTGCAGGGTAATCATCTACTAACTGCTCAATAATTTGAATTAACACAAGGAAGCTGGAAAATACCACACAGCCCCCGCATCGCCTCTTCACCGAGGTACAGACATTTCTGTAAAATATTTGTTGTAAACAAAACACAGAAAGGCAAAGCTGTGAAAACAGTGAGTAAGTTTTAACTAGATTAACTGCAACACATTATGTATTGTAAACACTGGATCTGTGAGGAGATTTTGCCCTTCAGCGGCTGATGTGATCATAGAATCATAGAATTTACAGTGCAGCAGGAGGCCATTCAGCTCATCAATCACATGCACGTTCCAGTGATGAGCAAGTGTGCAGCATGAATGTCGACATTTTACTTTGATCATTGAAAATGCAATTTCACCAAAGAGCAATTATCGCCTGTGAAGATAGATACCTGTCATGGAGAAATTTTAAATGATTATAGAGGGGAAGAATCTGGATTTAAACATTCTTCCTTGTGGAGATGTCGTTCCTCCCCAATGCAGACCCCGCCCATGGAGTAATCCAGAGGCCCTCAAGCACCCGCAGAGAGATGGATCTGCGGAAGCACAACCTGGGGCCTTCCACCCAGGAGATCCTGGGGGTGACCAGTCAATCTGAATCAACCCCCCTTCCTGAGACTACCACAGCACAGGCACAGCAGGCTGAAAAGGGTGGCATGCCAACACCAGTGCCACCCAAAAGTAGGCCAGAGCCTCCAGGACCCGGCCCTCCATAGCACAATCGTCAAGGGCATTTCACCTCCACCTCTGATGCCCATCCTAAGAACACACCCACAAAGAGGGTAGGAAAGTAAGCAAGTGTAAGGAATTTGAGGGGCACAGGTGAAGTTAGCCACTTGTAGTTGAGGGGTCATTATCACTTGTAACATCTGCACATGTCACTAAATTAAATATTATTGTTCTTCCCCACCTTAAAGCCTCACATTATTTAACCTCCTCCCAGTGGAAGAGCACTTCTCCCAATCTGGGCACAATTGCTCTCACTGGCCCTTAATGTCAGCCAGACAGTCAGGGCCACTCATTGTGAATGTTTCATTCGCATTGATAGGACTAAGGCATTCAGTGACCCTAGAACCTCGCCCCTAACGCCCCCTAGAGCAAAAGGACAGAGGAATGTCGCACTGGCCCTCACTCAGACATGAGCCGGGGAGACAGCGTACTGGCAGCAGACAGACAGGAGTCAGACATGAGCAATAGCTGGGGAGCATCACAGACCAGTCTCCTGTAAGTTGATGATGCGAGTTCATTGAGAATTTGGAGGCAGTTTTGCCAACACTTCGGGTTGGGGGCAGGGTCAAGGGAAATGCCGATTCAGGGGAATCACAGATTTGAGCCAGGGAAGTGGGATGGAAATTTTCAGAAATGGGAGGAGAAGGGGATTAAAACACTAAAACATTTGTTTCTTAGGGGTCGGTTTGCAGGATTGAAGGAGCTGGAAGCGAAGTATGGGCTGGAGCAGAGGGAAATGTTTAGATACATGCAAGTTCGAGATTTTGCCAGAAAGGAGTTACAGAGCTTCCCGGTGGAGCCGGCCTCCACATTGCTGGAGGAGGTGCTGACCACAGGGGGACCGGAGAAGGGGGTGGGGGGGGCCTGCTAATCACGTTCATATGTTTTGGTCCTGTCCAAAGCTAGAGGATTACTGGAAGGAGGTTTTTAGGGTAGTTTCTAAAGTGGTGCACATGAAACTGGACCCGGGCCCCCAAGTGGCCATATTCAGGGTGTCGGACCAGCCAGGGTTGGAAACGGGTGCGGAAACAGATGTTGTAGCCTTCGCCTCGTTGATCGCCCGAAGGTGGATCGTGATAGGCTGGAGAGCAACCTCTCCACCCTGTGCCCTGGCGTGGCGGGGGGACTTGTTGAAATTCTTGTCTCTTGAGAAGGTTAAGTTTGAACTGAGGGGAAGGACGGACAGGTTCTACAATTCATGGGCATTATTCATTATGCACTTTCAAAAACTGGATAACATTGAACATTAGTTGGGGCGGGTGGGTGGGAGGGTTGGGGGCTGTGTGTTAATGACTATGGGTGATCCCTAATTCCTTCTTGTCATTTGTTTATGTGAACATGTGGGTGAATGTTTGGGGTTTGGTGGGAGGATGGGATCGTTGTTATTGATATGGGGATTGACATATTTGTTGCTGATTATTATTTATGTTGGTGGGTGTAAATTTGGGACAAAATGTGAAAAAGGAGGGGAATAAAAAATATTTAAACAAAAAAGAAAGATGTTGATGATGCGAGTTGTCATCATCCTCCTGTATCAATTGGGTCACAGGAAGTGAACGGTATCCCAGCCCCAGAAGATCTAAGGCCTAAGATCTCGGAAACCTTCATTCCCTGGTCGCAGAGGAGTCCAAAAAATGATAAAGGCGTCCCTAACCCTCCTGTCCAAGCGCACCCTCACCCCTGCCTGGCTTCCACCTCTGGATCCTAATCGGCCTCTTCCTCAACTCCTCCCTGAACGTCCTTCTCATCCGAGGACCCGTGCCGATCCTCTAGCTCTTCCTCATTAAGGTTGTCGACCTACTGCAGAACCCGGTTATGTATGGCACAGCAGACAACCATAATGCAGGGGAGCCTCTGGGAGTTGTACTGGGGAGCTCCACCGGACCTGTCGAGGCAGTGGAAGGGCATCTATACCTTGTCCCCTGCAAGCCATCCCTGCAAAGCTGGGGTGACTCTCAAAAATACCAGGGATCTGCGATTGCCTGAGGACGTAACTGTCATGCACACTCCCAGTAAAACATACATACAGGTGCATGAATCACATCTGGCGGTCACACACCAGCTGTACATTGAGGGTGTGGAACCCCTTCCTGTTTGTGAAGGGGACTCCCTGATGCCCCAGGACGTGAAGAGTGACATGGGTGCAGTTGATTTTCTATTGCATCTGAGGCAGACCAGCTATGTTGCTGAAGCCTGTATTCCTCTCCTCTTGCTGGGCCTCATCCAGGTCGAAATGAATAAAGTCCAAAGTCCTTACATAGGCTGACCTCATGGATGCAGTGCAGATGCCTGCGAGATGCCACACAGGTCTCCTGTGGAGCCTGGGAATGTCTCTGCTGCACAACACTTGAGGGCTGCCATGACCAGATGGTCACAGGGAATGGGTGTCTGCCACCATCACGTGAAGGAGGTTTTTAGGGTAATTTCTAAAGTGGTGCACGTGAAACTGGACCCGGGCCTCCGAGAGGCCATATTACAAGGATGTGGCACAGGTACCGCACTGGCTGAGGTGGAATCTTCTACAGCACATGTTGTCCGATAGCTCCTTAAAAGACACTTGGGTCCTGCACGCCCTTGTTCTCCTTCTGCGTCTTCATGCCCCCTCACGCCAGGTGCGGCCTCCGACCCCTAAGCCTGCCATGCGATCCCCTGGTCTCCTGCCGCTAGGTGCCACTCACCATCCTGAATTGGAACCAAATCACCAATCCTTCACTCTCACACTCCCTAACAGCACTGTGAGTGTGGGGCCTGTACCATATGGATTGCAACAGATTGACAACAGACCTTGAGAGTAAGCGAGCAGGTACAGCAGGCAGTAAAGAAGGCAAATGGCATGTTGGCCTTCATAGCGAGAGGATTTGAGTATAGGCATAAGGATGTTTTACTGCAATTGTGTAGGCCACACCTGGAGTATTGTGTGCTCTTTTGGTGTCCTTATCTGAGGAAGGATGTTTTTGCTAAGGAGGGAGTGCAGCATAGGTTTACCAGGCTGGTTCCTGGGATCACGGAACTCTAATGTGAAGAGAGACTAAGTCAATTAGAATTATATTAATTGGAGTTTAGAATAATGAGAGGGGATCTCACAGAAACATACAAAATTCTGACAGGATTAGACAGGGTAGATTCAGAAAGTAAGTTCCTGATGGTTGGGGAGTCCAGAACTATGGGGTCATAGTTTGAGGATAAGGGATAAGCCTTTAAGGACTGAGGTGAGGAGAAATTTCTTCACCCAGAGAGTGGTGAATCTGTGGAATTCGCTACCACAGAAAGTAGTTGAGGCCAAACCGTTGTGTAATTTCAAGAAGGAGTTAGATATCTTGGGGCTAAAGGGATCAAGGGATATGGGGGGAAGGCAGGATCAGGATATTGAACTTGATCATAATGAATGGCGGAGCAGGCTCGAAGGTCTGAATGGTCTCTTCCTACTTCTATTTGCCACATTTCAATGACAAAGTGGCTCACTATCACCTTCTGTAGATCAATTAGAGATGAGTAATAATGTTTTAAAAACGTTTTTTATTCATTCATGTGATGTGGACGTTACTGGGAGAAACAGCATTTATTGCCCATCCCTAATTACTCTTGAACTGAGTTGACTTGCTCAGCCATTTTAGGGGGCAGTTAAGAGTTAGCCATGGGCAGCAAAGTGGAGCAGGGGTCAGCACTGCTGCCTCACAGCGTTGAGGCCCCAAATTCCATCCCGGCCTTGTAGTGTTTGCACATTCTCCCCGTTGATGTGTTAGGCAGGTTGGTTCGACGTGGACTGCACTTGATGCAGTGTGGCAAGAGACAGACCTCTAACACTGGAGAAGATCCAACACGATTTTATTCAACGACATAACTAATATACATGCTCAGCTGTGAGTCGACACTATACTGAACTGACTGGAGACCTGGTAGTAGCCTGACGAGACTTACTAGCTACCGCATGGTGTTTGCACTGGCTAGCTCGTGGACTCTGACTGTCTCAGTGACTGGGTCCAGAGAGAGCGGGAAACCTAGTGCCCTCTGGCTTTATAGTGGTAGTGTCCTGTTTGGTGATTGGCTGCACTGTGCTTACTGGTCATCCTGTGTGTCAATCACTGCCTGTCTGCACTCCATTATATACAGGAGTGGAGAGTATGACACCCGTATTTGCATGGGTTTCACATCCACAACGCAAAGATGTGTAGGGTAGGTGGATTGGCCACGCTAAATTGCCCCTAAATTGGCAAAAATGAATTGGGTACTCTAGATTTATTTTTTTAAAAGAGTTAACCACATTGCTGTGGCTCTGGCGTCACATGTAGGCCAGACCAGGTAAGGGTGGCAGATTTCCTTCCCGAAAGGAATCAGTGAATCAGGGGCCGGAGGTGTGTGTCGCGATCAGGCGGAAAATCGCACAAACTTGAAAAAAATCAAGGGCGGCTTCTCCATGGTCCGACGCCGAGATCATAATCGGCGATTGGGCAGAGAATCTCTGTTTACGACGAATCAGGGGCGGTGCCTTTTTTCAGATGCTCGCCCCATCCAAAACGGCGTCATCGAGGAGTACGCCACACGCTGTTGGGACGGCCTCAGGATGTTACCTGAAGGCCCTCCCCCGATGCGCCGCTTCCGATGGGCTGAGTTCCAACGGCACGGGGGGGGGGGGGGGGGGGGGGGGCGTGTGTTTTGAGTTTTCGTGAACCCGGCGTGGCGGTGGGGACATGTGCTGCTGGCCGGGGGGACTCCAGCGAGGGCTGGGGGGACTGGTGGGGGATGGCACGGGGGAGGTGAGGGGGTGTCTGGAGGGGTGCACTATCTGGCAGTTTGGCTCCAAGTGTGGCCGGCGCCATGTTGTACGGTATGACCGTTGCAGGTCGACGCCGTGCGCATGCGTGGCCATGGACCCGGTAATTCTCTAGGCGTTTATATCGGGAAGGCCGTGTGTTTTACGTGGCGTGGCTGCTAGCCCCCCACCGGTCGGAGGGTCGCCGATTTTTTTCATCGTAAAACCAGACACTTCCTCTGGACAGTGTCTCAAAATCGGAGAATCCAGCCCCTGGTTTGTGCCCAGCGCTGATTCCGATGTCAAGCTCTGATCCCTCACTGGCAGCGATATCGAGGTTTATTCCCCCCCGCCAGCAGATCCATGCAAAACCGTAATTTGCATGGGTTGTAATATTATTAATGACTTGAACACTTCATGCTCCACCCCTCTTAGGGAGTCACACGGGTGTGAAGGGGAGTCGGTTTCCTCCGGGTGCTCCTGTTTCCTCCCACAAGTCCCCAAACGGCATGCTTGTTAGGTGAATTGAATATTCTGAATTCTCCCTCAGTGTCCCCGAACAGGCGCCGGAATGTGGCGACTAGGCAGCCACAGAATCCTCCTCACGGTACGATGATTGCAGTATGTCTTCTCTATCTATATGGTGCACTGCAGTAACTTCTCATGCCTACTTCAACAGTACCTTGCGCCTCTCAGGACCTCTATCAGTGAAGGCAAGAGCTGCATGTGGCTTTCCAGCTCACCAATACTGCTGTTATTTCTTCATCAAGGCTGTGTCGAAATCCTGGAGCTCCCTTCTTAACACCATCATAATAACAATGAGAACCTTTATTGTCACAAGTAGGCTCACATTGACACAGCAATAATGTTACTGTGTAAAGCCCCTAGTCGCCACATTCTGGCGCATAGTTGGATACACAGAGGGAGAATTCAGAATGTCCAAATTGCCTAATAGCACACCTTTGGGGACTTGTGGGAGGAAACCGGAGCACCCGGAGAAAACCCACGCAGACAAGGGGAGAATGTGCAGACTCCGTACAGACAGTAACCCAAGCCGGGAATTGAACCTGGGACCCTGGAGCTGTGAAGCAAGATCATTGCCAGTGATTCAAGAAGAAGGCCAATGTCAGGGGCAGAATTAGTTTGCTCTCTTACTTCCCATAACCAGCATGTGTTTTTATGGAAAAAGATGAGCAATTTCTTACCCTTGGACTGTGTTTTCTGATTAAATAATTCAGCAGCAAGCATTTGTGAGGTTGCGACTATCGGTGATGGTGGACGGGAGGCAGCCGCACACTGGAGGTCTCCCGCTTGGGAATAGGAATTTCTGAGTTTTAACGCCCGGTCCCGGGGGCAACGGAGGCTGAAAAAGCTGTAAGACGGCACAGGGAGGAGAAATGTCCAAGCTTGGGGAAAAAAACGGCTGTGAAAAAAGGGGTTAATGAAAGTCCGCCAGTAAGTGAAAAATTCAACGCATGAACTGTAAGGAAAGCGGAGGCTGGAGCACCAGGGGAGGCCGCATAGCTCACAGCAGAAGAAATTAGTAAGAAGTCTGACAACACCAGGTTAAAGTCCAACAGATTTGTTTCAAACACGAGCTTTCGGAGCACTGTGATTCACCTGAGGTAGGAGCAGTGCTCCGAAAGCTACTGTTTGAAACAAACCTGTTGGGCTTTAACCTGGTGTTGTAAGACCTCTTACTGTGCTCACCCCAGTCCAACGCCGGCATCTCCACATCACAGCAGAAGAAATGACCAAGGTGATGGCTGTGGAACTTGAAAAACAGTTCACAAAGCACATGGAAGCGATGAAGAAGGAGATGGGGGTGGTACTGAAAGTGCTGCTGGAGGAGGCGATTGCCCCAGGTGAGGGCGGTGGTATCAAGCGCAGCGGTGGAGGTGCAGGAGCAGGGTGAGACACTCAAGGAAGTGGAAGAGGCATTATCGCAGCACAGTGATCAACTCACCTCGATGGGGAAGGAGTTGCAGAGGGTGATAGAGACCAACAAGGGTCTGCGAGCCAAAATGGAAGACCTGGAAAGCAGATCCAGGCGGCAGAATCTGAGGATTGTGGGTCTGCCCGAAGGGGTAGAAGGCCCGAGGCCGACGGAATATTTTGCCACGATGTTGACAAAGCTATTGGGGGAGGGGGTGATCCCACTCGATACGAACTGGATCGGGCTCATCGGTCATGGAGGCCTATACCAAAGGCAAGTGAGCCGCCAAGAGTAGTAACTCTGTGTTTCCGTAGGTACAGCGTGAAAGAGAAAGACCTGTGCTGGGCAAAGCAGAAGCGGGGGCTGCAGTGGGCTGGAGCTGGTATACGCATATACCAGGACTTTACGGTGGAGCTGGCGAGGAGGCGGGCTGCCTTCAGCCTAGTGAAGAAGGCACTGTACATTAGCACGGTGCAGTGCAGCATAGTATATCCAGCTAAATTGAGGGTTACCTACAAATCCAAGGACTTTTATTTTGTGATGGCGGAAGCAGCGGAGGAGTTTGCGAAGACAGAAGGACTGTGGCAGAATTGAGAAATGGTCGTGTATCAATGTAGCCTCATTTAACTTTATTTTTTCACTGCGTGTTGGTGCATGTACTAAATGAGTCGACGCTGTATATTTGGACAAGGGAAGAGTTGGGACTTTCATTTGCAATGATGTTTCTTTGGGGCTTGGGAGTGTATGCTGGGGTTGTGTGCTAAAGGAGATTTCTTGGTTTTCCTGGGACCGGGTGGGGGGAAGGAGACCCAGGCGGGGGCCTCCACGCTGGCTGGTTTAAGCCGGCCAGTGAACGGGAGTGAGGTGGGGAAGAGGGGCTGCGGCCATTGGAGCCTGGCAGAACAGGTTTCGATGAGTCTAGCGAGGGTGAAATGTTGGGGGAAGGAACCGAAGTTGAGGGGAGGAGTTTGCAAGAGGAAGTGGAGGGGAGGAGTCTGGGAGGGGGGGTGGTGTCTACAACTCATGGGTGTCATTCACGTTACTCTTTTGGGGATTGGATGGCGTTGAATATTAGGGGGGTGGACTATATTTGTTAATGGTGACCATAGGCAATTCCTGATTCCTTTCTCTTTTTTTTTCCCACCTTGGGAGGGTTTGTTTTATTTGATGCTTATATTGTCATGCTGGCCGTTGTTTGGGGGCTGGTGGGAGGATGGGATCGTTGTTGTTAATAAGGGGATTGACATTGTATTCATTACCGTTTATTGTTTGTTGGTGGGACATAAATTCTGAAGAAAAGGTGAAAATGGAGAAAAAAAATATTTATGAGAAAAAAGCATTTGTGAGGTTAAAATGTTATTTATTCTCTCTGTCACACACCGATAAAAATAGGGCATTTTTACAAATTACAGATAATTCAGTCACTGATTTATGATTTACAATCTCCTACATGGCTGGCCTGTGGTTTCTTGAATGGTTTCAACGGATTAAAAGCTGAAGGGCAGCACGGTAGCATGGTGGTTAGCATAAATGCTTTACAGCTCCAGGGTCCCAGGTTCGATTCCCGGCTGGGTCACTGTCTGTGCGGAGTCTGCACATCCTCCCCCTGTGTGCGTGGGTTTCCTCCGGGTGCTCCGGTTTCCTCCCACAGTCCAAAGATGTGCGGGTTAGGTGGATTGGCCATGCTAAATTGCCCATAGTGTCCTAAAAAGTAAGGTTAAGGGGGGGGGGTTGTTGGGTTACGGGTAGAGGGTGGATACGTGGGTTTGGGTAGGGTGATCATTGCTCGGCACAACATCGAGGGCCGAAGGGCCTGTTCTGTGCTGTACTGTTCTATGTTCTAAGTGAGGACCTTGTAAAGTGAAGGGTTTGCAATGAAATACACAAAGTTTATTGTAGTCAAATATCCAGGAAGTTGGTTCTCAGGTGATATAGGCTGCTGAATAACTTGTAACGGGTTTCAGAGACTGGTTATAAAACTGGCTGACAAATGATGGTTCTGATGGATCTGCTCAGTCCTGGGGTAATAAAGGTGCAGCGCCTGAAACCAGCCTCAATCACATGGCCACTGGCTGCGGACCACACAGTCTAGTTTAAATGGGATAGGCCATAGTGATACAATAGGAAGTTGATAGTGGCTATTGAGTTTCAATCTTATCTTTTGTGCAGTGTGAAAAGGCAGTCTGGAAATTCCAAAGCCTTTAGATTTTTAAATTTATTTTCTTAAATTTAGAGCACCCAATTCCTTTTTTCCAATTAAGGGGCAATTACCCGGGGCCAATCCACCTACCCGCACATCTTTGGGTTGTGGGGGTGAGATCCACGAAGCCACGGGGAGAATGTGAAAACTACACACGGACAGTGACCCAGGGCTGGGATCAAACCTGGGTCCTCGTGCCATAAGGCAGGAGTGCTAATCACTGTGCTATCGTGCTGCCCATCGTCTTTAGATTTTTGCCAATCCTTAAACCATGAGATGTGTAAATTCTACAAATGGCTGTGAGGTACCTTCACCTAGGTCCATATCTAATTAGTTATTTGCCAGAGACATTTACTGTTTTCAGTCTAAATGTTAAAAGTCACATGATTTGTAGTAGCCATTTTAACAGCTAGTTTCCAATTTTTAAAAACTATTGACTGAACGTTCATAATATGAAATACCCGTGTTGGGCATGTCACCCACCAGCATCTTCTCACAGCAACAGCGATAGACAATAGGTGCAGCCGTGCCAATATTATGCCCATAATTCTTCTAAAATCATGTTACTTCCCTGATCTGATACCTTGGCTAAAGTTTAGGCTTTTTATTATCGCTTGTCTAATGTTCAATAAAAGTTTCATTAAACAGATTAAGACTCTGGCAACCCACACATAACGTGTGCCTCTCTTTTCTGCCATCTGTCGGTTAGCAATGCCCTGGTCAAACAAGTAGCTCAGAACGCAAAGCGGATATAGTCATAAATCAGTGACAGAATTATCTGTCATTTGTGGGAAATACGGTAGCACAGTGGTTAGCACTGTTGCTTCACAGTGTCAGGTTCGATTCCCGGCTGGATCACTGTCTGTGTGGAGTCTGCACGTTCTCCCTGTGTCTGCATGGGTTTCCTCCGGGTGCACTGGTTTCCTCCCACAAGTCCCGAAAGACGTGCTGTTAGGTGAATTGGATATTCTGAATTTTCCCTCTGTGTACCCAAACAGGCGTCGGAGTGTGGCGACTAGGGGCTTTTCACAGTAACTTAATTAGTGTTAATGTAAGTCTACTTGTGACAATAAAGATTATTATTATTATTATTAATAAAATGAAGATTATTATTATTAGTTGGCGTAGGAACTCATTGAAACTGCCAGATTTATTTGTAAAAAATAACATTCTTACCAGTTTTAAGAAAATCACATGCAAGTGTAAAAAAAATTATCATTAATTAAAACTCCAGCTTTTATATTACTTTTAACACAACAGTTTGCAAGAAGCGGCATCTAAATAATACTATTGGACACCTTTCTGTTCCTAACAATGATCTATCGCTGGGTGAGACGAGAATCATTGAAACTAACCTTCTACTGTTCAAAGTCGCATATCTGTAATTTGAGCTTTATTGGTGTGAACTTTGATTGCGAGAGAAGTTGTGGAATAAATGTGAAAAATTCTGGTGAACTTCAGTAAGTCAATGATCAATTGATGCTTGTCATGTTGAAGTTGAGGTTTCTAATTAAACGGCGTACTGAAGGTGACAGTATCTCTTTCACAACATCATGAATCACTTTTCCTATTTAAACCACCACTAAAAATGTTTTCTTCATACTTTCACAATGCTCGTGTTCCAGAATCAAGCCTACGAAAATCTGTATTCATTAACTTTCTCTGAGCCACATTGTGCTGCGGTAAAATCAAGGCTCGTACAGTCTCCGAGATTCATTCCTTTTTTCCTTGCTCCTCAAACTGCGGAACACCTTTCTTTCCTCAACCGTTCCTTGTCTGGTGGTTTGGAGGCTTTTAAGACCCAAGTTTTGCAGCAAGTGTCCACCATTTGATTTTCTCGCCTGCTCTTTTCAAAGTTGGGTTTCTCAATCTAAGAAAGCTTCCACATTGAGGCTGACATGTACTGAACGGTCCCACCCTTCTCTCATTGTGTCTCCCTCGCCAAGCGCACAAAGATCATCTTAACTATGAATAACTGCATTTTGTAAAGTACTTGTAGTTTTATTGACACTCATGCTGCAAACTTTCAATCGGGTGCTCCTCATAAGGTTCCTGAAAAATCACACCTCCAGATTCCTACCTGTCTTCCCATCTGCCCCCAGTCTACTCCCTCAAACACTGACTTACAGTCAAATGTAAGAAGTTCTCTCACGCTCTCTCTCTTCTTGTTTTAGTTATTTCCCTTCATAGAATTATAGAACAGTACAGCACAGAACAGGCCCTTCGGCCCTCAATGTTGTGCCGAGCAATGATCACCCTACTTAAACCCACGTAACCCGTATACCCGTAACCCAACAATCCCCCCATTAACCTTACACTACGGGCAATTTTAGCATGGCCAATCCACCTAACCCGCACATCTTTGGACTGTGGGAGGAAACCGGAGCACCCGGAGGAAACCCACGCACACACGGAGAGGACATGCAGACTCCACACAGACAGTGACCCAGCCGGGAATCGAACCTGGGACCCTGGAGCTGTGAAGCATTGATGCTAACCACCATGCTACCGTGAGGCCCAAATGTCATGTCTGCCACATTTTTTTCTCTCTCGGGCACACGGAGTGGAAGTTTCCCAAATTTGGCTACATTTGGCGCGATAATCGGTGTGTATCCCACCACTCCCGGCAGCGCGGAGCCCAGCTCCACAAATCACAGAGGAGGCCCGAACCAGAACAATTTATACTCAGCCTGACAGGAGACCCTCCAGCAAGATCTTTTTTTTTTTAATTATTTTTATTAAAGCTTTTTCCAACCAGGATTTGTACATAACAAAAAGAAAAACAATAAACGCAAAATATTTAACAAAACGAGGTGGCTGCTATCATTATACAAAACAAAAATGCACATTATATCAACAAGTTCCCCCACCTGAGCCACCCACTCCCCCGCTCTGCGCCCACAGGGCCCTGGCTGCCGCTTAAACCCCCCCCGCCAAGCACCCGCTCAGCACTGATTTCCCCCCCCACTGCGCTTCCATAAGTCAGCTGACCCATGCTGACACCAGCCGCTCCCGCCTCTATCTCCAAACTTACTATTGTCTCTTCCGGGCCCCCCACTCCCCCGCAGGATAAGAGGACAAGTGCCATCCGGATCCTTCCCGATCGTCGGACAACACAGCCCGGGCGTTGCTCCACCCCCTGAAACAAAAAACAATAACAGAGAAGCAAACAAACTTAAATTCTGCAAATAGTCTTACACCAGGCCAACCCCCGATTACACATCCGCGCCAACACGTTTCACTCACCTGCAGCTGCCCCTTAGTTCAAGTCCAGCTTTTCATGTCTAATGAATGTCCACGCTGTGGTAGGCTATATTAGGGGTATCGCGGTACCTAGGTGGGATGTACCTTACACTGTAATATGAGTGGTGGAACCTGCCGGCTGGTTCCGCCCAGCAGGCGGAGCATTAGAGTCTGTGTTTCACACAGTTCTGGAGGCCCATATTGTCTGCACCATGGTGTGGATTCACTCAGCCATGGTCCTCGGGACCTGAACTATGCTTCATATTTCCCTCGCCATGGATCAGATATTGAGCCCCAGGCTTGCCCCTGTGGTTGCCACCCATGCAGTGTTGGTCTGGGTATCATGCATTTCTGGCACTATCTCCTACGACAGGAGGCTCTGGGATTCCTCCATTCAGCCTTGCTGTCGCAGGAATGTCGCTGACATCACCTCCTGGTATTCCAGGCTCTGCCTTTGCAGCTCAAGCAGTGGAAGGACAGGCGGGTCCGGAGGCACAGCATCTGGCAGGAGCACAGCTGTGTCCAGGGATCCCAGAGCCTCCTGTCGTAGGAGATAGTGCCAGAAATGCATGATACCCAGACCAACACTGCATGGGTGGCAACCACAGGGGAAAGCCTGGGGCTCAATATCTGATCCATGGCGGGGGAAATATGAAGCATAGTTCAGGTCCCGAGGACCATGGCTGAGTGAATCCACACCATGGTGCAGACAATATGGGCCTCCAGAACTGGCAAAGCCAGGTGATGGTGAGGCTTCTGGATCTCGCTCCAGCTGTCCCTCCATCCCATGGAGTGACCCACGGGCTCACGAGCACCCGGAGGGAGGTGGATCCGCTGGAGCACAGCCCGGGTCCTTACACACAGGAGACTTGGGGAGTACCCAGCCAATCTGACTCCCCCCCCCCCCCCTCCTTCCTGAGACTGGCACAACTCAGGCACAGTGGGCAAAACAGCGTGACACAGCAACACCAGTGACCCCCCCCCCCCCCCCCCCCCCCCCCCCCCCCACTCCCAAAAGGTAGGCTGGGGCCCTCTAGGACTCGGCCTTCCAGCGCACTGATTAGTAAGATATCCAGCTCCACTGGCTCCATCACAATATCAATTGGAATCCTGCGAGGGATGAGAGAGAAAGAGTCAGATTGGTGTCGCAGCTGTTTACCATCATTATCTCCTGTGACCCATTGGCCTTCCTGACCTGGAAGCAGTCAGTCCCAGAGCTTCACCGACAGCGGTGGCACACTCACAGCTCAGGTAGCCTCAGAACAGGGCTGGCTCCGGCATATCTCCTCACCCACTTAGACCCGCCACTAGCCTTCGTTTTGGATTTCCCCTCCCTTAACCACTGGCGGTTCTTCCAGGAGGGTCCTGTGCCTGCTAATTCTGGCTGGCCGAGATTAACAGGACGGTGATGTCCACCTTGGAGGGCGGTGGAGCGGGGCGGGGGGGGGGGGGGGGGGGGGGGGGGGGGGGATGGATCCTGACTGGCAGGCGTTGGGGAGCCGGCAGAGAAGCAACCCCCTTGTCTCTTGACCCCCCCTGCCACCAAGCTTAGAGACCTGAGACCTGAGGCCGAGACTTTGAGACTGTGGGGAGCTGATGTTGCTGAGGATTAACTGTTGGTGGCCAATTAGTACCACGAACATGAATCTCAGGAATACGGCAGAGCATAATTGCTTTCTCCTTCAGGGAGAGGCAGAGCTAATAGGCAACCTGCTTAGTCAGGCAGGATAATTCAGAGAGCTCATTGCTGTCTATACTTAGACAGCTCCTGGACAGCTGATCCATAGGTTGACGTCCGAACCCCTTTCCTGGACTGGAACCCCCCCCCCCACCATATATTCCCCGCAGATGCCTCGGCACCAGACAGCTCCACCCCAGAATGCATACTCACACAGCATTGAAAACAGAGTTACACAGCACAGACAGCAGGCTCTAAAGCCACCTACACCAATCGCAACCCACCACCCCCTCCACGAATATACCCTTCTACTGCTGACCTCCTCTTTCTCTCACCCCCCTCCAACTTACCCGGCACCCCTCCCCCCAACACCCCTAGCCCCCGCGAACCCCCCTCCCCCTCCAGAGTTGGCCAGCGGGCTCTGTCTCCTTGGACTCCCTGGTGATCAGGGGAGACAGTGATGCTCACACTGGTGATCAGGGGAGACAGTGATGCTCACACTGGTGATCAGGGGAGACAGTGATGCTCACACTGGTGATCAGGGGAGACAGTGATGCTCACACTGATGATCAGGGGAGACAGTGATGCTCACACTGGTGATCAGGGGAGACAGTGATGCTCACACTGGTGATCAGGGGAGACAGTGATGCTCACACTGGTGATCAGGGGAGACAGTGATGCTCACACTGGTGATCAGGGGAGACAGTGATGCTCACACTGGTGATCAGGGGAGACAGTGATGCTCACACTGGTGATCAGGGGAGACAGTGATGCTCACACTGGTGATCAGGGGAGACAGTGATGCTCACCTCTCGCCTCCCTCTCGGAGGCCATGGCGCCTGGTTACCATTTTTAAAAAGCAGTAGTGATTCGCACCGGAGTGATATCATGGCTGGTGGATGGGAAGATTCGATGAGGGCTGAAGATGTGATGTTAAGCCCACCAAAGTAGATGCTGCAGGATTCAGATTCATGTTTATCAGAGTCACGCCCTCCCTGGGCGAGAATTTGATCGCACCATCAGAGAGGGTCTGGCAAGGTCGCGACCTGAAATTGCGCTGGCACAAATCCTATTTTTGTCCTCTCGCAATACTTAGAGGCCATGGCTGGATTTGTACCCGCGGCTAACGGGCCCGGTAAATCCCACCCACAATCCTTCTCATTCTTCTCTGTCTTTGTGCTCTTTCATTTATAACATGGTGCCTTGCTAGTTGAAATGATATGAAATTAAATCGTTTATTGTCACGAGTAGGCTTCAAATTAAGTTACTGTGAAAAGCCCCTAGTCACCATATTTCGGCACCTGTTTGGGGAGGCAGTTACGGGAATTGAACCGTGCTGCTGGCCTGCTTTGGTCTCCTTTCAAAGCCAGCGATTTAGCCCTGTGCTAAACAGCCAGCGACTGCTGACTGCCCCTTTGCCCTTTGTCTCTTTCCCAGTTCCAGCTCTCCACCCAAACCCTGACAGGTACATTTACATGAGTCAATCCACAAGGTGACCTACAGAATTTCTAGCAGCTTTAATCTGCCATGAGGGACATATCTACCCCCGGGATATATTTGCTTCCATTTACCGTCAGTAAATTCATCGGCACGAGTACAATGCCAATATTTTAACTTACATTTTGGAATGTAAGCATGTGCTTCACCACGTTATTTTACTTTTCACCTTCTTCATGAAAAAGAGTTTGCAAGTCTCCTTTTTCATTTTGTTTTCAGAATGATCATATGCCACATGCTGGTTTGGCCATCCTCAGCGGATTCACTCCAGTTAATCTTACTGAGAAACAGGAAGGGGAAGATAGTTTGGGGGGGGTCATTCTTATCCTCACCCACTTGAACAATGCTCCGATAGAGCAGGTCGCCTTTCGTTGTAGACAGTGGGCAAACACCAACGCCATTGGCCAAACTTAAAATCAAACCCAGCGTTGTTTTAAAACCATGCCCCCTTTTTGTAACAAAGTTACCAGAAGTTTAATTATAATTTTTAAAAATAATCTTTATTATCCCAAGTAGGCTTACATTAACGCAGCAATGAAGTTACTGTGAAAATGCCCCAGTCGCCATATTCTGGCACCTGTTCAGGTACAGAGGGAGAATTCATATTGTCCAATTCACCTAACAGCATGTCTTTCGGGACTTGTGCGAGAAAACCGGAGCACCCGGAGGAAACCCACGCAGACACGGGGAGAACTGCAGACTCCGCACAGACAGTGACCCAAGCCGGGAATCGAATCTGGGACCCTGGCGCTGTGAAGCAAACAGTGCTTGCCATTGTGCTACTGTGCCGCCCGGTTGTACAAGTGCTGCACAATATTCCCTCCTCATTTTCTTCAGTGGGGTATGACAGTCTCAGTTCCATTCACAGCTGCTGCACCTGATGAGAACTTTGATGACCAGTCTGAATTTAGAAGTCATTACAGAGAAAGTATTCTAATATCTTCACAAACAGCAAGTCAGATAGCTTTTGAGAAAATGGTTTGCCAAATAATCAGTTCAACGTTCGTTAACATCGAGATATGTCACAAAGCCTGAAATGTGTAAAATATTAAGTTAGGGGCTGAATTTCATCCCATCCCACCCTCACCCCCAGTCGAGGACAGAGGCACAGGGGCCAGAAACACTGGGATTTCATTCCAGGCACGAACCATTTATGAGGAGGCAGGCACAGGGCTAAATCGCTGGCTTTGAAAGCAGACCCAGGCAGGCCAGCAGCACGGTTTGATTCCCGTAACAGCCTCCCCGAACAGGCGCCGGAATGTGGCGACTAGGGGCTTTTCACAGTAACTTAATTTGAAGCCTACTCGTGACAATAAGCGATTTTCATTTCATTTTCATTTCATTTCATTCAGGGCCCACGATCAGGCCGCCTGCCTCACACCAGGAGGCAATCAGGTGCATTAAGATAGTGTGGAAAATACATTCAGGAAACCAACACTGATTCTCTTCAGGTAAAATCCAGTTTCCCGAACCGATTGGTGGGGGGAAATCGCCTGACTGAAGGCAGCCAGTGGTTAGGCCGAGTATCGAGTGGGGGGAGAAGATTTTGGTTACTTTCCATGATCAAGACATCCAAGTGGTTTAATCCTCCCAAAGCTGGTTACTTTAGAATCAACCTAACCAATGGCACATTTGTTGACTCAGTATAATGATTTGAGTTATGTCAATTGGCCTCTTGTCAATGTATTCTCATTATGTGCAAATACTGCAATATTTTAACATCCCAGCAGGGAGCGCTAGAATACCATATTTTGACTGAAAATAATTCTGGTTGTCTTCACATTCCCTCTCTTATTTTTCACCCTCTTCGCTGTAAAATGCTTCAAGACGACGGCTGGCCATCTCCTTCTCAAGATCAATTAGAGATGGATAATAAAAATACTGGCCTAGCCAGCGATGCCGGCAAGAAGTTTAAAAAATAAAATTTTCCGCAAGTATTTGTCACCATTAGCTTTCTGGAGAAGAACACAAACATACCTCTTCATTCACCTGAGGAAGGAGCAGTGCTCCGAAAACTAGTGTTTGAAACAAACCTGTTGGACTTTAACCTGGTGTTGTAAGACTTCTTACTGTACAACATTATTTGAAGTCACTTACGACGACGAATAATTCTTCACTTCAACAGCAATTGGTTAATCCACCAGCAATATGGTAAGGGGTAGATTGTACTTTGAACAAAAAAATATGCTTTTAATAAAAGTCATACATGTAATAAAAAGTTGAGAACTCTTGGCTTGCTTTGACGAATAACCCCCAGCAAAATTGTGGCAATGTACAGAATTCGACATTTGATTTCTGACAACAGGTTCTGGTTCACAGATTTTTAACCTGTATGAAAATGACCTGTTCTTATTGCTTTGTTTGTGGATCGCCAATCAACAATTCCTTATCGTAGAATCATAAAATCCCGACAGTGCAGAAGGAGGCCATTCGGCCCATCGAGTCTGCACCGACCCTCCAAAAGAGCACCCAAGCCAGGCCCACTCCCCACCCTATCCCCAATACCCCATAACCCCACCTGACCTTTGGACACTAAGGAGCAATTTAATGGGTCGCAAGGTAGCACAGCAGTTAGCACTATTGTTTCACAGCGCCAGGGTCCCAGGTTCGATTCCTGGCTTGGATTGGGTCATTGCCTGTGCGGAGTCTGCACATTCTCCCCGTGTCTGCGTGGGTTTCCTCCGGGTGCTCCGGCTTCCTCCCACAGTCCAAAGATGTGCAGGGTAGGTGGACCGGCCATGATAAATTTCCCTTAGTGACGAAAAAAGGTTAGGAGGTGTTACTGGGTTATGGGGAGAGGGGGGAAGTAAGGGCTTAAGTGGGTCGGTGCAGACTGGATGGGCCAAATGGCCTCCTTCTGCACTGTATGTTCTATGTAAATCTATGTGCTGAGTCTGCATGTTCTCCCCATGTCTGCATAGGTTTCCTCCGGGTGCTCCAGTTTCCTCCTACAAGTCCCGAAAGACATGCTGTTAGGTAATTTGGACATTTTGAATTCTTCCTCAGTGTTCCCGAACAGGCGCCAGAATGTGGCGACTAGGGGTTTTCACAGTAACTTCATTGCCGTGTTAATGTAAGCTTACTTGTGACACGAATAAAGATTATTGCTATTATTATTACAGGGCCAATCCACCTAAACTGCACATCCCTGATACTAAGCGGCAATTGATCATGGCTAATTCACCTAATCTGCACATATTTGGACTGCAGGAGGAAACCAGAGCACCCGGAGGAAACTCAAGCAGACAAGGGGAGAACGTGAAAACTCCTCCCAGACAGTCACCCAAGTTGGAATCAAACCCTGGTACCTGGTGCGGTGCAGCAGCAGTGCTAACCACTGTGCCACCATGCTGCCCTGAGTAGGCAACACGGCCATTCAAACCTGCTCCACCATTCAATGATATCGAGGCTGATCTGTTTGTAACCTCAACAACACATGCCTGCCTATTCCCCAATAACCTTTCGCCCCCCCTAATCAAGAACTTATCCAGCTCAGCCTTAAAAATATTCAGAGATTCTGCTTCCACTGCCTTTTGAGGAAGGGGAGACGGGATTCTCCAATCCTGGGGCTAAGTGTTGACGCCATTGTAAACGCCGGAGCGTTTTACAACGGCATCAACAGGCCCCTAGGATCACCGATCCTGCGCCGCACGGGGGGCCAACACGGCAGTGGAGAGCATCACGCAGCTCCAGCTGCCGATACGGGCGTTAGCACGGGCGGCACGGGTCTGCGCATGCGCGTGGGTTGCCTTCTCCGTGCCGGCCCTGATGCAACATCGTGGAGACCTACAGGGGCGTGGCGCGGAGGAACATAGGCCCCCGCTGGGATATGTCCGCCCGCCGATTGGTAGGCCCCGATCGCGGGCCTGGGCACCATGGAGGCCCCCCCCCCCCCCCCTGGAGTCGGAGCCCCCCTCCCCCCTGCCAGGCCACCCCCTGCAGCATGAACGACCACCGGGTAGGACCACACAGGAACGACGCCGGTGGGACTAGGCCGAACGCGGCGGACACTCGGCCCATCGCGCAGGGAGAATCGGCAGGGGGAGGGGGGGCAGCTCCGCCGCGTCAACCGCGCCGGCGCCATTGCCGCCGATTCTCCGGTCACCGGAGAATCGAAATGAAGCCAAGTTCTTTGTAAGTCTGTTTATCACCCGGTTTCTTCATTCAGCAGACATTTTGTATCATTAGATACCGGAGAATCGGCGGAGCGGCGTCAGTGCGGCATCGCGTGATTTGCGCCCAGGGTTCCTGAGACTCTAGACTGTCTGAGAATAAAAACAATCCTCATCTCTGACAGGAGAATCGGCACCAATGGCGCCGGCACTGTCGATGCGGCGGAGCGGCCCCGTGCGATTGGTCGAGTGCCCGCCGAGTTCGGCCGAGTCCCGCCGGCGTCGTTCCCATGTGGTCCTGCCCTGTGGGGCCTCGGTGTTCATGCTGCGGGGATCAGCCTGGTGGCGGGGAGGTGGGATCCGACTCCGGAGGGGCCTCCATGGTGGCCTGGCCCACGATCGGGGCCTACCGATTGCCGGGCGGGCTTATCCCGGTGGGGGCCTATGTTCCTCCGCGCCAGGCCCCTGTAGGTCTCCGCCATGTTGCGCCGGGGCCGGCGCGGAGAAGGCAACCCACGCTCATGCGCGAACTCGCGCCAGCCATGGCCCGTACATGAGGACGCGCACCGCCCGTGCTGATGCCCGTATCGGCAGCTGGAGCAGCGGGAGGCTCTCCAGTGCCGTGCTGCCCCCTGTGCAGCGCAGGATCGCTGATTCTAGGAGCCAGGTGATGCCGTCGTAAAACGCTCCGGCGTCAACACTTAGCCCCAGGATCGGAGAATCCTGCCCATCCTCTCCACATCCATCCTGTCAATACCCCTCAGGAACTTGAAGGTCTCAATCAAGTCACTTACTATTTTAAACTCGAGTGTATAAACCTTACCTCTCCAACCCTTCCCTGTGGGACAATTCACCCATTCCTGGTATTAGTCCAGTACACATTCCCCGAACTGCTTCTAAAGCATTTACATCTTTCCTCAGACAAGGGCACCAATACAATAACGGCAGATTGTGACTTTCTAAGGGAAGCCCCCCAAAAAAACTCGTTTAGTTTGGTGAATGAAGCCAAGTTCTTTGTAAGTCTGTTTATCACCCGGTTTCTTCATTCAGCAGATATTTTGTATCATTAGATTTCCTTAAAAACTAAATTATAACTTCTCGGAGCATAAAGCCAGCCTGAACCTTACAAGTTCACAGGTTCAATAAAGTCAGAAAAGTGTTTAACAGAAGCGAGTGGAAATGTTAAACCTACTGACCAGAACGCTACCATTTTATTCAATGTCAATATCGGCCTGGATTTTATAGTGAAGCTGTGAGCAGTCACCATCATTATTCCATTGAAACAGGGCAGCACGGTGGCCTAGTGGTTAGCACAACCGCGTCACGGCGCTGAGGTCCCAGGTTCGATCCCGGCTCTGGGTCACTGTCCATGTGGAGTTTGCACATTCTCCCCGTGTCTGCGTGGGTTTCGCCCCCACAACCCAAAAATGTGCAGAGTAGGTGGATTGGCCACGCTAAATTGCCCCTTAATTGGAAAAAATAATTGGGTAATCTAAATTAAAAAAAAAAAATTATTCCATTGAAACTGGCAGCAAGCACATGCAGAGTGAAGCTCAGAAATCCGCAAGTTGCTATGAATGATTCAAACACCAGAGGGGGTGTTGTTGGGCTTCCTCCAGACTGGAGTCCCTCAACAAACAGGAAACTGAAGGAAACTTCCACTTTAACGCTGTTAGCCTCGCCCTGTGAATTTCCATCCATAGTTCATCCCATCACATCGCAAACAGCAACTTGCGAGGAAAAGTTCTGAAAGCTTTATGAAGAACTGGTGTTGCAGCCAACACAATCGGACGTGCTCTTGGTTGTGATGGTAGTGCATGGTATGGTATGGCATGGCACGGCATGGCACGGCATGGCACGGCATGGTACGGCATGGCACGGCACGGCACGGTACGGCACGGCATGGTATAGCATGGTATGGTATGGTATGGCATGGCATGGTATAGCATGAATTACCATCATGCCGGTCCCAATCCGGATTACCGTCATGCTGGTCCCAATCCAGATTACCATCATGCTGATCCCAATCCAGATTACCATCATGCTGATCCCAATCCAGATTACCATCATGCTGATCCCAATCTGGATTACCATTATGCCGGTCCCAATCCGGATTACCTGTCATACCGGTCCCAATCTGGATTACCATCATGCCAGTCCCAATCCGGATTACCGTCATGCTGGTCCCAATCCAGATTACCATCATGCCGGTCCCAATCCGGATTACCTGTCATATCGGTCCCAATCTGGATTACCATAATGCCGATCCCAATCAGGATTACCGTGATGCTGGTCCCAATCCAGGTCGTCTTTTATCAGGTGTTTTCTACGAGTCTCAACTCAAGGTCCCCCGCCCGTTGTTAGGGGAGCTCGTATTCCACAGGGAGTTCAATCAGATTATCCTTGTGGGTTTCGTGGCCAGTATTTAAGCAGAGACATCAGCGGTGCGATACATACTGTCGATTTGGGGGAATAGTAATAAAACATTTAGGTTGCATTTGTATTCCACTATAGTGATGAGACATTCCAAAGGACTCTACAGCCAATAAAGTCCTTTTGGAATTTTGCAATGTAGGAAACGCAACAGCCTATTTGTGCACAGCAAGCTCCCACAGACAACTTCGGATAAACAGGCTGTATGTTGAGCTCAAGACTCTGCCATTTGTTGGGGGGGGGGGGGGGAGACTTTTGTTCATCATCAATGATAACAATACCTTCAGAACATTTTACCACAGTCAGGGACCCTGGGGGAAATCTTACGTTGATTGGCTGACGGGCTGGTTGACCCGGTGGAGTCCAGGCTAAACGGATGAGGCTGCCAGCCTGCTGGACTGGCGCATCAATCACTTGCTGATAAGTGAGCCAGGACCTTCTCTAATGGATGGCAGTGGAATCAAACTGGAAGCTGATTTATGTCGCCAATGACAAAGACAGAGAGCAGCAGGAGTCATGAAGGGCTTAGAAGGTGAACTGCCGCCCTCATGTAGCTGCTCATTGTTCCCTGCTGTCTTTTTCATGGATTTCTTTGCGCACTCTAAAGAGACATGACCCGTGAGGCGGGTTGAGGTACAAGATGAACCATGATCTTATTGAATAGTGGGAGGGTCAAGCTCAAGGGGCTGTGACATATGACCTCTTCCCGCACCTACTTCTTATGTTATATTCTGAGGACCCAATCAGTTCGAGCCCGTTGATGTAATTTGGTGAGGCTGAGGCATTTGGCGCTTGAGTGCTTGCCAGCTGCTGTGATAAGTCGATAGTCAAACGACAGCAAGCTACGGCATCTGCTCCCCTGTGGATCGATTGTCCTTTCATTCACATCTCCTGAGGCCTGTGCCTTCCTGCGTCCATTTTCTCACTTCTCTCTCCCATTGACGGCAGCAGCCATGTGCCATTAGCCACCTCGAACTGAATTGAGTGATGTGGTACTTCAGACATTTGGACTTCTCCCCGAGGAATTGCCTCCGTTGCAACTTGGAGTCTCAAAGCTCTTTAATGGTGAAGTAACCCTTCTCGGAAAACAGGCATTAACACTCATTTATGTTCAGCAGAAACCTCTTATAAATACTGAATGCGGGCTTTTAATGCAGCGAGTGATTTATATAATTCGTTGTTGATTTTCCCATTTAACACATGACCGACTTAGATTTGCAAGAGTGGCTCTCATCTACTAACTGACTTACCTCCTCAAAGCATCCCTCAGGTACATGAGACATGGCTGATGGCTTCTAAAATCACACGGGTTACTTTGCTGCTTAATGGACAGTGTCAAACATTCCGGTGCATTTCACTCCACTGCCACTGAACCGGAGAGGTTAGAATGCATTGATTCGTGCCTCACTCTTACTTTGAACCACATGAGAAAGTTCCAGAGCCAGCAAATTTGTCATGATTTGTCCAGCAGTTTAGGGAAATCTTTTTGCTGCCGATATGGTTCGCATGGGAAATGGAGACAGAGTTCCCACAGTGTTTTCATTTGTCACAACGATGAAGCTTTCGGGGGGGGGGGGGGGAGGTCCACAGGCTCCCAAATGCTTGCGGCCCAGCAGCAGGCCAGGCCCTGGTGGAGTTTTTAAAACCAATCAAAGCCTCATTTGGAGAGTTGAGGTATAAATGATCCAGATACCAGGGAATCTCAGAGTTTCCCAGCACTTAATTGATCCGTTACCATATGGGAGTGTTCTCATGGTACATTATAGCTGATTAAATCTGGCCATCATTGTTGGCGAGAAAATAATATGTATATTAATAAAAAGATGTTCTAGGTTAAAAACAGCACATGGGAAGTGGAAAACCGGTAGGCAAAGGGTTAACTTGTTGGATCAGCCAGAAACCTTCAGAAAACCTGAATTCAGGATAATTTAATCATTTTACAGGACATTATAATAATAACGGGGAACCCACGTCACAAGACTATGGCCCCAACTTGTCTGCAGGAGATTCATTGATCTACCCAGAGCAGGCATACAAACCCATTAACGCCTCATCAAGGACTAACAGCATTATTTCAGGTTAAGGGGAACATTCTGAACATAATCTGGTAATTTGCAAAATCCCATTGTATGAGTAAATCGGTTTCCCATTAAGGGGCTCAGGAAACATCTCTACGGATACCTCCTGATCAGGTTGTATTGTATGAAATTGATCAATGACGTCAATGCTTATCTGTACCTGTGAACGAATTTAAAATATATATACATGGAATCCCTGTACAAAATCAGAACACAGTAAGAAGTCTTACAACACCAGGTTAAAGTCCAACAGGTTTGTTTCAAATCACTAGCTTTCGGAGCACTGCTCCTTCCTCAGGTGAATGAAGAGGTATGATAGACAAAGTCAAAGATGCAAGACAATGCTTTGAATGCGAGCATTTGCGGGTAATTAATCTTTACAGATCCAGAGATATGGGTAATCCCAGGTTAAATAGGTGTAAATTGCCTCAAGCCAGGACAGTTGATAGGATTTCGCAAGCCCAGGCCAGATGGTGGGGGATGAATGTAATGCGACATGAATCCCAGGTCCCGGTTGAGGCCGTACTCATCGGTGCGGAACTTGGGTATAAGTTTCTGCTCGGCGATTTTGCGTTGTCGCGGGTCCTGAAAGCTGCCTTGGAGAACGCTTACCCGGAGATCAGAGGCTGAATGCCCTTGGCTGCTGACGTGTTCCCCGACTGGAAGGGAACATTCCTGCCCGGCGATTGTCGCGCGATGTCCGTTCATCCGTTGCCGCAGCGTCTGCATGGTCTCACCAATGTACCACGCTTCGGGACATCCATTCCTGCAGCGTATGAGGTAGACAACATTGGCCGAGTCGCACGAGTATGTACCGTGTACCTGGTGGGTGGTGTTCTCACGTGTAATGATGGTACCCATGTCGATGATCTGGCACGTCTTGCAGAGATTGCCATGGCAGGGTTGTGTGGTGTCGTGGTCGCTGTTCTGAAGGCTGGATACTTTGCTGCAAACAATGGTTTATTTGAGGTTGCGCGGTTGTTTGAAGGCAAGTAGTGGGGGTGTGAGGATGACCTTGGCAAGATGTTCATCTTTATCGATGACATGTTGAAGGCTGCGAAGAAGATGTCGTAGTTTCTCCGCTCCGGGAGAATGACGCTTAATTACCCGCAAATGCGCGCATTCAAAGCGATGTCTTGTATCTTTGACTTTGTCTATATATATGTTTCTGGAACCCACCTCTTCATTCACCTGAGGAAGAGCAGTGCTCTGAAAGCTAGTGATTTGAAACAAACCTGTTGGACTTTAACCTGGTGTTGTAAGACTTCTTACTGTGCTCACCCCAGTCCAACACTGGCATCTCCACATCATGGCTAAAATCAGAACAGACTCGTGCTCGCTGAAGGCAGCAGCAGCTTCTGGCTCTCCTGTTGTGCACACAGCCATTTTCGAATAAACAAAAATTTGACCAACACCATGCAAACGCACTCTGAACATTCCTTCCCTCCAATACTTGGTGAGCCTGACGTGATACCAGCAAAGGATGACCAGCAACTATCTGGCTCCAAATCGGATGAGTGTCTTTTATCGACCCCCCGTAGTTAGGGAGCGATTTCACATTAGTCGTTGGCCGACCGTAAGTTGCGATTCCAAAGAACGATACGGAGGAAGAGTCTAACCGCGTGAGGTGGTATAAAAATCGTTGGGGGAAACCGGGGTGTGGGATTGGGTAGTTAAGGGAAAACTTGATAAGAAACTTGCTCAAGAGTTTGAAGTCCCTGGTTAAAAGTAAACCCGTTTGGAAGGAATACCACGGGAAGAAGAGTTAGAAAGATCTCACCTGGTGTGAGAAAGGAGTAGCCGTAGGAGTAACCGTGAGAGGGTAGAGCCGCAGGAGTAACCGTGAGAGGGTAGAGCCGCAGGAGTGGTGTGTGTGCGTGTGGGTGTGAACGGCAGAAATAGCTGGATCCGATAAAGTAGGCAGCAAGAGCAAGGTAAGGGAGAATAGATGGGGACCTTCGGATCGATCGTACAGATGATTGTAACCCACAATATTAAGTCAATCAAAAAGAGGGAGAAAGGATATAACCCTGACGCACCAAAACCAAACCAAAAATAAATATGAAAATGAAATGAAAAAAATGAAAATTGCTTATTGTCACGAGTAGGCTTCAATGAAGTTACTGTGAAAAGCCCCTAGTCGCCACATTCCGGCGCCTGTTCGGGGAGGCTGGTACGGGAATCGAACCGTCCTGCTGGCCTGCTTGGTCTGCTTTAAAAGCCAGCGATTTAGCCTTGTGAGCTAAACCAGCCCCTATGAAATATGGAAAGAGGGTAATAATTAAGGGGCTGCCGTTCAAACAAGCCCGACATAAATTCCGCTACCTGGGGATCCAAATAGCCCATGACTGGAAAGGGATCCACAAATGGAACCTCACCAGCCTGACGGAGGAAGTTAAAAAGGACCTGCAAAGATGGAACACACTCCCGCTCTCCCTCGCGGGGAGAGTTCAGACGATCAAAATGAACGTACTGCCCAGGTTCCTCTTCCTGTTTAGATCCATTCCGATCTACATCCCCAAGGCCTTTTTCAAAGCGCTGGACAAACTCATCATGGCGTTCGTATGGGGGGGTAAAAATGCTAGGATCCCAAAGAAGGTCTTACAAAAAACAAAAACCAGGGGAGGGTTAGCCCTCCCGAATCTACAATTCTACCACTGGGCAGCAACAGCCGAGCGAGTAAGGGGATGGATCCAGGAGCCAGAAGCTGAGTGGGTGCGTGCGGAGGAGGCCTCCTGCATGGGAACCTCCCTCCGGGCCCTCGCCACGGCAGCACTCCCATCCCCACCCAAAAAACACTCCAGCAGCCCAGTGGTGACAGCCACCCTCCAATCCTGGAACCAACTGCGGCAGCAACTTGGCCTGACCAAAATGTCGAACAGGGCTCCCATCTGCAACAACCATAGGTTCAAACCAGCACTGACCGACGCCACCTTCAAAAGGTGGAGGCAGGACGGGGGGACACTGACAGTCAGGGACCTATACACGGACGACAGGATCGCAACACTGGACGAACTGACAGAGAAATTTCAGCTAGCTGGGGGGAACGAGCTACGGTACCTGCAGCTCAAAAGCTTCCTACGAAAGGAGACAAGGACGTACCCACAACCGCCACGACAGACACTACTGGAAGACCTACTGGACGCAAGTATCCTAGAGAAAGGGAACTGTAGTGACATGTATGACCGACTGGTAGATAGGGACGACACCGTACTGGACGCAACAAGGAGGAAATGGGAGGACGACCTGGGGATGGAGATCGGGTGGGGACTCTGGAGCGAAGCACTGCATAGGGTCAACTCCACCTCCACGTGCGCAAGGCTCAGCCTGACGCAACTAAAAGTGGTACATAGAGCCCACTTAACAAGAACCCGTATGAGTAGGTTCTTCCCGGAGGTGGAAGACAGATGTGAACGGTGCCAAAGAGGCCCGGCCAACCACGCCCACATGTTCTGGTCCTGCCCCAGATTCGTGGAGTACTGGACAGCCTTCTTCGAGGTAATGTCCAAAGTGGTGGGAGTGAGGGTGGAGCCATGCCCGATAGTGGCGGTCTTCGGGGTTTCAGAACAGCCAGATCTATTCCTGGGGAGGAGGGCGGATGCCCTTGCCTTTGCCTCCCTGATCGCCCGCCGTAGAATCCTGTTTGGCTGGCGGTCAGCAGCACCGCCCAGAGCTGCGGACTGGCTGTCCGACCTCTCGGAATCTCTCCAAATGGAGAAAATCAAATTTGCCATCCGAGGGTCGGACGACGGCTTCCACAGAATGTGGGAGCCATTCATGCAACTGTTCCGGGACCTATTTGTGGCCAATGTACAAGAGGAAGAATAGTCGGGGGAAGGTAGCGGGAGGGGGGGGGGGGCTACAGGTTCGTTACGGGGGTTCGATGGCTAGCTAAGGCCCAAAACCAAGCTAAATAAACATGTTGAGGGGGGGAGGGGGGGGGGGGCGCAGTTACTACTACGAAGATGCTTACCTGTAAATATGTATGTTAATTTTTGCGTGTTTGTTTTTGTTTGTTTTTTTTTTTTTTTCTTTCTCTCTCCTAACAATTTGTAATTTGTTCAATATAAAATACGAAAACTGAATAAAAACATTTATAAAAAAAAAAAAAAAAAAAAGAGGGTAATAATTGCGACTGCGATTTTAAAGAACCAAAGGATTAAAGAATTGCAGGAGGCAAGAGTAACAACCGTAAGACGCGGGCAAGAAGGGGACAAGTTAAAACCGCAGGGAAGATTTGTAGGGACTGTGACCCCGATAGCACGACGTGCCACGGAGGAGAGTGACTACAGGGATGGCTGGAACAGTTTTGAGGAGGGAAGGTACGAGGATTATGCATCCCCCCCCTCCTTATGAGGAAAAGGATGAACCACTGCTTGTCTCCCCACTGCATGTAGTGAGGAAAACAGTGGGTGGGCATACCACTGAGCAACATATCCAAACACCTTTCACAGCTGGGGATAAACAAATGATTCTGAATGAACGGCCCTCTCTATAACAACTGGACACTAACAGACCTTTTTGGGATAAACTGGACGAATTACGGGAGGCTCATGGGTTAACCAATGATGATATCCATTTATTGTTAAGTGCAAAGATCCCCGCACCAGTATGGGTGAGCATGCCACAACCATATGGGATTGCAGGTGGGTCATGCAGAGGGGAGGTGGAAACAAGGAAAGGAATGTAAGAAAATTAGTTTTAAGTACAAAAAGAAACCCCAAAGTGTCAACTGGGAGGGACTGTGGCTGTGTTGTGTTAAATGCGGTGGCCGTCCATTTGATACTTGCAGCGTTTAATCTCCTTTCCACAGTAAAGAGGTACACTGACGAGTGACCTGTGCTACCTGCAGACACACGAGGCAAGGTGCGCAGAGGAAGAGGTGCTGAAATTATAATTAATTATACAATCGACTCCATTTATCTGCGCACTTTGTTGAGCTAGATGCTGACAGTTTATTATTTGCCAACTAGTATTTGCTCTTTAACCTATTGACCGGAATTGAGAAGGAAATAAAAATTCAAAATCAGAATTACGAATTTATCACACTGACGCCCGTAATTTCAGATTTAGGGCCTACAGTCAGGTGATTTCTGTAAAGCAGATTAATTGGTATATGACAACTGGGAAAGACGATTCTCTGAATATTCGCAGCTGTCTGCTTATATTATATATTGAGGGATCTTCTTACAAGGAGAGGTTGAGTAGGTCAGGCCTGTTGTACTCATTGGGGTTCAGAGGAATGAGAGTGTAAAGTCTCAGGCAAGCGACCACTCAGAAGTGATGACTGTAGAAAAGTTTGATTTTATTCTCCTTACTATGCACTCCTCCTACTCCCCGAACGGTCTCCTGTGCCTAGCCCAGTCCGAGGAAAGGGGGGGGGGGGGGGGGGGGGGGGGTTTGCCCCGCCCCCTCATCTGGGTAAATCGTATTCAGGTGAGGCCACAGGAACTCTGATGTTGCAGATCCCCGGGCCTCCTGCCAGGTTATTATACTCCTCCGCCCCCAAGTCCGATATGTCATCCATTTCAATGGTAAGGTGGGAAATCCTTTGTCCTCTTCACCAAGGGCTGATTATCTGGTGCCCACCGCTCCGAGCCCGGATGAATGTAACGGACCAGCATCGCTTCCTGGTCATCCTCCCACAGTCCAAAGATGTGCAGGTTGGGTGGATTGGCCATGATAAATTGCCCTTAGATTATCATAGAATTTTGGACACTGATTAAACTAGGACAAAAGTTCGGCACAACATCGTGGGCCGAAGGGCCTGTTCTGTGCTGTATTTCTCTATGTTCTATATGTCTGGGTGTTTCCTCAACTTTGTGTTCGGTGGTCACCCCCGGACCTGCGTCGATGTCTGTCAGCAAAAAATCCATGTTCGACTCCTGGTCGGACTGGTCGACCTCTCACATTTCCCAGTCTGGTGCCGGCGCCTTCTTTCCGCTCGTCAGGGATCACCGGCTTGCGGGGCGCAGGGCATCCATCAGAGGGGAAATAGTGCCTGGTCCCCTGGAGTGTGCCCCCAATGGCGGGAGTCTGGACTTGCCACACGGGAGACGTGTGCTTCGCGCCCTGATTGGCGACTGAGATGGCGGACAGCCATCCCTCAGAGCTCCTGGCCACCACGTTCTGCGCCCTCCCGGGACAAAGTTATCTCCAGTCACATTTTTCAGGTCCAGATCAGCTTCACTCAATAAACGTTCTTGGGTCACCCTGTCTCTGACCCCGCAAACCAACCGGTCTCGGAGCTCCTCTGATAATACCGGCTCGAACTTACAGAACATGGCGAGTTTGTGCAACCGGCCCAGCAATTCCGCTATGGGTTCCCCCTCAGAAGCCGTGTGGAAACAAAAACGGTAAACGATTAATGGCAGATCCGGGTCGAAATGGCTACCAACCAGCATAACAAATTCCTTGAACTGCCGGTTGTCGGGGAAACCGGGGAAAGTTTAACCTTTGATAATGCTGTAAGTCTCCACACCGCAAACCGCGAGGAGGGTCACTGTCTGTCTGTCGTCCCAGACTATGTTGTTCAGATGAAAAAACTACTTATTTTGTTCTAGGTAGTGGGTCCAATCCCCAGTCGCGGCATCGAACGCCTCAAGCTGACTGATGAGTGACAAATCTGCTGCCTGAGTGATGGCCTCTGGAGGCCTAATCGAGGTGGGCCCAGTCCAGAGGAAAAGGCGCCTCCTGCAGCTCCATTTAACCCTTGTCACCAGTGTAATGTCTCAGGAAAGCAACCGCTTGGAAGCGATGACTCTTTACTACTCCTCAGAGGGTCTCCCACGCCTGGCACACACCGATGCTGGGGTTTTTATATCCCAGCAGTCCTAGGAAAATGAGGGTAGCCCCACCCCCTCATCTGGGTAAATCGTGTTCAGGTGAGGCCACAGGGACTCTTATTTTGCAGATCCCTGGGCCTTCTGTTAGGTTATAACAGAGAGGCAACCTTATTGAGGCACATAAGATTCTCAGCGGGCTTGACAGGGTAGATGATGACAGATTGTTTCCCCTTGTGGGTGAGTCTAGGACCAGAGGGCATAATCTCAGCATAATGAGTCGTACATTTAAGTAAGTACATTTAACACAACAGACAGAGCACCCTTTGTCTTCCAGTACTTTCGTGGAGCGGAGAAACTACGACATCTTCTTCGCAGTCTTCAACACATCATCGATGAAGACGAACGTCTTGCCAAGGTCAATCCCACATCCCACTACTTGCCTTCAAACATTACCTGTAACTACTCACATTCAATTAGGGGCAACACGGTAGCATTGTGGTTAGCATAAATGCTTCACAGCTCCAGGGTCCCAGGTTCGATTCCCGGCTGGGTTACTGTCTGTGCGGAGTCTGCACGTCCTCCCTGTGTGTGCGTGGGTTTCCTCCAGGTGCTCCGGTTTCCTCCCACAGTCCAAAGATGTGCGGGTTAGGTGGATTGGCCATGCTAAATTCCCCATAGTGTCCTAAAAAGTAAGGTTAAGGGGGGGTTGGGTTACGGGTATAGGGTGGATACGTGGGTTTGAGTAGGGTGATCATTGCTCGGCACAACAGGGCCGAAGGGCCTGTTCTGTGCTGTACTGTTCTATGTTCTATGTTCTACCTACGCAACCTCAAACAGACCATGTTTTCAGCGAACTACCCAGGAGAACAGCGACCACGACACCACACAACCCTGCCTTGGCAATCTCTGCAAGACGTGCTAAATCATCGACATGGGTACCACCATTAGATGTGAGAACACCACCCACAAGGTATGCGATACATATTCGTGCGACTAGGCCAACACTGTCGACCTCATACGCTGCAGGAAAGGATATCCTGAGGCGTGGTACATTGGCGAGACCATGCAGACGCTGCGACAATGGATGAACGGACAATCACCAGGCAGAAAGGTTCCCTTCCAGTCAGGGAACACTTCAGTAGTCAAGGGCATTCCGCCTCTGATCTTCGGGTAAGCATTCTCCAAGGCAGCCTTCAGGACGCGTGACAACGCAGAATCAGTGAGCAGAAAGTGAGAGCCAAGTTCCGCACACATGAGTACGGCCTCAACCGGGACCTTGGATTCATGTCTCATTACATTCACCCCCCACCATCTAGCCTGGGCTTGTGAAATCCTACCAACTGTCCTGGCTTGAGACAATTCACACCTCTTTAACCTGCGATTATCCCTCTCTCCAGTCACTCCGCCTGGACCTGTAAAGACTCAATTACCTGTA
The DNA here is from genome assembly GCF_902713615.1 of Scyliorhinus canicula. Classification (NCBI taxonomy): domain Eukaryota; kingdom Metazoa; phylum Chordata; class Chondrichthyes; order Carcharhiniformes; family Scyliorhinidae; genus Scyliorhinus; species Scyliorhinus canicula. The sequence continues at coordinate 26,242,734 of NC_052157.1, forward strand.
ACTACTCACATTCAAAGTATCGTCTTGCATCACTGACTTTGTCTATATATGTGGTTGTGGAGCCCACCTCTTCACTTTTTTTTTATAAATTTAGATTACCCAATTATTTTTTCCAATTAAGGGGCAATTTAGCGTGGCCAATCCACCTACTCTGCACATTTTTGGGTTGTGGGGGCGAAACCCACGCAGACACGGGGAGAATGTACAAACTCCACACAGACAGTGACCCAGAGCCGGGATCGAACCTGGGACCTCAGCGCCGTGAGGCGGTTGTGCTAACCACTTGGCCACCGTGCTGCCCTTCCCACCTCTTCACTTAACTGGTGAAGGAGCTGTGCTCTGAAAGCTAGTGATTCGAAACAAACCTGTTGGACTTTTACCTGGTGTTGTAAAACTTCTTACTGTGCCCACCCCAGCTGGCATCTCCACTTCATTTAAGAAAGAGATGAGGAGGAATTTCTTACCGCAGAGAGCTGTAGAGGCTGGGTCATTAGATATGTGCAAGGCTGAGATAAACACATTTTTAATCAGTAAGGGAATCAAGGGTTACGGGGGGTAAGGCTGGAAAGTGGAGTTTTTTTTTGGAAATGTTTTTTATTGAGTTTTCATATTTTATATCCAACAAATTATAAATTATTAGAAAAAAAAACACACAAAAATTAACATGTATATTTACAGGCAAGCATCTTCATAATAACAACTGTGGCCATCCCCTTTAACCGGCATACATATTTTACATTCCCCAATATGGCCGAGGCACATGTTTATAGGCATTTATTTACAATTTGGTTTTGGGCCTTGGCTTGCCATCAGACTGTCGCTTGCGGCTTTGTCCTTCCTTTTTTTTGGAATAATTTTTATTCAAGGTTTCAACAACAAATTTTATCACAACAGAGAAAAACAGTAACCCCTCCCCTCCAATACAAAAACAATAAATTAACAAGAAAAAGAAATAAGCATAAAACCATGAGAACAAACCCCCATAACGAACCCGTAATTGCCACAAACAGGTCCCAGAACAATTGCATGGATGGCTCCCACGTTCTGTGGAAGCCGTCGTCTGACCCTCTGATGGCGAATTTGATTTTCTCCATTTGGAGAGATTCCGAGAGGTCGGACAGCCAGTCTGCAGCTCTGGGTGGCGCTGCTGACCGCCAGCCAAACAGGATTCTACGGCGGGCGATCAGGGAGGCAAAGGCAAGGGCATCCGCCCTCCTCCCCAGGAACACATCTGGCTGGTCTGAAACCCCGAAGACCGCCACTATCGGGCATGGCTCCACCCTCACCCCCACCACTTTGGACATAGCCTCGAAGAAGGCTGTCCAGTACTCCACAAGTCTGGGGCAAGACCAAAACATGTGGGCATGGTTGGCCGGGCCTCTTTGGCACCGTTCACACCTGTCATCCACCTCCGGGAAGAACCTACTCCTATGGTTTCTTGTTAAGTGGGCTCTATGTACCACCTTTAGTTGTGTCAGGCTGAGCCTTGCGTACGTGGAGGTGGAGTTGACCCTATGCAGTGCTTCGCTCCAGAGTCCCCACCCTATCTCCATCCCCAGGTCATCCTCCCATTTCTTTCTTGTTGCGTCCAGTACGGTGTCGTCCCTTTCTACCAGTCGGTCATACATGTCGCTACAGTTCCCTTTATCTAGGATACTTGCGTCCAGTAGGTCCTCCAGTAGTGTCTGTCGTGGCGGTTGTGGGTACGTCCTTGTCTCCTTTCGTAAGAAGTTTTTGAGCTGCAGATACCGTAGCTTGGTCCCCCTGGCTAGCCAAAATTTCTCTGTCAGTTCGTCCAGTGTTGCGATCCTGCCGTCCGTGTATAGGTCCCTGACTGTCAGTGTCCCCCCGTCCTGCCTCCACCTTTTGAAGGTGGCGTCAGTCAGTGCTGGTGTGAACCTATGGTTGTTGCAGATGGGAGCCTTGTCCGACATTTTGGTCAGGCCAAATTGCTGCCGCAGTTGGTTCCAGGATTGGAGGGTGGCTGTCACCACTGGGCTGCTGGAGTGTTTTTTGGGTGGGAATGGGAGTGCTGCCGTGGCGATGGAAAGTGGAGTTGAGGATCATCAAAACAGATGAGTCATAATCTCATTGAATGGAGCAGGAGACTCGATGGGCCAAATGGCCTCCTACTGTTTCTATGTCTTATGGCCTTACATAATAGAATTCCTCATGAGATAAAAGTTTAAAGTGCAGTGAATGTCCTCGTGCAAAAGATTACACGGTGAGGTTTCGCTGCTACATATTTAAATTTATTGTCAACGACTTTGGGGCGGCAGGGTGGTGCAGTGGGTTAGCACTGCTGCCTCACGGTACCGAGGACCTGGGTTCGATTCCAGCAATAGCTCACTGCCGTGTGGAGTTTGCACATTCTCCCCGTGTCACCCCAAGATGTGCAGGGTAGGTGGATTGGCCATGCTAAATTGCCCTTACATTTAAAAAAATATATTATAATTATAATTGTCAAAGGCCATCAGTGAAACTAATTGTGCTCAGAAGCACAGACAGCCAGAAATGTTCTTTGCATTCATATTCCTCATTTTACAGGATCTTATGTTGTACAGGGTAATCATAGACAGCACCGTCCTGATACAAAGAATGAGATTCTAATCTTACGGCTTCACGCGGGGACAATGCGGCCTTGTGAATGCCGGCAGGTCTTCAATTGGATGTTGCAGTCTGCACAACTGTGCTCCTGTGGTCTCAGTTGGTTGGTGGAGGCAATGTGCATGAACAAGATAATGTGATCATCAAACAGCTGTCATTTCATGCCCCAGACCGATCTTTTGTGGTAATAGATAAGGGAGAAAGATGAGTGCCGTTACTTTGTCACTTTTGAGGGCGAACAAGTCCAGGTTGTGCACAGATATTGCCAGATGGGGATATGTAAGGGAATGAACAAAGAACAAAGAACAATACAGCACATGAACAGGCCCTTCGGCCCTCCAAGCCTGTACCGGAATGCTGCATGAAGTCCCAGTAAGTTTATTTATTGAGTAGCTGAGTCACGTGGACTACAAAATGGTCCTGCATGTTCATAAGGTCATAAGATATAGGAGCAGAATTAGGCCATTCGGCCCATCAAGTCTGCTCCACCATTCGATCATGGCTGATATGTTCCTCGTCTGCTACCTACAATGTTACAGACCAAGAGCTGGATTGCGAAATCAACCAGAGCATCTCCTCCCTAGAACACATGACCTAGGAGCAGGAGTAGGCAATTTAGCCTCCCGAGCCTAACACCCTCAATGATCATGGCTGTCCCATCCTGGCCTCAGCTCCATCATCCTGCCCGTTCTCCATAACCCTTCAACTCATCCCCAATTAGAAATCTGTCTAACTCATTCTTTAATTAACTCACTGTCCCAGTATGCACAGCACAGATTCACAACCCTTTGGGAGAAGTAGTTTTTCCTCAAATCTGTTGTAAATTTGCTACCTCTTATTGTAAAACCCTTTGGGTGGAATTATCCCCCCCCCCCCCCCCCCCAACGCCAGGTGGGAGAATCGGTGGGGCGCTGCACAAGTCCCGCCACGCCGCCCCGGCACCCGCATGCAATTCTCCCACACCGCCCAAACCAGCGCGGCGAGAATCAAGGCTGGCCGCTCGGAGAATCGCCGCTCGCCGTTTGCAAAAGACGAGAGCCGATTCTCTGGCCCGGATGGCCCAACACGACAGGTTCCCGCCGGCGCCGTCCACACCTGCTCGCTGCCGGCGGGAACTGCGCGGGTACGCTGGGGGGGGGGGGGGGGGCAGCCTGTGGGGGTGGGGAGGGGGGTTCCTGCACCGGAGGGGGGCCTCCGATGGGGTCTGGCCGGCCTCTCTAAGGGAGGACCTCCTTTCCTCCGCCATCGCGCAAGATCCATCCACCATCTTCTTGCGGGGTGGACTCACGGAGGATGGCAACCGCGCATGCGCAGGTGACATCCGCCGCCTCATTTATGCGGCACCTTTTTTACGTGGTGCCAAGGCCCAGCGCGCGTAAATGACGCAACGCCGCTCCCAGCCCCCCGGGGGCGGGAGAATAGGGGGCTGGGAGCAGGCTCCGACGCCAGAGTGAAACACTCCGGTTTTCACTCCGACGTCGGCACTTAGACTCCTGTTCGGAGAATTTCGCCCCTCGTTTTAGAATGTCCCACAAGAGGAAGCATCAGCTCCACGTCTATTTTATCCGTACCTTTTAACATTTTGTACCCTAAAGATCTACACACCGTTCTCTGCTATCTGACCTTGAGACCCAAACATTTGTTTCTGTGGCCCCAAATCGGTGAAGGTTCCTACATGTCCTGAAACTGTGCTTACTTGGGGTTGGCTCCCGGAGTCAAATAACGTGTGAAGGTTCACATATAAAGGAGGCCCAGATGGGTGAAGGATATTTCTGCAACCTGGGCTTGGTTATCAAACACCCATGCCGAGTGTTCTTTGAAAATAGCGCTCCTGCATACAGGATCAGTCTTCCGATTGGGACACGCTGCTATTTTCAAAGCAAATGTGGGCGACCGGGTAACCTGTTCGCCCCCATCTAATAGCTAGTGAAGCCACTTGAGGAGCTTGTTAATGAGCTGGGGTGGGGAGGGGTGCAAAAGGCAACTTTGAAGTCCAATATCAGTGAGCCGGACCTGTCTCATACATGTTAGCTGCAATGTGGGTAGCCATCAAGTTAAGTTAGTTGTGAAGAAAATTTATTTGCATGGGGGTAATTGTGCCAGAGAGGGTGTAATACATTTGTGTTGGCTATTTGGTCACTTCTCTCAGCCATGAGGTTGTTGACCCTCTGACCCCATGCCTCCTCCATTCCACAAGGCCGCTGTAAGCCCAATCAGAACTGCAACATGCCTTTGAGGACCGGGTCACAGGCTCGCTGCCGGCGACGATTCAGTGTCATCAGCATAGGGTCCTATCGGGCTGGATTCTCCGATTCTACAGCTATGTCCACCGGATCCGCCGGCCAAAAGGTCGCCGCCGCCCCCGCACCGTGCTCCACCCGGTGGGGGGCAAGCAGCCACACCATGTGAAGCTCCCCGCCTTTACCTGCCAATACGGACGCAGAATAGCTGAGTCGGTGGCCGCACATGCGCACGACGGCGGCCTGCGGTGGCCCCGCCGCACAGCCCTGGCCTACCAAAACCTGCCCACTGTAACCCCCTCCGCCACTCCCGGACCACCCCCCCCCCCCCCACTAATCCCCCCAGCACCCGACGAAGCCCCCCGCCAGCAGAACGGCTCCCCCCCTAACTGTGGCGGCACTGGACACAGTCTGCAGCTGCCATGTGAGGTCCCAGAAAAGTGAGAGGACACGTGCCCCACGCCATCGGGGACTCGGCCCATCAGTGGCGGAGCATCGGGGGAGGACCTCAGGTGATGTCCTGAGGCCGTCCCGACAGCGTACGGCGTAAAACGGCACTGCCCCCGATTCCAGCGTAAAAATGGATTCTCTGGCTGAATAGGGTCTGGATTGGAAAATGATCTAAGTAACCTGGCAACTATCAGATAAACAGAGAAAACAACCACCCATCGAACATAACCACCTCCACTTTGTAAATAAGCTTGGAGAAAACGTGTGTATTTCTGTGAGTACACTGACAATGAAATGAAATGAAAATCGCTTATTGTCACGAGTAGGCTTCAATGAAGTTACTGTGAAAAGCCCCTAGTCGCCACATTCTGGCGCCTGTCCGGGGAGGCTGGTACGGGAATTGAACCGTGCTGCTGGCCTACTTGGTCTGCTTTAAAAGCCAGCGATTTAGCCTGGTGAGCTGGTGAAGGGGGGAAAAGCCTTTGTTATACTCAGTGAAGGCTTGTCCTATTCGTAACACCAAATGTGGACCATGTTCCTGTGGAAGCTTCACTGACTTTTTATATCTTAAAATGGACACTCAGAAGATAGCTAAGATGGCTGCCAAGAGTCAAGTGATCTTTTCTTATTCAACACAGATTATCTCAAGCTTCTGTAAAGTGCTCATTCAAACACCCTGAGTGAGGGCCTCCCCTGGAATAGACATACCAAGACGCATGCCATCTGTGGGGTTTACATATGCTATTATCTATCATTTATCCAAACTTAAAATTAATTGGCACTTAGACTTCTCATCTCCACGATCAATGCTTCATGAAAGAGATATGAAGAGAACAGTACGTGTGAAAGACTACAACCAACCTCCTACTGTTTGTCAATGGCCTTTCAGCTTTACATAATTCCGGGTGGACAGTGACTGTTGACCATGTGATTGAAACTGGCCTTGTATACTGAAATATGTTATTATCCCAAGAGACAGTCTGCAGTAGAACCAAAAGAGACAGCAGCTGGAACAAAAGGCTGTGCCACTTTTACCGTCTAAGAAAATGGAGGCTGTAAAGTCTTTGGAAGCCTCCCAGCCCAATTTCTAAATCCAAGTTCACCTCTAAACAATTTTGGCCCCTGTTTTAAATGACACAAGTACCTAACATCATGACCTGCTGAACATTAATCTCTTGCAGATAATCCAACTCTAACTATCTGAACTCATCTAAACTTGAGTGGAAAAGATTTCCTTTTTTGCTGAACCCGTAAAGACTTTTTATTCCCTGCAATAAGTTGCACTCATGAATTGTGGACTTTTACGGTGTTTTTATCTTGAGACTGTGTGTGAGAGAGTGCTGAGTGATTGGCATAGCATCTGATTAAGAGTGAATGTGTGATGTTTCCTTATTTTTAAACCCACAAAAGTCTGCTACTGATTTTTCAAATTGACCACATGCTAAAATGGAATTGAAAATGCACATATCTACCTTTCCAAAACAACCACACTAATTACAGACAATTAGGGAAGGGGATTGGGTTTCACTTTGTTATATAAGAGAGGTGATCAGTGAGGCAATATTAAAACACAACAGAGGTTTATTGAACTAAGTAGAACCATTTGCACAGTGTAGTGATATTCAGATATCAAAATACATGATCAATGTATGTTAATGTAGTACAATCATTTCAACACTAGATGGCTCACAGTCAGATACTATAAGAACTGATTTCCTGCCTTTTCTAAGTCAGATGATGACATGATGATGTGATTCAGAACAGTGAACAAGCAAGGCATAGAATAACTGGAGTGAGAGAAGTTAGAACTAGTTTCTTATAATAGTGTATAGTTATATAGTTATCTGTATTGTACTTTAATTCTTTATTGTTTGTTTAGTATTGAGGAAAAGGTCTCACAGTTTATTATTTTATTACACATTTATTATGGGCCAGGGTTTAGAGAACACCGAAGTATATCATGTAGTTCACCTGACCCACAGCTTTAAATAGATTTTGGCTATGGGAGCACAAGGGCCCACTTTACATGTGTGATGCAACAGAGAGCTAAAGTGTTTAAAACAAAACAATGTTTATTCTATGAATCCAGTTAACATTTTATAAACACACAGTAAATATCTTATCAACTACAAACACTGATACTTTCCCAAATACAATAATCTACAGGTAACCCTTAATAACCTCCCAAACAACATCCATAAGTTAAATCCTTTTTTAAAATAAAGACAGCAGGTTTAAATGCTCTACAGAAACAGCTATAATTTGAAATCATCAATGATCTGGAGACATTCCTTAGCTTGTAGACAGAGGTCATTATACAGCTGCTTGCTTTGAATGCAGCTCTCCACCTCTGAAAACAAAACCAAGAACACACTGCAAATGCCAGCTCAAAACGAAAGTGAAAGACACACAGTCCAGCTCCACCCACACACTGACATCATTGCAGCTAGTTGATAAACACTCATTTCTTAAAGGTACATCCAGCATACACATTAAATAGTTCATCTTTCAACAAGAAGACTATTGGTGATGTTATATCCTGGTGGATTCAAGAGTAATATGTATATTAAATAAGTCATTATTTAAAATATAACACACAGGACAGCCCACCTACGACACAGGTCTTGTTCCCATGACTCCAGACTAACCCTGCCAAGTTCCAAAAGCCAGATCTGTGCCTAAACACCTGATAGGCTAATGTTCACCTGTTCCGTCCCCATAGGCTCAAGGTCCCTCATGTGGCCCAAAAGTATCGCCCCTTAAAGGGGCCACACTACCACATTCCTCCCCTCTTAATTTCCCTCACAGAACCCTGAAATACAAAAACAGGAAAACTCTTCTTTACAGTTATGTCCAGACAAAGAGAGTTACAGTAAGGGAGCTCAAAACAAAGTTCATAAGGTAAGTCTATCAGGTGACTTCCTACTCTTGCTACACATCCCATCTTGGCCACTGGCACTTGCAGGTTAGAAGCATCCGAGTCTACAGCAAAGGTCGGCAAATCGGTAGAGTCCAAAGCAGGGGTTGTATTGACCACCTCTTCAACTCCTCCTGTGGCCCCTGATGAATCCCCTTGAGAAGATCATGGTTCTAACACCATCGGGTCGACAAGTGGTACTCTGGTAGCTGAGATTGGGTACCCTTCCCCTTTCTCTGCGATGACGGTTTCGCTCCTGCTCAAATCATAAATGTGTTTTCCAGCTGCACGGCCTGGTAGATCTATAAACATAGGCTACTGCCTCAGTCCTGGCAACAGCTCTTCGGCGCCCGCCGCGATTTAAGCGTAGAAACCTATTCTCCGCCCAATCGTGTTTCGTGATTTCTGCATCAGCCAACGGAGAATCCCACCCATGATGTATGTAATTCTGGAAACTCAGGAATAGCTTGTGGCAAACTCACTCATGCACTTATCCTCTGAGACGAAAAGAAACAGCTGATTCAGAAAAGAAAATATTTGCTCTTGTTTATTTCAATGCCTTAACTTTAATAGATTGCAGCTGGATACCCAACCACGCTCTCGCAGGTGTAACCAAAACTTAACATTGATAGGATCAAGTGTTATTCCACAAGGTGATCAACACAGATGGATATGCCAATGTTCACAATTCATTTGTATCCTTGCCAAATTGGAACAAGACAGAAAACATTTGCAGCGACATTTGACGGAAGAGTGTAAAGAATGTTAACTTGCAATCAATTCATGTTTGTGTCTTATTTAATGTGAGCTATTTTACCATGAGCACCTCTGACACCAGATAGACTAGCTTACTAAAGTTATCGAGCTTAATATTAAAAGGGCACAGAATTAATACAAATCACTCAACAGTAATAGTCTGGGTTAATTTGTGGACTTGGCTACGTTGGTTTGACTGTATGATGACACCGGCTTTGATTCCAATGTAATGTTAGAGTACAGCATTGACAGTGCATTAGCAATTTAATCAAATAGAGATTGCAACAAAACCAATCAGTGCATACTGCATCGGAGCAGAACCCACTTCGCTTTCTTGAATAAGTCAAGTGATATTAGCACTGTTGTTGACATTTGCAAACCTGAAGGCTCCACAAAGTCGACTCAACAATGCGTCAGATAATTGTTGCTGAAGTCAGGCTGTTCCGCATTGGGGAAGAATGCCAACCCAGCAGGTCGAAAATCCATTTGGGAACAAGTCGAGAATTTGATACATGCTGACTTCCACGTTTAAAAAGAGTTCCAATAATCGCAGACGTTTCAACAGCTTTAGTGAAGAAAAGAAAGACCATCGAGGGGCAATTCACAGGACTGATGGGTCTTAACTCCAGCAAAGAAAAGCTCGATACGACTGCTCATCACTGATAGCACGGACAAGGTGGGAGAAGTGGAGTAAGACTGAACGCTTCCAAATCTGATATGTCTTACTCGTTTGACATGTGCACAGCATATTAAACTCCAGTTTAAAGCTTGCAATCTTTGCACAGCATTCAATTTAGATAACGTACATTTCCACAATCCTACAATGCTTTCAGTTTGAGGTTTAACTTAGAAGCAACGCTGCTTTTTTTTCTGTCCACAGGGTTTTCATCACAAATCCTGTTAAAAATCCATACAGATGGACCGCTGATCACAGTGTCTCACAGAACCCTCACCTCTCACACACTGTTCAATCACACACAACGCCACTTCAAAGGGAAATGGTGAATGCCAGCCACAAAATGCACTGGCACACTGGTGATCCATATTCCCAGGAAACTAATGGAAACTGCAGCTCATTGTTCTGGCATCCAGGATAATAGCTTCAATGTCGAGCTAGTAGTGATCATGGAGATTTCAGTCTATTCAGCGTGTTACAGTTTGTGTGAACCCATGGCTCATCATTAAACTAAAGTGGTGTAGTGGTATTGTCACTGGGCTATTAATCCAGAGACCCAGGCTCGAACCTCACCACAGCCGAAATGACGAAATTTGAATTCAGTAAAAGTCTGGAATTAAAGGCTAATGATGAGCAGGAAACCATTGCCTTTTGTCATAAAAACCTATCTGGTTCGCTAATGACCGTTAAGGTGCTGTCCTCACCTGATCTGGCCTACATCTGACTCCAGACTCACAGCAGTCAATGGTAGCACAGTGGTTAGCACTATTGCTTCACAGCGCCAGGGTCCCAGGTTTTATCCCCGCTTGGGTCTCTGTCTGTGTGCAGTCTGCACGTTCTCCCCGTGTCTGCGTGGGTTTCCTCTGGGTGCTCCAGTTTCCTCCCAGAAGCCCCAAAAGACATCTGGTTAGGTGAATTGGACATTCTGAATCCTCCCTCAGTGTACCCGAACAGGCACCAGAATGTGGCGACTAGGGGATTTTCACAGTAACTTCATTGAAGGGTTAAAGTAAGCCTCCTTGTGATATTAACAAAAACTATTATTATTATGTGGTTGACTTTTAAAATGCCCTCTGAATTGGCCTAGCCAGCCACTCAGGTCAAGAGCAATAAATGTTGGTCCAGCAGCCATTAAGGAACAATAATGTTATTCTCACCACCTTGACCGTTATCTCCTCACTATCAAACTTTTGCCCCAGTCCAGGGGTGATAAATTGAACTTGATGTTCCACGTTCAGTCTCCATTAGCATGTTGAATGAATTAACCCCTTCTTGCCAAATCACTAAAGAAGATGACAGACGACATGTCATGTGCTAACAACAATTCATTAGCTTTAAAATCAAGATTATAATTACAGGGACTTTAATGGCAAGGACTGAAGTTTCCCCATTGGATACAGTCACCAAACTGGGCACAAATTGCACTGCATATGAACTGTTTTTCAGAGTGAAGTTATATTTCAGGTTTTCCCTCAACGCTGTTTGCATAAACACAAGGATGAAATCTTCCATAAGCCAACACAAACAGGTGGCATAATAAATATAAATTATTTTCAATTAAAAAGTATTCCTTGATGCCTTTAAGAACAGTACCGGGCAGCACAGTGGTTAGCACAGTTGTTTCACAGCTCTGGGGTCCCAGGTTTGATTCCCGGTCTGGGTCACTGTCTGTGCAGAGTGTGAACGTTCTCCCCGTGTCCGCGTGGGTTTCCTCCGGGTTCTCTGGTTTCCAACCACAGTCTAAAGATGTGAAGATTAGGTGGAATGGCCATACTAAATTGCCCATAGTGTTCAAAAAGGTTAGGTGGGGTTACTGGGTGGAAGGGATAGGGTAGAAGTGTGGGCTTATGTGGGTTTGCCGTTCCGGTGGGAACTTGATGGGCCAAATGGCCTCCTTCTACACTGTAAATTCTATGTCTATGTAACCTGGTGCAGGGTTTAAGATACCTCAATAAAAGCAACTTTGTATCCAGTCCACTAAGTAGAAGTGTCATGAATGTAGGAATTTTTATGCAAATTGCATTACATCTATATGTCTGCTGCAGTAATGTTATTAAAAGACTGGGTTAAGGTATATATTATTAAAGAACCAAGGCCAAGGCGTCCAGACTCTGCTAAAGCTGCAACTAAGAGGTTGTAAAGGTCATATTATTTAAAATCCTGGTTTAACGTACAGGCATTTGGTGTGTCTGCAAAAGGTTCAATTAAAAATGAGATAATCATTCACTCCAGCCATGTATTTGTTTACAAAGCTGTCTAATGGAACTTTGTTATGATTGTTGGAGATTCCCTGGGAGAGTAGATAATTTGAGCCTTTGTGTTTAGACTTAGGTAAGCAAGGCATGGGGTCTAAGTGGGATAGAGATGATGTAATTAATGAGAGGAGCCAGGTTTGTCTATTTTTTGTGCAGTTTGATATGGGTCTGGCAGTCGGCTAAGAGTTTTTAAGTTGAGCAGGAGCTTTGCCAAATGCTGTCAGGTTGAGCAGGAGTCTGACAGAGCCAGAATAATCTGCAGGCTGTCCCTGAAAGGGGCTCTCTCTCTCTCCAAGTAGTCTTTCCAAGAAAGCTGTACACAATAGTACAGCAAATATCCCCGGGTTTGCTCACTTTATTTGCCCGTAGCTTTTGACCTGTAATGGGATTTGATTAATTGGAGCCAGAGAAGGCACAAGTTAGTGGTTAAAGGGTTTCCTTTTATTTCAATAATTGTTTAACTGTTAATTAAAAAGCTATTTCTGTGATGTTAATGTGGTTACTCCTGTATTAATAATTCCGTTTGTTTTGATATAGAAGATTCCTATTTGGCAGTGGAGTCACTCCTGGAGCGAAGTATCCTTTCCTCATAGTTTTACAAATTGGAAAAATTGTTATGGTCCCGACCGGTTTCCTGATATAAATTCGGGTCTGGTCCGGTAACGTAACAGAAGTAACTTGATTTTAACTACACTGAATCATTAGTTCTAGTAATATACACAAGTCTGTTTCTGAGGGAATTAAATATTCCATTTAATATTTTAAAAGTGTTAAACTGTGCTTGCTAGAGCTTTTGCACTTGAAAAAAAAAGCTTCATTTCAACGCCCTCCTCAAATGCCTGCAGTTGGCAGATACTGACCATATTTATTATTTATTGGGGTTGTGGCCATGCTTTTGTGGATGGGACCGGTTTCTGGCAGATCATTTCTTAAACCAGTGTCAAAGTTCACGGAAACTCGCTTTACGCTTGTCGCAACTTGCACTTAAAATTCTGTTCGGCCAATTTCGAGCGGACTGCACTGGTGAAATCAGCAGAACATCTACCAGGGTAGACAAGAAATATGTATGAGTGATCAGCTCCGGTTAAAGTCGCCCAGTCATCTGAAGCATAATGAATTTTAAAAGGTAGAACCATTGAAGAAACCCAACAGCTAGAGGCCATAAAGGCAGATCAGTCTATCACTTGCTTGCTGGTTATTAAGTTGTTAGTGGGATCAGTGTCTGAGATTACAGTAAATTAGTGAGGTGACTGTAGGAGTGAATCCTCAGATAGCTGTCAAGATAGTAGCATTAGCCAGCCTGACTGTTGTATAGATTAGAGGCCATGTGCAAGTGGGAAGCAATGTCTCTGGAGCATCTTCAATCTTATCCTAATGAGCTTTTCAGCTGAGCTGCTCACTCACCTTTCTTTACAAAAGCCATGTTGACTCCTGGAACAATAAGCGATTACTTGTTTCCTTTTGAGTTATTATCCATTTCTCCTGGATCCTGTCAGGGTAAATCCACATTACGCACTGGACATGTGGTATCAAGAATTAGAGGCATACTTGACATTCTGCTCAGATTTTTAAAAAAGTATTTTTATTCGACAGATTTTCAGCTTTTTCATAAAACAAGAAGAACAACCCCCAACAAACAACACCCCCCCCTCAGACCCCCCGCCCCCCCTTAACTCTCAACGGTAACCAAATCTCAAAAATGCATGATAAGGGGCGGTATGTGGCACAGTGGTTAGCACTGCTGCCTACAGCGCTGAGGACCCGGGTTCAAATCCCGGCCCTGGGTCACTGTCTGTGTGCAGTTTGCACATTCTCCCCGTGTTTGCGTAGGTTTCACCCCCACAGCCCACAGATGCGCAGGTTAGGTGGATTGGCCACGCTAACTTTCCCCTTAATTGGAAAAAATAATTATTGGGTACTCTAAATTTAAAAAAAAGAAAGCATGATAAATAAACCCCAACAATTGTAGTACCCACTCCTTCACCCCGCTCAGCCCGAACTTCATCTTCTTCAGGGTCAAAGACTCCAGCAGATCACCCCGCCACGCCAAGGTACAGGGTGGAGAAGCTGACCTCCACCCCAACAAGACCCGCCTACGAGTGATCAGCGAGGCGAAGGCTAAGACATCTGCCCCCGCACCCGCCTGCAGCTCGGGTAGGTATGACACCCCGATTATGGTTTCCAGGGGAACGGGCTCCACATCCACATGCAAGACCCCTGCGATTGTACTGAACACCGTCCTCCAAAACCTATCCAGCTTTGGGCAGGACCAAAAGGTATGAACATGGTTCACAGGACCCTCCCACACCGCTCACAGACATCCTCCACCCCTCGGTCAGCTGGCTCATCCTTTTGAGGTTCGCCCTGTACAGTAGCTTTAACTGTATCAGCCCCAACCTTGCACATAAAGTCGAGGCATTCACCCTCTGCAGCACCTCACACTACAGTCCCTCTTCCAGCGCCACCATCAGTTCTTGCTCCCACTTTGCCTTAATCCCCACCATGGACACTCTATCACCCTCCAGTAGATCACCAAGACAACCCCCCTCTCCAGCCCCCCTGCTGACAGCATGGCCTCCAGCAATGAGGAAGCTGGCGCTATCGGGAAAGTCGGGCACCTTGCAAAGTCCCGCATCTGCATGTACCGAAACCCTTTCTCCCTATGCCAACCCATAATTCTCTCCCAGCTCCACTAGGCTTGTAAATCGCCCCCCAAGGAACAAATGCTTCATTTCCCTAATCCCCCTCTCGTCATGTCCCCAAAACCTTGCATCCATCTTCCCCGGCTCAAACCCATGATTTCCCCTAATCGGCATCACCCGACCCGGCCCCCAGGTTAAAGTGCTGCCTCAACTGCCTCCAAATCTTCACTCTGGCCGCCACCACTGGCACTGGAATACTTCCCCGGAGCCATCAGGAGCGGCACCGTTGCCTGCGCCGACAACCCCAAACACCTACAAGAGCCCGCCTCCACCTTTACCCAGAGAGACCCCCCCCCCACCTCGTTGCTCCAGTCCCGCACTTTCTCCGCGTTTGCCACCCAATAATAATACAGCAAGTTTGGGAGGCCGATCCCCCCAATCTGCTGTCCTCTCTGTAATACCACCCTTCTCATCCTGGCCAGGGGGTGATGAAAATTCCTTGGCAAGTAGGATAAAGGTGAATCCCAAAGCTATTTATTCATATGTAAAAAGCAAGAGGGTGGCCAGAGAAGGGATTGGACCACTTAAGGACAGTGGGGCGAATCTATGTGTTGATCCAGAGGAAATGGGCGAGGTACTAAATGAGTACTTTGCATCAGTGTTCACCAAATAAAGGGACTTTGTAGAAGATGATTCTTGAGTAGCATGTATTAACAGTCTGGATTATGTTAACAGTGAAACGGGGGAGGTATTGGGTCTTTAAAAAAATATTAAAGCAGATAAGTCTCCTGCACCGGATGGGATTTACCCCAGAATACTGAGGGAAGCAAGGGAGGAAATTGCTGGGGCCTTGACTGACATCTTTATATTCTCATTGGCTACAGGAATGATCCCAGAGGACTGGAGAATAGCTAATGTGGTACAGCTGTTTAAGAAAGATCGCAGGGATAATCCTGGAAACTATAGGCCGGTGAGCCTCACGTCGGTAGAAGGTAAATTATTGGAGAGAATTCTCAGGGACAGGATTTATACCCATTTGGAAACAAATGGACTCATAAGCAATAGACAGCATGGTTTTGTGAAGAGGATGTTGTGCCTCACTAACTTGATCGATTTTTTTGAGGAGGTGACAAAGATGATTGATGAGGGGAAGGCAATAGATGTTGTTTACATAGACTTCAGTAAAGCCGTTGACAAGGTGCCTCATGGAAGATTGGTACAAAAGGTGAAGTCACAGAGGATCAGAGGTGAGGTAGTGAGATGGATACAGAACTGGCTTGGTCACAGAAGGCAAAGGGTAGCAGTAGAAGGGTGTTTTTCTGAATGGAAAGTCGTGACTTGTGGTGTTCCACAGGGATCTGTGCTGGGGCCTCTGTTATTTATAATGTACATTTGGAGGAAAATGGAGCCGGTCTGATTAGTAAGTTTGTGGATGACGCCAAGGTTGGTGAAGTGGCAGATAGTGTTGAGGATTGTCAGAAGATACAGCAGGACTCCAGGTAAGGGATTTTGGGCCAAGGCAGGTATTTACCTTTCCACTCCTTCCACCACAGGGGATACAGGACAAGGTAGTTTCTAGAACTGGGGTGGGGGAGGCAAAGGTATCGGAAATTAACAAAGAACACATGGAGTGGGAGGAAATCCAGATAGGGTAGACAAAATGTAAATGCAGTAAGAAATCTTACAACACCAGGTTAAAATCCAACATGTTTGTTTTAAACACTAGCTTTCGGAGCACTGCTCCTTCCTCAGGTGAATGAAGAGGTAGGTTCCAGAAACATCTATGTAGACAAATTCAAAGATGCCAGACAATGCTTAGAATGCGAGCATTAGCAGGTGATTAAGTCGTTACAGATCCAGAGATGGGGTAACCCCAGGTTAAAGAGGTGTGTATTGTCTCAAGCCAGGACAGTTGATAGGATTTCGCAAGCCCAGGCCAGATGGTGGGGGATGAATGTAATGCGACATGAATCCCAGGTCCTGGTTGAGGCCACACTCATGTGTGCGGAACTTGGCTATGAGTTTCTGCTTGGCGATTCTGCGTTGTCGCGCGTCCTGAAGGCCGCCTTGGAGAACGCTTACCCGGAGATCAGAGGCTGAATGCCCTTGACTGCTGAAGTGTTCCCCGACTGGAAGGGAACATTCCTGCCTGGTGATTGTCGCGCGATGTCCGTTCATTCATTGTCGCAGCGTCTGCATGGTCTCGCCAATGTACCATGCTTCGGAACATCCTTTCCTGCAGCGTATAAGGTAGACAACATTGGCCGAATCGCACAAGTAGGTACCGCGTACCTGGTGGGTGGTGTTCTCACGCGTAATGGTGGTATCCATGTCGATGATCTGGCATGCCTTGCAGAGATTGCCATGGCAGGGTTGTGTGGTGTCATGGTCACTGTTCTGAAGGCTGGGTAGTTTGCTGCAAACAATGGTTTGTTTGAGGTTGCGCAATTGTTTGAAGGCAAGTAGTGGGGGTGTGGGGATGACCGTGGCAAGATATTCATCTTCATCGATGACGTGTTGAAGGCTGTGAAGAAGATGTCATAGTTTATCCGCTCTGGGAAAGTACTGGAACACGAAGGGTACTCTCTGTAGGTTGTGTCTCGTGTTTATCTTCTGAGGAGGTCGGTACGGTTCTTTGCTGTGGCACGTTGGAACTCTCGATCGAAGAGTCGAGCGCCATATCCCATTCATACAAGGGCATCTTTCAGCGTCTGTAGATGTCTGTTATGCTCCTCCTCGTCTGAGCAGATCCTGTGTACACGGAGGGCTTGTCCTTAGGGGATGGCTTCTTTAATGTGTTTAGGGTGGAAGCTGGAGAAGTGGCGCATCATGAGGTTATCCGTGGGCTTGCGGTAAAGCAAAGTGCTGAGGTGGCCATCCATGATGGAGACGAGTGTGTCAAAGAATGCAACTAATTTTGGAGAGTAGTCCATGGTGAGTCTGACGGTGGGATGGAACTTATTGATGTCATCGTATAGTCGGTTCAGTGATTCTTCACCGCGGGTCTAAAGGAAAAAAATGTCATTGATGTATCTGGTTGAAGGTTCTGTGCGGTGAGGAGGTCTTGTTCAAACTTGTGCATGAAGATGTTGGCATATTGAGGTGCGCATTTGTCCCCATGGCTGTTCCGTGCGTCTGGATGAAGAACTTGTTGTCGAAGGTGAAGACGTTATGATCCAGAATGAAGAGGATGAGTTGCAGAATTGCATCTGGAGATTGGCAGTTGTCGGTGTTGAGTACTGAGGCTGTTGCAGCAATGCCATTGTCATGGGGGATGCTGGTGTAGAGTGCCGAGACGTCCATTGTGACAAGGAATGTTCCTGGTTCAACTGGTCCATGGTTGCTGAGTTTCTCTCAGAAGTCCGTCGTGTCGCGACAGAAGCTGGGCGTACCTTGTACGATGGGTTTTAAGATGCCCTTGATGTAGCCAGGGAGGTTCTCACACAGGGTCCCATTGCCTGATACGATAGGACGGCCTGGTGTGTTGGCCTTGTGTATTTTCGGGAGGCAGTAGAGATCTCCAATGCGGGGAGTACGTGGGATGAGAATACGTATGGTGCTCTGAAGGTCTGGATCCAAGGTCTTGATCAGTCCATTGAGTTCGCGGGTGTGTTCCTTGGTCGGATCTGCAGGTAACTGTCTGTAGTGTTCCTGGTTGTTGAGCTGTCAGTATACTTCTTTGCAGTAGTCCGTTCTGTTCAGTATGATGGTGGCCACTCCTTTGTCTGCTGGTTTGATGATGATGTTGCGGTTGGTCTTGAGAGCGCAGGTGGTGTTGCATTGTGCTTGGGTGACGTTCGGGGCTGTCTTGTGAATGCGACTGATGAATCTGGCATTGACGCAACTCCTGACGGCTTTAGCATACATATCGAGTCTAGGGCAGCGGCCTTCCGGAGGGGTCCAATTCGACTCTTTCCTCTTCGGTTGCCGCACCGCAGATCTCTCGGTCTGCTGTTCCGGTTCATTGGTAGTCTCCTTGGGTTCGCTGTTGGCCTCTTGGGGTCTGTGGAAGAATTCCCGGAGCCTCTTCGCCTGATGAATTCCTCTGTGTCTGCCGCGAGACTGATGGGGTCCATTTTGGTGGTGGTGCAGAAATTGAGCCCTCTGCTGAGGACTTCGATTTTGTCTGGTTGAGGAAGGAGCAGTGCTCCGAAAGCTAGTGTTTGAAACAAACATGTTGGACTTTAACCTGGTGTTGTAAGACTTCTTACTCTGCTCACCCCAGTCCAATGCCGGCATCTCCACATCATGGCTGCCATCGGCACCGCAAACTGCCGGCTCAAAGTGGAGAGGATCTCCAAGAAGATCGCGCATATAGACACTGACATTAAGTTTCTACAAAGATGCAAGGAAGCAGACAAGGTCCCGAAAACCCACTCAAGTCGACCTACAACACAGACTACGCTGAGAGAGACTCTGCCGTCGCACCTCTCTCACACTCCTCAACCACCTCGTACGCCAGCTCTACAGCAGACGACGCAACTTGGAGATCAAGATAGAGGCCATATTCTCAACTTGGGCTCAGGACGCAGCAGACCAGCTGCGGAACACCGCCAAACAGATGAGACAACAATACTATGCCACCTATATGCACACCACGAACAGGAAGCTTGAGAAATTCGGCATCACCACCAGCAGCAACCAAGCCACCCCCGGTACCACAGTAGAAAACAATACAGGGAAATCTATTGTCAACTTGTCGGACTACACCCTTCAACCAGACGAAAGCGAAGTCCTCAGCAGAGGGCTCAATTTCTGCACCACCACCAAAATGCGAAATCCTACCAACTGTCCTGGCTTGAGACAATTCACACCTCTTTAACCTGGGGTTACCCCTATCTCTGGATCTGTAAGGACTTAATCACCTGCAAATGCTCGCATTCTAAGCATTGTCTGGCATCTTTGAATTTGTCTATATAGATGTTTCTGGAACATACCTCTTCATTCACCTGAGGAAGTAGCAGTGCTCTGAACGCTAGTGTTTGAAACAAACATGTTGGACTTTAACCTGGTGTAAGACTTCTTACTGTGCTCACCCCAGTCCAACGCCAGCATCTCCACAAAATGTAAATGGGAAGAGCAGAGTCAATATGTCCTCATCATGTGCCAGGCTCAGCCTGATACAATTGAAGGTGGTCCACCGAGCGGTGGCCTGGATGAGCAGGTTTTTTGGGGAAGAGGACAGGTGTGGCTGATGTGCTGGAGGGCCCGCAAATCATGTCCACATGTTTTGGGCATGCCCGAAGCTCAGGGGATTCTGCCAGGGATTTGCAAATGTCATGTCCAGGGTGTTAAAGGTAAGGGTGGCCCGAGTCCAGAGGTGACGATTTTTGGAGTGTCGGAAGACGCGGGAATCCAGGGGCGAGAAAGGCTGATGTTTTGGCCTTTGCTTCCTTGGTAGCCCGGAGACGCATCTTATTAGCGTGGAGGGACTCGAAGCCCCCAAAATCAGGGGTATGGGTTAGTGAAATAGCTGGGTTTCTCAGGCTTGAGAAAATCAAGTTCGCCCTGAAAGGTTCATCATTAGGGTTCGTCCGGAGGTGGCAGCCGTTTATCAACTTCTTCGGAGATATTTGAACCGTCAGCAGATTCAATATGGGGCGGGGGTTAGGGAGAAAGGGAGTTAAGGGGGAGGGAGTTAGACTATGTCGGTCTAGCTTCGGCGAGAACTGTGGGAGATGGACAGATGTTACCTGTTGAGCTATGTTTATAGCTGTACTTGTCTCCTTTGTTATTATAAAACTATAAATGCCTTAATAAAGTGTTTTTAAAAAAAAGAAGATACAGCATGACATAGATGGGTTGAAGATTTGGGCAAAGAAATGACAAGTGGAGTTTAGCCCATACAGACGTGAGGTAATACATTTTGGTAGGTCTAACATGGAGGGGAAATATACCGCAAATGGCAAAACTCTTAGGAATATAGAAAGTCAGAGAGATCTGGGCGTGCAGGTCCACAGATCTTTGAAGGTGGCAACATAAGTGGAAAAGGTAGTCAAGAAAGCATATGGAATGTTTGCCTTCATTGGACGGAGCATCAAATATAAAAATTGGCAAGTCATGCTGCAGTTATATCGAACCTTGGTCCGGCGTACTTGGAATATTGCGCACAATTCTAGTCGCCGCACTACCAGAAGGATGTGGAGGCTTTGGAGAGGGTGCACTGGAGGTTTACCAGGATGTTGCCTGGTCTGGAGGATGTTAGCTATGTGGAGAGGTTGAATAGAATTGGACTGTTTTCATTAGAAAGACAGAAGTTGAGGGGTGACCTGATAGTGGTCTACAAGATGATGAGGGACATGGATAGGATGGATGAGCAGGCACTCTTTCTCAGGGTGGAAGGGTCAGTCACACGGGGCATAAGTTTAAGGTCCGTGGGGCAAAGTTTAGAAGATATGTAGACGGCAGGTTTTTTACACAGAGGTGGGGTGAGTGCCTGGAACGCGATGCTGATTTCCTCTTTGGGGGGGGGGGGGGGGGGGGGGGGGGGTGCGCAGGAAGAGCTGTCTGGCGGTGATTTAACCTGAGAAGCACCAGGGGAGGTTGTGGAAGTGGATAGATTAACAGCATTCACAAGCCATCATGACCAGCACATGGACAGGATGGGTATAGAGGGATCCGGCACAAGAAAGTGCTGAGGGTTTTGGCAAAGGTTGGTATCATGAGTGGTACAGGCTTGGAGGGCCGAAGGGCCTGTTCCTGGGCTGTGTTGTTTTTTGTTCTTTGAATGTGGGTGCCGCTGTCAAGGCCAGCACTTGTTGCCCATCCTTAAACTGAGTGACTTGCTCGTCCATATTAGAGGGCAGTTATGAGTCAACCGCATCTCTGTGGATTTGGAGTCACAGACATATGAAATGAAAAATAAAGAATTAGATATTCTTAAAACTGGTAGGGCTTTAGCTGTACTGAGGACTAGGCAGATTAGGTAAGTAGCAGGTAAGTAGCAAGGTGAAACAGATACTTTGGTAAGCAAAGTGGAGACTAGCAATATAGAGAACTAGATCATAGAGCTTAGAACAGAATTAAGCTGTTAGAATCACAGGCACCATAGAATCCCAACAGTGATAGAGGAGGTCATTTGACCCATCGCGTCTGTGCCGACCCTCTGAAAGAGCAGTCCACACATGTGCATTCCCCCACCTGATCCTAATAACCCCTTAACCTAACCTGCACATCTTTGGACACTAAGGGGCAATTTATCATTGCCAATTCAATTAACCAGCACATCTTTGGACTGTGGGGGGAAAGTGGAACACCTGGAGGAAATCCATGCAGACATGGGGAGGAAATGAAAACTCCATACAGAGTCACCCAAGGCTAGAATTGAACCCGTGTCCCTGGCGCTGTGAGGCAGCAGTGCTAACCACTGTGCCACCGTGCCGTCCATGCAGAAATGACAGCAGCAGAAGTCTCTCTGTGTCAGACCTTGTAGGTTCTACCTTAACTAGAAGAAAAGTTCATTCTCAAAAGAAGTCTTCAGGTCCTGTGTGATAATTATTTGCTGGATTTGGCTCTTAGTGTTAAAACCTATGGGATGTTGTTTTGGGGAAGATATATTCTTGGAGTTTAGGGAAGTAAATAGATTTATATTGGAGTGTAGTTTAAGCATACTGTCTGGGTAACCATTATTGTAGTTAATTGTCAATGTTGTTCTTTACGGGGGCTTTTCCTGTTGAGTATTGAAAAGGTTAATAAGCGTTTTGTTATTTGAATAATTTACAACAAGACTAGCCTTTTTCCTCACCAGGTTTCTTCTTTTTTCTCATATTTCTTTTCCAAAAAATAGTTAAGGACCGGCATTCCAAATCTCCCTCCTGTAATTTGGGATGCCTTCACATTGAACATCAACCTGGTGTGGGGGGGCGTGGCCAGTAATGGCGGCCTTTCCCGCGCTGGAGCGGGGTCAGAGTGGAATGGCGGGGGGGGGGAGGCCCCTCCCCCCCTCGAACCGGGAGGAGTCGGAGTGTGGCAGGAGCAGCCGGGTCAGCGGAGATCAGCTGACTCTCGGGAGTACGATGTTAGGCACATCGCGGCTAGGAGGGGTCCTAGCCAGGGGGGGGGGGGGGGGGGGGGAGGGGGGGGGGGGGGGGGGGGAGGGAGGGGTAGGGGGAGATACCGGGTTGCTGCTGGAAAGACCAGGGACGAGAAGGGGAGAGCTGGGGGGGGGGGGGGGGGGGGGGCATCGCTATGGGAAACGGGTCAGAAAGGGAGGGATGACCCGGGGCGAGCAAGGGACAGAACATGGCTAATCGACAGGGAGCAGGGACGGGTCGCCCAGCGATCCGATTGATTACGTGGAATGTAAGGGGGCTGAATGGGCCGGTTAAAAGATCAAGGGTCTTCTCGCACCTGAAGGGACTGAAGGCTGATGTAGCGATGTTGCAGGAGACTCACTTGAGGGTAGCAGATCAGGTCCGCCTGAGAAGGGGGTGGGTGGGACAGGTGTTCCACTCAGGCTTGGATGTCAAGAACCGGGGGGTGGCGATTCTGGTGGGAAAGAGGGTGTCGTTCGTGGCGGCAGAAGTGGTGGCAGACAAGGAGGGCAGGTATGTGATGGTGAGGGGTAGGTTGCAGGGAGAGAATGTGGTGCTGGTGAATGTGTATGCCCCGAATTGGGATGACGCGGGCTTTATGAGGCGCCTGCTGGGCCTCATCCCGGGACTGGAGGCAGGGGGCCTGATCATGGGAGGGGACTTTAATACGGTGTTGGACCCTGGGCTGGATAGATCGAGTTCCAGGACGAATAGGAGGCCGGCAGCGGCAGAGGTGTTAAGGGGGTTTATGGAGCAGATGGGAGGGGTAGACCCATGGAGATTTGGTAGGCCTAGGGCGAGGGAGTATTCTTTTTTCTCCCACGTCCACAGAGTGTACTCCAGGATAGACTTTTTCGTATTGAACAGGGGGCTGATACCGAGAGTGCAGGACACGGAGTACTCGGCCATTGCGATATCGGACCATGCACCACATTGGGTGGACGTGGAATTGGGGGAGGCGCGGGATCAGCGCCCGTTGTGGCGCCTGGATGTGGGGCTGTTGGCGGACGAAGAGTTGTGCAGAAGGGTTAGAACGGGCATTGAGAACTATCTGGGTACGAACGACACGGGTGAGGTGCAGGTGGGGACGGTCTGGGAGGCCCTGAAAGCAGTGATTAGAGGAGAGCTGATCTCCATAAGGGCACACAGAGAGAGGAAGGAGAGGCAGGAAAGGGAGAGGCTGGTGGGGGAGCTCCTAGAAGTAGATAGGAAATATGCGGCGGCACCAGAGGAGGGGCTATTGAGGGAGCGGCGCAGTTTACAGGCCAGGTTCGACCTACTGACCACTAGGAAGGCGGAGACGCAGTGGAGAAGGGCGCAGGGTGCGGCGTATGAGTACGGGGAAAAGGCGAGCAGGATGCTGGCACACCAGCTTCGTAAGCGAGATGCAGCCAGAGAGATTGGGGGAGTGAGAGAGAGGGGTGGGGACGTAGTGCAGAAGGGGCAAGAGGTGAATAGGGTCTTCAGGGACTTCTACAGGGAATTGTATAGGTCTGAACCGCCGAAGAGGAGAGGGGGAATGGAGAACTTTCTCGACAAATTGAGGTTCCCAAAGGTACAGGAGGAGCTGGTAGAAGGGTTGGGGGCGCCGATAGAGCTGCAGGAGCTAATTAAAGGGATAGGCCAGATGCAGGCGGGGAAGGCGCCGGGGCCGGATGGGTTCCCGGTGGAGTTTTACAGGAAATTTGTGGACCTGGTGGGCCCAGTGCTGGTGAGAGCCTTTAATGAGGCGCACGAGGGGGGGGTTCTGCCCCCAACAATGTCGCAGGCCCTGATCTCCTTGATTTTGAAGTGGGACAAGGACCCGGTCCAGTGCGGGTCCTACAGGCCTATCTCCCTCTTAAATGTAGATGCCAAGCTGTTAGCAAAGGTCCTGGCAACCAGGATAGAGGATTGTGTGCCAGGGGTAATCCATGAAGACCAGACGGGGTTCGTGAAGGGACGCCAACTTAACACAAATGTCCGGAGATTGTTAAACGTGATCATGATGCCGGCAGTGGGGGGGGGAGGCGGAGATAGTGGTAGCGCTAGACGCGGAGAAGGCATTCGATAGGGTGGAGTGGGAATACTTGTGGGAGACGTTGGAAAGGTTTGGGTTTGGGGAGGGATTTATCAAGTGGGTAAAGCTGCTCTATTCGGCCCCGATGGCGAGTGTGGTAACAAACGGGAGGAGGTCAGAATATTTTGGGCTCCATCGAGGTACTAGGCAGGGATGTCCCCTATCCCCCTTACTCTTTGCATTAGCGATTGAACCGTTAGCGATGGCACTGAGGGGTTCAGGGAGGTGGAGGGGACTGACAAGGGGAGGGGAGGAGCATCGGGTCTCGCTCTATGCGGATGACCTGTTGCTGTATGTGGCAGACCCGGAGGGGGGAATGCCGGAGGTTATGGAAATACTAGCGGAGTTCGGGGACTTTTCGGGATATAAATTAAATCTGGGGAAAAGTGAGGTCTTTGTAATACACTCGGGAGACCAGGGGGAGGGAATTGGGAGGCTCCCCTTCAAAAGAGCAGTAAAAAGTTTCAGGTACTTGGGGGTGCAGGTGGCAAAGAACTGGGGGACCCTCCACAAGCTGAACTTTTCTAGGCTGGTGGAACAGATGGAGGAGGAGTTTAAGAGGTGGGACATGGTGCCGCTGTCGCTGGCAGGGAGGGTGCAGTCAGTTAAAATGACGGTCCTCCCGAGGTTCTTGTTTTTGTTCCAGTGTCTGCCCATCTTCCTCCCTAGGGCCTTTTTCAAGAAGGTAACGAGTAGTATCATGGGGTACGTGTGGGCACATGGCACCCCTAGAGTTAGAAGGGTCTTTTTGGAGCGGAGTAGGGATAGTGGAGGTCTGGCGTTACCCAATCTTTCAGGATATTACTGGGCGGCAAATGCATCGATGGTACGAAAGTGGATGATGGAAGGGGAGGGGGCAGCTTGGAAGCGTATGGAGAGGGCGTCCTGTGGCAACATAAGCTTAGGGGAACTGGTAACAGCACCATGGCCGCTCCCTCCCACGAGGTATACCACGAGCCCGGTGGTGGCGGCCACCCTCAAGATCTGGGGGCAGTGGAGGCGACACAGGGGGGAAGTGGGAGGTTTGATAGGGGCGCCACTAAGAGGGAACCACAGATTTGCACCGGGAAATACAGGAGGGGGATTTCTGAGCTGGCAGAGGGTGGGCATTAGGCAACTGAAGGACTTGTTTGTAGAGGGGAGGTTTGCGAGCTTGGGAGAGCTGGAGGAGAAATTTGGGCTCCCCCCGGGGAACACGTTCAGGTACCTCCAAGTGAAGGCATTTGCCAGACGACAGGTAGAGGGGTTTCCCGTGCTTCCCGACAGGGGAGCGAGTGATAGGGTGCTGTCGGGGGTCTGGGTTGGGGAGGGGAAGATCTCGGACATTTATAAGATTATGCAGGAGGTGGAGGAGGTACCAGTAGAGGAGTTGAAAGACAAGTGGGAGGTAGAGCTGGGGGAACAGATAGAGGATGGGACATGGGCAGACGCCCTAGAGAGGGTCAACTCGTCGTCGTCATGTGCGAGACTGAGTCTCATTCAATTTAAGGTACTGCATAGAGCCCACATGACGGGGACAAGGATGAGTCGGTTTTTCGGGGGTGAAGACAGGTGTGTCAGATGTTCGGGAAGCCCTGCGAATCATGCACACATGTTTTGGGCATGTCCGGCTCTGGAGGAGTTCTGGAAGGGGGTGGCAGGGACGGTGTCGAGAGTGGTGGGGTCCAGGGTCAAGC
The DNA here is from genome assembly GCF_902713615.1 of Scyliorhinus canicula. NCBI lineage: Eukaryota > Metazoa > Chordata > Chondrichthyes > Carcharhiniformes > Scyliorhinidae > Scyliorhinus > Scyliorhinus canicula. The sequence goes on from NC_052157.1 coordinate 26,269,045, forward strand.
CAGGATGGGGACTTGCGATCTTCGGGGTTGGGGTGGAGCCGGGGGTACAGGAGGCGAGGGAGGCTGGAATATTAGCCTTTGCGTCCTTGGTGGCTCGGAGGAGGATCTTGATTCAGTGGAGGGACGCAAGGCCGCCAAGTGTTAACACCTGGTTAAACGACATGGCAAACTTCATCCAATTGGAAAGAATCAAATTCGCCCTGAGAGGGTCGGTGCAGGGGTTTTTCAGGCGATGGCAACCCTTCCTGGACCTCTTAGATCAGAGATAGAAACTGGGGTCGTGACAGCAGCAACCCGGGAGGGGAGGGGAGGGCGGGAGGGAGGGGGGGGGGGAGGGTGTGGGGGAGGGGAGGGGGGGGGGGAGGGGGCGCGCGGGGAGGGGGTGGGGGGGATTCTTGTTAAGTAGGGGGGTTTGACTTTGTGTTGATATAATTCAAATGTAGGGGGGGTTAAAATGTTTGTACTCTGAAAAATTTCTTCAATAAAAAGTATTTTAAAAAAAAAAACCTGGTGTGGGGGGGGGGGGGGGGGGGAAGGGGGGGGAGTGCGCAGGGAGAGCTGACTGGCGGTGATTTAACCTGAGGAGCACCACACCTCAGTCGAGGGGCAATGTTGAGAAGGCAAGGCCCTTCATGAATGACCTAAGCCACACGTTCGGCAGCTCCCGCTAACAACGGACTTTGGGGCTCTTTTCAGGGCCCCCAATGGAGCTTCTTCGATGATTCCCGATGTGGGAAGGGATCTGTAGTAGATCCCCAGGGTCCTATGGTCCAGACCAGGAGTGGGGTGAGCAGTAAAGCAATGGAAGCGCCCGGGAAAGCGGGGAAAGGGAAACAAAATGGCGGCCGGCGGCGCCCTCGAAGAGCTGAGGCAGTGGGCGCAGGAGCAGCAGGAGATTCTTCTGCGCTGCTTCCAGGAGCTTCAGGTGGAGCTGCTGGAGTCGCTGAAGGCTACCAACAGAGAGCTGATGGAGACTCAGACAGCCCAGGGGGCCGCGATCCGGGAGCTGCAGTAGCAGGGCTCCAAAAGGGAGGATGAGGCCGTGGCTGTCGCGGGGAAGGTGAAGATGCACGAGGCGCTCCATAAAAAGTGGCGGGGCGGTTCGAGGAGCTGGACAACCGGTCGAGGTGGAACACGGAGGGGCTGGAGGGGTCGGACCTGGCGGCCTATGTGGTCATTATGCTGAACTCGTTGATGGAGCTGGGTCCTTCCAGGGGCCCCTGGAGTTGGAGGGGGCCCACAGAATTCTGGCTAGGAGGCCTAAGCCGAATGAGCCGCCGCGGGCGGTGTTGGTGCGGTTTCACCGGTTCGTTGATCGAGAGTGCGTGCTCCGGTGGGCCAAGAAGGAGTGGAGCAGCAAGTGGGAGAACACGGAGGTGCGGATCTTCCAGGACTGGAGTGCGGAGGTGGCTAAGCGGAGGGCCGGGTTTAACCGGACGAAGGCGGTGCTTCACAGACAGAGTGTGAAATTTGGCATGTTGCAGCCGGCGCGTCTGTGGGTCACCTACAAGGACCGGCACCATTATTTTGAGTCCCCGGAGGAGGCGTGGGCTTTTGTGCAGATCGAGAAACTGGACTCAAACTGAGGGTCAAAGATGGGGGTTTTTGTATGAAAATGTAACTGTGTTTAATTTTTGCTCTGGAGGGGGGGGGGGTTCTCTGTTTAATGCAAGATGTGTGTTGGCTTTAGGGTGGGGGGGGGCGATGTCTTTTTGTATGGGTTTGGTGGACGGGTTCGGGCAGGGAGGTAAACTGGGAGAGGAGGGTCTGCTGATGGGCACAAAGGAGGAGGAGTACTCCCACGTGGGGAGGGGTCAGAGGTATGGCGGGAGTCGCCGGGGTCAGCAGAAGTTAGCTGGCTCACGGGAGTGCTGTGGAGGGGAGGGCGTGGCTAGGAGGGGTCCTAGCCTGGGGTGGGGGGTACCGGGTTGCTGCTGAAATGGCCAGGAAGGAGCTGGAGTATGCAGTGGGTGCTGGGGGGGGGGAGAGTGTTGCCGCCGTGGGGAACAGGCCGAGCGGCGGACGCCTGCCAGTGGCGGGCAGGGGATGGGTTATGGCTAGTCGGCAGGGGAGGGGGGCAGGGAGCCCTCTGATCCGGCTGATAACCTGGAATGTGAGGGGGCTGAACGGGCTGATCAAACGGGCCTGGGTGTTTGCGCACTTGAAGGGGCTGAAGGCGGATGTGGCCATGCTCCAAGAGACACACCTGAAGGTGGCGGACCAGGTTCAACTGAGGAAGGGGTGGGTGGGCCAAGTATTTAATTCAGGGCTGGATGAGAAGAATCAGGGGGTGGCGATCCTGGTGGGAAAGAGGGTGTCGTTTGAGGCGTTAAAGGTGGTGGCTGACAGTGGCGGGAGGTATGTGATGGTGAGTGGTAAGCTGCAGGGGGAGCGGGTGGTGTTGGTAAATGTTTATGCCCCAAACTGGGACGATGCGGGGTTTATGCGGCGCATGTTGGGCCGCATTCCGGACCTGGAGGTGGGGGCCTGATCATGGGGGGGGACTTCAACACGGTGCTGGATCCCCCATTGGATCGATCCAAGTCCCGGACGGGTAGGAGGCCAGCGGCGGCTAAGGTGTTGAGGGGGTTTATGGATCAGATGGGAGGGGTGGACCCCTGGAGGTTTGCGAGGCCAAGGGCCAGGGAGTACTCGTTTTTCTCCCACGTACATAAGGCCTATTCTAGGATTGATTTTTTTGTCCTGAGCAGGGGGCTGGTTTCGAGGGTGGAGGATGTTGAATACTCTGCCATTGCCATTTCGGATCATGCCCCGCACTGGGTGGACCTCGGGCTGGGGTAGGAGAGGGACCAGCGTCCGCTCTGACGCTTGGAGGTGGGGCTACTGGCAGACGGGGAGGTGGCCGGGAAGGTTCGGGGGTGTATTAAGAGGTACCTTGAGGCCAACAATAACTGGGAGGTCCGAGTGGGGACCTTTTGGGAGGCATTGAAGGCGGTGATTAGAGGGGAGTTGATTTCCATACGAACTCATAGGGAGAGGGGGGAGCAGAGGGAGAGGGAGAGATTGATAGGGGAGATGGTGAGGGTGGATAGGAGATATGCGGAGGCTCCGGAGAAGGGATTGCTGGGGGAGCGGCGTAGCCTTCAGGCCAGGTTCGATCTATTGACTACCAGAAAGGCGGAAGCTCAGTAGAGGAAAGCACAGGGGGCGGTGTATGAATATGGGGAGAAGGCGAGCAGGATGCTGGCACACCAGGTCCGAAAGCGAGACGCGGCCAGGGAGATTGGGGTAGTGACGGATAGAGCTGGGAAGGTGGTGCGGAGGGGGATAGACGTTAATGGGGTCTTTAGGGGCTTTTATGGGGAACCGTACCGGTCTGAACCCCCGGTGGAGGGGGGGGGGGGGGGGGGAATGGGGCGCTTCTTGGACAAGCTTCGATTTCCGAGGGTGGAGGAGGGGCAGGTGGAGGGACTGGGGGCGCCGATTCAGCTGGAGGAGCTGGTTGAAGGGATAGGGAGCATGCAGTCGGGGAAGGCGCCGGGGCCGGATGGGTTTCCGGCTGAATTTTATAAAATGTATGCGGACCTGTTGGGCCCCCTGTTGGTCCGGACCTTTAACGAGGCAAGGGGGGGGGGGGGGGGGGGGGGCTTTGCCCCCAACTATGTCACGGGCACTGATTTCCTTGATCCTGAAGCGGGACAAGGACCCTCTGCAGTGTGGGTCATATAGGCCGATCTCGCTGCTAAATGTAGACGCCAAGCTGCTGGCAAAGATTTTAGCCACAAGAATAGAGGATTGTGTGCCGGGGGTCATTCACGAGGACCAGACGGGGTTTGTGAAGGGAAGGCAGTTGAATACCAACATACGAAGGCTCCTCAACGTCATTATGATGCCGGCTGTGGAAGGTGAGGCGGAGATAGTGGTGGCATTAGATGCGGAGAAGGCCTTTGATAGGGTTGAGTGGGGGTATCTGTGGGAGGTGTTGGAAAGGTTTGGGTTTGGGGAGGGGTTTGTCCGTTGGGTGAGGTTGCTTTATGAGGCCCCGATGGCGAGTGTAGCCACGAATAGGAGGAGGTCGAAGTACTTTCGGCTGTACCGGGGGATGAGACAGGGGTGTCCCCTGTCCCCCTTGCTCTTTGCATTGGCAATTGAGCCCCTGGCCATGGCATTGAGGGAGTCAGGGAACAGGAGGGGCCTGGTGCAGGGTGGGGAGGAGCATCGAGTGTCGCTTTATGCAGACGACCTGTTGCTGTATGTGGCGAACCCGGTGGGGGGATGCCGGAGGTGATGAGGATTCTCAGCGGATTTGGGGGCTTCTCTGGGTATAAGCTCAACCCGTGCAAGAGCGAGTTGTTCGTGGTGCACCCGGGGGATCAGGAGGAGGGGATGGTAGGCTCCCACTGAAGCAGGCAGGGAAGAACTTCAGGTACCTAGGAGTCCAGGTGGCTGGGAGCTGGGGGGCCCTGCACAAGCTCAACCTCACAAGGTTGGTGGAGCAGATGGAGGAGGAGCTGTCACTGGCGGGGAGGGTGCAGTCCGTCAAGATGACGGTGCTCCCGAGGTCTTTGTTCCTGTTCTAGTGCCTTCCAATCCTTATCCCGAAGGCCTTTATTAGGAGAGTTAACAGGAGCATTACGGGGTTTGTGTGGGTGTATGGGACTCCGAGGGTGAGGAGGGTATTCTTGGAACGGGGCAGGGATGGGGGGGCTGGTGCTGCCCAACCTCTGTGGGTACTATTGGGCTGCCAACGCAGCGATGGTGCGTAAGTGGGTAATGGACGGGGAAGGGGCAGCATGGAAAGGATGGAGATGGCGTCCTGTGTGGACACGAGCCTGGAGGCGCTGGTAACGGCGCCGTTGCCACTCCCTCCAACGAGGTATACCACGAGACCGGTGGTGGCGGCTACCCTCAAAATTTGGGGGCAATGGAGACGGCATGGGGGGAGGTGGGGGGCTCGACGGAGTCCCCGATACAGGGGAACCACCGGTTTGTTCCAGGGAGCATTGATGGCGGGTTTCTTAGCTGGCATAGGGTAGGTATTAGGAGGTTAGGGGACCTATTTGTGGATGGGAGGTTCGCGAGCTTGGGGGAGTTAGAGAGGAAGTTTGGGTACATGTAGGTTAGGGCGTTTGCCAGGCGGCAGGTGGAGGGGTTCCCCTTGCTGCCCCCATGTGGGGTACGGGACAGGGTGCTCTCTGGGGTGTGGGTTGGAGGAGGGAGGATTTCGGACATATACCGCGTAATGCAGGAGGTAGACTTGGCCTCGGTGGAGGAGCTGGAGGGTAAATGGGAAGAGGAGCTGGGTGAGGAAATTGAGGAGGGGACGTGGGCGGATGCCCTGGAGAGAGTGAATTCCTCCTCTTCCTGTGCGCGGCTTAGCCTCATACAGTTCAAGGTGCTGCATAGGGCCCACATGACTGGGACGAGGATGAGTAGGTTTTTCGGGGGCGAAGACAGGTGTGCTAGGTGCTCGGGGAGCCCAGCGAACCACGCCCATATTTTTTGGGCGTGCCCAGCGCTGGGGGAGTTTTTGAAGCGGGTGGCAAGGACGGTGTCGAGGGTGGTGGGATCCAGGGTCAAGCCAGGCTGGGAACTCGCAATTTTTGGGGTTGCAGTGGAGCCGGGAGTGCAGGAGGCGAAAGAGGCCGGTGTCCTGGCCTTTGCGTCCCTAGTAGCCTGGCGGAGGATTCTCCTTCAGTGGAAGGATACGAGGCCCCCAAGTGTGGAGGCCTGGATCAATGATATGGCGGGGTTTATCAAATTGGAGAAGGTGAAATTTGCCCTGAGGGGATCAGTACAAGGGTTCTTTAGGCGGTGGCAGCCTTTCCTGGACTTCCTGGCGGAACGGTACAGAAATAGGCCGGCAGCAGCAACAAACCCGGGGTGGGGGGGGGGGGGGATTGGGTTGGGTGGGATGGAGAAGTGTGTCCCTGGGTTTGTTGGATGTGGCGGGTGTTATCTCTTTCCTTTCTCTTGTTTGCTTTTTTTTTGTTTTTTTCTTTTCGAGTTAGTAGTTGTTTTTGTAGGGGGCTGGGTGTTGTTCCGGGGATTTTTCCAATGGTTATACTGTTAATATTGTTTTGTTGTTTATATTTTGTGAAAATCTTAATAAAAATTATTTTTTTTAAAAAATGAATGAATGACCTCAGCCGGTACAGGAATTGAACCCACGCTGCTGGCCTCACTCTGCATCACAAACCAGCTGTGTAACCAAGTGAGCTCAATCGGCCTTCACGAAAAGGCACGAATGAATTTGATTTTTACCTCTAAATTCCTATCTAACCGTTTTCTCATTCAAAAATTGGAGAAATTTGGGTTATTTTTCTCGATTAAATGTACTATTTACTTGAAAGTTGTTGTTTCTGTGAGTGGGCTATGTAAAGGTTTTCAGACCAGTGTTTCCTCTGAGGGGAGGTCTGGCGGCGCAGTGGCTAACGTTCCACCCCTGGGGCACAAGCTCTGGGTTCAAGTCCCAATTGATTGCCATGGAAGGTGCATTCATAATGTGGCCAAACAGATTGACTGCCAGCCTGTAAATGCTTCCATGTATGTCTGAAGGCAGGTGCTAAGGATGGGAGAGTTTCCTGGCCAGCCAAACTCAAGAAAGCAACAACACACCATTGCAATACTTTGCCTAGTATAAATGTGGACTTCTGCAATGGAAGCCCAAGGTTGCCAACACCCTCTTAGAGCATGGTATCTGAATGAGGAGGGTTCATCTGAACTTGGTTTGTATTATTGAGGAGTACATACTTTCACACTGTGTGTGTCTCTTGGCTGCACTTTCAAACTGTCTGGAATCCATATGTTGGTTACAATGTTCTTCAATCCCTAACTCGGCAGGAATCAAAGGTCCAGGGATTAGCAAATAGGTCTACCATCTAATAACTCATTCTGACAAGATGGGCTTGAATGGTCTGCAAAAAAGCTCAGGTGACTTCCATTTTCTTACATTGAAGTGGTATTCCAGAGGAACAATTGTAAAAACCATTTACTTTACATGAATACACACCTCTCAACACAAAGCTATGAACGTCACTCCGTGAGAACCAAGTCTAGCCTAATTGCAACATTTCAATACAAGATGTACCAAAATTTATCCAGCAGTAAAATAATCAACAATTCTCAACAGTTGCATGGAATACGTTTATATATATTTTTTAGAAGTTTAGAGAGAAGAATGGCTCCAGTTCAGTGAGAAGGTTACTTAAGATAGCATAAACAAATATGGCAGCTGTCATAACAGCGATGTGTAGGGGTAAAGGGGAAGAAAAAACATTACATATGAGGAGGCGAAGGAACATTAGAAGTAAGATTTATTACCAGTGATGCAGTTGGTAAACCCATTCAAATTAAAGTAGCAGACCCCAGAACAGTTACGCAAGTGATACTTGGACCTAGTAAAACACAAAGAAGGAGAAACCCCAGAGTGTTGCCCTCAAACTAAGGTTTCAACTGAATGGCAGACAAAGAAGCACACAAGGGGCTGGATTCTCCGACACACCCCGCCGGGTCGGAGAATCGCCGGGGGGGCGGCGTGAATCCCGCCCCCGCCATCTCCCGAAGTCTCCGGCACCAGAGATTCGGCGGGGGCAGCAATCACGCCGCGCCTGTTGGCGGGCCCCCACCCGGCGATTCTCTGGCCCATGATGGGCCGAAGTCCCGCTGCTGTCATGCTGGTCCCGCCGGCGGGAATCAAAACACCTCCCTTACTGGCGGGAACGACGGCCCGGGCGGGCTCCGGGGTCCTGGGGAGGGGCCCCCATGGTGGCCTGGCCCACGATCGGGGCCCACTGATCGGCGGGCGGGCCTGTGCCGTGGGGGCACTCTTTTCCTTCCGCATTGGCCATGGCCTTCACGATGGCGGATGCGGAAGTGACCCCCCTCCCCTGCGCATGCGTGGGGATGATGTCAGCCGCCGCTGATGATCCGGCGCATGCGCGGACTTCTGCTGGCCGGCGAAGTTCCTTCGGCCCCAGCTGGCGTGGCGCCAAAAGTCTTTCCCGCCAGCCGGCGGGGCGCCAACCACTCCGGCGCGGGCCTAGCCCCTCAAGGTTAGGGCTTGGCCCCTAAAGGTGCGGAGGAGTCCGCACCTTTAGGGGGCAGCCCGACGCCAGAGTGGTTCACGCCACTCCATCCCACCGGGACCCCCCACCCCGCCGGGTAGGGGAGAATCCCGGCCAAGATATTTTGTACAAATCACTCTTTATTCATGTTTAGAGCACTGAACTGCTCTTTACTTCACTCAAGTCACTTGTCAAAACATTGATTATTTTTTACAATAAATAAAAAGACTCACAGCTTAGACTTAATACTACCCATTACAAGGTGAGAGGATCTTCACTGAGTCCCAGACGTAGGGCCGTCTTCATGACGGTGGGTCCTGCAGGTCATCGTCGGGGAGACTTCAAGCTTTTCCTTTTTATCTAGTTTCTTCCAGCATCAAGAAGGATCTTTCGCCACATTCATGGATGCCCTGTTATCCATTTTTCTCAATGTTTTTTTATAAATGTTTTTTATTGGGTTTTTGAACAAGGTATAATTACCGTTATGTACACAGGATAAGAAACATATATATATATATGTACACATATCTAGAAGAGAGCGGCACACCCCAACATACCAAGGAGAAGAAACTGGTACATAGTTAAAAAAAAATACAATAAAATATGAACTAGAATAATTGGTAAGGTATTGAAGCAGCTCTGTACACCTGGCAACATTATTTACACCACGTACGTAGGCGACGGATCTCGCTGCCATCTCGCGCTCGCCTCCACACTGCTGCTCCTCCCGTCTTCCGTCTTTATTTTCCTCGTTCCCCGCTCCTGGAGATGTCATGCACGTTTTGGCATCCCGTGCCTTCCTTCCGTCTCCCATTTCCCTGCCCCCCCCCCCCCCCTCATCACGGTTCGCCTTTCTTTCCTCAGGTTTAGCTTCCCCCCCCCCATTTTCCTCAATGTTAGCTGGCAAAAACAGCTCGCATCTGCTGGCCTTGCTTTCTCTATCTGCCTGTTGAGTGCACATCTTATCACACTTACTCGCATCGCAGATACATAGGCCTTGTGTTCTGGAAGATTGGCTACTTTTCCCATCATGCTTTGGAGAGGTTTAGCTGTTGGCCATCCAGCTACATTGAACATGCGAGAAGGGAATGTAAGAAGGACAAATCACGGAGGAGGAATTAGATAACAGCATCAGCAGGGGCCATTTGACCATCGATAGGCAGACAGCACTGACAATTCTAAATCCGAAAGAAAACAACAAATATACCACCTGCAGAATGAAACAGATAAATCTGGCACATTATCTGATAAAGTTTATGCTGTGTTGAGATTTTACTCAAATCACTAATCTCACTGATAATTCTCAATTGTTTCAAATACGGGAAAGTGGTGAGATGAATCATAGTTGGATGTCCTGCCCCATTATGATTCTGAATAAGCCCAGACAAAATGAGGTAGGTGTAACTGTTCAACATTGTGGTCATCTGTCTTTGATTCATGCTCACATGTTGCTCTTAGCCTTTCTGCTAACGGGAGATACTGAGTTCAGGCACAGCAATGGGGAATAAATAAATGAATGGATGATGAGTCATTCTGGATTTGTATTTTGTATCTCAATGAAAATTGATGTGGAGTAACAGAGATAGTGGCTTCAGGGCTGGTGAGTCTGCCTGCTACCCTAGTCATGAATGTAAATTGGCAGGAGGAATCTAAAAGGCTGTTGCAATATGTTAAAGGAATACTGCTACGTCTGTAATCCCAAACAGCATACATTGTATCATACCAAAATCTTTATTTTCCTTACTATGGATATAAGCAAACATTCCTATTTTTAGAATTATTTTAAACAAGCCAGCCATTTTTTCCTTAGTATCCTCCACCAATTTGTGTGTGTGACAGGCAGGCGATAACTTATTTGCATTCAAATGTTTTTTTCCCCCAGATAGTGTCAAATGTTCAAGGAGTAAATAAATAAGGGGCGGGATTCTTCGTCGGCCGACGCCGGAATCGGGAAACGTGATTGGGCGGAGGATTGGTTCCGACTCCGAAATCGCGGCAGGCGCCAATTTCACACAAATCGCAATTCTCCGTCGCCTCGACAACGGCAACAATGCATTCCGGAACACACGTACAGTAAATGCCATTGGCATATCACTAGCAGGCCCGACCCGGTATTCCCCAGGACGGCCACGATTCTCCACTTCCAATGGACTGAATTCTCGACGGCACGGTTCACTTGTGCTTTTAAAAATCGTGAAACAGGCGCCGGGGCTTTTGAGGGAGAGAGAGGAGATATGGAAAGTGTCCAACATGCTAGTTTGCTGACAGTCGAGCCGCTGGCCAGGGGGCTTCTGCCAGGGCTGGGGGTAGTAGTGGGGTTGGCCAGGAGGTAAGCTATGGTGTCGGGTGGATGGGGCATGAACACCATTGCTGCGGCCTGGAAGGCAGCTATGCAGCTGCGCACACCGCCCACTATAAACTTAGGGTCACAGTTTGTAGGGTTCCCCCCCCCCCCCCCCCCCCCCAGGCCATCCTCCCAGGTGCCCTCTGGCTCCAGCCGACCCACCAGCCATATGGGCATGCTCCAGCACGAGTGTCTTGTTGGCTGGGATGCTGTGTGCGGGGAATGAAATGTGTATATGCGGCTGCAGCTGTCGGCCTCCTGAGTGTCAATCGCGAATCCGGTGAATTTTACACCGTTTCTCATTGAAATCGATTGTGTTCCACCTGGCACCAGTGCTAGCCCCACAACAGTCGCTGAATCGATACAGGTGCGCCGCCAGTTTTGCTGTCGTGGAAGTCCATGATTCCTGCCTTGGCATCAACACAGCATCACAGTCTCAGGAACGGAGAATTGAGCCCAAGATATTTAACCTTGAAAGTATTTTCAGACGTGAGAATCAACTCAATGGTCTTTTTCAGAATGATAAATTCCTACCAAAGCAAAATTTAAAAAATAGTAAAGTCACCACAGTCTGCTTTCCTTTGTGACGGGGAGAACTGACTGGTGGTTCTTTATCCGGGATGCCTATGTGGCTGGAGTCTGGTCCAACTATGTCAGACAGTGCCTGCTCGAGAAGGGCGCCCTTGACCTAGAAGAGACGGTAAAAATGTCCACCTCCCTAGAAGTAGCGTTTCAGAGCCTCACCGCTTTCCCCTCTGACCACGCGACCCCTCGTGGACACCCGACCAGAGAGTACCCCAGGCCTGTGCCGTGCGGCTGCCTGCCCAACCCGGGGGCTACCCTGCTAGTTCTGCGGCCAGTACCAGCACCCCAGGCAGCGTTGCCCGGCTCGGACCGCGCACTGTAGCGACTGCGGCAAGAAAGGACACTTCACCAAAGTTTGCCTGGCCATGTCCAAGTCCTCCAAATCACAGGCCCGACTCTCAGACTCACTGGCCTGCAGACCCCGCAGCATGGCTGCGTGCCTGCCGGCTCCGCCCCCTTCGGACGTGTCATCGCCTCGTGTTGTCCGTGGGGGCAGCCATCTTCGACTCTACGCAACACATGCGACTCACGGGGGCCGCCATCTTGGTCACCATTTTCATCACCGCCCGACACGTTCGACCGATGGGGGCAGCCATCTTGGGACCACCTGCGACCACGCCGGCTACCCGCAACTCGGCGCGGTCACCCTCGACCAGTCACGCGCAAAGCACCTCAGGAACTCCATGATGACCGCCGGGTCAACGGGCACAAAACGACCTGCCTGTTTGACTCCGGGAGCACAGAGAGCTTCGTACACCCAGACATGGAAATCCACCTCTGAGGTCCCGCTTCCAGCCTGGCTGACGACACTGGGCCCCGTACTCCTCCGAAAACACGTAAGGAGCCATAAGTCCAACCCCCTGGTCGATAGCGTCCAGCTCCTTCACGCCAAACCCCAGTATGCCAATGTAGCGCACCACGACGGGCGACAAGATACAGTCTCCTTCCGGGTCCTGGCACCCGCAGGATCCCCTATGACCATCACCTGCCCCCCCCAACCTACACCGAACAGCCCCCCCTACATGGCTCCACCCCCCCTCCTATACCCCTCCCCCCATCGCCGACCTACAGGGATGAAGCTCCAGAAGAGACGCTCCCGGAGTCCACACCCGTGCCTGCATTGACGAGTTCAACACCCGTCCTCACGGAAAAACCAGAGCTCAGACGATCGCAGCGCACAATCAGGGCGCCGGACAGACTCAACCTGTGAGCCACTTCACCCCTGCTGGGCTTCAATTTTTTAACAGGGGGTGAAGGTGGTGAATGTATTGTGGCAGCCATTCACCACTGTATTGCATTGTACTATGTTGTTGCCCTTGTGGGCTCCATCTATGGACCATTGCATTGTACTACACCGCATTGTATCATGTTGGTGCCCTTGTGGACTCCGCCCCCTTGGGAGAGGTATATAGAGCTGCTGCCCTGCAGGCAGCTCTCAGTGCAGAGCAGTCGCAGGCAGGCACAGTTCTGGCTGATTAAAGCCACAGTTCACTTCAACTTTCCATCTCGTGTGAATTGATGGTCGCATCACTTTCATCAGAACAGGAAATGGTTATGGGCTGGATTCTCCGCTGTCGGGACTCTCTGTTGTGCCAGTTGCCCAGGGATTTCTTGAAGGTGTGGGGCTGCCCACAATAGGAAACCCCATTGGCCAGCTGGCGATACAGAGAATCCCGGGGCCACGCCGCAGCAGAAACCTGGTTTCCCGCCCTTGAGCTGCAATAGTTTGTAAACAAGGCCAAGAGGCAGGGAAAGAATGGCATGGGGAGGCAAGTGCAAAATAGGGAAGGTCTGCCATAGGATGACAGGCAAGAAAGCGATCACATGATAGGCATGATAATGGTGCAAGGCAAAATGACCTGTAAAATAGCCAGCAAACAATTACTCCGCTGCAAAATAACTGCTGCAGCACCTCCGGGTGCTCCGGTTTCCTCCCACAGTCCAAAGGTGTGCAGGTTAGGTGGATTGGCCATGCTAAATTGTCCCTTAGTTCCCAAAGTTAGGTGGGGTTATGGGGATTTGGGGGGGTGGGCTCTTTCAGGGGGTCATTGCAGACTCGATGGGCTGAATGGCCTCGTTCTGCGCTGCAAGGATTCTATGAACGGTGAAAACGATATATATTTCTGTTTAACTTGATTAACTTTTCTGTTCATATCACCTGGCCGTTGTTAAGTGCGCCCTCTTAAAGACAACATTTGGCCCAAACTTTTTTTTTAAAGCCGAAGGCTGGTAAGAATGGGGAACTCACTGTCAACTGGGGGTGGTCGAAGGGGACAGGACAGATGCGTTTGAGGGGGTTTGAGGGAAAAGAGAATAATAGATGGTTGCCATACGGTAAGACCTCCCGGGAGGTTGGAGTGGAGCACAAACACCGGCATGGATTGTTTCAACAGGACGCCTTTGTTTCTGTAACGGGGAAGTATCGGAGGGGCAGGAGTGGGAAATGTCTGAGTGAGGGGGCATGGCAAAATAAACGGCGCCCACGTTATAATGTGAGGAGGGGGATACCACACTGCCGTTGATGAGGGAATGGAGGGAAGTGTATATCAGGCACATCCCAGATACACTGAAGTCTTTCCTATCTTTGGCGATCAAACCCACTTCCTATGCGTGTAAACGCGGCGGTGGAACACGTCAGTGCTTTCTGCTGTCTTCTCAAATGTACTGATCGCTTCCAGCGCTGGAGTGCAACTTGTGGCCATGGTCGGTGTGCGCTGGGAGGTAGGGGCAAACCTTTCTTTTCAACCCCTCTGTGTGTGTGTGTGTGTGTCTCTCTGCTCCCAGCCCCTCCTCGTGTTGTTCCTTTTATTTATTTTATAAACCGCCCGTGTGGAATGTCTCCCATCTATCTCTCACCCTCCTTCATTTCCCCAAAGCCAGCTCCACCACCACCCTGAGGCAGCCAGAGTTTCTCCCCATTCTCTCCCTCTCTCCGGTGACTAACACTCAGCGGGCTGAGCCCAGCAAAGATTCCCGCTTCATTGCAGCGCCCAGTTGGTGATCTGTGGTTGGAAGACATCTCTCTCCCGGTGAGGAGTGAGCTAAGGTGTTTGATTGTGAGCTGAGGCGGGTGATTGTGATCTGGTGGGGTCGCCCCCCCTGTTTCCCCTTTTCGGCGGCCGGGGGGGGGGGGGGGGCAGGAAATCCGCTGAGCCGAAGTGGAATTTGCCAGCCCAGCCCTTGAACTTCCCTCCTCTTCTCAAACCTCTGCACTGAACTAGCGCCGGCGACCAGTTCCTCTCAGCCGCGAGCGGCGCCTGGCTCCCTCGGTTTAAAGAGACAGGGGCGTGGGGGTTGATGACTGCTTTAGTCATGGGCGGGAAATCTGGCAAGTTCCTTCGGACCTCACGCGGCAGAGGCTTGAGTCTCTGAGCGGCAGCTTGTTGGGTAAACATGTCAGAACCGTCTCATCTCTTGCCCTACCCACCACACACTGTTAATGGGCTGTGATAGTTTTCGCTTGTCAGCCAGCGCTGTGACTCTTCAGTTCTCCTGAAGTACAGGAACAAAGGTTTCTTTTTTCCCCAAACATTTTGGAACTCCCAACACAATGCTACTTCTTCAAATACCAGTGTGCATGTGACAGTAGCCGTCAGGGAAGGTAGGACACCCCCAGGATGGGGTGGTAGAGTGAGGTGGCTACTGGAGCTGCAGGAAAGATGGAAGGTGGCTTCACCAGTGTAATGCCAGGAGTAATGTCGTTCTCAGAGACTCAATGAAGCTAAGGTCATCTTAATTTGAAGGTCTCAAGAATTGGACACAATCAAACAGTATACACTACCACTACCATATATATAGTGAACAGCTATATTTACAATTAGCACGGGTGACACTGCTGCCTCAGCTCCAGGGTCCTGAGTTCACTCCCAGCCTTGGGCGATTGTCTATGTGGAGGCTGCATGTTCTCCCCATGTGGAGTCTGCACATTCTCCTCATGTGGAGTCTGCACGTTCTCCCCATGTGGAGTCTGCACATTCTCCCCATGTCTGTATGGGTTTCCTCCGGTGCTCCGGTTTCCTCCCACAGTCTAAAGATGTGTAGGTTAGGTGGATTAGCCATGCCAAATTGCCCCTTAGTGCCAAAGGTGGAGGTGTTGGCTTCAGTAGCATGCTCTTTCCAAGGGCCAGTGCTGACTCAAAGAACAAAGAAAAGTACAGCACAGGAACAGGCTCTTCGGCCCTCCAAGCCTGCGCCGACCATGCTGCCCATCTAAACTAAAATCTTCTATACTTCCGGGGTCCGTATCCCTCTATTACCATCCTATTCATGCATTTACTTGATGGACTCGATGGACCAAATGGCCTCCTTCTGCACTGTACGCATTCTATGATTCTATAAAGGAGAATATTACAATTGTTTACCTTGAGTTAATAGAATACAAATGACAATTAAAGTGGGATTGAACGTGGCGTTTGAAGGGGATTTAAATACATGTTTGATGAACAAACATATAAAGATGAAACAAAAAGAGGAGATAAACTGGATTAGGGTAACAGTAATATTTGCTTTGCAGCACTGTAGCATTGAACTAATTGGGGTCTTTCAGCATCAAGATTCCCATGTATGAAAAAGTTTATGAGCACAGTCTTTCACAAAATAGAATTTATAGAGAGAGGTTCAGATGGCAATATAAACAGCATGGGCAACATTTAAATACTTTGGTAAAGTGATGTCAACTCCCAGATGGTCTGCACTACTCATCAAAATAAATTGTTCTGTATAACATGTGAATCTTTGCATTAATCTCTTCCTCATGGTTTGGCAGAATGGAATATAGGCGGCGCTAAACTTTGTCTTCAAGTTGTATTGCTTGTGTAGAAGGACTAATGTTGGGATTTATTTTAATGGTTGTTTCCGGGAATGTTTTAGATTACGTAGTTTATGAGTAGACGCATAAATAAATAGTGATCCAATAAATTTTCCAAGGCATCCTGGGAATGTGGTAACTCGAAGAAACTGCTTTCACGTAAGATCACTTGTAGAATCATAGAATGAAACAGCACAGATAGCAACCTAGTCCCACAACCTGCTTTTATTGCCATGATTGTGTATTTCATTTTTCTTCAATTATTCATGCAACTTCACTTTGAAAGTTAATGTTGGAAGCGTCTGTGGTTTTGTGATATTATCTCAAATCTTCAGTGTGGTAACTCATCTCCTACTGTATGTTACCTACGGCTAATCCTCCACTCCCCATCCTAAAGAGAAGCAATGCTTGTTCAGATGCCCAGCTATTTATACAAAGCTGTGATTATGAATAATAAAGGGTGGAATTTTTCACGAATGAAATGAAAATCGCCTATTGTCACAAGTAAGCTTCAAATGAAGTTACTGTGAAAAGCCCCTAGTCGCCACATTCCGGCGCCTGTTCAGGGAGGCTGGTACGGGAATTGAACCGTGCTGCTGGCCTGCCTTGGTCTGTTTTCAAAGCCAGCGATTTAGCCCTGTGCTAAACCAGCCCCGTGATGCATGTCTTTCGCTATTACTACTTTGTTTTGCTGGTTGTTCATTGCTCATTCAGCTCTTTGCCTATTGGATATGCATTGTCTGCAAATAAATCATTAACAAATGAAGAAACAAGTATTCCAATGCTTATAAGTGATGGGGATCCAAGCTAGGATCAGGTTAAAAGCACATAATAACAGATTACAGAACAAAGTGACGAGGTTGAGCTGTAGCGCACTATACAGTGCACCATTGCATATATTGGGCAACACGGTAGCACAATGGTTAGTACTATTGTTTCACAGCGCCAGGATCCCAGATTCAATTTCCACTTAGGTCACTGTCTATGTGGAGTCTCCCCGTGTCTGCGTGGGTTTCCTCCGGGTGCCCCGGTTCCCTTCCACAAGTCCCGAAAGATGTGCTGTTAGGTAGTTTCCTCCCACAAAGGTGAATTGGGCATTCTGAATTCTCCCTCGGTGTACCCAAACAGGCCCCGGATGGAGTGTGGCAATTAGGGAATTTTCACAGTCACTTCATTGCCTACTTGTGACAATAATAAAGATTATTATTATTGTATTTTGTCTGCAGTGTATTGTTTATGAAACCATACTTAAAAAAAATCTTTTTAGAATACCCAATTCATTTTTTCCAATTAAGGGGCAATTTAGCGTGGACAATATCCCCTACCCTGCATATCTTTGGGTTGTGGGGGCGAAACCCACGCAAACACCGGGAGAATGCACAAACTCCACATGGACAGTGACCCAGAGTCGGGATCGAACCTGGGACCTCGGTGCCGTGAGGCAGCAGTGCTGACCACTGCACCACCATGCTGCCCCAATGAAACCATATTTCGGGTTTCTACTTATTCTTGTTTGAAACCAAAGCAACACTGTTAGTTCTTCATCGACTGTATGTTTTGAGGGGATCATGAAAATTAAGCCAAAATCTGTGTAATTTGGATTAATGAACATTGCTGGTGATTTTCTTCGGCCTTATTCTGATTAGCAGATGACTGAAAATCAGATTAACTTTGGCGTGATGGACATGGTTACTACTGTATTATAAGATTTTCTTAATGTATTTGTTGAACATTCATTTAATCTAATTTGACCTTTACAATAGAAATTGACAAATATCTGAAGGTTGCTGCATATGAGAAAATCTTTATTTGTCTTCATAGAATCCCTCCAGTGCAGAAGGAGGCCATTTGGCCCATCGAGTTTGCACTGATCCTCTGAAAGACCACCCTACCTAAGCCCACATCCTCGGCCTATCACCGTAACCTTTGGACAATAAAGGGGCAATTTTAGCATGGCCAATCCACCTGCACTTCTTTGGACTGTAGGAGGAAACCCACACAGACACGGGGAGAATATGCAAACTGTACCCAGTCACCCAAGGTCAGGATTGAACCCGTGTCCCTGCTGCTGTGAGGCAGCAGTGCTAACCACTGTGCCGCCATGCCGCCCAATAAATGATGACAGCGATCTCTCGTTGAACGTTTTTGGAAATGCAATGCATGGATGGGGTGTAGATTAACAAGAAAATGCTAGTTCTCCATTAATATCAAAGAGCACACAAAATCTACAGGCTGCAATAAGGCTTTATGAGCATTGAAGGGGCAAGATCGGTAGCATTGCGGAGGCAGCACGGTAGCATTGTGGATAGCACAATGGCTTCACAGCTCCAGGATCCCAGGTTCAATTCCGGCTTGGGTCACTGTCTGTGCGGAGTCTGCACATCCTCCCCGTGTGTGCGTGGGTTTCCTCCGGGTGCTCCGGTTTCCTCCCACAGTCCAAAGATGTGCAAGTTAGGTGGATTGGACATGATAAATTTCCCTTAGTGTTGGGTGGGGTTACTGGGTTATGGGGATAGGGTGGAGGTGTTGGCCTTGGGTAGGGTGCTCTTTCCAGGAGCTGGTGCAGACTCGATGGGCCGAATGGCCTCCTTCTGCACTGTAAATTCTATGAAATTCTATGAAGATGATGCCATAAATTGCAGGAATGCATTTAATTGTTTTAACAATGTCATCTCATCCCAGAGAGGTGTCAGTGTCTGAAGAAACTCTCTGGAGTGTGAGGTCACGGATGCAGCAATTTCTTGCTGTCTTTCCACATACAAGTCGCTATCTGCTTGCTGGAGGGATAATGTGACAGATGATGTGAATGGTCAGCCTAGACACCTTGTGCTTTGGGTAATGCTGCATTTTATGTGACTGGGTGAAGTAAAATATAACTTAACCCTGCATAGCAACTTGCCAAGTGAGTTTCCAGATAGTTTTTGTACGCAGTCTATATTTTTTCTGTTCTGTGAGTATTATATATTCCTAGTTCAAGTATATCTCTGTCGTTTGTAAAGTTTCTTTTGAAGGAGAGAGTTGCAGAGTTCCACTATTCTTCATGTGGAAAAAGTGCTTCCGGATTTTACTCCTGAGTGGCCTAGCTCTAATTTCCAGGATTTTAACCCCCTCCCCAGCCCCGCTGACCTCCAATCACCACCAATTTGGATTATCCCAGCAAAGTAAATTACTTCTATGTATTTTTCTATTTAATCCATCTAACATTTTATAATAATCTTTATTAGTGTCACAAGAAGGCTTGCATTAACACAGCAATGAAGTCATGGTGAAAATCCCCTAGTCGCCAAACTGCTGGCGCCTGTTTGTGTATACTGAGGGAGAATTCAGAATATCCAATTCACCGAACAAGCACGTCTTTCGGGACTTGTGGGAGGAAACCGGAGCACCCGGAGGAAACCCACGCAGACACGGAGAGGATGTGCAGACACCGCACAGACAGTGACCCAAGCAGGAATTAAACCCGGGATCAAGGCACTGTGAAGCAACAGTGCTAACCACTTTGCTACGGTGCCACCCAGTGGCTTTTCTCGACCAATTCTCGACCAGAAGCCTGAATCTTCTGTTCTCATAATGTCATCATTGGTAAAGTTCTCGACACTCTATCATAGAACTGCTTTTGTTTTGTTTTAATGTTTTGCATTTCCTGCAGTACAATTGCATTCTCCTCCTTTTCCAAGTATGGAAGTGTGGTACGCAGCCTCCTATTCATGAATAACTCTGCTGGTGATCTACCATGTGACAATGGTGACATTCTGTACCTCAATAGTGCGAGATATGGATCAGATTGGCTGTCCATTGTCTTCTTCAACAATCGCTTGACAATATGTACACCTTCCTTGGCTTTGCTATTAGCTTATGGGTACGACGGACTTGATGAGACGTGAAATCATCGGTGACTGCGAAGTGTTGCCACACTTTACAGCTAAAACAAGAATCGTTGTCACTCACATCATGAGGAATTCCGTAATTCAGATCATCCACCCACCTTCAAAATAGAAGGAATAGAAGCGAAGTTTACGCAAGCTGTCCTCGTATTTTAAGACCTGCTATTGTCCAAGTAAATCACACTGAACCCCTTCCAGGGGCAGAGGTTCATTACCCAAAACAGTACTTCATCTGGGGTCTGATCAGGGCTCGGTACAACCAAAACATCACTTTTGAATTAATCCTTATTTTACAATGTCTTTCACCCAAGTTCCTCAATGAAATAGAATCTTTCGAATTAACAGAGTGCATTGGAGGAGAAGGTACTGTGTGTTTAACTTCACTGCTCCACCATGTCCCCAAGTGAAGGTTTGTAATTGCTAGGTGTACAGATTGCTTGATATGTGTTCCGAGGGAGACAAATCATTTACAATATGTGCTGATTCCAGCATAAACATAATTGTGTTGATTCAGGGTTAATCAGTTCCTTAACACTGCATTGCAACAGCAGTTTCAGTTCCGAGAGACTGTGTAATATGGGCCAGGAATTAACTCAAGGATATTCACATCTCTGTTAAATGCTCGAAAATGCTATCATCCATTTTCCTTAATGACTTTGACTAAAGCAAAAGAGATTAAATGACAGTATTATTCCTGGTGTCCATCAAACATTCCAGTTTCTGTGATGGGCTCAGGACGCAGAGGCCCTCAAAAGAATTCATATAAAAGCAAAATACTGCAGATGCTGGAAATGTGAAATAAAAACAGGAAATTCTGGATGAACAGAGCAGATCTGGCAACATTTGTATGGGAGAGAGAGAAAGAGTTAACGTTTGGAGTCCATATGACTTCTATGGAATAAAACAGTTCTGTATATGGCCATGCATTAACTCCATTTCTCTCCACAGATGCTGCCAGGCCTGCTGTGTTTAGCCAGAATTTTCTGGTTTATCCTTAAAAGGTACTGTCAGACTCCGTATGCTCCTACTCCAGGGACCGCTTAAATGCACACAAGACCATGAAAGCGATACTGTTTGAACCCAAACTGCATAGTCATAAGATTTTCCAGGTGTGATTTTAAATGCTAAGGAGAAAGGATTTCTGCTGCCTCACCGATTTACTTTTTCTCCCACCACAGAAACATATCCGTCAGTGAGCTGACCCAGTGCCTTTTCCTGGACATTGGCATGTCATCATTGCAAAGTTATATCTTCTATTCAGGTAGGTTCAAGAGCCTGTCCTAATTTCCATCTACTTTGCAAAGTGATGTTATTCCCCAGCATTTTAAATTCAGTGATCCAAACGTGAGGGACGCACTTCAGGATTGAGTTGCGTTCCCTAAAGTTGATGACTGTCATTTTCGGAATTCGCGAGCACATCTATGAATTCAGATTAAAGCTCTCACGAGTCAGGCCACTTTGTATGGTGAAGATTATGCACTGCTGCTCAGCAATGGAGGTTGGGCAATTGCAAAAGTCAGATGCTTCTGTGCAATTATCGACAATAAAACTGTGGTCAGCCCACACGTTAAGAGTGTGTTTCTGGTCCGCAAATGTGATTTGGAGACTAGTTCGGTTGGTTAGTCTATAACATGAATAGCGCCAAGACTGTGAGTCTTCGCTTATTCAGGTCATACACGCTTAATTTTTATGCTGGTGTGGTTAAATGAAAGTGGAGGTAGGGTGTGGGGGAAGGAAGGAAGCTTGTGTGGAGTACCAATGGAGTACCAATGTGGGCGTGTACTGGATGGCTTGTTCTTATACTGGTGACTCTAAGAGCACGAGGGAAGTGAGGGCGTGTAGAAAGCAACTAGAAGACTGGCCCCTGATGTCATAAGGATTGGGTCATGAACTGAGAGTCTTAAAAGGAGGGAAGTGAGAGAGAGAGACTTTGTGTCCACACTCTTGTATACTTTTATAATAACTACAAGTTAGACTGAGTCTGAGGTGAAAACTATAAAGGGTAAAGGAAGCAATTTAGGACAATGAATTGTCTGTAAATTCGACCAGTTTGTTATTAAAATATTTTACCCAGGTGGCCTTATTTATGAGATGAACAAAGGACAAAATGAGGTTTGCGGTTTTACGCAATTTTATTCACAATTCTCAGATTCTTTTACTGTAAATCTTTTTTTGGGGGGTAATACAGTCTTCAACATCGCTCACGCAAAATAAGACTCAGATTCACAGCTGAGCTCTAGGTATTACCTGCACTTAGTGAAGAAGGCTGGCCAGGCTACGATCACTTGATGTGGATATCTCCTCTTGGCTCAGAGCCCGGGGTCCCTTCTGCTTGCGATGGTTGTGCCTAGGGTCACCCAGTTATCACTGATGGTCTGCTCTGATGTTCCTTCCTTTTACACCGGTTCTGCTAGTACTGAATCAAACGTATACGCCCACACCTGGCCCGATTCTATTGTCCCATCCAGACTTAAACTCGTTAATGGAAATAAATAGGATTCTCCTGTTCAGCCAGGGTGATTCAATCAAGATCCATTGTCCTCTGAAACACTCTCTTGTCTGACCAGATATTAGCCCATTATGGAGTCTGATGGCCTCTTTGTTTATCGCTCACCCTGCTACAAAGTTGATCACTCTATCTGAAAGTTAGTTATGTTCATAGCATGGTCTTTTTTCTGTTTGTGTAGGATGATGTAACTAATTGGAGGAGGTAGATTACCAGGCATTTTTGCATAAAAGCAATTTAGTTTCAGTTCTGGAGATTGTTCAGTTTTCATGAAAGACAAACTATGAAGACAGTTCAAACTATGAAGACAAACTATGAAGCAATCAGAGAGAGATCGAGACTTTATACCGGTAAGAGCATGCCTCATGGATGTTCTTCAGCTGTGTCCTTCACAGCACACATTAGCACAGTAGAACTAGAACACCAAACTAGAACACACAGACCATGGTTGCAGTTGGATTTTATCCCCATTTTTTGTGTATTCCTGGAAAGGGAAAAAACACAAAGATATATTTCACCCAAACTGCTTTCTTTTAACTCACATCATGTCCAAGGTCAGGATGTAACTCACAGGAGATGGTTTCTGCTGAGATGGTAATCAACCTCCATTATCTCTACAGGAGATTACAGTTCCGTTTTTGCATTGCACCTTTTCCTTTGACGTGCCTCTGTCTGAAAAAGGTGCAACATTCCATTCTCTCTGCACAATTGTCCAATTGTAATCCTTAATAGCATTTTTCAGCAAGTGGTTACTTCGCACTCTCAGCCAGATTTTGCTTATACATCCTTTTGTAAAAAAACATATGTCTTAAAAGTTTATTATGGCTGGAAGCAGTTCGGAGCTGTGACCTGTTGTCATGAGGATATTAAAGGGAAGCGAAAAAGTAGATTAAGATAAATTATTTCCGCTGGTTGGGACATTTCAGGGGCAAAATCTAAAAACTAGGACCACACCTTTCAGGAGTATAGGAAAAGCTTTCTCACGCAGAAAGAAGGTGGTAAATGTTTGGAACTCTGTTCTGTAACAACACTTGATACTAGATTAATTGTAAAACCGAGATGGACAGATGTTTGTTAGCCAAAGGTATAAAGAGGTATGATGCAAAGGCGGGTTTTTAGAGTTAGATCACAGATAAACTATAATATGAAAGGCCGAGCAGGCTCAAGGAGATAAATGGCCTCCTCCTGTTCCGAGTTAACATTATGGCCTTTTTCGATGGTCCTAAGATGGGTCAAATCAGTTTCCTTATGTATCTTTTGATCTTTATGGGCCAATCAGCAACCTGTGTACCTTTTTAAACCACAGTTTGGCTGCAGTTCAGTGTGGACTGCAATTAGCTCGATTCAGTGAAACCAGTCTTGCACTATTTGGTTTCAGAGTGCACAAGAGTTATGGGGAGGCAGTGGCCTAATAATCAAGAGATCCAGGGTAATGATCTGGGGACCCGGATTCGAATCCCACATGGGCAGGTTTTGGTGGAATTTGAATTCAATAAGAAAATCTGGAACTAAAAGTCTATGGATAGTCATGAAACTTGTGTCGATTGTCATAAAAACCCATCTGGTTCACTAATGTCCATTAGGGGAGGAAATCTGCCGTCCTTATCTGGTGTGGCCTACGTGTGACTCCAGACCCACAGCAATGTGGTTGACTCTTACACGCCCTCAGGGATGGGCCTCGCCAGCAATGCCCACATCCCATGAACAAATGAAAGGATTATCACCTCACCCCGAGTTATATTGTCGCATTCATGTTGAAGAGGAAAGTTCCTTGAATTGACAGGGAAGTGCCAGCATAATTACAATCTCAGTGACACATTTTCACAGTAGAACATAGAACATAGAACAGTACAGCACAGAACAGGCCCTTCGGCCCTCGATGTTGTGCCAAGCAATGATCACCCTACTCAAACCCACGTATCCACCCTATACCCGTAACCCAACCCCCCTTAACCTTACTTTTTAGTACACTACGGGCAATTTAGCATGGCCAATCTACCTAACCCGCACATCTTTGGACTGTGGGAGGAAACCGGAGCACCCGGAGGAAACCCACGCACACACGGGGAGGACGTGCAGACTCCACACAGACAGTGACCCAGCTGGGAATCGAACCTGGGACCCTGGAGCTGTGAAGCATTTATGCTAACCACCATGCTACCGTGCAGCAGTATTGTGTGTTTAGTTTGGAATTTCATGATTGAGGTGTCCAGATGTTTTATGCGGTAGTGAAAATCTTTATTTACAACTATCCATATGTTAGAGCTTCCGACCAAATGCCTATAAGAAGTATTGTATCTCATGTGTGTTCTATGGTAAGTTAATATTTGGGAAAGACAACTTCAAAGTTTTGACTATCCCCATCAGCGTTTTATAATTTTAGTCTGAGTTTTGCTATCTTCTTTGACCCTATATTACCATAGGTTTTTGCACTTTTTATTAATTATATTAGGTATCTGGTCATTCCACAAGTTTTATTTTGTTTTTATGATTCATCCAGACTTCTTTGAGCATTTTTAACTTTATTCAGCAAAACATCATCACCGGGAATAGATTGCACATTTGGAACTTAATGTAGTTAAGTTAAGGTTTTATAAAAAGCAAATTACTGCAGTTTCTGGAATCTGAAACCAAAAGAGAAAACGCTGGAAAATCTCAGCAGGTCTGGCAGCATCTGTAGGGAGAGAAAAGAGCTGACGTTTCGAGTCCAGATGACGGTTTGACAAAGGGTCATCTGGACTCGAAACGTCAGCTCTTTTCTCTTCCTACAGATGCTGCCAGACCTGCTGAGATTTTCCAGCATTTTCTCTTTAAGTTAAGGTTTTGCCCTCTCAACTGGTTGGTCAATTGTAAATATTATAGCAAATGGAATAAACAGGCTGTGTGTCTGACGGAAAGAGCTGACACAATCTTTGTTCATATGTTCTCATGGACCAAGAGATTGGTAAATGTCAGCTGCAAACCCATTTTTTTTGCAGTCACTTTGTGGATAATTCTATTACTTTACTGACAAAGCTGCATAATAAATTCTTTTAAGTCTGTTGAAGTTTAATGAAAGTAATATGATGCAAAGGCCATTCTGTGACCTACAGTTTTTAATGTGCGCCTTGTGCTTAATAGCTGCTTGTTTTCCGTTTGGTTTTTCACATAGCCTTTTGAAGAGACCAATGAGCCAAGTTATTAAGATTTTATGGTTTTCTTTTACTGATATTAAAGCTATTCGTAAATGATTATTCATTTGTGGAACGGTATGTTAGTAAGGGAAAGCGTCACAAACAATAGCGCTCATATTAAAAACATGAAATACAGACAGTGGGAATGAAGATCTTGACAGTTTCCGATTCGCGTATATTAACCCATGTAGCAACCATTAAATTACATTGCATTGTGAATACCTTTTTGTTTGCTGCTGTATTGTGGATGGAGGCCAATTATTCAATGCGCATTGTAGGATGGAGGCCAACTAGTTGTGTAGAATGGTAATGTACATAATTTATCAATAGTACAAAATTGTAAAGAGCAAATTTAAGACTGTTTGTTTGAAAGCTGTCATGTCTGGCATTTCACGTTCTTGCATGAGTTTAGTTATTTTCCTTTGAACACATACTTATTTCGACAACTCAATAAGTTTGTATTGACTGGGGGACCTGAGCCTCTGCTTATAGGACCCGAGAGCAGGGTTATCCAAATTGAAGCCAAAGTCATTGACAATTCAGCCTCAGTCCAGATAACTCAATTTAACCTTCCATTTCTTACTGGCTGGTTTCGTTCAGCATTTATTTTGTGGTGGTTGGGGCCATTGCGGTAGGTGGGTTTTAGAATTGTTGCCTCAAATGCTGATAAATCACAACACAAAAATGTGCTACTGCAAGTGACTCTAGATACATGCAAAGTAAGGTGGATGTTGGTTTCAGGTTTAAGTGAGCTCCCCGAGGGCAACTTGGCGGCGCAGTGGTTAGCACTGGGACTGCGGCGCTGAGGACCTGGGTAAGAATCCCGGCCCTGGGTCGCTGTCTGTATGGCGTTTGCACATTCTCCCCGTGTCTGCATGTGTTTCACCCCCACAACCGAAAGATGTGCAGGTTAGGTGGATTGCCCACGCTAAATTACCCCTTAATTGGGAAAAAAAATAATTGGGTACTCTAAATTTAAAAAAAAAAAATTGAGCTCCCCGGCTTCCATGGGACACATTATGCTCCCCACTGGGCCAAAAAGGTTATTGTCAAGTGTGTCGCTTTTCAAAAATGTTTCTCGTAGTTTCCCTTTTCGCTGATATAAAAGAAAAATATTGCCGATGTTGGAAATATGAAACAAAAGCAGAAAATGCTGGACATGCTCAGCAGGTCTGGCAGCATCTGCTGTGAGAGGGACAGAGTTTATGTTTAGGAAACATTTAGGGGCCCAGGAAATTTTCATCAGGTATTCCATTAAAGCTTTCTTTCAAAGACCCACTTCCGGTTGCAACCCATTCCACGGTTCTGGTGAAAGATCATCGACCTGAAGTGTAAGCCCTTTCTCTCTCCATAGATGCTGCTGGACCTACTGTGTATTTCCAGCATTTTCTGTTTTTAACCTCTCTTCGCTGCAACGGGCGGGCTTTTCTTGCCCTTCCCGCTGGCGGAATCGTTCAGTCCCACCAAAGTCGGCCCATCATCACGGGGTCCCTGGTGGCAGGACGGTTGAGCCAGGCAAAAATGCCGTAGACTTTGACGGGACTGGGAAATCCCGCTAGCGGCTAATTGTGAGCTGCCTCCTCCAATGTCATAGCCACTAATATACGGAGATTGCAGTTCTCCTCATTCCCAAACTTTGCACTTAACAACTGAAAGAAGCTTTGTTCGCTTTGTGTTCAGCTCTCCTTGCAACCAACATTAAGTGGTGGAGGTGTTCAGGAAGTTACTTAAACCCAGTTTCAAAAAACGAATGTTGGGAGAGATCACGTTATCGCCTGCAACAGTTTTTCCCGGTGTAAAATTTCCCAGCATCTTCGTATTTTATTTGTCCTTCTGGATCATTCGTTTACTTTGCTGACAAAGCTGTATTGTAAATTCATTCAAATCTGTTCAGATTATCTGTCTGTAATATGAGGTGCATGTACATTGCAAATGACACTATGTCCTACAGTTTTCAATGTGTACCTTGTGTTTAATAGCTGCCTGATTTCTCTTTGGTTTTTCATGTGGTCTTTTGAAGAGGCCAATAAGCTGGGGTATTAATAGAAGAAAACAATGTCAAAAAATCTTAAGATGATATGTTTTTTCCCCCACTGTCCATTTATTTGCTCCGGAAATTTGTTTTTCGCTCAGGTAGAAAATTAAACAAATGATGGAGCTGTTAAAATATACTGGAAAATCCATGAGAATACTTCTGATGGAAATCATTAAAACCGTGCGAAACATTGTGGTAATGTGACACGGGTTTCCATTAAATTGGGAAGGACGTAAATGCGCTTTCCGCAGTCTACACAGCTTAATTATGTTTCAAATCTATCATTTGTTACGGGCCAGGGTTTAGAGAACCCCAAAGTGTATCATGGAATTCACCTGACCCACAACTTTTAATAGATTGTGGTTATGGGGAGCACACGACTCACCCTACAGGTATGGTGCAAACAGAGCTCTACATTACTTTAAAATTAAAACAATGTTTATTCTATGAACTCAAGTTAACCTTTTTAAAACATACATTGAACATCTTAGCAACCATTAATTCAAATACAACCCCCAAAGAATACAACACTAAGTAATCCTTTAAGCTTTCCTTTTAACATCCATAAGACTTAAAACACCTGTTACCAGAAGCACATCAGGTTAAAGTCACTACTGTTATTAGTTTTAAATCACCAGGATCGATTTACAATCTTTAGATTACAGAGAGAGACTCTAATTCACCTTCTGGCTGCGACTGCAGCTATCCAGCGCTGGAAAACTAAACTAAAACACACCCTGCAGCAAACAGCCTAAAACGAAAGTAAAAAGCTGACAGACACCCCAGCTCCACCCACTCTCTGACATAACTGCAGTAGTAAACACCCATTTCTTAAAAGGTACTCTCACTACAGATATATATGTACACACCCATTTATAAACACCCATTTTTTAAAGGTACTCTCACATGACACATTGGAAATAAATTCTACTCGCTGAAGCCTTTGGACCCCCGTGCAAGGCTGTTGATAGCTTTGGAATATTGATTTTCTTGAGGGCTTGTATCATTGTTGATGCATCAACATTAACTGGGATCCATAAAGGGGAGCGAAAGAGGACATTATGAGCTCGGTCACTTAAACAAAGAATTATTCCACTCCATATTTTATTTGGGTTTTTAAAAACATCCCAAAGCACATCACTGTCAATGATGTACTTTTGAAGCATAATCCTGTTGCAGTGTGGGAAATACGGCAGTTAATTTGCACTCGGAAAGCTCTCACAGACAGCAGTGTGATAATGGCCAGATAATCTGTGCCTTGTGAGAAATAAGGAACATAGGAGCAGGAGTAGGCCATTCAGCCCCTCGAGTCTGCTCTGCCATTCACTGAGTCATGGCTAACTCCATATACCTGTCTTTGGCCCATACCCCTGAATACCGTTGATCAACAAATAATTACCTATCTCCGATTTAAAATTACCAAGCAGTGATAATATAAGCCTACTTGTGGCAATGCAGATTGTTATTTTATTATCAGTTGCCAGTTGCAGAAGAGAGTTTCAACCTCTACCACTCCTTGTGTGAAGGAGAGGAATAGCTATTGAACTGGCTGAGATAACACCCCTGCCCTTCTTCAAAATTGTGTCAAAGGAACTATTATGTCTACCTTAGAAAGTGGAGAGGACCTCGGTTTAATAGCTTATCCAAAAAACTGTACCTCCAACAGAGCAACACTCCCTCAGAGCTGCACCTCCAACAGAGCAATACTCCCTTAGAACTGCACCTCCAACAGTGCACATTCCCTCAACACTGCACCTCTAACAGAGCAACACTCCCTCAGAATTTTCCCTGCAACAGATCGACACTCCCTCAGAGCTGCACTTCCAACAGAGCAACACTCCCTCAAAGCTGCACCTCCAACAGAGCAACACTCCCCCAAAGCTGCACCTCCAACAGAGCAACACTCCCTCAAAGCTGCACCTCCAACAGAGCAACACTCCCTCAAAGCTGCACCTCCAACAGAGCAACAATCCCTCAAAGCTGCACCTCCAACAGAGCACCACTCCCTCAGAACTGCATCTCCAACAGAGCGACACTCCCTCAGAGCTGCACTTCCAACAGAGCAACCCTCCCTCAGAGCTGCACTTCCAACAGAGCAACACTCCCTCAGAACTGCATCTCCAACAGAGCAACACTCCCTCAGAGCTGTACCTCCAACACAGCAACACTGCCTCAGAACTGCCCCTCCAACACAGCAATACTCCCTCAGAGCTACGCTTCCAACAGAGCAACACTCCCTTACAGCTGCACTTCCAACAGAGCAACAGTTCCTCAGAGCTGCACCTCCAACCCAGCAGCACTCCCTTAGAAGTGCAACTCCAACAGAGCAACACTCCCTTAGAAGTGCACCTCAAACAGAGCAACACTCACTCAGGACTGCACCTGCAACAGAGTGACACTCCCTCAGAACCGCTACTCCAACAGAGCGACACTCCCTCAGAGCTGCACCTCCAACAGAACACCACTCCCTCAGAGCTGCACCTCCAACAGAGCACCACTCTCTCAGAACTGCACCTCTCAACAGAGCAACACTCCCTCAGAACTGCACCTCTCAACAGAGCAACACTCCCTCAGAGCTGCACCTCCAACAGAGCACCACTCTCTCAGAACTGCACCTCTCAACAGAGCAACACTCCCTCAGAACTGCACCTCTCAACAGAGCAACACTCCCTCAAAGCTGCACTTCCAACAGAGCAACACTCCCTCAGAGCTGCACCTCCAACAGAGCACCACTCTCTCAGAGCTGCACCTCCCAACAGAGCAACACTCCCTCAAAGCTGCACTTCCAACAGAGCAACACTCCCTCAAAGCTGCACTTCCAACAGAGCAACCCTCCCTCAGAGCTGCACTTCCAACAGAGCAACACTCCCTCAGAACTGCATGTCCAACAGAGTGACACTCCCTCAGAACTGTACCTCTCAACAGAGCGACACTCCCTCAGAGCTGCACCTCCAACAGAGCACCACTCTCTCAGAGCTGCACCTCCCAACAGAGCAACATTTCCTCAGCACTGCACCTCCAACAAAGCAGCACTCCTTTAGAACCGCACCTCCAACAGAGCAACACTCCCTCAGAACCGCACCAAAGTGTCGGCATATATTTTGTGCTTGTCTTTGGTGTAAGATTTGAGACCGCAGCCTTGTGACTGAAAGGCAGAAGTGCTACTAACTGTGCCCGAGCTGACGTAAGAGGGCATTTTCACTTAATTTCACTAGTGTTTCAGGGAGACTGCATTATTGTTGAAAGTGTTTTGTTATGCTCTTGACATAGCATCAGCTGCTTCCTTGATGTGTACTCTGACAAAGGAAGGTTCAGACTTGGAGATAGCTTTAACACATTTATTAAACTGTTAACAATTCTCCTACTTGGATTTGACTCTCCTGTTAATCCTGCTGTAGCTACTCAGACTGATGAACCAGTCTGCTACAATCCACGCGGTGGGTGTGATGTGTTTCAAATCAACCCTGTGGACTCACTGAGTGTCTCCACTGGAAAGAGGAAGATCATGTGTGCTGTGTCCTTTTATATGGGTTGGTGTAATGCCCCCCTGTGGTAGTGTCACCTCTGTTTGTATCGTGAATGCCCATTGGTCTTGTCCTATTTTACTGACCTATTGGTTGAGTGTCTGTGTGTCATGTCTCTGGTGCTCCCTCTAGTATCTAGCTAGTCTACGTGTATTTACATTAACCCCTTGTGTATTTACAGTGATGCATATCACCACAGAAAGCTCCTTGGTTTCTGTTACTTTGGAAAGTGCCTGTTAATGCTCGTAAAAAAGATAAGAATGTGAGGGCACAGATTAAAAGTGATTTGCAAAAAAAAAAACATATGTGATACAAGAAAAAACATTTGCACACAAAGTGTGGTTGAGTTCTGGAATGAGCTGCTTGGAATGTGGTGGAGGCAGGTTCAATACAAGCATTCAAGCGGGCACTTGATGATTATTTTGAAGAGTAACATGTGCAGGGGTATGGGATAAAAGGCTGGGGAATGACACAAAGTCGTTTGGACAGCTGGTGGCGACGATGGATCGAATGGCCTCCTTGTGCATTGTAACAATTCTGTGGTTCTGTACTGGATAGTTTTTTCTTTATGGTTAGATATGGCAGATTTTAAAACTTCCTCAAATATCACACTTGTCCACTTCAAGTTCAAAGAAACGATTGCTATTGCCAGAATTGTCCAAAATGCCGCTCCCCTTTTCAAAACATTTATGCTCACTCTGAATTGTGAGAATTCCTGACTTCCCCCAAAGTAATGACAGTAGTTTAGTTGGAGCTGGAAATCCTTGTAAGGCTATAATCCTTGCAAAGCCCCAGGGAAACTTTCTTTGTGACTGTCTGACAGCAGACCCCCTGTGCACGAGGGACGGGAGGAGAAGGTATCACAGAACCTCAACGGTGCAGATTTTTCGACAACACTTTACAATTTACAGGATACTCAATTGCAATCATTAAAGGAACTATGATTTTATATGAATAAGCAAGCCATTATTGAGATAAAATGTTTTATACAGTTCCCTTCTACAGAGAGGTATGGATATTTTACTGGGATTGTGCTGAATGCAACTGCTGCATTATTCTGAAGTGTATTTTAGACATGCATGTTCTCCCCATGTCTGTGTGAGTCTCACCCCCACAACCCAAAGATGTGCAGGGTAGGTGGATTAGCCAAGCAAAATTACCCCTTAATTGGAAAATATGAATTGATATTCTAAATTTAAAAAAAAGATAAAGAAGAAAAATAGTATATTTTAGACTCCCACCGTGGAAGCTGACCGTTGCAACTCATTGCAATGAGTTGGATAAAAAATTGTCATAAGAATTGATGAGGGGGGAGGACAGCAGGGTGGAGCAGTGGTTAGCACTGCTGCCTCAGGGCACTGAGGACCTGGATTCTATTCCGGCTCTGGGTCACTGTCCGTGTGGAGTTTGCACATTCTCCCCATGTCTGCGTGGGTCTCACCCCCACAACCCAAAGGTGGTAAATTGGCCACGCTAAATTGCTCCTTAATTGGAAAACAACTTAAAAAAAAGATTTGATGAGGGTGTAATGGCTTTGCCAAGGTCAGTCAACTAACAATAACTCCCTTTGTTGTAGCAAGGAAAAGGGCCACTACCGTGATGTACAACACTTGCGTCCCAGCCCAGGGATCTATGGAGATGCCGGTATGGGATGGAACCACAGGTTTTAAACTCCAGCCATGCATATTCTATTGGATGGGCCTCCGCCAGCAAATTGGGGAATTCATACTCCAAGAATCCCACTGGGAGATGAAGTGACGATCCCATGTGTCCTTTGTGGTCATCATAATGTCTCTCCCCCCCCCCCCCCCCCCCCCCCCCCCCCTTATGTCTACTTGCTCCTCAGTACCCTCGCGGTGAGGAGGTTCCTTCCTCCTCTTCATGATTGGCCTGAGGTCTGTCGAGGCGGGAACGGGATGACAATTGTCACCTCCAGATGGAGCACTGAAGAGTTACTGATGCAGTTTCCTCCTCGGTATCTGGTACAGTCGGAACACCTGGTTCCTCTGCTTCCATCTGGGAGCCTGATTCCTCGTTATCAGGGTGGATGGGGACAGACCCCCTGCCTCTATACATGCAAAACAATTAAACAACAAGGGCAACAGAACCCCCCCCCCCACCCCCACCCAACTCTACCAACTAACACCCAATAACTAAAAGAATATATCCCTATTCCAAACTCCCCCCCCCCCCCCCCCCCCAACCCCTCCCCTGAGCAGCTGATGGTGACCAACTCTTTAAATTGTAGAACACAGACCCAATCTCTTGTGGAACCCCTCCATCGCCCCCTTCAAGATAAACCTAACCTTCTCCAAATACAGAAACTCCTTACCAAATACAGAAACTGGATCTCACAGAATCATCATTTTTGATTCTTTTGTCAGGTATGAGAATAGGCTTAATCCTACGCGAAGCCGCAGTCCAATTAACAGTTCTGCTGGGGCGATTCCTGTCATAGTTTGAGGAATGGTCCTATATGCAAATAAAAACCGTGCCAATGTGGTGTCCATGGACTCTGCCAGTTGCTTTTTTGTGCTGATTTAATTGGTCTGCACCACCTGTTCTGCCAGTACATTAGATGATGGGTGATAAGGTGCTGTTCTAATGTGTCAAATGCCATTGGTTTGCATGAAGCTTTGGAACTCACCACTGGTGAAGGCCGTGCCATTGTCAGAAGCCAGGACCTCCGATACACCATGCATGCAAAAACTTTGTGCAGTATCTCAATAGTAGCGTGGGAGGTCGTGGAGCCCATGCAATGTACCTCCAAACATTTGGAGTGTGCAGCCACCAGAATCAGGAACGTAGAACCCAGAAAAGGTTTGGAAAAGTCCACATGCACGCACACCCATGGCACTGCCTGTCCACCCCCGTGAGTGTAGGTAGGCCGAAGGAGGGAGTTTCTGGGGTTCCTGGCATGGATCTCACTGTTTCAGCAAGTCCGTGATGTCTGAGTCGGGCCGGGGCCACCAGTCGTAGTTCCTGGCGAGCATTTACATTTCAGAGACACCAAGGTGGCCGGTATGTTGCTCCAGTAGGATTGGGTGTTTCCCAGGATGGGGGACGACTACCTGGGAGCCCCAAAGAATGACATTGTCCTTTACACTAAGCTCATCTTTCTTGGTCAGATAAGTTTTCACGTTGTCGGAGAGTTATCCTTGGACTCGCCGTTCAGGAGCATGGACTTCAATTTTGACAGCGTTGGATTCTTTTGTGTCCAGGTTCTGATTTGTTTTACAGACACTGGTAATGTCTCTGGTTTTTTTTTAAGAGACAAGGGGGCAATGGGAGATACTCGTAAGCTGGCAAGTAACAGGGCCCAACACTACATCTGGGCGAAGGCAATATGAGGGATTGCATCATCCTCAAAGTCTCAATAAGGGCTTGTGGTCGGTCATTATGTCGAAACACCTGCCATAGACACACTGATGAAATTTTTTTACGCCAAACACAACTGCCAAATCCTCTTCCTCGATTTCGGAGTACCTGTGCTTTGCTTCTGAGGGAGTCCTGGATGCATCGGCGATGGGTCTTTCTGTTCCGTCTTTACAGCGGTGTGAGAGTACCGCCCCAGCACCATAGGTTGAAGCATCACATGTCACGACGAGTTCCTTTTTGGCGTCAAAATGGGCCAATAAATTGGACGACAGCAGCTGCCATTTTACTTTTTCGAAGGCCTCCACCTGTGGCGCCTCCCAAGACCATTTCTGGTACATTCACAGAAGTATGTGTAACGGGGACAGCAAGGAGGCCAAATTTGGGATAGATGTCTCATAATAATTGACTAACCCGAGGGAGGATTTCAATTCCCTGGTGTTTCTTGGAGTTGACGCTTCCTGAACGGCCCTCAACTCGTCCCCCACTTGATGCAACAGGTTTGTGTCCAACTGGTAGCCCCAATAGGTCACTTGCTTGTTGGAAAACACTATTCTCCCATTTGAGATGTACTCCCGCTTTCAAACATCACCACAAAACCCCACCTAGGTTTGCAGGTGCTCTTGTTCTGAAGTCCCTGTGATCAGAACATTATTCAAGTACACCGCCACTTGGGTAACCCTTGGAGTATGATCTCCATGATCTGTTGGAATATGGCGCACACTTACGAGACCCGGAAGGGTGAGTGAGTCTCCTCATATCGGCCCTTATGCATGTTCACCGTGACGTGTTTGCGGGAAGAACTCATCTAATTCGAGGTGAAGAGAGATGTAGCTCACGTCTAGCTTAGTGAACGTCTGGTCACCTGCTTGTTTGGCATATAAGCCTTCTATTCGCAGCATGGGGTACTTATCCAATTTGGAAACCCGATTAACCATAAGTTTATAATCCCTGCAAAGGCAGACCGATTTGTCTGGTTTAAGGACGGAGACGACAGGCGGCGCCCACTCTGCGAATTGCAATGTTCTTATTATACCTGGACTTTCCAGGCGTCCAGGCTCGCTCCAACAGGGAATGTGAAATTTGTTTTTCTCTGAAATATTTAGGCATAGCATCAGGGTCAAAGTAGATTTTGGCTCTGGCTCTTCTTATGTTCTCAAGGCCCTCTTGGAAGACTTCAGGGTACTTCGTACAGTCCTCCAATGCCCAGTCTGAAAGTCTCTAGCCAATCCAGCCTGATCTGCTGGAACCAATTGCTCCCCATAAGACTTGGACCCTGTCCTCGCACAATGATGAGGGGAAGCCGGGCTGACTGCAGCCTATAGGCCACTGGGTTGTTGTAGTACCCTGAATCCACAAAGGTTCCCCTGTGTAGGTGGCTAATCTGACTCTAATGCCGTCTAAACTAAAGTACTGGATACCAGTTTGGAGGTAATCGAATGTCATCTCTCCAATAATAGAGGCAGCAGCCCCCTTGTCCACCTCCATCTCCAGTAGATGGCCATTTACCAACAACTTTATTATTATTGGAGTGACCTTGGCCGTGAAGGTGCGGTTTAATTGTCAGATGCCCCTTGTAGCTCCTGAACCCTTTTTTCTGTGTTATCCAGGGATTTTGAGATCCAGATTGGGCTCTGTCAGTAACTTTCTTTGAGTGGTGACAATGATTATTCCGCACACCAATCTGTCTCGCAACATCTCGGTCAGGGATCGCTCTAATTCACATCGTTCTGCCAGTTTCCGCAACCCGGTTAAAAATTGAGTGACGGGTTCACCTGGGATCCTCCACTCCATATTAAAGTGATATCTCTGGAGGATGAGAAGGGGTTTCGGGTCATACTGATTTTGAACTAAGTCTACGAGCTTGTCAAACGTTTTCGAGTGAGTGGTATCTTGGTAGGTCAGGCTTTTTAT
Source organism: Scyliorhinus canicula (assembly GCF_902713615.1). NCBI lineage: Eukaryota > Metazoa > Chordata > Chondrichthyes > Carcharhiniformes > Scyliorhinidae > Scyliorhinus > Scyliorhinus canicula. The sequence continues at coordinate 26,305,219 of NC_052157.1, forward strand.
TTCACTGAATGTCGGGAACCCACACGCTGTCAACAGAATCACTTTCTGCTTCTCATCTTCCACAATGTTACGAGGCTGGAAGAAGTAACACACTGTGTATTGGGCCAAGTCTTCTCCATTAACGTCATAAGGTTTGAACCAGCCGAAGAGAGGCATTTTGTTTCTTACCGGAGAAGCTGCTCATATTCAACTCTGACGGCTGCTCAAAAAGCTTGTTTTTACTCCTCATCGGCCAATGTAATAACTTCAGCAAGGCCAGTCGACTGATAATAAATCCCTAATTCCATTTTCCAGCACTCGATCCATAGCCTTGTATGCCTCGGCATCGCAAGTGAACATCTAAATACTTCTTAAAGGTTATGAGGATTAATGCCTCCGTCGCCCTTTCATGCAGCGAGTTCCAGACTCCCACCATCCTCTGGGTGAAAATGTTTTTCATCATATCCCCTTGAAACCTCCTGCTCCTTATCTTAAACCGATGCCCCTTGGTCATTGATCCCTCCACAAAGGGATCTTCCTGTCTATCCATGCCCTCATAATTTTTATAAAATATTTTTTTTTCTCCTTTTTCACATTTTCTCCCAAATTTACACCCACCAACAATAAGCAATAATCAGTAACAAATATGCCAATCCCCATATCAATAACAACGATCCCATCCTCCCACCAAACCCCAAATATCAGCCCGCATGTTCACACAAACAAATGACAAAAAGGAATTAGGGATCACCCATAGTTACCATTAACACACAGAGCCTCCCCCCTCCCCCCAACACTCCCACCCACCCGCCCCAATAAATGTTCGATGTTATCCAGTTTTTGAAAGTGCATAATGAATAATGCCCATGAATTGTAGAACCCCTCCATCCTTCCCCTCAGTTCAAACTTAACCTTCTCAAGGGTCAAGAATTCCAACAGGTCCCCCCGCCACGCCAGGGCACAGGGGGGAGAGGTTGCTCTCCAACCTATCAGGATCCGCCCTTGCGATCAACGAGGCGAGGGCTTCAACATCTGCTTCCGCACCCGTTTCCAACCCTGGCTGGTCCAACACCCCGAATAAGGCCTCCCGGGGCCCGGGTCCAGTTTCACTGGAAGTCCTCCTTCCAGTAATCTTCTAGCTTTGGACAGGACTAAAACATATGAACGTGATTAGCCCCCCCCCCCCCCCCCCCCCCCCCGGGCAATGTTCACACACATCTTCTACTCCTTCAAAGAATCTGCTCATCCTCGCCCTCGTGAGGTGTGCTCTGTACACCACCTCCAGCTGTATCAGCCCCAAGCTCGCACACGAGGTGGAGGCATTCACTCTCTGAAGCACCTCACACCAGAACCCTCTTCCATACCCTCTCCCAACTCTTCCTCCCAATTTGCTTTGATCCCTTCTAGTGGTGCCTTCTCCTCTTCCAAAATAGCTCCATAAACCACTGGCACTACCCCCTTCTCCAGTCCCCCTGTCGTCAGCACCTCCTCCAGCAATGTGGACGCCGGCTCCACCGGGAAGCTCTGTATCTCCTTACTGGCAAAATCTCGAACCTGCATGTATCTAAACATTTCCCCCTGCTCCAGCCCATACTTCGCTTCCAACTCCTTCAATCCTGCAAACCGACCCTTTAGAAACAAATCTTTTAGTGTCTCAATCCGCTTCTCCTCCCATTTCTGAAAATTTCCATCCCACCTCCCTGGCTCAAATCTGGTTTCCCCCAAATTGGCATTTCCCTTGACCCTGCCCCCAACCCGAAGTGTTGGCGAAACTGCCTCCAAATTCTCAATGAAGCTATTATTACCGGACTCACTGAGTATTTCCCTGGGGCGATCGATCGCTGTTGCTAGTGCTTTCAATCCCGACCCCCTGCAAAAACTCTCCTCCATTCTGACCCACTGGGAATCAACCCCTCTGACCCAGCTCCGCACCTTCTCCACATTCGCTGCCCAGTAGTAATACATCAGGTTCGGAAGACCCAAACCCCCTGCCTGCCTTCCCCTCTGTAGCAGCACCTTTCTCACTCTGGCCACCTTCCCTCCCCAGATGAGTGAAGTAATCCTTTCCTCAATCTCTCTGAAAAAAGCCTTTTGCAGGAAAATCGGCAGGCATTGAAAAATAAACAGAAATCGTGGCCACATGTTCATTTTAACCGCCTGTACTCGATCCGCCAGTGACAGAGGGAGACCAGCCCACCTTGCCAGATTAGCTTTCACTCTCCCCACCAAACTAGAAATGTTGTACCTGCGGAGCCCCCCCCCACTCCTGGGCAACCTGCAGCCGCCAGGTACCTAAAGTGAGTCCTTGCCCTACGGTATGGCAGCCCCCATCACTGCCCCCACCCCCGGCTGACACACCACAAAATACTCACTCTTGTCTAGATTTAGTTTGTACCCCGAGAAAGATCCAAACACTCGAAGCAGCTCCAATATTCCCCCTGTCGACACACTCGGTTCTGGCACGTATAACAGCAAGTCATCGGCATATAAGGACACCCTGTGTTATATCCCCCCCCCCCCACTATTCCTTTCCATACCCGCCGGACTTCTTAATGCGATGGCCAGCTGCTCAATCGCAAGTGAAAACAGCAGGGGGGACATAGGATCTCGAGCTGATGTTGTTTGTGCAGACACTCGCCCTCGGCTCCTTATATAATAGCTTTACCCAGTTCACAAATCTTGGTCCAATTCCAAACCGCTCCAGAACTGCCATCAAGTACCCCCATTCTACCCGGTCAAATGCCTACTCAGCCAGTGCCACAACCACCTGTTTCCTTCCCCTCTGCCGGTGCCATAACAACGTTCAATACCCTTGTAACGTTTGAGAAGAGCTGCCTCCCTGTCTCGAACGCAGTCTGATCTTCACCTATCACCTTCGGGAGGCACTCCTCCAGCCTACCCGCCAGTACCTTCGCCAATACTTTTGCGTCCACATTCAGAAGTAATATGGGCCTATACAACCCACACTCCGTTGGATCCTTATCTTTTTTTAGCAACAGAGAAATCGATGCCTGCCCCAAAGTTTGTGGCAACACTCTCTTCCCTATCACCTCTTCAAAATTCCCACTATCAGGGGTGCCAGCTTATCCTTGAATTTTTTTATGGTATTCCACCGGAAACCTATCCGGCCCTGTCACCTTCCCCAACTGCATCCTCCCAATCGCATCCTTTATCTCCTGCTCCACTATCGCTCCTTCTAATGTAGCCCTGACCCCTCCCCTAACCTCGGGTACTCCAACCCATCTAGAAATTCCTGCATCTCACAGTCTCCCCCAGGTGGCTCTGACCTGTACAACCTCTCATAAAACTCCTCAAAAACCTTGTAAATCAGATTCGGAGCCACCACCAACTTCCCTCACCCTTATCCCTCACCTGAACAATTTCCCTTGCCGCTGCTTCCCTCCGTAGCTGACCTGTGAATATACCTTATCTCCATGTTCGTAAACTGGATCCCATGCTCGTCTCAGTTGGCGCACCGCCTTCCTGGTGGACAGTCGGTCGAAGCTCACCTGTAGTTCCTTCCTCTTTTCCAGCTTTGCTGGGTCCCCATATCCTGCATAACTCCTATCTACCTCCAACATCTCATCTATTACCCTCGGCCGCTCCAACCTCTCCTCTTTGTCCACACTGGCCTTAAACTAAATCACCTCACCCATCACCACCGCCTTTAAAGCCTCCCAGACAACTGTCTTCGACATCTCACCCATACAGTTGAAACCTACATGTTCCTCAATTACCTTTTCAATTTTGTCACAGAACCCTTGGTCCCCCAAAAGTCCCACATCTAATTTCCAACCCGGACTCTGCGCTACCCCCTTCTCCAGTACCATATCCACCCAATGCGGAGCATGATCTGACACTGCAATTGCCGAGTATTCCGACCCCTTAACCCCAACCAGCAAAGCCTTCCCCACCACAAAAAAGTCGATCCGCGAGTATACCTTATGGACTGCTGAGAGAAATGGATACTCACGGTCCCGCGGGTGCAGAAACCTCCAAGGGTCCAACCCTCCCATTTCCACCATTAGCCCAGCCAACAGCTTTGCCCCCCCTGATGGGACCAGCGAGCGCGGCCGTGACCTGTCCAACCGTGGCTCCTGCACCAAGTTCCAGTCCCCTCCCACTATCAGTTCGTGTGTGTCCAAGTCGGGGATGGCCCCAAACACCTTCTTTGCGAATCCCACATCGTCCCAATTGGGACCGTATACACTTAACAGCGCCACTAACCTCCACTCCAGCGCCCCTGTCACAATCGCATATCTGCCCCCCAGATCTGCCACCACCTTCTCCATCTGGAAGCGTACTCGTTTGCTGACCATTGCCACTACCTCTTGAGCCCTTCAGTCAAATCCAGAATGAAACAACTGACTAAACCAGCCCTTTTTAAGTCTCACCTGGTCCTTCACCCTCAAGTGAGTCTCCTTGCATTGCTACATCGGCTTTCAAACTTTTAAGATGCACACGCACCCTTGACCACTTGACCGGACCTCCTAACCCCCTCACGTTCCACGTGACTATCCTAACTGGGGGTCTCTCATCCCCCCCACACTTCTTATCCACCATCATCATACCATTGGGTCCTGCCCCATGAGCCTGACCCGCCCCTATCCATTATTAACATCGAACCCAAAACCACCCCCCTACATTTCTTCTCGAAAAAACAACTCCCAGCATCAATCCCTTCTCTCCCTCCCCCTCAGCTCGCCTCGTAGGCCCATCGAAATCCCCGCCAAGGTATACCGTCCCCTCCCACCCAGTCAGAAAGATAAAACAAAAACAATAATCCAACCCATACAATTCACTAAAATAAGATGTAACCATCGCAACACAGAATGCCAATCAACCCAACCAATAAGTTGAACTCTGTGACAATGTGCAGAGAAGTAAATTACAATGCACGTCAGTAAAAAGAAAGTTTTAGCATTTATACATTTTCCAGCTCCCGAGTCACAGTCCACATTCTCTTGTCCAGCTCCGCTCCTCAAGTCTGTCCGAAGCCTTCTGCCCTTACGAACGCCTCAGCCGCCTCCGCTGTCTCAAAATAAAAGTCTTTGGCATTATACGTTACCCTCAGCTTCGCCGGGTACACCATACCAAATCGCACCCACTTTTTATACAGTGCCGCCTTCACTCGCCCGAACGCCGCTCGTCTTTTTGCCAACTCCACCGTCAAGTCCTGGTAGATCCGAATTCCAGCACCATCCCACTGCACCTCGCGTTTCTGCATCGCCCAGCTTAACACCTTCACCTTCATGCAATACTTATGGAAGCAGATAATTATTGCTCTTGGCGGCTCGTTCACTTTGGGCTTTGGCCTTAATGACCGATGAGCTCGGTCCAGCTCGTACCGGGAGGGGTTCTCGCCCTCCCCCATCAACTCCGCCAACTTCTTAGCGAAGTACTCTGTTGGCCTTGGGCCCTCTGTCCCTTCGGGCAAGCTCACAATTCTCAGATTGTGCCACCTCGAGCGGTTCTCCAAGTCCTCGAGCTTTGCTCGGAGTCCTCTGTTGACCTCCACCACCCTCCGCAGCTCGTCCCCCATCGAGGTGAACTGGTCGCTGTGCTGTGACACGACCTCCTCCACTTCCTTCATCTTCTCGCCCTGCTCCCTCACCTCGGCCAATGTCTTTGCCACAGCTACCTTCACCGGGGCGATTGCCTCCTCCACCAATGACTTCAATGTAACCACCGTCTTCTTCCTCAAAGCCTCCATGTGCTCATAAACTGCTTTTCCAGCTCCACCGCAATCACCTCGGTCATCTTCTCCACCATAAGTAGTGCGGCCCTACCATGTGGTGCGACATTCGCCATCTTGTCAGCACTTTTGCTGGTCCTCTTATTGAACGGCAACCCTGCGTTTCCTCCCTTCCTTGACGCTGCTTTTCCCATCCTTTAGTGACTTATTATTTTTCCTTTTTTTCCCCACCCTTCTTTCGTTCTTCAATCTTTTTTTTCAGTAGAAAAACAAAAAATTCTTCCTTCAAAAAAAAACTTTCACCAAGTTTTTAAAAAACTTCTTTCTCTTCTTCTTGGTATTCCTCCAGACTTTCCCTGGGACCGGACTTCAGTCTTCATACAACATTCTACGCGGGTGCCACCCGATGTGGGACATCTCACCTACATCACGTCCTGGCTTCGAGCCTGCTGCCTCGACCTCCGTTTGGCTCCGCCCCCGCTGCTCTGACCTCCACGCGCGCTGGGCCCGACGCCTCAGCACCAGCCGCCCGACACCCGCGTAGGGTTCCTCACCGGTTTTCGAACCGGATCCGCTTGATGCCCGTGTCAGCCCCAAAGGCTGACAATAATCGGGGGGGGGGGGGGGGGGGGGGGGGGAAGGAGCGAAGAATCAGGGAAGCTCCTGAAAGCGCTGTACATAGTGGCCACTGGCAGGAGCTCCTCTTGATGCGGGCGATCCGCTCGCAAACGCCACCGCCTCATGCCCTCATAATTTTATACACCTCAATCATGTCCCCTCTTAGTCTCCTCTGCTCCAAGGAAAACAACCCAGCCTATCTAATCGTTCTTTATTACTAAAAATCCCCAGCCCAGACAACATCCTGCTAGATCTCCTCTGCACCCTTTCAAGTGCTATTACATCCCTCCTGTAATGTGGATCCGAGAACTGCACACAATACTCTACTCTTGCTGTGGCCTAACCAACGTTTTATACATTTCCAGCATAACCTCCGAGCTCTTAAACTCTGTGCCTAGGCTAATAAAGGCAAGAATACCATGTGACTTCTTAACCACTGTATCCACCTGCTCTGCTACCTTAAGGAACCAGTATATATGCGCACTGAGGTACCTCTGATCCTTGGTGCTTATAGATTGAGCAAACCAAATTAGGAACAATACTGTGGCAGATGAATTCCTGGAGTGTGTGCGGGATGAACCCTTTCAGACCAATAGGTCGAGGAACCAACAAGAGAACATGCCATCCTAAATTTGGTATTATGCAGTGAGAAGGGGTTAGTCAACCATGGCTTACAAAATAGAATAAATTAACTGTAGCATTATCTCCAATGACAATTCAGATAAAGTTGCCAGAAAAAAGAACAAGCTTGAGGATTGTGAAATGTTCAGTATTCAGCAAAGGCAGACAAAGAGATTGATTAAAAGGGAGAAAATAGAGATTGAGAATAAACTTGCAAGTAACATAAAAGCAGACTGGAAAAGCTTTGTTCAGTATATGAAAAGAAAAAGTAGGCGAAGACAAAGGTAGGCCCCTTATAGTCTAAAACAAGAGAATTTATAATAGAAATTGAGGAAATGGCAGAGCAATGAAAACTACTTTAGTTTTGTCTTTACAGAGGAAGACACAAATAACTTCCCAGAAATGCTCAGGGACCAAGGGTCAAGTAAGAAGGAGGAATTGAAGAAAATTAGTATTGCTAAAAAAAATGTGTTGGAGAAATCAATAAGATTGACAGCTGATAAATCCCTAGGGGCTGATAATCTACATTCCAGGGTACCAAAAGAGGTGGCCATGGAAATAATGGATGCGTCGGTTGTCCTCTTTCAAGATTCTGTAGGTTCTGGAACACTAACAGCAGATTGGAGGGTGGCAAATGCAACCCCACCATTTAAAAAAACAAGAGAGGGAGAAAATAGGGAATGACAGACCGGTTAGCCTAACATCAGTGGTAGGGAAAATGCTGGAGTCTGTTTTAAAGTGTTTGATAACAGGACACTGAGATCAATGGGATTAGACAAAGGATGCGATGTTGCCACCCTGTTGTGCCCGATGCCGATCTCGACGCACCAGGTGCATCGTGGGAGAGGCCCAAATCAGGCTTTGCACCGGGAGCAAAACTACGCATGAGTCACCCGACCCGCAACGCCCAGCACAATCCTGATCATGCCCTCGCTGGGTGTGAACTAGATAATCATGTTTAAATGAACCATGAGGCTCATTTAAGTATGCACGACCTGTTTGAGGCTGCATTCCCCCAGAGTCCAGGAGTCACCAGCTTCACAGGCGAGGCCTCAACCGGGCGCCGATTAGTCTTGGCCTCCACAAGCAGAGACCAGGCGTGATTGCTACTCTGGGGGTCTCGTTTGTAAATACTTCCACCAATTCATGCTCACTTGAATCCCGGCCCAGAGGACCGGAGAATCACGAGGACTTGGAGAATATGGTGCCCAGCTTATTAATAGGACATGAATGGGTCAGATTGACCCATTTTCATTCTCCTGCTGGCACGGGCGTGAACCTACCTCGATGATGCCGCTGGGGGGGGGGGGAGCCAGGCCGTGCCCGTTTTTTGCCCGATGCTGGATTCTCCGCCACATTGGGAACTCTGCTACCGGCGGAGCAGAATTGAGCCCCATATTTGACAAATCTACTGTGGGTTTTTTTGAGGACGTAACTAGTAATATAGGTCAACAGTGGATGTTGTGTAGTTGGATTTTCAGAAAGTTTTTGATAAAGTCCTACATTGGAGGTTGGTGCACAAAATTAAAGCACATGGGATTGGGGATGATATATTGGCATGGATTGAGAATTGGTGAGCAGGAAACAGAGAGTAGGAATAAATGGGTACTTTCGAAGTGGCAGGCAGAGACTAGTGAGGTCCTGCAGCGATCAGTGCTTGAGCCCCAGCTATTCATGATACCCATCAATGATTTGGATGAGGGAGCCAAATGTAATATTTCCAACTTCGCTGGCAACACAAAACCTGGCGTGAGTTTGAGTGGTAAGGAGAATGCTTTTTGGTGTTTTAGACAGGTTGAGTGAGTGGGCAAATACATGGCAGATGCAGTATTACATGGATAAATGTGAAGTTATCCACTTCGGAAAGAGAAACAGAATGGCAGTGTATTATTCAAATTAGGACCGATGGAAAATGTTGACATACCAAGGGACCTGGGTGTCCTAGTATACCAGTGACTGAAAGCAAGCATGCAGGTACAGCAAGCAGTTAAGAAGACAAATGGTACGTGTTTTAAAAAATTCCAATTAAGGGGCAATTTAGTGTGGCCAATCCACCTACCTGCACAACTTTGAATTATGGGGTTGTAACCCACGCGGACACTGGGAGAGTGTGCAAACTCCACACAGACAGTGACCCGGGGCTGGGATCGAACCCGGGTCCTCGGTGCCATGAGGCAGGCAAATGGTATTTTGGCCTTCGTTGTAAGAGGATTTGAGTACAGGAGCAAGGGTGTTTTACTGTAGATGTACAGGGCCTTGGTGAGACTATATCTGGAGTATTGTGTGCAGTTTGGTCACCTCAGCTAAGAAAGGATATACTTGCTATAGAGGGAGTGCAGCACTGGTTCACTAGACTGATTCCTGTGATGGCAGGATTGCCATATGAGGAGAGATTAGGTCAACGGGGTCATATTGAATGGTGCAGCAGGCTCGAAGGGCCGAATGGCCTACTCCTGCTCCTATTTTCTATGTTTCTATGATTTCTTTGTTCAAAGGCAGGTCCTTGGTGATTATTCACCCAGCCATGGTGAAGTGCCATAATCTATGTTGCTATGGGTAGGGTGATGAGGCAGGCTCTGAGTCTATCTCAGTCAGAATGGGGATTGAAGCCTGGGCCGCTGGCATCTTTAATCTTTCTTTCTTTTCAATCTTTAGTATTTATTGTCACAATTAGGCTTACATTAACACTGCAATGTCACTCTGGCGCCTGTTCGGGTACACAGAGGGAGAATTTAGGGGCTGGATTCTCCACACCCCGATGCTGAAATCGCTCCGACACCGGGGCGGGGAATACAGTTTTGCGCATGGAATCGGGACCGGCGGCCGCTCGATTCTCTGGCCCCAAAAAAGCGGCGTACTTGGGAAGTACACCGCGCCGCGTATCCACCACCTGTGGCCATTGCTTGAGGCCCGCCTCGTTATTTCCACCCGCCGCCGGCCTAAATCCCGACGGCTTATTTCTAATATGGTCCCAGCCATTTGCCAAACTCGCGAGGCGGCTGTGGACTGAGCGGCAGCCGCCATGGTTGGGGGCGGGCCGATCTGAGGGCAAGGCGGGGCCTCATACGGGGGTGGGGCTTTATTGTGTGGGCGCATACGCAGCCTCTGACCTGGAGGTGCGGGGGCCGTATTTGCAGCTATGGCTCTCTGCTAGCCCTCTGCAGGGCTGTGAATCTGTAGTCTTTTGCCGCTAGTTTTTCTGGCGTAAAAGACCACAGTTTTCACGGCGGTGTGGGGCCTTGGTTCCGGAAACGGCAAATCCAGCCCCAGATGTCCAAATTGCCTAACAGCACATCTTTTAGGACTCGTGGGAGGAAGCTGGAGCACCTGGAGGAAACCCACGCAGACACAGGGACAACATGCGGACTCCGCACAGTGACCCAAACGGGAACCGAACCAGGGACCCTGGTGCTGTGAAGCAACAGTGCTAACCACTGTGCTACTGCATTAATATGATGCACACACTAGCTGCCGAGCCAGCCAAGCTAACTGACTCCTCCCCCCCCCCCCCCCCCCCCCCGCCCTTTCCAGATGTAAGCATACGTAACTTGGAAAACCGGCAACTGCTTTAAGAAAAACAAATGTTCGAACCACTTGACAGTCACAGTATCGCTCGTTTTGATATTGTTTTACATGGGCTGTTCCATTTGACATCCTGAGGGAACTTGACTCATTTTCTGGTGGTTTGATGTGATTTTCCTTGCCCTGTGGGTTGCTGACTACCCCATCTGTCTAATAATGGGCTGTGTTGATCCTCTGCTGCGTCAGCTCAGCCTTTCCCACCCTGATGCTTTTCAAATGGCAAAAACAGTGACTGCAAGCAGAGCTACTAATTAACGAAACCACCTGAGTGCTCTAATCATGCTGAAATGGATTTTTAAAAAAATTATTCCAAACAATGTTAACCTTTGAAAGTGGAGAGGGTAAGCACCTGTTCGGGTGGCGAATTTAGGTGCCACATTTATTTGGGGGGTGGGGAGTGGCTGGAGAGTGAGCGAATTCCAGGAGGGGGTGGTTTGCCAGCCAGGAGGTGAAAGGGAAAGTCAGGATCTCGAGCTCAGATCCGTTTAGGTACCTCCCAGGTACGGGATTTTGTTTGATGGACGTTCCCGGTGGCGCTGCCATTCACCTTACTGGAGATTTTATCCTGTGCGAGTTGGGAAAAGGGTAGTATGTCTGGCATACATGGATAGAATTTGGGGGAGGATCTTCATAGAATTTACAGTGCAGAAGGAAGCCATTCGGCCCATCGAGTCTGCACCGGCTCTTACAAAGAGCAAGACCACATATCTACCCTATCCCCGCAACCCAGCAACCCCCACTTAGCCTTTTTGGACACTAAGGGCAATTTAGCATGGCCAATCCACCTAACCCGCACATCTTTTGACTGTGGGAGGAAACCGGAGCTCCCGGAGGAAACCCACGCACACACGGGGAGGACGTGCAGACTCTGCACAGACAGTGACCAAGCCGGAATCGAACCTGGGACCCTGGAGCTGTGAAGCAATTGTGCTAACCACTATGCTACCGTGCTGCCCAATCTGGTGTCGGTGGAAGGGTGAAGGTTAAATGAGAGGAGAAGCTGGAGCCTATTTTGGAGGTGTGGAGTGAGGACCTTCGCAGGGTGTACGCCACGTCATCCTTGCGAGGCTGGGGCTGATCTAGCTCAAGGTTGTGTTTCGAGCGCTCCTTCCTAAAGCCAGAATGAGTCGTTTCTTTGCGGGGGCTGAGGGTAGGTGTGAGCGTTATTTGAGAGGGTCAGCGAATCATAGGCGCATGTTCTTGTCCTGTCCCAAACCTGTGGGTTTTTTTCAGCACCATATCGCTGATTCTGAACATTGTTCTTTCATGGCTATATTTGGGGTGTTGGACTTTCCGGGACTGGGTCGGGGACTGATATCCTGGCCTTCGCCTCCCTGGTTGCTCAAGAGGCGATGAGTTGGAGGCTGGTGATGCCATCTAGTGCTTTGGTGTGGCTTGGTAACCTAATGGAATTTTTGCACCTCGTGAAGGCAGCACGGTAGCATTGTGGATAGCACAATTGCTTCACACCTGCAGGGTCCCAGGTTCGATTCTGGCTGGGGTCACTGTCTGTGTGGAGTCTGCACATCCTCCCCGTGTGTGCGTGGGTTTCCTCTGGGTGCTCCGGTTTCCTCCCACAGTCCAAAGATGTGCAGGTTAGGTGGATTGGCCATGATAAATTGCCCTTAGTGTTGGGTGGGGTTACTGGGTTATGGGGATAGGGTGGGGGTGTTGACCTTGGATAGGGTGCTCTTTCCAAGAGCCGGTGCAGACTCGATGGGCCGAATGGCCTCCTTCTGCACTGTAAATTCTATGAAATATGCTGTGAGGAGGGCCAATTGAAGGGTTCTACCGGAGATGGTAACCATTTATATTGTATTTTAAACAATTGATCGGTGTTGGCTGTTAGGCTGGGGTAGCAATGGGACAGGGGGGGGTGTTTGGTTTATTATTATTGTGTTTGTATTTTTAGTTTATTAGTGTTATTTGGAAATTTTGTATTTTTTGGTATAAAATACAGAAGGTTAGTAAAACTATTGACAAGTGGAGAGGGAAAGGTTTCTGTTATGCTACAGGTACCGATCTTCCATCAGGGTGATGTGCAGTGACTGACCTGTGTTCTGCTACTAGCTGAATGTCCGATTGAGTTTGTGGCCAAGGAGACTTGTGCGTTTGTGTTGATAGACAATTGCAAGACTTAGCTGAGAAGCTGGTTTATTCTGTATGACACAACAGGTGAGACCACTTGCTTTCACCTTGTGCTATAAACAATAATTTAAAAATTCCCAGCTGGTCTAGCAGGTCCTTAAGCACTGTTTGCTCCTGAAATTTTCATAATCCTGCCCGAACACAAAATTTGCTGTCTCTTTCAGGTAATCTATTTGAGAGTCAAACTGTTAACCTGATTCCAGAACGATGTGGATATAAATGCACTAAAATGTTGGAATCGTCAACACCCCTCTCTCTCTCTCTTCCCCCTCTCTCTCTCTGTCCCCCCCCCCCCCCCCCCCCCCCCCAAAACAAGAGAAAAGACAAGTGAGCGCTTTGTGGCTGTACCAGGCATCAGTCTTGTTAAGTCATACTGTGTCTCAGACTCCCCCAAAGTATCAACTAAACGTTAAGACACAATCAACTTCTTTGGACTTTATCACTTGGAGCAACCCTGTTCTGCTTTGATCAGAATATGTGTTTCGTGCTAAAAGTGGAGCTGGAGAATTGGCCATTATATTTCCCTGTTTAGAACTCGAAACAATATCCTCTTTCTTGCCTGTATTTCTGTGACCACAATAAGGAATTTTTGTCAGTAATGGAAATCATGAATTACCCATTCGATGTCTAATTCAGTAAACAAAACAATTTATTAGCTAATTCAGTGGATGCTATCTGATGATTGATGTTGTTAAATTTTGAATAATCCAGTAAAGATAACTGTTGCAAAACCTCTCCCCAAATCACATGAGCATCAACACGAGTGAAAACCTACATCACTAGATCCCCGCTCATTTCACACATTCTTTTAGACTATTCGGAAGTGCACTCGTGCTTAATTTCTGAATGGTGATACACAATTCCCAAACTTCCATTTGGGGAACCTAATACGTGATACAAAGTGAGTAATGATGGTCAGGCCAGTTTTGTGTAGATGGGAAGTAAATGCTGAACAAAATGTATTTTTCTGTGATGATTTGCACGTTATGTTTAAATTGTAGATTTCTGAGGGGAGGAGGTGTGTGTGTATCCATATGTGTGTGTATGCCTGTGTGTGTGTGTGTGTGTGTGTGTATGCCTGTGTGTGTGTCCATATGTGTGTGTCTGCCTGTGTGTGTCCATATGTGTGTCCGTGTCCATATGTATGTGTGTCCATATGTGTGTGTGTGTGTGTGTCCATATGTGTTATATGCGTGTCTATATGTGTGTGTGTCCATATGTGTGTGTGTGTGTGTCCATATGTGTGTGTGTATGACTGTGTGCCCATATGTGTGGGTATGTCTGTGTGTGTGTCCATATGTGTGGGTATGTCTGCGTGTGTGTCCATATGTCTGTGTGTCCACATGTGTGTGTATGCCTGTGTGTGTGTCCATATGTGTGTGTATGCCTGTGTGTCCGTATGTGTGTGTATGCCTGTGTGTGTGTGTGTGTCCCCATATGTGTGGGTATGTCTGTTTATGTATGTGTCCATATGTCTGTGTCTGTCCATATGTGTGTGTATGCCTGTGTCTGTGTGTGTCCATATGTGTGTGTCCATATGTGTGTGTGCATCTGTGTGTGTATGTGTGTGTCCATATGTGTGTGTCCATATGTGTGTGTAGATCTGTGTGTGTGTCCATATGTGTGTATATGTTTGTGTGTGTATGCATATGTGTGTGTGTGTGTGTTTGTGTGTGTGTGTATGTCTTGTGTGTGTTCATATGTGTGTGTGTCCATATGTATGTGTATGTCTGTGTGTGTGTTAATGTTTGTACAATTTCTGCTTTGTGTGCTTTTGGCAGCAGCATGTTTCAATTCTGCACTTCAAAATAGAATCCGAGATTCCCATTTGGGAATTTTACCTGTTATTTGGAGAAGGAAGAAAGGGCTGAAGTGTGTCATCAATTTGTGCTCGTGATAGCTGTGGGTAGAATACGTGGTACAGTATGTTGTGAGATATTGAGCCGATGACTAGCTGAGGCAGGCTATGCTGGTTGTTGGTGGGGAATGGTTACCTCTCAAAACAGAAGTGGGAAATGAGAATATAATGTAGGAAAATGTGAAGTTATGCACTTTGGTAGGAAGAATAAAGGAGCTGAATATTTAAATGGAGAGAGACTGCAGGAAGAGCACAGAGGGATTTGAAATGAAAAAGTGAAATGAAATGAAAATCACTTATTGTCACAAGTAGGCTTCAAATTAAGTTACTGTGAAAAGCCCTTAGTCGCCACATTCCGGCGTCTGTTCAGGGAGGCTGGTACGGAAACAGGCGCTGGAATGTGGTGACTTGGGGCTTTTCACAGTAACTTCATTTGGATTTGGGGGTCCTCGTGCATTGATCAGAAAAAACTAGCATGCAACTTCAGCAGGTATTTGGGAAGGCAAGTGGAATATTGGCCTTTGTTTCACAGAGAATGGAGTATAAAAATAGGGCAGCCTTGATAAAACTATGCAAGGCACTAATTGGACCATACCTGGAATTCTATGACCAGTTGTGGTCTCCTTATCTAAGGAAAGATATACTGGCATTGGAGATCATCCAGAGAAGGTTCACTAGGTTGATTCCAGGTATGGACAGTTTTCTTATGAAGAGAGGTTATGAGAGGCCACCTTATTGAGACATAGAGGAGTCTCAGGGTAGATGCTGAGAGGTTGTTTCCTCTTGTGGGACAGCCTAGGACCAGAAGGCATCACCTCAGAGTAAGGCGCCGCCCATTGAATGCAGAGATGAGGAGGAATTTCTTCTATGAGGGTAATGAATCTGTGGAACTCTTTACCATAGAGGGCTGTAGAGGTTGGGTTGTTAAGTGTGTTCAAGGCTCAGATAGACAGATTTTTAATCAGCAAGGGAATCAAGGTTTATGGGGACAAGGTGGGAAAGTGGAGTTGAGGATAATCACATCCGGTCAGTTAATGGGCTGAATGGTCTACTTCTGCTACTACAGCTAGTGGTCTTATGGAGTTCAAAAGCTGGCCTGCTCGTCCCCGGAAAAAGTTCCGAGGTCCTTCACCAAAGACAAACTTCAAAATTTCACACTGAGCCAGAGGAGGAGACTTCAGGCCAATGAATGAAGAAGGGAGAGGTTTTAAGATGCCTCTTAAAGTAGGAGAGAGCTAAGGGCAGGGAGGCTTTGGGAAGGAATTCCAGAGTCTTGTTGGACTGAAGCCAATGGTTGGTAAGGGAAGGAAGAGATTCAGAAGAGGCCAGAGTTGGAGGAATGAAGAATTCTCAGACTTGTAGGGCTGAAGGAGATTATAAATAAGGAGGGGCAAAGCCATGGAGGGGGTTTGAACATGGTTGAGGTGTTAGGTGGACAGTGAACACAGGGATGCTGGGTGAATGGGACTTGGTGTGAAGTAGGATGTAGGAAGAGAAGATTTGGATGAGCTTAAGCTTATGTGGAGTGGAAGATAGGAGGTCATACCAGGGAGTGTTTGAATAGTTGAGTCTAATGGTAACAGAAGCGTGGGTGAAAGTTTCAGTTACAGATGGGCTGAAGCTGACGTGGAAGATGCTGCAGAGGCAGATGTTGATGACCACGGTGATGAAGAGGATATCAGCTGAGGATGAAATAGGACGATGAGGCTGCAAACAGTCTGCTTCAGCTCTAAGCGTGGGCTGGGATGGAGAGTGGAATCAGTGGCCAGGGAACAACATCTGATCCAAGGCACCAGCAGAGGTGGCTTCGGTAATTGATAGAGCACACCACACTGCGGCCTCTCGGCGCCGAGGTCCCAGGTCTGATCCCGGCTCTGGGTCACTGTCTGTGTGGAGTTTGCACATTCTCCCCGTGTTTGCGTGGGTTTCACCCCCACAACCCAAAAATATGCAGGTTAGGTGGATTGGCCACGCTAAATTGCCCCTAAATTGGAAAAAAATGAATTGGGTCCTCTGAATTAAAAAAAGATAGAGCACACCAAAATAAAACAGGAGAAGTATTATAATCTCAGACCAGACACCAAAAGTGGCTAGGGAACTGGACCGAAACCCCAATATTTTCTTTTGTAAGACTTTTTGTAAGAGTGTGCGGAAAGAATACTTCGCACCCGGAGTGACTGCACAAAGAAATATGGATTTCATATTTTAAAACAAAACTTTATTATTAACACAATATTAAACTCTTTGACATCACACCCAAAAATAGTTTAGTTACCCCATAAACAATATTGCTCAATACAGTAAATACAATACCCTTAATAACTATCTCTACTCCCAATTAAACAACAAGAAAGGAAAAACATACACCTCTCAATCCCAAAGGCACAGAGTAATGCTACTTGCCTTCCAGAACAGATTTAGAACTCCTGTAGACTCTGGCTCGATGGCTTCAAAAAGCTTTTTCTGACCTCAGACAAGTCTGCACTGCCTTAAATACTACTAATCGATTTTTAAAAACTATCCTACTGTTAGAGCAAAAGACCTTACTTGTGGTCTAAAGGGTTAACCAGATCAGAACTCGACTCCAAAGCTTTCTCAAAATGTCTGAATACCGTAGCTCCATCCAGCAATGACATCATCTCCCCAGGATGAAACACACATGAACTCCCCCTAATCAAACAACTGTGTATTGGCCCAGGCTGTTTACTCTGGTCAACTTCATTTCTGGTTCCTAAAAGCTTTCTGGTCTTGCAGAAAAGATGATTTTTAGAGACATGGGGCGGGATTCTCTCAGCCCAGGGCCGGACCGAAGGATCACCGCCACCACATGAATCACGCCACGCCGGCACGCGATTCAGAACGGAGAATTGGCGCCGGCGAGGTTGGCATGGCGTCAGTCAGGGGCCGCTTCACATGGCCGGCCCGCCGATTGATGGGCCAAACGGTAGTCGAAAAACGCCGAGTCCCACCGGCGGCGTCCACACCTGCTCTCAGCCGGCGGGAACTTGGCATTGAAGGGTCGGGAGGCGGCCTGTAGGGGGTGGGGAGGGTCCGACCCTGGGGGGGGCCTCCCATGTGGCCTGGCCCGTGATCGGGGCCCACCGATCGGCGGGCTGGCCTCTCTGGCTGGCTGTCACCTTTCCTCCGTGCCGGCCGCTGTAGTCCTGCGCCATGTTTCGTCGGGGCTGGCACATTGAAGGAAGCCACTGCTCATGCGCGCGTTGGTGCCGGTGCCACTGCGCATGCTTGCATTGGGCGCATGCGCATATCCCGTGGTGCCCAGTTTGCGCCGGGATCAGCAGCTGGAGTGGCGTGAACCGCTCCAGTGCCGTGGGGCCAGAATTGCTGATCCTGAGGCCGTATTGACGCCGTCGGGAAACACGACGGCTATTCCGATGGCGTCAACACTTAGCTTCTGGGTCAGAGAACCCGCCCATGACTACTGCAGTGAAACACACTCTAACCCAAGCTTCTAACCCTAAAATTACCAAATGTTTATATTCCAAGATATCTAAAATCCTGCAATGGCTGCAGGAGCAGGACCAGACGGTTGTCCCTTGCGCCTGTTCTATTTAATAAAATCATGGCTGATTTTCTATTTCAACTCCACTTCCCATCCCATTCCCATACTCGACAGCTGAGCATCCACACCTCCCAGTGGTAGAGATTCCCAAAGATGCACAATTGTTTGAGTGAAAAAATTTCTCCTCACCTCAGTCCTAAATGCCCACCCCTTACTTGAGACTAAGGCCCATACTACTAAACTGTCCAGCCAAGGGAAACAACGTCTTGACATCTAAAAGAATGTTATACTTTTCAAAGAGGTGAACTCTCATTGTCATAAACTGCAGATAATATGGAGTCATTCCACTCAATCTCACCTTTCATCCCAGAAATCGATCTAGTCAAATTCCTTGGACCCACTTCAAGGTAGGTATATTCTTCCTCAAGTGAGGAGACCAAAGTACTCCAGATGTGATATCATCAACACCCTGTATGATTACAGCAAGATCTTCTTAGCCTTGTACTCCAACCCCTTGCCATTAATGCCAACAATATGCCGTTGGCCTAGTCTAAGTCGCTTGCTATATCTGCCGGTTCACTTCTTGTAATTCATGTGCAAGGACACCCAGGTCCTTCGACATACCAACACCCGCTGCCTTCTGAAAGATGTTTTACCGACGGGTACGAATGAAGCCAGCAACAATGGAAAAAAGGCACAAAGCAAATAATGAATAACCAAGATAGGATCTTGGACCTGTGGGGCATTTTGCAAATGCATAACTCGACGATTGTTGCTGCCCATAAAACCTGCAGCACTCATAACTCTTGTCTCTGTCTTTATTGAATTCTGAATTAATAAGTAGTGTTGCTTATGGCTGGTGTATTGAGATCTGCTGTTGTGTCCCTGAGGTCTGTGATTTATTACAGTGTGGATAAATTGAACATTCTACAGATGTCATCTTTTTTCCCCTCTCTTGCAGTAATATGTCACATTAAATTGGTTCAGACTCCCTACGCCTTTATTGTTCTTTTATGGCAACATTTCACTTCCGCAGAGATCCTTCTTTCATGTGAAGGTAGAGTAATTGAATAGCTAGCAGTAACGTTTAGCTTCAGACCAATCTGTCTCACTTGAATACGGGATGTCCCAACATGAGATGCCTGAAAAAGGAGGGGGGTGGGGACGATCGAATCTTGGGACAACCTCCTGCACAAAGCTGCCTCTACCTGTCCTGGAGAGCGGTTTGAGAGCAACAGTCCGAGAGTAACCTTTTAAAAATGAATTTAATATGTGCAGTCAAAATCATATCATCATATCGCCAGAGATATCATCCCATAAATCTTCTTTCTAAGCGGCAAATTGTTCTGCAAGACTTGTGTGCACCAAGGCAGTTTAGATTTAGTCCAAATGACCAACTTTTTCCAAATTTTAAATGCCAAAGGCATAGAGACTAATTATGCTTAGAAACTATTTGCTGATATAGCATGATTGCTTTCCAACTGTTGCATAGTTTTTGTGTAATAATCAGCACGGGACATACGTTGTAGGGATGATTGTTTTCCCCGTGCTCACGAGGGGCGGGGTAGCTTATCTGTACTTGTCTAAAAGGTTGACCAGTGTGGAAATGACCGCCGGAGAGAGAGAGAGAGAGAAAGAGAGAACCTGGTGAAGTTTCACTAGATCTCATGTACATACCTGTTGATTGATTAATTTGATTTATTGTCACGTGTACCGAGGTACAATGAAAAGTATTGTTCTGCGTACAGTCCAGACAGATCGTTCCATACATGAAAAAACATAGGACATACATAAATACACAATGTAAATACATAGACACAGGCATCGGGTGAAGCATACGGAGTGTAGTGCTACTCAGTAGAGATGATGTGTGAAGAGATCAGTTCAGTCCATAAGAGGGTCATTCAGGAGTCTGGTAACAGCGGGGGAGATGCTGTATTTTTAACCTGTTCGTGCGTGGTCTCAAACTTTTGTATCTCCTCCCTAATGGAAGAGTTTGGAAGAGAGAATAACCTGGGT
The DNA here is from genome assembly GCF_902713615.1 of Scyliorhinus canicula. Lineage (NCBI taxonomy): Eukaryota > Metazoa > Chordata > Chondrichthyes > Carcharhiniformes > Scyliorhinidae > Scyliorhinus > Scyliorhinus canicula. The sequence goes on from NC_052157.1 coordinate 26,325,262, forward strand.
GGGAAGGGTATTTGATTATGTTGCCCGCTTTTCCAAGGCAGTGGAAGGTGGAGACCAGTGTTTTTCAAACTTTTTTTCCAGGACCCATTTTTACCAACTGCGGACCTTCGGGTCCCATGCCGGCCGATGTTTGCGACACATGCCAGCTAACGTTAGCGACCCATGCCGGCCGACCTTCATAACATACCATTATTGCTCACCTTTAATGTGTCAGATGGGCCTGCTTGGTCCTCACGATATCTCTTGCTTCGTCATTCAATGTTACATTTCAGCTAAGGACTTCAGGTGTTGATTTAAGTTCTTTCTGCATGCTTTGGAAATTAGTTTGTCCTCAAACTCGCCATGCTTAGTCTTTGAATGCCTTTGAAGATTTAAGGGTTTTAAACTTCATTTCTCAGCACTTACGTGCATATATCACACATGGGCTTTTCACCCTGATTTGCATTGGCACAATTAGCGCCATACCTCAAGAAATAGGGCGCGATTCTCCGCAAAGGCGGAGAGTCGTGAAGGATAGAACAGTACAGCACAGAACAGGCCCTTCAGCCCTCGATGTTGTGCCGAGCAATGATCACCCCACTTAAACCCACGTAACCCGTATACCCGTAACCCAACAATCCCCCCATTAACCTTACACTACGGGCAATTTAGCATGGCCAATCCACCTAACCTGCACATCTTTGGACTGTGGGAGGAAACCGGAGCACCCGGAGGAAACCCACGCACACACGGGGAGGACGTGCAGACTCCACACAGACAGTGACCCAGCCGGGAATCGAACCTGGGACCCTGGAGCTGTGAAGCATTGATGCTAACCACCATGCTACCATGAGGCCCATAAACACCGGCCGTGTTTCACGGCAGCCTCCGCGCCCCCTCTCGGGACCCGATTCTGCTCCCCGTGAACTACGGCATCGCGGGCTTAACGAATTTCGCTAAGCTCGCGCGCCAAAGTTAGCGACGGCTGACGCATATGATGACATCAGCCGCGCATGCGCGGATTGAACGACTCCAACCCACGCATGCGCGGTCCGTAATGCCCCTCAGCCGCCCCGCGGACTGATCCAGTGGGGCGGCGGAGTAACAAAGGGTGCGCGGGGTAAGTACCCGCTGCCCACGATCGGTGCCCACCGATCGCGGGCCCATGCCACCCTTGGCACGGCCGTGCCAATCGGTGGCATGGTTGTGCAGAACGGCACTTTGCCGCCGTTTTCACGAACTTGTATAGCAGGTGTATTGAAATTCGTGAAAACGGCCGTAAAGGCCTTGGAAATCGGCCCATCGGCCAGGGGAGAATCGCTGCTCGCCGTAAAAAAACGGCGAGCAGCGATTCGTGTCGGGGGGTGGGCGTGGGGGGCGGGGGGGGGGGGGAGAATAGCGGGAGGGCGTCGGACCAGCGTCGCCGCAAAAATTTGCGCCGCCCGCTATTCTCCGCCCCGTCGTGAGTGCGGAGAATCGCGCCCATAATCTTTACACTGCTTTGTTCCTGATTTCAGTTTCTTAATTGTTTGTTCAGCAGAGGCCATGGAGCTCGGGATACAGCTCACACCAGCACTGCCTTGTCCTACCGTGGACTCTTCTGAGAAGCTCTCTCCAGCAGATTTAGTTGTGAAATCCTGTTTTGTTTGTATCTCTGGCCTCTCTACCTTATTACAAAATGACCCATCTTCAGTTCTTCATACAGTCCTGTTGATTGCTTACTGGCAGCTACAAAATGGAGTAATCTCACCTCTATGCTGTTGCGCCCAAAGCATTGGCGGGTCGGGTGCTCTGCCGCTGCCTCTGGTGGAAAGAGTCATCATTAATATTTAAAGACCACTTTGAAACTTTATTTCTAATACCCAATTTTTCCAAATTTATGACTGCTGCTAAAAATCAAATTAGCTTCAGTTGAACATGTGCAGCCGTACATTTAGACACAAACTTTGTTTTAAATATATTCCAATTTCTTTGGAAATGTAACCAATTATCATAGAATCATAGAATTTACAAAGCAGAAGGAGGCCATTCGGCTCATCCAGTCTGCACCGGCCCTTGGAAAGAGCACCCCACTCAAGCACACAGCTCCTCCACCCCATCCCCTTAACCCAGTAACCCCAATTAACCTTTTTTTTGGACACTAAGGGCAATGTAGCATGGCCAATCCACCTAACACGCACATCTTTGGACTGTGGGAGGAAACCGGATCACCCGGAGGAAACCCACGCACAGACGGGGAGAACATACAGACTCCGCACAGACAGTGACCCAAGCCAGAAATCGAATCTGGGACCCTGGAGCTGTGAAGTATCTGTGCTAATCCCAATGCTACCTTAAATATAAAAATTAAATACAAATTAAATATAAATATTAAATTATAAAAAAAGTACGATCTTTTTTTAACTTTACAAACTATGACTTTAGAGGAGATGAAGTCACTTGTCAAACACACACAATGTCACACTATTTCTTACTGGTTCCACTGCATTGCACTATCCAAACTTCCAAGTCACCTCCTGCCTCATTCTCACTAAAAGCTCTGACTTCCTGGTTTCCAGAGAGCATCGACACAAAGTGATGACTGTAGGTTTCTTCCAGTGTTCACATCCGTCAGCCCCATTTATGGCCTTGGTTAATCAGTATTCCTAGAAACCTGGCCTGGCGTCCTCTCACTGTACCCACCCTAGTCACAGACAACTTCCCAACCAGTAACTTACTGTCGTGGGAATTCAAAAGGACGTTGTGCTGGCTGTTGAACGGATTGACCAAGTAGCCGCAGGCTGCATACTGCCGATCGGTGAGGGGGGGACGAGCCGAGCAGTGCGCAAAGGACGTGCACCAGAGTGGAGCTCCAAGCTGCGGCCACCACTGTTAGCATCACATCCAAACGCCCGTCAACCCATTATCCCATCCCCTCCCCCCCCAACAGTCTGCGCGCGGTGACCAGAACACAGCCTAGCCTCACACCGCCCGCCCCCTCAAAGACCGCAAACAATCGGGGACTGCAGTTGGGAACATCTTCCCGCGATCGGGAACGCCACAACTGATCGCTCCACGACCCATCCGACCGACACCCACCCGCGACCCACCTGTGGATTGTGACCCTGAGTTTGAAAACCTCTGATGTAGACAGAGTCAATGGATGGAAGGTGAGTTTGCTTGATGGACTGGGCTGTGTTCAGGACTATCTTTAGTTTCTTATGGTCTTGGGACGAGCAGTTACCATACTAGGCTGTGATGCAGCCAGATAGGAGGCGCGATTCTCCGAGCTCCGCGCTGGGCCAGAGAATCGCCGTAACCGCGCCACGCTGCCCCGACGCTGGCGCGCGATTCTCCGAGGTGCGGAGAATCGGCGCCATTTGCGCTGGTGCGTTTGGCGTGGCGCCGGTCGCAGGCCGCTGTCCACGGCCAGGCCACCGATTCTCCGGCCCAGATATACTGTGCAGCCGCACGGAAACGACAGAGTCCCGCCGGCGTCGTTCCCCCCCTTGTCGCTGCCAGTGGGAACTCTGCACGAAGGGTTGGGGGTGGCCTGTGGGGAGGAGAGTGGGGTCTCCGTCCCCACGGGGGGCCTCCGATGAGGTCTGGCCCGCGATCGGAGCCCACTGATCGGTGGGCCGGCATCTTCCCGACCCCCCGGGCCTACTTTGTTGTGTGGCCGGCCCCTGAACGCGCACGCCATGTTGCGTAGGGGCCGGCGCACTGAAGAGGTCCCCTTCGCATGCGCGGGTTGGTGCGGCGCCCATTTGGCGCCGGGAGGGGAGGCTGGAGACGGCGCGAAGACTTAGTCTCCATTTAGGAGAATCGCTCCCAGGATGTTTTCTGTGGTGCAGCTGTAAAATTGGTAAGAGTCAATGTGGACATGCTGAATTTCTTTTGTTTCCTGAGGAAGTTTAGGTCTATCGTAGAGGAGATTGTTTAAATACTTGTGGTTTAAATAAATGTCTTTTACTTTTACTCGCTGGACTTCCCATGCCGTACCAAATTTTGTTCCTTATTTTCATTTTAAGATTTTAAAATAAACTCCCAAATCAAAGATTGATTGAATTGTACACAACTCACAAATAATCCAAATATAACAGTTTTGTGCTGTTGCATTTAACATTGTCTCATTTGGCGTACTTAGTGAGTCATTGATCAGGAACGAGACAGCGCATTGCAGTTTTCCAGAAGGAGAGAAAGGATTAAGAGCAAGGGCTCCACCAGTTGTAATTTGAGCTCTCTGAATTTAACCATTAATGGCTTTAAAATGTCCTGGTTTGCTGTTTCCACCTTCCCTCTGTCCGTGACCTGGGGCCGATTTCCTGTATAATTCCGAGCACTCCTGCATTATAAAAATAAGTTTCCTCCTCCTCTGCTTCCAGGAATATGCTGGAACATTTCAAAAATAATCTCAAGGGAATTTGAATTGTCTGCATTTGAGACACACACTAAAATTTAACTGACATTGTATAAAAATAAAATTCCCACGCGTGGCTTGCATTTAAAGGTTTTTATGACAATTGACTGGATGGGAGCATTGCTGGCTGAGCCAGCATTTATTGGCCATCCCTTATTGCTGGGCCATTTCAGTGTGAACCACATTGCTGTTGGTTTTGAGTCACATGTTGACCGACCGGGTGAGGCTGGCAAATGTCCTTCCCTAAAGGACATTAGTGAAACAGATGGTTTTTTGGCAACAGTTGACAATGATCATCATTAGACTTAATTCCAGATTTAAAAAAATTAAATTCAAATTTCACCTTTGGCCATGGCAGGATTCAAACCTGGGACCCAGAGCGCTAACCTGGATTGACTCGTCCAGTAACAATAAGACTACGCCACCAGCTTCATCAACCTTTCGTTTGAGGACAATCCTGTCGGTCTTCACGTAGGCATGGTGGCACAGTGGTTAGCACTGTTGCTTCTCTGCACCAGGGTCCCAGGTTCGATTCCCGGCTTGGGTCACTATCTGTGCGGAGTCTGCACGTTCTCCCCGTGTCTGCAGGGGTTTCCTCCGGGTGCCCCGGTTTCCTCCCACAAGTCCCAAAAGACGTGCTGTTAGGTAGTTTGGACGTTCTGAATTCTCCCTCCGTGTACCCGAATGTGGCGATTAGGGGATTTTCACAGTAACTTCATTGCAGTGTTAATGTAAGCCTACTTGTGACAATAAAGATTATTATTTATTTTACTTGACGCAATAACTATAGGGTAAATCCAATATGCTGCCAACCCTGGTTCTCCTTTACACCCTAACATTTTTTTAAATGTGTACGCACTGGTGCATTCTAGATTGAGCTTCCTTGCGCTGTTTCAAAAGCGAATAGCTTTGTTTTTCTAATTGTGATAAAGATGTCAATGGAAGGGCATTATATGCAGAGTAAACATTTGTTTCCTGGAGAAGAGTCATAATGGACTCGAAACGTGAACTCTGTTTCTCTCTCCACAGATGCTGTCAGACCTGCTGAGTTTTCCCAGCATTTTCTGTTATTATTATTAGTTCCCTGAGTGGGCCAAGTTTTTTTTTTGCAGACTAACTTTCAGTTCAGTTTGCTGAACAGACGTTGCGCAGTAAATTCTGAGAACAAAAAAATGTGCAATGGTGAAATGTCTGTTCAAACCCAAATCAAAGGGTGGGCCTTGGCAAGTCACCTGACCTCCCAATTCCTATTGGCGGAGGCCAGAACAAAGAAGAAAAGAATCTTGTGATTTTTCTACGAAAATAAATGATTTAATGTTGGATGAATGCAGCTTGGAAGTAAAAATGTTCTTAATCAAATCATGTGATATTATCAAGAGTAACAGAAGGGAGTGGATGTGAGTCAATTTCCAGAAACACTGCACTATTCAATTACAAGAGAAGGGAAGTAGGTTGAAGTAATATTATGTTTTGTAATAATCCTGCATTAGTAATGAGTTTAAAAAAAAAATTTCAATATTTAAAAGGGAAGTAATTGTTGAGAGTATTTTGTCACATGAGCTGTTTCTGGTCCACTAGTCGACCAATAGTCAAATAGCCTTTTACATGGTCAGTGTTTATGTCTGTCCATATTTTGAATATTTTATCATTTTTATTTCCCTGCAATTCTGAGCACCGATTCCTGGCGTTCCCCTGCAGTTGTGATTTGGACTGCCGTCTCAACGTAACCCAGTGGCTCGGAGTTCATTGGAATTTTTGCAGACAGGCATCCAGGTTGGCCATTGCTTCGGGTCTCCCACTACTGGTGACTCCTCATGCCATCAATCTGAAATACTTTGTTTCTTGCATTTGGCAATGTGCTGTAATGATGAAATATGCAATTTCCGGTCATTGGTCCAATGCTACTCCTTTGGCCTGTCAGTTCAAACTCAGGGTCGTGACCCGCGGGTGAGTGGTGGGAAGGTCGCGGAGCGATCGGTCACAGCATTCCCCATCACGGGAAGAAGCACCCAATGGCTGTGACCAGATTTCAAAAACGCCAGCCGTGACCGGCTTTCAAGAATGCCGGCCTTCCCGCACGAGCGCGCTCCCTCAGCCGGATGTAGCGTTGCGCAGACCAGGCCGGCTCCTCCGTACATCAGCAGAATTTTTTTAAAAATCGATTAGTCTTCCCGCCTGAAGCGGCAGCAGAGAGCAGGTCATCCGCCCCGGTGCCTTGACACGACGTACTCTGGGCGTGCAATTACTGAGGAGAGCTTCCTCTGTTTTGTAAGCTGACAGCAAGCAGGAAACAAGACTGCATGAAGAACTGAAGAAGGATCTTTTTGGACTAAGGAGGACAGGGCCAGAGACACAAACAGGCCAGGATCTCACAACTGAATCTGCTGGAGAGAGCTTCACAGGAGAGTCCATGGCGGGACAAAGCTATAGGGCCTTTGATGAACAACCCATACGGAAATGTAACACTGAATGACAAAACAAGTGAGATCATGAGGACCAAGTAGGCTCACCTGTCACATTAAATGTAACCGAAAATGGTGGGTCACAAAGTCCGGGCGACGTGAGTCGGGAAATTCAGCCGGCATGGGTCACGAAGGTTGGCAGATTGGGGAAAAACAGGTCCCCAGAAAAAAAGTTTGTAAAACACTGCCTTAGGCAACCAATATAACTGTTTCAAGATAAGAAACTGACTCTTGTGGTTAATTGGCTGCTGATGTTCACTTGTTTTGACTTTTGTACTCTTTTAGGCAACAGGACAGGGAGATTTTTAGATTAACATTTCGATTTATTGTCACGTGTACTGAGGTACAGTGAAAAGTATTGTTCACGACACTCTGTTTTTATCTAGTTTATATATCTATTTTAAGATTTGACCTCCTGAGTTAAGTGGGTGTGGAGCTGCCTTCTTGACCTGCTGCAGTCTATGTCATGTAGGTCCACCCCTGATGCTGTCAGGTAAAGAGTTCCAGGATTTTGATGATTTTGGCTATCTGAGTTTACTACATCTACCAGTTCCCCTTTATCTACCCTTATAGTTATGTACTCAAAAAGCTCTAATAAATTTTATCAAACGCTATTTTTATCAGATACGATTTCCCTTTTGTAAAATCACATTGACTTTGTCTGATCATACGATGATGTTTTGAGTGCATTTTTAGGATATCTTTTATTATAGATTCCAGGGTTTTCCCAATGACCGATATCAGGCTAACTACTCAATAATTCCCTGTTGCATTTGCTAATTTACAATAAACTGGGACTGTTCTAGAGTCTAGGAAATTGTATAGTGTTCTGTGCCTGTTACCTACCTGCCTTTGCTTTCATCAATAAACCCCTTTTGTTTTCTATCGGATGCCTCCTGTGTATGTCCTGAACCACCAAAGGTTTTATTCATCTGTGGGATGTGGGCGTCGCTGGCTAGGCCAATCCATCCCTAGTTGCCGCCTTGAACCGCTGCAAAGGTTCCATTCCAGAGGGCAATTAACAGCGAACCACAATGCTGGAGTTACATGTAGGCCAGACCAGGTAAGGATGGCAGATTTCCTTCCCTAAAGAGATATTAATGAACCAGATGGGTTTTACGACAATCGGCAATGGTTTCATGGTCATTTGCAACATGGACTTTTAATTCCAGATATTTTATTGAGTTTAAATTCCATCACCTGTCGTGGTGGGATTCCAAACCGGGTTCCCAGATCACTATCCTGGGTCTCTGGATTACTAGTCCAGCGTATGATACCACAATGCCACGGCCTCCCTCATGTTCGTTGGTTTTGGGTAAATCCCATTGACAAGTGGTCGGAGTAGAGACCCTTGTCGGCATCAAACAGTAGGCAAAATTCTCTGTCCTCCCTCCCTCCATCAAACAGTATGCAAAATTCTCTGTCCTCCCTCCCTCCATCAAACAGTATGCAACATTCTCTGTCCTCCCTCCCTCCATCAAACAGTATGCAAAATTCTCTGTCCTCCCTCCCATCCTCCCTCCTTTCATCAAACAGTAGGCAAAATTCTCTGTCCGCCCTCCCTCCCTCCCTCCTTCCATCAAACAGTATGCAAAATTCTCTGTCCTCCCTCCCTCCCTCCATCAAACAGTAGGCAAAATTATCTGTCCTCCCTCCCTCCATCAAACAGTAGGCAAAATTCTCTGTCCTCCCTCCCACCCTCCCTCCTTCCATCAAACAGTAGGCAAAATTCTCTGTCCTCCCTCCCTCCCTCCTTCCATCAAACAGTATGCAAAATTCTCTGTCCTCCCTCCCTCAATCCCTCCATCAAACAGTAGGCAACATTCTCTGTCCTCCCTCCCTCCATCAAACAGTAGGCAACATTCTCTGTCCTCCCTCCCTCAATCCCTCCATCAAACAGTAGGCAACATTCTCTGCGCTCATTCACTCACTTGTTTTCATTCAACATTTTACAAACCACTACAGAAAGAAAAGAACAAAAAACATTATAGTAATAATAAAGAAAAATGAATTAACAACTTAACTGGATTGGATTGGATTTGTTTATTGTCACGTGTACCGAGGTACAGTGAAAAGTATTTTTCTGCGAGCAGCTCAACAGATCATTAAGTACATGGGAAGAAAAGGGAATAAAAGAAAATACATAATAGGGCAACACAAGATATACAATGTAACTACATAAGCACTGGCATCGGATGAAGCATACATGGTGTAGTGTTAATGAGGTCAGTCCATAAGAGGGTCTGTTAGGAGTCTGGTGTGAGTGGGGAAGGAGCTGTTTTGAGTCTGTTCGTGCGTGTTCTCAGATTTCTGTATCTCCTGCCCGATGGAAGAAGTTGGAAGAGTGAGTAAGCCGGGTGGGAGGGATCTTTGATTATGCTGCCCGCTTTCCCCATGCAGCCGGGGGTGTAGATGGAGTCAGTGGATGGGAGGCAGGTTCGTGTGATGGACTGGGCGGTGTTCATGACTCTCTGAAGTTTCTTGCGGTCCTGGGCCGAGCAGTTGCCATACCAGGCTGTGATGCAGCCCGATAGGATGCTTTCTATGGTGCATCTGTAAAAGTTGGTAAGGGTTAATGTGGACATGCCGAATTTCCTTAGTTTCCTGAGGAAGTATAGGCGCTGTTGTGCTTTCTTGGTGGTAGCGTTGACGTGGGTGGACCAGGACAGATTTTTGGAGATGTGCACCCCTAGGAATTTGAAACTGCTAACCATCTCCACCTCGGCCCCGTAGATGCTGACAGGGGTGTGTACAGTACTTTGCTTCCTGAAGTCAATGACCAGCTCTTTAGTTTTGCTGGCATGGAGGGAGAGATTGTTGTCGCTACACCACTCCACGTTGTTCTCTATACCGCTCCACTCGTTTCTCTATCTCCCTCCTGTGTTCTGACTCATCGTTATTCGAGATCTGGCCCACTGAAACCTCCCCAGTATAGTTGGTCACTACATAGCTTTGGATGCTCCTCCGAATCCGCCCACAGACCTCCTCATCCGCCAATAGTCCTACGTCCAGTCTCCACAGAGGGCGTTGGCCTCTCTCCTCCCCCAGCCCCAACTCCACGCAGTGCGGGGCATGGTCCGAAATCGCAACGGCTGAGTACTCTAACCTCTCCATTCTCAGGATTAGTGCCCTATTCACCACGAAAAAGTCAATCCGCAAGTATGCCTTGTGAACATGGGAGAAGAAAGAAAACTCCTTCGCCCTTGGCCTAGCAAATCTCTACGGGTCCACTCCCCCCATTTGGTCCATGAACCCCTTCAGGGCCTTGGCCGCTGCCGGCCTCTTACCCGATCTAGACCTAGACCGATCCAGTGCCGGGTCCAGGACCGTGTTGAAGTCCCCCACCATTGTCAGACTGCTTGACTCCAAATCCGGAATCCTACTCAACATCTGCTTCATGAACCCTGCATCGTCCCAGTTCGGAGCATACACATTCACTAACACCACCCGGGTCCCCTGCACTTTGCCACTCACCATAATATATCTGCCCCCTTTATCCACCACAATACCCCCCGCCTCAAATGCCATCCACTTGCTCACCAAGATTGCGACCCCCCTGGTCTTCGCATCCAGCCCTGAGTGGAAGACCTGTCCCACCCATCCCTTCCTCAGCCTGGTTTGATCCGTGACCTTCAGATGTGTTTCTTGTAGCATGGCTACATCTGCCGTTAACCCCCTCAAGTGCAAAAACACACGCCCCCCCCCCCCCCCCCCCCCCCCCACCGACTAGCCATCTCCTTTTTTCGGCCAGCCACGTGCCCGCGCCTCCCGCACAGTCCAGCCCCCCCATCCGGAGGCGCCCCGTCCCGACTCTCCCCTTTACTCCGAAAATTGATTCTCCTCCAGTCAGCAAAGCAGCATCCCAGCCCCCCCCACCACCCTAGTCAAGCGTTCACTTAACCCCCCCAACATAATACCGCCCCCCCCCGCTCCCCCCCAGCCCCCACCACCCCACCAGCTTGCCTCAACAACATACTGCAGTCCATTAGTTTGAGTCCAGCTTCTCGTTCTTTATAAAAGTCCACGCCTCATCCGGCATATCAAAATAGATGTGCCGGTCCTGATATGTAACCCACAGCCTCGCCGGTTGTAACAGCCCAAACTTCACCCCTTTGCTGTGGAGGACCGCTTTGGCCCGGTTGAATCCCGCACGCCTCTTGGCCAGCTCTGCACCCCAGTCCTGGTAAATACGGATCTCACAGTTCTCCCACCTGCTACTTCACTCATTCTTCGCCCATCACAGGACACTCTCCTTATCGGTGTAGCGGTGGAATCTTACCATCATAGCTCTCGGCAGCTCGTTCGCTCTAAGGCTCCTTGCCAGGTCTCTGTGCGCCCCATCATGCTCCAGGGGCCGCGGGAAGGCCACCGCGCCCATCAGCGTTCCCAGCATCGTGGTCACATACGCACCAGCATCCGACCCCTCCATGCCTTCAGGGAGACCCAGAATCCACAGGTTCTGCCTCCTAGACCTGTTTTCAAGGTCTTCCAGCCTCTCCTGTTATCTTTTGTGCAGAGCCTCGTGCGCCTCCACTCTAACCGCCAGGCCCAAAATCTCATCCTCGTTATCAGAGGCCTTCTGCTGCACCTCCTTGATCGCCGTCCCCTGCGTCTTCTGGGTCTCCACCAACCTTTCAACAGAAGCCTTCATAGGGGACAATATCTCCGCCTTGAAAACCGCAAAGCAGCGTCTTAAAAACTCCTACTGCTCCCGTGACCACTGGGCCCACGCTGCCTGATCCCCACCGGCCGCCACCTTGTTTTTTCTCACCCGTTCTCCTCTCTTCTCCAAAGCCGCTTTTTTGATCGCCCCACTCCTGGTCCACTCCATACAGCGCTGGGGGACCCTCACTGCTTCTTTCCCACACCGGGAATCATCGTCCAAGTGCTGCTGGAGCTCCGTAAAAGGGCCCAAAAGTCCGTTACCGGCGGGAGCTGCCAACCGTGGGACCTACCTAGGCTTAGCCGCAACCAGAAGTCACTCACTCACTCACTCACCCACTCCCTCACCCACCCCCTCAATCCCTCACCCACTCACACTCACTCACTCACCCACCCACCCCCTCACCCCCTCACCCTCTCTCACACACACTCACTCTCCTATCCTATCCTCTCCTCCTCTCTCATCACTCACTCATTCACTCACTCCTCTCCGCTCTCACTCACTTACTCACCCCCTCACCCACCGCCTCAATCACCCCCTCACCTACCCCCTCACCCCCTCAATCACCCCCTCTCACACTCTCTCACTCACCCACCCCCTCAATCCCTCACCCTTCTCACACTCACTCACTCTCTCCTATCCTATCCAAACCTCCCCTCTTGTCACTCACTCACTCCTCTATGCTCCCTCTCCCTCTCTCTCTCACTCCCTCACTCACTCTCTCGCTCTCCTCTCCCTCTCACTGACTCACTCTCCTCTCCCTCGCACTCATTCGCTGACTCTCCTCTCCCTCTCCTCTCACTCACTCTCCTCTCCCTCTCCTTGCACTCACTCCCCTCTCCCTCTCCTTGCACACACTCCCCTCTCACTCTCCTTGCACTCACTCTCCTCTCCCTCTCCTCGTACTCACTCTCCTCTCCCTCTCCTCTCCCTCTCCTCTCACTCACTCTCCTCGCCCTCACTCACTCACTCACTTTCCTCTCCCTCTCATTCACTCACTCACTCACCTCTCCCACTCACTCACTCACTCCCCTCTCCCTCCTCTTACCCACCCACTCACTCACTCACCCCTTCACTCACTATCACCTCTCCTCACCCTCTCTTCCCCTCTCCACTCACTCACTCACTCTGCTCTCCCTCTCACTCACTCTCCTCTCCCTCTTACCCCCTTCCCTCTCTCTCACATGCACACCCACTGACCCTTCACACACACTCATCCCCTCACGCACACTCAACCCCTCACATAGACACACACACACCCCACACACACCCTTCACACACACACACACCCCTCACACACACTCCCCTCACACTCACACCCATCTACTCACTTCTCACATACACTCAACTCTCACATAGACACCCACCGACCCCTCATACAGACACACACACCCAAGCACCTCTTGCATAGACACCCACTCATCCCTCAAACCCACTCACTCACCCCTGTTATGGGAGCGGCGTTTTCAGAACCCCAAAATGTATCATGGAGTTCAACCAGCCTCTCCCTTTAATGTATTGTTGCTTTTGAATCACACAGTTTGGTCTCCAGGTGTGGTATTACAATTATGGACACATGGGTTTTTAAACAAAAAAAATGTTTATTCCATGAATTCAACTTAACCTTTTTAAATAAACATTGGATCCCTTAACACCCCTTTCTTCAAAGATAATCCCGAAAATAATACAACACTAAATAATCCCTCAAAATGTTCCTTCAAACTTCCAAAGACTTAACACCTTTAAACAGAAACACATCAGGTTAAAGACAATACTATTATGAGATTAAATCACCCAAATGATTCAAAGATAGTCTTTCCTGGCAGAGATCATAGCAGATCCGGCAGGGCAGCACGGTAGCATTGTGGATAGCACAATCGCTTCACAGCTCCAGGGTCCCAGGTTCGATTCCGGCTTGGGTGACTGTCTGTGTGGATTCTGCACATCCTCCCCGTGTGTGCGTGGGTTTCCTCCGGGTACTCCGGTTTCCTCCCACAGTCACAAAGATGTGCAGGTTAGGTGGATTGGCCATGCTAAATTGCCCTTAGTGTCCAAAATTGCCCTTAGTGTTGGGTGGGGTTACTGGGTTATGGGGATAGGGTGGAGGTGTTGACCTTGGGTAGGGTGCTCTTTACAAGAGCCGGTGCAGACTCGATGGGCCGAATGGCCTCCTTCTGCACTGTAAAATCTATGAAAAAAAAACTCTTTTTCTCAAAACTGGCTTTTCCTTTCAAACCGCTCACAGCAAACCAGCCAGGCACATTTCAGCTGTTCTTTCAAACTGAAACTAAAAGCAGAAGTGAGCTCAACTCAGCTACCCCCACCCTCTGACATCACTTCACTAATATGAGCTGCTCCATTTCTTAAAGGTACATTGCTTAAACATCCATTTCTTAAAGATACTCTCACATGACACCGCTCACGCACACAGTCACCCACCCAGTCCTCATACACATTCACCCCTTACACACACATACCTACTCACCCTTACACATTACACACTCCCCCTATAGCCCACTCACTCACCCCTCACACACACTCACCCCTCATACACACTCACCCTTATAGACACACACCGCTCACACAAACCCACCTCTCACACCCACCCACCCCTCACACACACTCACCCTTATATACACACACACCCACACATCCCTCACACACACTCGCCCCTTACGCACACTCATCCTTATACACACACATACACACTCTTACTTGCTCCTCACACAGACAGACACCCACTCACCCCTCAAACCCACTCACTCACACATCACACACACACCTACCCCTCACACACATTCACTCACCCATCCCTCACATACACTCACCCTGATATATACACACACATACAGACTTACCCCTCACACAGACAGACACACACTCATCTTCAACCCACTACTCACCCCTCAAACACTCGCCCCTCACACGCACACCCATTTACCCCTCAAACTCACCACTCACCCCTTACATAGCCCTCACACACTCACTCCTCAAACCCACTCACTCACTCCTCACACACACACCTACGTACCCCTCAAACCCACACAATCACTCCTCACATACCCCTCACACACTCACACCTCACACATACACACACTCACCCCTCAAACCCAGTCACTCACACCTCACACACACACATTCAATCACCCCCCCCACACACACTCACCCCCCACACACACTCACCCCCCACACACACTCCCCCCCCACATGCAGACACCTACTCACCTATAAAACCCATTCACACCCCTCACGCCCTCTCACCCCTTAAACCAACTTATTCACCCCCCCCCCCACACATACTCACCCCTCACACACACTTACCTCTCACCCAGACAGACACCCGCTGACTCACCCCTCACACAGACACATCCATTCACCATTAACCCCTGCAATAGGCTCAATAGTTAACCTATGACCAGAAAACGCAAGAGAGAAACAGACTGTTACTGGAGGGGCAGTCCCATCCAGCAATCCTCAAGCTCACAGGCCCGTCTTGCAAGCATTTTCAACGATCGCTTGACGGGCCACATGGAGGACTTCACAGTCTGGGCTGCTGGTCAGGAACGCCTGGTTTACAGTATTCACTGCCCATAATGCAGTTTCCTTATTTTGGGGAGGCCAAACGCAGACTGGGTGACCACCTTGCAGAACACCTCCACTCGGTGGCCACTGACCTTCTGGTCGCTTGTCATTTTAATCCACCACCTTGTTCTCATGCTCACATTTCTGTCCTTGGTCTGCTATAATGGTTCAGGGAGTCCCAACGCAAGCTGGAGGAACGGCAGCTTATCTTCCGGTAAGGGACTTTACAGCCTTTTGGACTCGTTGTATTCAACAACTTCAGAGCATGAACTTGGTCCTCCACAGCCTGGAATGTTTTGGATGCCTTTTTCCAGTGTGCCCAACCGTTTCTTCACAGAATGAGTGGAATTGGATGATGCTGAGGGTCTCAGGAGAAGGACAAGATGGGTCATCCACTCGTAGGGTTTCCAACCCTCCAGGTTGGGTCTGGAGTGTCCAGGAATTGAAGATCAATCTGTCGGATTGTGTGCCAGACTGAAGAAAGATCATTGGAAGATTTTTTTTAAAGTTTGTTTTCGTTTTGTAATTTTTTTCTTTGAAAGTTTCCCTTTCTTTGAAAGTTTTCAATATTTTTCCGTTTGGTTTGAAAAAAAAAGGCTTTTGAGCTGTCAGTCAACGATCCCCCAATTAGGCAATGAGGCTTTTTGCTTTCCAGTTGCAGTACGAAGGCGGTGCACTGCACGGATGAATGTGTTGACTGAATAATGGCTGGAGAGTGGGGACAAGTCATGTAGTGACACCTCTGGAAATACACTTCATCACAGTTGGCAACTCTATCGACTCGCTACTTATGGCTGAGCTCTGTTTGTGGCCCTTCCTCAACTTGTAATTGGTTAATTAACCACTACCATTCACGACTCAATGTGTGAACCGACTGCCGAGCACAGATCCGATCCATTGTTCTTTTTAAAACATAGGCTGGTTGCTGCATTGCACATTCAGTCAGCCCAACTGGCCTGTGCTGGGATTCGAGCGCCACCTGAGTACACTCCCACCCTGCTTCACCCAACCCGATCTCCTATCCTTCAGTTTGTTTCTCCTTCATGCACTTCTCTCGCTTCCCTTTCTTTACTAAGTTTAACAGCAGCTCTGAAATGATAGAATCTATAACGGTGTCCTTGTATTTAAACAATGCGCCAATCGTCAGTATTTTCCGCTGACAAAGCCTGGATGTTCACCTGCACTGTCTGTGCGGAGTCTGCACGTCCTCCCCGTGTGTGCGTGGGTTTCCTCCGGGTGCTCCGGTTTCCTCCCACAGTCCAAAGATGTGCGGGTTAGGTGGATCCGCCATGCTAAATTGCCCGTAGTGTCCTAATAAAGTAAGGTTAAGGGGGGGTTGTTTGGGTTACGGGTATAGGGTGGATACGTGGGTTTGAGTAGGGTGATCATTGCTCGGCGCAACATCAAGGGCCGAAGGGCCTGTTCTGTGCTGTACTGTTCTATGTAAAGGTGGTGCAGCTGTCGCTTTTAAGACCATTTTCCAAAAACACCTTGTGGAGAAACGGTTCAAATATTTACAACTGAAGTCGACTAAAGAGGAATTAGAATACTTAAATGGTTGTTTTGGATCGGTGCACACATGATGGGCCGAACGTCCTTTGGCGTGCTGGAGACCTCTGTGACTCTCTGGCTAGTGCAGCACGGTAGCACAGTGGTTAGCACAGTTGCTTCACAGCTCCAGGGTCCCAGGTTCGATTCCTGGCTTGGGTCACTGTCTGTGCGGAGTCTGCACGTTCTCCCCGTGTCTGCGTGGGTTTCCTCCGGGTGCTCCGGTTTCCTCCCACAGTCCCAAAGATGTGCAGATTAGGTGGATTGGCCATGCTAAATTGTCCTTACTGTCTGACAAAATGGTTGGGTTACGGGGATAGGGTGGAGGCGTGGGCTTAAGTGGGGTGCTCTTTCCAAGGGCCAGTGCAGACTCGATGGGCTGAAAGGCCTCCTCCTGCACTGTAAATTCTATGATCCTATGACAATGACCAGAGGCTAACGGCTGAGGAGAGCTTCTGTAAATTGATAGCTGCTTGTAAATACTCTGCTGCTCTTCGGAGAGGTAGGAAGGAATAGGTCCGGTTATCAATGTCAGTAAAACCAGGAGAAAATGACTGACTTTATAAATTTCTCTTTTGTAGTTTGAAGTCGTTTGGGTGCGTTAATTATTGTACACACCGTGCCTGCCCCTTTTTAAGTTTTAAAGGAGGAATAAAGTTTGAACCAAACTATGAAAAACCTACCCTGAAGCTATAGATTCATGATATATTCTCTGGATGGAATTAGGCCTGTTATCACACGTTACAAAAATAATCGCCTCAGGATGGTGAAGTAAGTTGCTTCTCCTGTACGCCTGGTTTCCAAAATTTCTGATCCTTCCACATTTCACCAACAACTGCAAAGTGCCATCTTCTATCCCCTGCAGGTCACAATTTTTAAAATAGAAAAAAGACTTAAGTTTAGCATCTTTATTTTGGACATGACCCAAGTTTGAGATGTGATGTGACCAGGGGGCACTGCCTGGCTGGCAGTGCCAAAGTGCTAAACTGGCATTGCGCCCACGCTGGGGATCTGGCCTCGGGGTGCACCGCTCGTATGAGGCGAGTTTGGGGGGGGGGGGGGGTCCGGAGGCTGCGTCAGAGAGTCAAGAGATCGGGTCGCCATTTAAAAATGGCCCATCTGCGGCACGAAAACAAGTCAGAGTGTTATTAGATAGCGCGGGAATGACCAAGGGACCAAGGGGGTCGGTTAGCTCAGTCGGCTGGAGGGCGGTTTGTGATGCAGAGCAGCTCCAAAACAGCGTGGGTTCAATTCCCACACCAGCTGACGTTATTCATGAAGGTCCCACCTTCTGAACCTTGCCCCACGCCTGAGGCGTGGTGACCCTCAGGTTAAGTCACCATCAATCAGTTTTCACAGGGGAGAACAGCCTTTGGTTCTCTGGGACTGTGGCGACATTTACAGGTCCAGGATGGCTAAATAATAAGCCTGTACGAGGTGACTGAAGATAGCCAGGAAGTACTGTCACCACGGCAGTCTTACAAATACATCAGACTGAAGTGTTGTGTAACAGTTTATTAACATCCCTAATTTAGTAACGTCAATGTAATCACAACTTTTAAAAAAGGTTTGATGATTTATCAACCCCCCTAATCTGCATTTTGTTTTGGCATTTAAAGTAACTAATGGCCGGATACTCACTGCCACAAGACATTAGTGAATGGTGCAAGCAATCGAGGTTTCTATTTCAAAATATTGTGCGCAGGATTTCGGGGAAGTTGATGAAATTAAACTTCATGTACTATTGAACTGCTGAGCATTTGAAGTAACTTAATGCAATTCAATAAGTTGCAGGTGCAACAGGTATTTCTGGAGGGAAGCTGGTTATTTGCCAAAATGTTCTGCCTTTCTGATGGTTTCTGGAGATTGCTGACAGTAGGAAGTGAACTGGGAAGTGAAGAATGAGGAACAAGCAAACATATTATCATAGAAACAAATCAATAAATTGATGGTGATGCATTTCTTTCTTTTGTCTGGCTCAATGGAAAAGAGATGCAGAGAATATCTGAGCAACTTGAAGTCAAAATCAGTGTTTTGTTAAACATAACCATTAAGGCCGACATAAGCTGGGGGAGCAGCATCTCCTCTACCAATTAGGCATGTTACCGCCCTCGGGACTCAACATTGAAGTCAACACCTTTGCACTGTGGCCTGGGGGAGCTCTGGGTATTTGGCGGGGGCTGAGGGGAGGAGGGGATTGGGTGCAGGGCTGAAGGGGGGAACTGGGAGCTTCTTGTGAGCGATTGTTGCTGCAGCACCACTCTGAGATCGGAGATCCTTTGAAAAGGGTGTTGCAATCTGTGAGAAACAAGACATGTCCGAGAGATTAGTTCCCGCCCCTTTCAGATCCAACAAGAACTCAGATGTGTCATTGACAGGCACTGAAATCCGAATCCTGGGTAACAAATGTGCCATTGAATGGCCTGTCAGGTTTGCTCCAGTGGGAATCATCCCAATTTTCCTGCTGGCGGGATCACTTGGTCTCTGATCGGAGAATCACGCTCATCTTCTCTTCCTCTTCCCTTTCAGAATTCCGAAGGGATTTTGCCTCCCATGACACCTTGGTCCATGTGTCCATCAACTCCAACACATGTGCCTTCCAAACCTTTTTTCTGGTGTGACCCCCATTTTAATGCCTCAGACTTCGTATGGCCTGGGAGCAAGTGGGAGGGTTAGTGCCTCAGTGGATTTGCGTGCCCGTGTGTGCATGTGTGTGGCGAGGTTCAGTAGGGTTAAGGTTTTTTTTGAAAAACCTACCTTTATTTTTTAAAAATATTTTTTATTCTCCTTTTTCACATTTTCTCCCAAATTTACACCCAGCAATAAACAATAATCAGTAACGAATGTAATGTCAATCCCCA
This sequence comes from Scyliorhinus canicula, assembly GCF_902713615.1. Taxonomy (NCBI): domain Eukaryota; kingdom Metazoa; phylum Chordata; class Chondrichthyes; order Carcharhiniformes; family Scyliorhinidae; genus Scyliorhinus; species Scyliorhinus canicula. Next base: position 26,344,756 of record NC_052157.1, read on the forward strand.
TATCAATAACAACGATCCCATCCTCCCACCAAACCTCAGACATTAGCCCGCATGTTAACATAAACAAATGACGAAAAGGAATCAGGAATCACCCATAGTCACCATTAACACATACAGTCCCTCTCCCCCCCAACTCTCCCAATCCTCCTCCCCCCCCCCCCCCCAACCCCCCAATGTTCGGTGTGATCCAATTCTCGAAAGTGCATAATGAATAATGCCATGAATTGTAGAACTTTTCCATCCTTCCCCTCAGCTCAAATTTGACCTTTTCAAGCGTCAAGAATTCCAGCAGATCCCCCCCGCCACGCCAGGGCACAGGGTAGAGAGGTTGATCTCCACCCTAACAAGATCCGCCTTCGGGCGATCAATGGAGCAAAGGCTATGACATCTGCTTCCGCGCTCGTTTCCAACCCCGGCTGGTCCGACACCCCGAATATGGCCTCCTGAGGGCTCGGTTCCGGTTTCATGTGCACCACTTTAGAGATTACCCTAAAAATCTCCTTCCAGTAATCCTCCAGTTTTGGACAGCCCCCCCCCCGCAAAGTTCACACACATCTTCTACCCCCTCACCTTGTAAGGTGTGCTCTATTCACGACCTTCAGCTGTATCAGCTCCAACCTCGCACATGAGGTGGAGGCGGAAAAACCTACCTATATGCAGACATTTATCGCGGGCTTCGAAGGTCTGTCCATTAGACTACGCCCGCCAATTGAAAAAGACGCAAGGATTTAAGGGGACATTTCTATTGCTACCTCAGAGCCCAGTGAGGATAGCATGTTTGATGTTGTCTAAATGAATTTTAATGCTGCCGTTGACAAGGTCCCACATGCAGACTGGCCAGAGAAGTGAGAATCCAAGGCATCGAGCATTGGTTCAGTGGCAGGAAGCAAAGGATGATGGTCAATTAATGTTTTGTGACTGAAAGGCTATTTCCAGTGGGTTCCAGAGGGCTCCGACTCAGGTCCCTTGTTTCTGTGGTACAGAACAATGGTTTGACTGAAACGTGGGGAGCATGTTTAAGCAATTGGCCACGTGGTCGATAATGCCGAATAAAGCTGCAGACTGCCAGATGGTATCATTGGAATGGTTAGGTGAACTAAAAAGTGGCAGATAATGGAATTCAATCCAGAGAAGTGTGAGGCATACGAAGAAGACAAACAAGGCAAGGAAATACTCAGTAAGTGGTGGGATAACAAGAAGTGGAGATTAACAGAGGGATCTTGGAATCCATGTCCATTGATCCCGGAACGTAGTGGGACAGATCGACAAGATTGCTTAGATGGCCTGGGGATTCTTCCTTGTATGGGTCAAGGCATAGAGAATAAGAACAGGCAGGCTAAGCTGGAACACAAGTTAAAACCAGATGTAACATTAGTTAGGCCATAACTAGAGTATTGCATACGGTGGAGGTCACCAGATTATCGGAAGGATGTGATTGCGCCAGGGAAAGTGTGGAGGAGGTTTACAAGAATTGACAACTTTTTTGCGATGAGGAAAGACTTGCTTTGTTGACTTTGAATTTTTGGGACTGAGGAGGAGAGAAAAATTGAGGAACTTGGATCCAGTGATAGGAAATACCTACTTCTGTGAGTGGAGAGGCCAATTACCAGGGGTATGGAGTTAAACTAATTTGCAGAAAGATTACAGGGGCGGGGTGTTGTTCGAGAATTATTTTTCATGAGGTCGGTGGAAAATCTGAAACCAATTTTCTGGCAGTGATTATGAAATGAAATGAAATGAAAATCGCTTATTGTCACACGTAGGCTTCAAATGAAGTTACTGTGAAAAGCCCCTAGTCACCACATTCCGGTGCCTGTTCGGGGAGGCTGGTACGGGAATTGAACCGTGCTGCTGGCCTGCCTTGGTCTGCTTTCAAAGCTAGCGATTTAGCCCCGTGCTAAACCAGCCCCAGATTAAAGCAAAACCCCTCATCAAATTTAAAAAATACTTGGAACAGCCCTTAAAGTGTAAGGGCTATGGACTAAGAGCGAGAAGGTGGGATTAAACAAGGTAACTCCTTTGTGCCCGGCACAGAAATGATGAACTGAATGTCGGTCTCCTGAGGTGCAAATTTTCTATGCTTAAAACCTACAATTCGGAGGAAACTTCATTGACCAGAAATATTAACTTTAATTTCCCACAGTTGCTGCCAGACCCTATTTCCAGCAATTTCTATTTTTATTTCACTCAACCAACATCTAGAGTATTCTGCTTTGGAACTGGACTAGCCATTTAAATACCATGGCTCCAAGACCTTTCTTCCATCCTTAGGTCAGAAGTGTGGATGTTTGCTGATGACTACACAGTGTTCAGCACCACTTGCAACTCCTCAGATACTGAAGCAGCCCATGTCCAAATGCAACAAGACCTGGACAATATCCAGGCTTGGGCTGACAAATGGCAGCTAACATTTGCACCTCACAAGTGCCAGGCAATGACCATCTCCAACAAGAGAGAATCTAACTGGGCAGCACGGTAGCATTGTGGATAGCACAATTGCTTCACAGTTCTAGGGTCCCAGGTTCGATTCCGGCTTGGGTCACTGTGCGGAGTCTGCACATCCTCTACGTGTGTGCGTGGGTTTGCTCCGGGTGCTCCAGTTTCCTCCCACAGTCCAAAGATGTGCAGGTTAGATGGATTGGCCATGATAAATTGCCCTTAGTGTCCAAACTTGCCCCTGAGTGTTGGGTGGGGTTACTGGGTTATGGGGATAGGGTGGAGGTGTTGACCTTTGGTACGGTGCTCTTTCCAAGACCTGGTGCAGACTCGATGGGCCGAATGGCCTCCTTCTGCACTGTAAATTCTATGATAAACTCTTTCCCTATGACATTCAATCAGCATCACAGAATTCCCCACTGTCAACATCCTGGGAGATGTGATTGACCAGAAACCGAAGTGGACTAGACATATAAATACTGTGGCTACAAGAGTAGGTCAAAGGCTAGGAATCCTGCGGCGAGTAACTCACCTCTTGCGCCCCACCCCCCCAACCAAGCCTGTCCACCAACTAGAAGGCACAAGTCAGGAGTGTGATGGAATGCTCTCCACTTGCCTGGATGAGTGCAGCTCTAACAACACTCAAGAAGCTCAACATCATCCAGGACAAAGCATCGAATGCTACCCCTTTCACAAACATTCATTCCCTCAACCACAGTAGCGGCTTTGTGCACCATCTCTGCAGGAACTCACCGAGGCTCCTTAGGTAGCACCTTCCAAACTCACGATCACTGCCATTGAGAAGGACAAGGCCAGCAGACACATTGGAACGCCACAATCCTAAAGTTCCACTCCAAGCCGCTCACTATCCTGACTTATCCCTCCTTCAGTGATGCTGGGTTAAAATCCTGAAACTACCTCGCTCTCAGTGAGTGTGCCGACACCACCCGGACTGCAGTGGTTCAAGACAGCTCACAATCACCTTCTCAGGGGGAATTCCGGATGGGCTGCCCTACTCAATGACACCCATATCCCAAGAATCAATGAAAGAAATGTATTGTCTGTGCTGATTGAAGAATCAACTATCTGGTGCACAGTGAATGAATCGAACTTTGAATCAATGTATATATTTGCAGGTTGAATAGATGATTACATTCTCCTAAATACTGAAACAAAAGAGCATCCCCAAATGAAAGTCTGACCTTTAAGTGGAGGTTAATTGGTTTGTCTTTTCATTTTTAACATCACTTGACATAGTTTCGCTTGTGCAGTGATAGAAAACTGGAAGTAGAAGTCAATTAGGCCAGCAATCTGGTGCCTGCTCAAATGGAAGGGAAATTGCCCTGGGAGCATTTTTCCCCCTGAATACTGTGGTGCAACTCTTACCTTCCATGGCTTGAACGTATGACAAGGAATGCAATGAGTACTCTGCATCAGTATGTTTTTGCACTAGGCAAGTAGGAAGCAGTGCTGTGCAAAGAGCTGTTGTTTGAACCCCTCTACATGTTCAGCAAAAGATTGTTCCTTTAGTTTTCAATGCTTGCTTATAGTATGGTGTTGGGGTGTGTGTATAAATCATGTTAAAAGCATGTGGGAGTATTGTCATGTTGGCAATGCATACGCACGCAATAGGCCTGGAATTGCTATTTAAAAAACTCCAGAACTCGGAGCAGCAGTTGAACTTTATTCCGTGCAACCCTTGCGCGCTTGAAGCTAGACTGTTTTTTGATCAGTGTGCTATTTAACTGGAGCATTGCATTTTCAAAGCTTTGTTTGAACAGTTGGATCTCAGGCTACGCTTTTGAACCATTGTGTCTCACTTTCACGGGTTATGTGCTTTTAAAGATGTTGTCAGTAAAAATTAACAAGGTGGGCTGCCTGAGCAGATGAGCTGTTGATTAGGGAACTCTTCACAATTTGAGTTTCTGTGTACATTGCATGGGAGTTTGCTTTGGGAATGCTAGCTAGGAATTAATTCTTGACGAGCAACCACCACTTTTTTTATTGTTTGGCTGTTCTTTTTTTTCCAGAACTGTGTAATTAAATTTGAAGTCTTGCAAATGTTAGTCTGTTGGAGGTGATCCAAAATCTCCCTTTTCTTTTTGCTAAGGAAACATCCTTCTGAGCATTATGTGCACAACCAATGTTTCATTGATTTACAAAATGCTGTATCTTTCCCGTGGAAGTGAGCTCGTTTATAATGTTAATTCTGTCCCCAGATTATGCTGGTGATTATTAGATACTTGGAGAGAGCAGGGCAACTCCTCTGTCTACTGTTTTGCATTAATGTCGCTGCTCATAAATTTGTCAACATATCTGGAATTACTGAGACTATTGTTGTGGAGACTGCTATTTTGTAGATGAATCACAAACATCAGGCAATGTGTGCATGTGTAACAGCTGGAAATGCCAGCAACTGGACAACTGCAAAATGGCACTATTTGACTCATTTTAATAACCCTTCTGAAAATAACTCTAACCTGGAAACAATTAGTGTCCATTTTCTGTATTGTCATGTTGCTTGTGCATGAAGTTGCAACATCGTTATCCCACGCCATACGACTCACTTGCCGTTCAGGCCTTGCAATAAACTGAAACTGGTACTGTTGCCCACATGAGCACCCCATTGCACTCGGGATCTTTACTCCCAAAGCCACAGTTGACAATTCGCGAGCAAGTGACAAATTCAGAATTATCTGACTCTAAGCCAGCGTAAGTTGACTAAACTAGCAGTCAGAACAATTTTGATGGTCAATATTTGTTTTGATTTGCTCCTTGTCAACATGGTGATGCGATGGATGGCGGTTTAAAATGTTGCTTCATGGATTTCTGTACATTGTTACACATATTCACAATGACAAAATATGGGGCAGAATAATATGCTGCCCAAATCTGGAGCGTTTCCCTGCATTCGGAGGTGCCTCGTTGGGCATGAGGAAGTCAGGCGGCATTCCCGATATCATTCCACCAGTTTTGTACACTGTGGCAGGCAGACGTTAAAGTCGGAACCCCATCGACCCAATTGACTGCCATAATAGACAATAAACCGTTAAAATCAGGTTCATGCTATGTGTGGTTCCCATTTAAAAAATGTTTAGATTCCTTTCTTTAAATACAAAGCCTTTCTTTAAGTACAAAGCCAATGGGCAGAGTGTAGGAGGCGAGCCCTAAATCCATTTCCTTGCTTACCCCCCCCGGTTGCTGCTGCTATTGACCAAGATACCTATCTTTGAGCCAGAAAGTCCAGAAAAGGCTGCCACCGTTTATAGAACCCTTGTACCGATCCTCTCAGGGAAAATTTGACCCTCTCCAATTTTATAAATCCCGCCATGTCACTAATCCATGCCTCGCATCTTTCCACTGCATCAAGATCCTCCGCCGGGCTACTAGGGATGCAAAGGCCAAAACACCGGCCTCTTTCGCCTCTTGCACTCCCGGCTCCGCCGCAACTCCAAAAATCGCGAGTCCCCAACTTGGTTTGACCCTGGATCCAACCACCCTCGACACCGTCCCCGCCACCCCCTTCCAGAATTCTTCCAGTCAGTGCCAGGCATGACCAGAACATATGCTCATCCGAGTCACAGACATATCGGTCCGATGCAGCACCTTAAATTGGATGAGACTAAGCCTCGCACATGAGGAGGAAGAGTTGACCCTCTCTATTTGCTCCCCTATTTCCCCCTCCCATTTAGCCTTCAGCTCCTCCACTGACGACTCCTCCACCTCCTGCATTACCTTATAAATGTCAGACACCTTCCCCTCTCCAACCCACACCCCCGAAAGCACTCTGTCCATCGCCCCCCGCGAGGGCAGCCAAGGAAATTCCTCCACCTGTCGCCTAGCAAACGCCCTTTACCTGCAAGTATCTGAACATGTTCCCTTGGGGGAGCCCAAATTTATCTTCCAGTTCCCCCAGGCCCGCAAACCTCCCACCAATAAACAGGTCCCTCAATTTACTGATGCCCACCCTTTGCCACCCCCTAAATCCCCCATCCCTGTTCCCTGGGATGAACCGATGATTGCCACCCAATGGAGCCTCCATCGAGCCCCCTGTTTCCCCCCTATGCCGTCTCCACCGTCCCCAGATTCTTAGGGTCGCCGCCACCACCGGGCTCGTGGTAAACCTCTTAGGAGAGAGCGGCAACGGCGCCGTTACCAAAGCACCCAGTACCTCTACAAGACGCCATCTCCATTCTTTTCCACGCCGCCCCCCTCCCCTCCATCACCCATTTACGCACCATTGACACATTGGCCGCCCAATAGTACTCCAAAAGGTTGGGCAGCGCCAGCCCGCCTCTATCCCTCCCTCGCTCCAGGAAAACCCTCTTCACTCTCGGAGTCCCATGCGCCCACACAAAGCTCAAAATACTGCTAGTCACCCTCCTAAAGAAGGCCCTGGGGATAAAGATGGGCAGGCACTGAAAGAGGAACAAGAACCTTGGCAGTACCATCATTTTGACGTACTGCACCCTCTCCGCCAACGACAATGGCAGCATGTCCCACCTCTTGAATTCCTTCTCCATCTGATCCACAAGCCTGGTGAAATTATGCTTGTGAAGAGTCCCCCAGTCCCTGGCCACCTGCACCCCAGGTACCAAAAACTCTCCCTTGCCCTCCTAAGCGGGAGCCTACCAATTCCCTCCTCCTGGTCCCCAGGGTGCACCACAAACACCTCACTCTTGCCTAGATTTAGTTTATAGCCTGAAAAGGTCCCAAACTCAGCTAGCAGCTCCATCACCCCCGGCATCCCTCCCACCGGGTCCGCCACATATAGTAGCAGGTCATCGGCATACAACGACACCCTATGTTCCTCCCCACCCCGCACCAAACCCCTCTACCTTCTGAATCCCTCAACGCCATCGCCAACGGTTCAATTGCCAATGCAAACAACAAGGGGGACAGGGGGCAACCCTGCCTGGTCCCTTGATAAAGCCGGAAGTACTCCGACCTCCTCCCATTCGTGGCCACACACGCCATCGGGGCCTCATACAGCAGCCTTGCCCATCTAATAAACCCTTCACCAAATCCAAACCTCCCCAACACCTCCCATAAGTACCCCCACTCCACTCTATCGAAGGTCTTTTCCGCATCCAGCGCCACCACTATCTCAGCCTCCCCCTCAATCGCCGGCATCATGATGACATTCAACAACCTCCGCACATTCGTGTTCAGCTGCCTTCCCTTCACAAAGCCTGTCTGATCCTCGTGTACCACCCCTGGCACACAGTCCTCTATCCTGGTGGCCAGGACCTTTGCCAGCACCTTGGCATCCACATTAAGGAGAGATATGGGCCTTTATGAACCACACTGCTGGGGGTCCTTGTCCCTCTTTAAGATTAATGAAATCAGCGCCCGCGACATCGTCTGGGGCAAAGTCCCCCCTTCCCACGCCTCATTAAGTGTCCGCACCAGCAGGGGGCCCACTTGGTCCACAAACTCCACCGGGAACCCATCCGGCCCCGGCGCCTTCCCTGACTGCATCTGCCCGATCCCCTTAACCAGCTCCTCCAGCTCAATCAGTGCCCCCAACCCCTCCACCTGCTCCTCCTGCACCTTCGAGAAAGATAGCCCGTCGAGAAAACTCTCCATTTCCCTCCTCTCCACCGTTGGCTCCGACCGGTACAGTTCCCCGTAAAAGTCCTTGAAGACCTCATTCACCTCTACCCCCTTCCGCACCACATTCCCACTCTTATCTCTCACTCCAGCAATTTCCCTAACCGCATCCCGCTTGCGGAGCTGATGAGCCAGCATCCTACTCTCCTTTTCATCATGTTCATACTCTGTCCCTTGTGCCTTCCTCCACTGTGCCTTCACCTTTCTAGTGGTCAACAAATCAAATTTAGCCTGTAGGCTGCGCCTCTCCCCCAACAATCGCTCCTCTGGTGCCTCCGCGTGCCTCCTATCCACCTCCAGGATCTTCCCCACCAGTCTATCCCTCTCACTCCTCTCCCTGTGTGCCCGGATGGATATCAGCTCCCCACGAATCACTGCCTTCAGGGATTCCCAGACCATCCCCACCCGGACCTCCCCCATATCATTCACCTCGAGGTACCCCTCAATACTTGCCCGGACCCTCTTGCACACCTCCTCCTCTGCCAACAGCCCCACATCCAACCGCCACAACGGGCGCTGGTCCCACACCTCCCCCATCTCCAACTCCATCCAATGCGGAGCGTGGTCGGAGATTGCAATGGCTGATGTCCCTGAAGTGTTGCCTAGTGTAGCCTTGAGAGATGAACAGACACTTCCAACACTGCTGAAGGTTCAACTCAATTTTATTAACTACTTCTAACTAACTAACACACGATGACTGTGGGTCTGAATGATGCCAACTTAAACTAGAGACCTGAGCCTTGTCCGAACCAGTTGATTCTCTCAGCACGTGCTGTAAGGCTGGATGAGTTCCTGTTACACTCAGAGGCAGCACCCAGAATGAGCGGGAACCGTGGTGCCCTCTGCCTTTTATAGTGTGTGTATTCTAACTGGCGATTGGCTGCGGTGTTTGTACATATTGATTGGTCCCTGTATGTGTCCGTCAGTGTGTGTTTGCACCATGATATACTGGTGTATATTATGACAGTCCCCACAAGTGAGATGTACTGGATCCAAGCTAACAAGGAAAGACATTGAGCCAGATCTGACACTTAGTCTTGTGGCAGCTTGTTAGGGTGGGTTTAAAAGCTACCGCTTAATCCTGTTTAGCAGTTAAGAGATCAGTTCCTGCTGGAAATATTTATTTAAATGAGCATAACCTTCCATTGTAAAATCACATGAGTTACAGGACTTTTTCAGCTGCTGGGTGCCCGGGAATCAACGGCTGTGCTTGCGCAGCCTCAACCGGGCGCAGTTTAGCATTGGTTTCCACAAGATGGGTGATGGCACCTGAGGGGTCTCGCAGGCTATGAGAGCCCCCCCACCCCCGATGGTGGGGGACAGGGTAGGGTGGTACCTGGGCACTCCCTCTGGCACCCTGACAGTGCCAAACACCGTACCCTGGCGCTGTCCGGGTTGGCACTCTCAAGTGCCAGGTTGGCACTGCCAGAGTTCCTGGGGCACTGCCTGGGTTCCAGGGTGGCAGTGCCAGGGTGCCGAGGTGCCAGGTTGGCACTGCTAAGGGCCAGGACCTGTGGGGGCCAAGCCCATGAAAGGGAGTGTATGAAGGTTGGGGGAGGGTGAAATGGGGTATGAAGGGGCCTCATAAAGGTTGGGGGTGTTGGGGGGGGGGGGTAAAGGGGGGTGCGCCCTAAAGAGGGGTTGGGGGCACCTGAAAAAGGAGGACCAGTACTGAATGGCATTCGCCCAAGGTCTCCGAGGCAAAAAGTATAGACACCAACACCTCGGTTACATAGAACAACCAGTGCAGAAGGAGGCCATTCGGCCCGTCGAGTCTGCACCGACCCATTTAACCCTCACTTCTACCCCATCCCCGTAACCCAATAACCCCACCTAACCTTTTATGGGCACTAAGGGACAATTTAGCATGGCCAATCCACCTAACCTACACGTCTTTGGACTGTGGGAGGAAACCGGAGCACCCGGGGGAAACCCACGCAGACACGGGGAGAACGTGCAAACTCCTCACAGACAGTGACCCAGTGGGGAATCAAACCTGAGACCCTGGCACTGTGAAGCCACACACATTAGAGTGAGACCAGCTGTCCATCTATAATATGCAGATTTGCAAAAACGTGATCCTGCCCACAATGGCCGGATTCACATCGCGACGTCTGGTGCAATCGCGTTTGATCTTGCAAAGCGTAGCAACCGGGTAGATCCCGAGAGTCGGGTCTCCCAGCATCTACCAGCCATGTTGAGCCAAGGTGCGCAGGCTTTCAGGCGCAACATGTCTGCCCTCAGTGTGGATGAATACTGATGATGTGGAGATGCTAGCGTTGGACTGGGGTGGGCACAGTAAGAGGTCTTACAACACCAGGTTACAGTCAAACAGGTTTATTTGGAATCATGAGCATTCGGAGTATAGCTCCTTCATCAGGTGAGTGAAGCGGTAGGTTACAAATACACAGCATATCTCGACAAAGCCAATGATGATACTTTGAAAGTGAGTCTTTGCAGGTAATTAAGTCTTTACAGGTCCAGATTGTGCGACTGGAGAGAGGGATAATCACAGGTACTGGCGGGTAGGCTGCAAGTGTGCCTCCCGAAGGGGATAGGTGAAGATCAGATGGGGTTCGTGTGAGGGAGGTAGCTTTTTTCAAACGTTAGAAGGGTATTGAACGTTGTTATGGCACTGGCGGAGGGGAAGGAAACGGAGGTGCTTGTGGCATTGGACACTGTGAAGGCGTTTGACCGGTAGAATGGGGGTACTTGATGGCAGTTCTGGAGCAGTTTGGGATTGGACCAAGATTTGTGGACTGGGTAAAGCTATTATATAAGGAGCCGAGAGTCAGAGTCCGCACAAATAACATCAGCGCAGAATACTTTCCTCTCTACTGTGGGACGAGGCAGGGATGTCCTAAGTCCCCCTGCTGTTTGCACTCGCGATTGAGCCATTGGCCATTGCATTAAAAAGTTTGGGGGTATGGAAAGGGATAGTGCGGGGGGGGGGGGAGATAGAGCATAGGGTGTCCTTGTATGCCGATGACTTGCTGTTATACGTGTCCAAACCAAGTATTTCAAGTTGATCTGGCAAGGTGGGATGGTCTCCCTCTGTCACTCTTGGGTCGGGTACAGCGGTTAAAATGAATGTGTTGCCACGATTCCTGATTATTTTTCAATGCCTGCTGATTTTCCTGCCAAAGGCATTTTCTAGAGAGATTGAAGGGATGATTACCTCATTCATTTGGGGAGGTAAGGTGGCCAGAATTAAAAAGGTGCTACTACAGAGAGGAAGGCAGGCAGGGGGTTTGGGTCTTCTGAACCTGATGTATTATTACTGGGCGGCAAATGTGGAGAAGGTACGGAGCTGGATCAGAGGGGTTGACTCCTAATGGGTCAAAATGGAGGAGAGTTTTGGTAGAGGTTCGGGATTGAAGGCGCTGGCGACGCGCCGTGGCCGACGGCGCCGGGGAGATACTCGGAGTCTGGTAGTAATAGCTTAACGTTGAGAATTTGGAGACAATTTCGACAGCACTTCGGGTTGGGGACAGGGTCAAAGGAAATGCCGATTCGGGGGAACCACAGATTTGAGCCTGGGAAGTGGGATGGAAATTTCCAGAGATAGGAGGAGAAAGGAATTAGGACACTAAAAGATTTGTTTCTTGGGGTCGTTTTGCAGGATTGAAGGAGCTGGAAGCGAAGAATGGGCTGGAGTAGGGGTAAATGTTTAGATACATGCAGACTTTGCCAGAAAGGAGATACAGAGCTTCCCAGTGGAGCCGGCCTCACATTGCTGGAGGAGGTGCTGATGACTGCAGGACTGGAGAAGGGAGTGGTATCCCCGGTTTACGGGGCTATTTTGGAAGAGGAGAAGGCGCCGCTAGAAGGGATCAAGGCAAAGTGGGAGGAAGAGTTGGGAGAAGGTATGGAGGAGGGGTTCTGGTGTGAGGTGCTCCGGAGGGTGAACGTCTCCATCTTGTGTGTGAGCTTGGGGCTGATGCAGTACAAGGGCGAGGATGAGCCGGCTCTTTGAGGGGGTAGAAGATATGCGTGTGAATGTTGCGGCGGGGGGGGTGGGGGGGGCACAAACCATGTTCATATGTTTTGGTCCTGTCCAAAGCTGGTGGATTATTGGAAGGAGGTGTTTTGGGTAATCTCTAAAGTGGTGCACGTGAAACTGGACCCGGGCCCTCGGGAGGCCATATTCAGCGTGATGGATCAGCTGGGGTCGGAAAAGGGTGCGGAGGCAGATGTTGTAATCTTAATCGTCCAAAGACGGATCCTGTTAGGGTGGAGGTCAACCTCTCCACCCTGTACCCTTGCTGGAATTCTTGACGTATGAAAAGGTCAAATTTGAACTGAAGGGAAGAATGGAGAGATTCAACAATTCCTGGGTGTTATTCATTATGTACTTTCGAGAATTGGATCACATCGAACATTAGGGGGGTTGGGGGCTGGGAGGGTTGGTGGGAGAGGGAGTGTGAAGTGATTATGGTGACTGAGTGATTCCTGATTCCTCTTTGTCATTTGTATGTGCTAACGTGCGGGCTCATGTTTGGGGGTTTGGTGGGAGGATGGGATCGTTGTTCTTGATATGGGGATTGACATTACATTCGTTACTGATTATTGTTTTTTGTTGGGTGTAAATTTGGGAGAAAATGTGAAAAAGGAGGAGAATAAAAAAATATTTTTTAAAAAGTAGTGGAGGCGTGGGATGGCCGTGGCAAGATGTTTGTCTTCATCGATGACATGCCGAAGGTTCCGAAGAAGATGTACCGGACGACGAAGGGTACTCTGTAGGTTGTGTCCCGTGTTTGTCTTCTGAGGAGGTTGGTGCGGTTTTTTGATATGGCTTCGTTGGAACTGTCAATCGATGAGTTGAACACCATATCGCGTTTCGATGAGGGCGTCTTTCAGCATCTGTAGATGTCTGTTATGTTCCTCCTCGTCTGAGCAAATCCTGTGTATACGGAGGGATTGTCCATAAGGGATAGCTTCTTTAATGTGTTTCGGGTGGAAGCTGGAGAAGTGGAGTATCGTGAGGTTATCTGTGGGCTTGCGGTAAAGCAAAGTGCTGAGATGACCGTCCTCGATGGAGATGAGTGTGTCCAAGAATGCAACCGATTCTGCAGAATAGTCCATGGTGAGTTTGATGGTGAATACTGGTCTGGATCACATCCAAAAAGCCGCTGGAAACACCGCGCTCAAAACAACACTTAGAAATATTTTGGTTGAAATGTGACTAATCTCTGGTCACCTTTAATGATGATTAATTGGTTGATTCCCCTGGAGAAGGTGTAATTGCAATAGTTCCCAAGTGCTTCTCTGATACTAATTTATAAAGTTTTCAGCTATGAACATGGTAAAAGTTGCCCATCATTGATTCAAACACGAAAGCATGAAATTATCACATATAATGTTCTGTTGACAATGCAAAAATAATGTCCGCGATCAAGCAGCCCTGTTAGCTACGCTCGCAAATCCTCTAACGGCCCTTAAATCTCACGAGCGGCCAAAGACAGGATTTGTGCCGGCGTGATCTCAGTTTGAGACCCGCCCCACCCCACTGGTGATGTCTGGGACATGAACCTGATTTCCATAAATTTTAATGTATTATCATATGATTACCAGACTTGGCATCATAGCATCTGCCCACAACGTACCCCCACCCCCTCAGCGACGCCACCAGCACAAATCACCACTGGTTTTCAGAAATGATCACACCGGAGGCGCAGATATAAGCCCTTGAGTGGAGCAGGGTATGGACTGTCCCTGACACCTTGACACTGTGCCCTGGCAATGCCATGGTGGCAATGCCATGGTGGCAGCACCAAGGGAGTGCACTCTGATCAGCCCCATCAGGGTAGGTTCTCCTTACATGTGGGGCTGTGTGGGGGAGCAGTGATTCTTGTTGGGGGTGGGGTTTATGCCTGCATTGGAATGGGTGAGGGTGGAGCCTGTGAAGGGGCAGGGGTGATGCCAGTGACGCAAAGGGGGGGGGGGGCACCTTGATGCCTGTGAGGGGGGTGAAGAAGGGGCGATACCTGTGAGGGGATGAAGGCGGGCACTGACGCCAATGGGGGAGGGTGATGCCTGTAAGGAGGGGGTGCCCCAAAGCCAACGCGGTGATCGGGTCACCCCTTGTGTGGTTCTGGGGTGCGGGGAGGTGGGGGAGGGGGGTCGAGTGGGGGTTTCCACCTCTTTGTGTGGGTGGTCCTGATCTGGAGGGGTTCCTGATATCCATAGGCTGGTAGTCCCATTTTCCAAGGGGAGCTCCCAATCTCCATAGAGGGGTGGGGTGGGGCTGGGGGGCCGGCGATGTCCATGTGGGAGCCCTGATATAATAATGAGAGTCGCTGAGGCAACAGACCAGAGTTTTCTTTTTAATTCCTCACTCTGGCGTAAATTGAGATGGGAGCCTGTTTATAACATAAGTAAAATAAAGATTTGCATTTATATAGCACCGTTCACGGCGGTTTTGCCATTGATAATTAATAGGTTTTCAGGGACGAATCGTGAAAAGGGCAGCTGCAACTATGGTGTGATCCTGGCCTCGATGATAGTCCAGGCTGCCTTAGCATCTTGCGTTGCTCGATTATTGGCTGACTGGCAATTCAGATGGGCCATCTGTGTTGAGCTCTGCAGCAGTTGGTTTATGGCAGGCAGTTGATCAATATTAGTTCAGTTGTTTAAATGGATTTGTGCAAAGTGCAGTCCAGGAGCACAGGTTGGTCTTCCTGCACAGGCTGCCAACCCTCCATCGCTGGGTGGTCGTGGGGGTTTGGTGACATTTGCTTTCTTGAGAATTGATGCTTTTCCTGCATCTTTTGAGCAGTTGTCACCATCTGTTTGCTCCAACACAGTTTAGGCATGAGTGCAAAAACAAACAGCTGGATCTTTTAATGCAGAGATCCACGGATGTGCTTAAAGGCAAGAACAACGTGATTCGCATTGGTTGTTAAGTTGATTATTTCTATCCTGACGACAACCAGTTGCTTGTCCAGCCTCTGCTCCATTTTGGAAACCTTTTGCCCGGTTGTAATTCAATCCTGGTCTTTATTTCAGGCAGTGATTTTAAGTATTCTCAAGAGAAAGGGTTGTCAACAAGATCACAGAATAATACAGCACAGAAGAGGCCCTTCGGCCCATCGAGTGATGATGATGCGCTGCACGTTCTTGATGAAAATTAGGGGTCAATGGCATTTCTTTCATGCATAGATGATGTGGTTGAATTTGCCCCAGTGTTTTGTCCTCTGTCGAAGTCATATATGAAATGTAATGATTTCCTGGACACGCCACTGGGGTTCAGATGTATACTTGAGAACGGGACAAGGCGGCATGGTGGCGTAGTGGTCAGCACTGCTGCCTCACGGAGCCAAGGACCCGGGTTTGATCCCGGCCCTGGGTCACTGTCCATGTGGAGTTTGCACATTCTCCCCGTGTCTGCGTGGGTTTCGCCCCCACAACCCAAAGATGTGCAGGGTAGGATGATAGGCCTAAATAACCCCACAATTGGAAATTCTTAAAAAAAGAATGGGATACCATGGGACTGGAAATTCTGGCCCCATTGTGGTGGGACCCACCACGGGAGAGTTAGCAGCCCAGCCAAAAGCCCATTGACCTTCGACAGGACCGGATGACCCCAGCGGCGAGCAGAGCCATGTTACCTTCCATTATGGAACGCTGCTACTTTGATCTCATGCTGAGGAGCTCAAGAAAATGCTACGTGACATTCAAATTGTTGACTCTCGCTATTTAACCAGTTTGATTTTAAACCAATTTGCTGACTGGATTGCAATTGAGATGCTTTCAAAGCTTCCCAACTTTCTACTCTGCAATTCCTTCCGTAAACCCTGATTTGTTTGCTAGAACTGCCATATTGATCTTCTAACGGGAAACCATTTTGAATGGTTTTTCAAGAATTATTGGGCAAAGTGTATCAGTTGCATAGGTTAAGTTTCACTCATTTTTGCTAAAAATTACAGCACTAATGTGAAGGCTGTCATGTCATCAGTTTGAAACTTTGGGCTGGATTCTCCGGCCACGCCCGCCCGATACCAGGCTCCTTAGGCAGCACCCGCCGAAGCCATGACCACCACCATCTAGAAGGAGGACCACCATCTATAGCATTGGTTTAGCTCAGTGGGCTAGACAGCTGGTTTGTGATGCAGAACAAGGCCAGCAGCACGGGTTCAATTCCCGTACCAGCTTACCCGAACAGGTGCCGGAATGTGGCGATTAGGGGCTTTTCACAGTAACTTCATACTTGTGACAATAAACAGTTATTATTATAATTATTAAGGACAAAGGCAGCAGATACCCTGGAACCCCGCCACCTGGAAGTTCCCCTTCCAAGTTACTCACCATCCTGACATGGATCGCTGGGTCAAAATCCTGGAACTCCCTCCCTAACACCACTGTGGGTGCATCCACACCAGATGAACTGCAGTGGTTCAAGAAGGTGGCTCACCACCCCCTTCTCAAGGGCAATTAGGGATGGGTAACAAGTGCTGGCCTCGCCAGCGAAACCCACATCCTGTACAAATTAATTTTTAAAAACCATTAAAGGCACAATACTATTTGATATCGTTGAAGCAGCACTACTGAGGAGTGTTCATTTGTGTGGGACCCATTGTGTTGAAACATTACAGTCCATTGACTTTATCATTCATGACATTACTCAGAAAATCTGATTGCTTGTGAACAGAAATTTTTTTAATTATTGAAGTGTCCGAGGAGAAACCTGCGTGCAATCACGGCAATTTGCTCGGATCTCGAGTGGAAATAAGCAGGTGTTAACGTAATCTGGACTTGGTTGTATTTTAACATTATGGTTCAGTCTGTCCCTGTCGCTTGTGGGCAAAGTGTGTTCTTACCCCACGCACTCCATTGAGAGGTGGATGGGGAAGAAAGGAGGTCGTTGCGCATTCCTCTCTTTGCTTCGGTTGAAATAAAAGAAATGGAACTCTCCACACTGTTTTGTTGTACAGTGTTGTGTGACGATTTCTATTCTGCGGGAGGGGATTATTTGGTGCCACAGTAACCTCTATGTAGGGTCAGCAATAAGTTAATGGGGCGTAGCAATAGTTTAAATTATAAATTATTGACTTGCTCACTCCTTGTTTATAATCAAAACATTTCATAAGCTGCCTAAATTGTTTGCTGTCAACTCATCAGTGACATTAGTTGGACATTCCGTTCTCTATCAGAAGAGAATACTTTGAAAGTAGTTTCTTCAAAAAGCCACATTCTGTTTATGGGCTTTTAGAAATGTCAAATGTTTCCTTGAGAATGATCTGAAAATCAAAATGTCACTTAAGTGCAGATTTTCTTGGGTCTGGAGAAATGATGAATCTTGTATCATTCTGAACATGCACTATAAATAGGAGTTTGCCACATCTAGATAGAAGGGATCTGATACTGTATAGCGTAAGAGTCCTTCCTATTGATTCCCTTATTTCCCCTTTCTTTACTTGTACTGTTATCATTTTGATCCATGGATGTTTAATGGACATCTATCTTTGAGTCAAGCAGCAGAGAGTGAGGAATTTGGAAGTTAAAGTAGAGAACGCTCTGCTAGCTTTGGACAGAAAAACTCAGACTTTTCGCCACCCAAGAGAAGGGGTGCGACTCGGTTCGATTGGCTGGCTGGTGGCCAATCAATTGGCCAAAAGGCTGTATTCTGCCTGGTAACAGTTTTTGGATGATTGGGTCCTACTCGAATCGAATGGTTTTCAGAGACACAAGGTGCTCAGTTTGAATCTTTAAAAAAAAATTAAAGTGCCCAATTTCTTTTCCAATTAAGGGGCAATTTAGCGTGGCCAATTCACCTATCCTCCACATCTTTGGGTTGTGGGGGTGAGACCCACGCAGATACAGGGACAATGTGCAAGCTCCACACAGACAGTGACCCGGGGACGAGATCAAACCTGGGTCCTCAGCAGCATGAGGCAGCAGTGCTAACCACTGTCCCATCCTGCTACCTGCTCAGTTTGAATTCTGGATACCCAGGAGAAGGACCTATTTGCTTCTCTCTCTCTCTCCAGAAAGGCTGTGAGTTGCTTTATTTCTGAAACTGCAGTGACCTGAATGAATCTTCAGTGAAAATCATTACAGACTGGAGAGCAGAAATTTCGATCTGAAAGCCTGGTCTGAAAGTGTGCGAGAGCAGTGTTCTTCAAACTTTTTTTCTGGGGACACATTTTTACCAAACGGCCGATCTTCGCGACTCACGCCGGCCAACCTGCGCAACCCACCATTTTCTCTTACCTTGTTTGCTGCTGACAAAAATGGAGGAAATGGTTTTGGGTCCCTTTGGCCCTGGTACAGGCTCCTCCAATGGAACCTGTTGGATGAAGGTGAAGCCTTCTGGTGTCGGAAAGTATGGAGTCCCCATCTGTCCAAAGTTCTGCATTTTTGTTCTGTAAAATTTTATCAAATAAACGCCCCCCACCCGAACTTGTAAAAAAAAGAATAAAATAAATGGAAAAAATGAATAAAACCACCCCCCCCGAACTTGTAAAAAAATAAAATGAATAAAATAATGAAAAAAAATTAAATGAATAAAAACCACTACAGAACTTGTAAAGCAAAAAGCTGCAACTGTTTAAAAAAATAGCGGCTGCACATGCGCATGCCTGCCCGATCATCGTGCGCGCATTCGCAATGCGGCCGTAATTTTTTTAACATGTTCGCAGAATGCGCATGCGCCGATCATGCGGAATGCGGCCGCTATTTATTTACATGTTCGCGGAATGCGCATACGCGCTGCTCATCGTGCGCGCATGCGCAATGTATCCGAATGTTTTTAACATGTTCGCGGCCCCTTGCAGCCGGCATTATGAAACGCCGGCTGCTGCGCGGGGATTTGTGCGATCGGGAGTGCCGCCGACAATGGCTCCGCGACCCTCCCGACACCCGCCCGCGACCCACCCGCGGGTCGTGCCCCTGACTTTGAAGAACACTGTGCTGGAAACAACCATCTGAAACAAATATATTTTTTCCTTTTACTTATTATTCACCCCTCTCCCCCTCTGTTTATTTGACTTGTGTGTGTGTTATTTGTTTGTCTTGCGTATGTGTGGGATACGTGTGTGTGTCTGTGTATGTATAGAGGGTGGGGGCAAGTTAATGTAGGATACTAGGAATTAATTGATAGTTCACCAGTTGTATTTGCTGCATATTTCATTATAGTTCTTGTGAAAATAAAGGGTAAATGTCTTTAAATTTACAAACCTGGTGACTGTAATTATTGGGCATCCATGGACCAGAGACCTGGGGTATTTTTCTAAAAATGATTGGGTAATTGAATTGTGTTGCGACTACGGGTCATGTGGGCTGGACTTGATCAGTGCACTAACCCAGGATGTCATAAGAATAGAAAGTGATGACATTTAATTCCAAATCAGGAGGTAATCACAGATGTGGAGGATCCTCGCTATTGTATTTAAACGGGTGGGATTCTCCCATTCGGCGGTAGAGTGTCCACGGCGTCGGAAACGGGGTCGGCTGCTGGGAGAACCGATTCTGACCCCTACAGGGGACCAGCACGGCGCTGGAGCGGTTCACGCTGCTCCAGCCTCCCATCCCGGCGCGAACTGTGCGCTGTGGGATCCGCGCATGTGCAGTGGCGCCGGCGCCAGGCCGCTCAGGCGCGGTGGCCTCCCTCATTGTGCCGGCCCCGACGCAACGTGGCGCGGGAGTTCAAGGGCCGGCGCGGAAGAAAATAGGCCTGGGGAGCGAGAGGCCGGCCCGCCGATCGGTGGACCCCGATCGCCGGCCAGGCCCCAACGGAGCCTCCCCCTGGGGTCAGAGCCCCCCCCCGCCAGGCTGCCCTCCGACCCTGCGTGCAGTGTTCCCACCGGCTGCGACCAGGTGTGGACTCTGCCGGCGGGACTCTGCCTTTTTAGAGCAGCCCGGCCACGTACAGCGCCCCGCGACCCGGGCCCACGCCGGCGCCAATGGCACTGATTCTCCGCTCCCTGGAAAATCACGTGCTGGCGTCGGGGGGGTGGGGGGGCACGTTTGCGGGGATACTCCGGCCCGGCCCCGGGCGGGGAGAATCCCGCCCAAACATCTTCGGAACAACAAAATTTTACCTTCTACTTTCTGAGGAAGGACTTTAAGTTTGAAACTTCCTCATTTAAGAGGCAATCTACTTGACTTCATAAAAGCCTTTCCAGAACCCAAACGGGACATCGCAGAAAGGCATTGTGGCAATGCTTATAACAGCATATTTCTAGAATACGTGAGACACTCATCCGTGACAGGGTCTGTGTTGAATTTAATAATTAAAATGCTTAACTACAGAGCTTATTATCTGTGCTGTCTCGATAATTACCAGATATGAGAAGTGGAATTCAGGCAATCCTTGTCATCAATCCACTACGATTTTTAATCTTTCCCCTCCCACCCCACTCTTCCGCCCTGTTTCTTGAATTGTTTCTTGGGCTTAAATTTGAGGTACTGACATTTTCCAGGTTGAACCATTTTCTCCTCGTCATGTATTTCAAAGATTATGATCACAATTGATTTAATTTCCTCCCGGTACCTGTCCCCTTCCACTGGTATGAAGTGCAGTTGTACTGACACAAAGCGGTTTTCCAGTACCTTGCACTAATTCCTGATCTTCCTGACTGAGCCCAGATATTGAGTGTTGGAAAACTAGTTGCAGTCTAACTTAATACAGCACCATTTGGTGCCCAACAAAATTAATTTAAGCTGACAGAATGGATGGGCCTGGGATTTGGTCACTGGAGATTAAGAACAGGAACCCGAGCTTGTTTTTTTACTCTTCACCTGATCATTTTCTTTGGCAACATCTCCCAAATGAGCAAGACCAGGGTCGGCAGGTGGGGTAGGCATGAATGCCCCCAGTTCCCCTTCAAGACACACGCAGTTCTGACAAGACATTCATCAGCGCTGGGTCACAGTCAGGGAACTCCTTGCTCAATAGCATTGGAGGAACAATTGTGTCACACATCCTGCAGTGGTTCAAGATAGTCGTCCATTGGCACATTCTCAACGGCAACCAGAATGCGCAATCAATGCCAGCAATGCCCATGTTCTGAGAATGAAGATACTTTTTTAAATTGCCAAATGTAAAATCCTTACTGCTGACCTGACGGAATTCACCCAGCACAATACAGGCCAGGGATCAAAACGATGGTGGATTGGAATGGCAGGAGTCTAATGAGCAAGGAGGTGGGATTTGCTTCTTGTGAAATGTATACTTTTTAATTTTTACAAATGGAGAGAAATATAATTTCTCAATGAGACCCTCTAAAAACGTGACCCTTGGCACAAAATAATTTGTACATACTACTGACAAAAGAGTTTGTGTGACATGCATTGTGTTCTGGTCATGGTGGCTTCAGAGAATTTGGAACGGGTTGTCTGAAGTCTTATGGAAGAATATCTGGAGGGAATATCAAAAACTCTGCAACAATTTATGGGGCCACCTGACTATTGTTGCTCAATATTATCACAGTCATGCTGTCAACTATTGTCCCTCACAGCCTGATGCATCAGTTTGTACTTTTCTAAAGGATTACACAAACTTTCAAGTGGGACTGATTAGAGTCCAAACAATACTCTTTAAAAAATAACCTATTGCAAAGATTGCGAGGGGCTTCTATTCTGTCACCACCTTATATAATGATGAGTGGGTGGCCAGTATCATGTTGCCAATAGCAACAACGTGGCCTGCTGTGAATTACACAATCCTGTATCATCCCAAACCCCCAGATTGACAACACACGGCGGGAATTTCAGGCACATCCTGCCGGTGACATCTTCCGGTTCCCCCCGGAGGCAACTCCTCACGGTGGGTTGGGAGATACTCCCACTGTGCCTGGCTCCTTCACGTGCAAGACCTGTGTCCAGTTGCAGCTCCTGTTAGACCGCTAGACGGCTCTGGAGCTGCGGATGGACTCACTTTGCAGCATCCGCGATGCTGAGGACGTCATGGATGGCACGTATAGCGAGTTGGTCACACTGCCGGTGAAAGTTACTGAGGGAGATAGAAAATGGGTGACCAAAAGACAGAGCAAGAGTAGGAAGGCAGTGCAGGT
This sequence comes from Scyliorhinus canicula, assembly GCF_902713615.1. NCBI lineage: Eukaryota > Metazoa > Chordata > Chondrichthyes > Carcharhiniformes > Scyliorhinidae > Scyliorhinus > Scyliorhinus canicula. The sequence goes on from NC_052157.1 coordinate 26,366,820, forward strand.
GTCCCCTGCGGTCATCTCCCTGAAAAACAGATATACCGCTTTGGATACTGTTGAGGGAGATGGCTCACCAAGGGAAGGCAGCAGCAGCCAGGTTCATGGCACCGTGGCTGGCTCTGCTGCGCAGCAGGGCAGGAAGGAGAATGGGAGGGCTATAGTGATAGGGGACTCAATCGTAAGGGGAATAGACAGGCGGTTCTGCGGACGCAATCGAGACTCCAGGATGGTATGTTGCCTCCCTGGTGCAAGGGTCAAGATGTTTCAGAGCGGCTGCAGGACATTCTGGGGGGGGGGGGGGTGAACAGCCAGCTATCGTGGTGCACATAGGCACCAACGACATAGGTAAAAAACGAGACAAGGTCCGACAAGCTGAATTCAGGGAGTTCGGAGTTAAACAAAAAAGTAGGACCTCAAAGGTAGTAATCTCAGGATTGTTACCTGTGCCACGTGCTAGTCAGAGTAGGAATGTCAGGATAGATAGGATTAATGTGTGGCTCGAGAGATGGTGCAAGAGGGAGGGATTCAAATTCCTGGAGCATTGGAACCGGTTCTGGGTGAGGTGGTGACAAACTGGACGGTCTGCACCTGGGCAGGCTGGAACCGATGTCCTCGTTTGGGGGGGGGGGGGGGGGGGGGGGGGGGGGTGGGGGGTTTGCTAGAGCTGTTGGGGAGGGTATAAACTAATGTGGCAGGGGGATGGGAACCAATGCAGGAAGTCGGAAGGTAGTAAAACAGGGACAGAAACAAAAGGCAGTAAGGGGGAAAGTGTAAGGCAGAGAAGTCAGAGTCAAAAATCAAAAAGGGCTAGAGTACAAAGTACAGTGACTGAGGGGAGCTCAGTGAATAGGCCCAGTAATACTAAAAGGAATAAAACAGGAAGTAAAAACATTAATGGTAAGCGACGCGGCAGGCTGTTACATGAAGATATGTGTTCAGCGACAAGGAAAATTAGGAGAAAAGTTAAGAGAAAATATAACTTAGGAGAGGTTAGTGATCGAGATGTTAAGATTCAAAACAGAGGTAAAAAAGTCAACATAAGTGTACTTTACCTGAATGCTCGTAGTATTCAGAATAAAGTAAATGAGTTGATGCCGCAAATCATCGTGATTGACTATGACTTAGTGGCCATTACTGAAACATGGTTAAAGGATGGTCACGTCTGGGAGTTAAATATCCGAGGGTATCAAACTATTCGGAAGGACAGAGTGGATGGTAAGGGAGGTGGTGTAGCTCTGTTATTTAAGGATGACATCCGGGCAATAGTAAGGGATGACATCGGTGCTATGGAGGATAAGGTTGAATCCATTTGGGTGGAAATCAGGAATAGTAAGGTGAAAAAGTCACTGATAAGAGTAGTCTGTAGGACCACCTAATAGTAACATTATGGTGGGGCAGGCAATACAAAAAGAAATAACTGATGCATGTAGAAATGGTACAGCAGTTATCATGGGGGATTTTAATTTACATGTCGATTGGTTTAACCAGGTCGGTCAAGGCAGCCTTGAGGAGGAGTTTATAGAATTTACCTGCAATAGTTTCCTAGAACAGTATGTAACGGAACCTACGAGGGAACAAATGGTCCTAGATCTGGTCCTGTGTAATGAGACAGGATTGATTAATTATCTCATAGTTAGGGATCCTCTTGGAAGGAGCGATCACAATATGGTGGAATTTAAAATACAGATGGAGGGTGAGAAGGTAAAATCAAACACTAGTGTTCTGTGATTAAACAAAGGAGATTACAATGGGATGAGAGACGAGCTAGCTACGGTAGACTGGGAGCAAAGACTTTATGGTGAAACAGTTGAGGAACAGTGGAGAACCTTCCAAGCGATTTTTCACAGTGCTCAGCAAAGGTTTATACCAACAAAAAGGAAGGACGGTAGAAAGAGGGAAAATCGACCGTGGATATCGAAAGAAGTAAGGGAGAGTATCAAATTGAAGGAAAAAGCATACAAAGTGTCAAAGATTAGTGGGAGTCCAGAGGACTGGGAAATCTTTAGGAGGCAACAGAAAGCTACTAAAAAAGCTACAAAGAAGAGTAAGATAGATTATGAGAGTAAACTTGCTCAGAATATAAAAACAGACAGTAAAAGTTTCTACAAATATATAAAACAAAAAAGACTGGCTAAGGTCCTTAATATTGGTCCTTTAGAGGATGAGAAGGGAGATTTAATAATGGGAGATGAGGAAATGGCTGAGGAACTGAACAGGTTTTTTGGGTCGGTCTTCACAGTGGAAGACACAAATAACATGCCAGTGACTGATAGAAATGAAGCTATGACAGGTGAGGACCTTGAGATGATTGTTATCACTAAGGAGGTACTGATGGGCAAGCTAATGTGGCTAAAGGTAGACAAGTCTCCTGGCCCTGATGGAATGCATCCCAGAGTGCAAAAAGAGATGGCTAGGGAAATTGCAAATGCACTAGTGATAATTTACCAAAATACCCTAGACTCTGGGGTGGTCCTGGCGGATTGGAAAATAGCAAACGTGACGCCACTGTTTAAAAAAGGAGGTAGGCAGAAAGCAAGTAATTATAGGCCAGTGAGCTTAACTTCGGTGGTAGGGAAGATGCTGGAATCTATCATCAAAGAAGAAATAGCGAGGCATCTGGATGGAAATTGTCCCAATGGGCAGACGCAGCATGGGTTCATAAAGGGCAGGTCGTGCCTAGCTAATTTAGTGGAATATTTTGAGGACCAGAGCAGTAGATAACGGGGAGTCAATGGATGTGATATATCTGGATTTTCAGAAAGCCTTTAACAAGGTGCCACACAAAAGGTTGCTGCATAAGATAAAGATGAATGGCATTAAGGGTAAAGTAGTAGCATGGATAGAGGATTGGTTAATTAATAGAAAGCAAAGTGTGGGGATTAATGGGTGTTTCTCTGGTTGGCAATCAGTAGCTAATGATGTCCCTCAGGGATCAGTATTGGGCCCACAATTGTTCAATTTACATAGATGATTTGGAGTTGGGGACCAAGGGCAATGTGTCCAAGTTTGCAGACGACACTAAGATGAGTGGTAAAGCAAAAAGTGCAGAGGATACTGGAAGTCTGCAAAGGGATTTGGATAGGTTAAGTGAATGGGCTAGGGTCTGGCAGACGGAATATAATGTTGACAGATGTGAGGTTATCCATTTTGGTAGGAATAACAGCAAAAGGGATTATTATTTAAATGATAAAATATTAAAACATGTTGCTGTGCAGAGAGACGTGGGTGTGCTAGTGCATGAGTCTCAAAAAGTTGGTTTACAGGTTCAACAGGTGATTAAGAAGGCAAATGGAATTTTGTCCTTCATTGCTAGAGGGATGGAGTTTAAGACTGGGGGGGGTTATGCTGCAATTGTATACGGTGTTAATGAGGCCACACCTGGAGTATTGTGTTCAGTTTTGGTCTCCTTACCTGAGAAAGGACGGACTGGCACTGGAGGGTGTGCTGAGGAGATTCACTAGGTTAATCCCAGAGCTGAAGGGGTTGGAATACGAGGAGAGGTTGCATAGACTGGGACTGCACTCGTTGGAATTTAGAAGGATGAGGGGGGATCTTATAGAAACATATAAAATTATGAAGGAAATAGATAGGATAGATGCGGGGAGGTCGTTTCTACTGGCGGGTGAAAGCAGAACTAGGGGGCATAGCCTCAAAATAAGGGGAAGTAGATTTAGGACTGAGTTTAGGAGGAACTTCTTCACCCAAAGGGTTGTGAATCTATGGAATTCCTTGCCCAGTGAAGCAGTTGAGGCTCCTTCATTAAATGTTTTTAAGATAAAGATAGATAGTTTTTTGACGAATAAAGGGATTAAGGGTTATGGTGTTCGGGCCGGAAAGTGGAGCTGAGTCCACAAAAGATCAGCCATGATCTCATTGAATGGTGGAGCAGGCTCAAGGGGCCAGATGGCCTACTCCTGCTCCTAGTTCTTACGTTCTTATGTTCTTATACTCGCAAAACACCATGGGCTAACACCGAAATCACTGCCGGCGCGGGGGCGGAGAATCCACTTTCATGCCGTAATCGGGCCTGATGCCGGTCCGGTGATTCTCCGGGCCCCAAAAATTGGCGTGACCACTGAGTATGCCACCCCGCCAGGGGGCCATTGCCAGAGGCCCGCCCAGCAAGCTTCTGCTTCCGACCGGCCGAATTCCTGGCGATGTGGAAATAACCACCTATTGCCGGTCGGGATGCTGGCGTGGTGGCTGCGGACTGAGTCCACGGCCACACTGGTCGTGGGCGGGGGGATCGGAGGTCGGGGGGGGGGGGCCTTATAGGCGGTCGGGAATTAAATCTGCGCGGTTTCAGTTTCGGGCGCGCGGCCGATCTTTTTTGTCGATGTGGCCCCAAGGTCCGAGTCTTCCATGGAGCTCGGGGCGGCCGTCGGCGTGCACATGCGCGGACTCTGAACCGGAAGTGCGGGGGCCCATATCCGTTGCTGAAGTTGCGAGATTTACTCCGGGTCCCTGCTAGCCTCCTGCATGGCATCAAATTAGTTCAACTTTTTAATAGGAATTTCGGGAATAAAACTCCGTTTGTTCTCCAGCATGGGGACATGGTCTCATTTTGGGAGAATCCAGCCGCATAGAGCCCAGCGAGACTGGAAAATCCCACTGACGGGCAATGGAGAGCTGCTTCTGCCTCCTGGAAACATGCTACGGGGGAAGGGGCAGGGGGGGTGGAATCCAAACCATTGCCTCTTGTATTGATGTCGTGTTTCTGATTGTCGTACTTTAAAAAATTGCTTGTTTTGACTTCCGGTGGCGGCAATGCGGAGCTAAGCCGCACGTTCGGCAGCTCCCACTATCGTAGGACTTTTGGGCTCTTTTAAGGGCCCCAAACGGCGCTGGTTCAACGATTCCCGGTGTGTGAAGGTGTCTGGAGTAATATCCCCCGGGATTTATGGTGCGGACCCGGAGTGGGGCGAGGAAAAAAACGGCAGCAGCTCCCCTGAAAAAGTGGGGGAAGGTGGACAAAATGGCAGCCGGTGGAGCCCCTGAAGAGTGGAGGCAGTGGGCGGAGGAGCAGCAGGCGGCCCTTCTGCGCTACTTTACGGAGCTGAAAGTGAAGTTGCTGGACTCTCTGAAGGTTACGACAAGTAAGCTGCTGGAGACCCAGACAACCCAGGGTGCAGAGATCCTTGAGTTGCAGCAGCAGGCCTCCGAGCGCGAGGATGAGGTCTCAGCCCTCATGGGGAAGGTGGAGATGCACGAGGCACTCCACAAAAAGTGGCAAGATCGTTTTGAGGAGATGGAGTTTCGCTCGAGGAGGAAGAACTTGCGGATCCTGGGCCTCGCGGAGGGGCTGGAGGGGTCGGACCTGCCGGCTTATGTGGCCGTGATACTGAACTCGCTGGTGGGGGCAGGATCTTTCCATCTGCCCCTGGAGCTGGAGGGGGCCCACAGAGTACTGGCCAGGAGGCCTAAGGCGAATGAACCCCCGCGGCCGGTGCTGGTGCGGTTCCATCGGTTCAGTGACCGGGAGTGTGTGCTGCGATGGGCCAAGAAGGTGAGGAGCAGCAAGTGGGAGAATTCGGTAGTGCGCATCTACCAGGACTGGAGTGCGGAGGTGGCCAAGCGGAGAGCCGGGTTTAACCGGACGAAGGCGGTGCTCCACAGCAGGCAGGTGAAATTCGGCATGCTGCCGCCTGCGCGTCTGTGGGTCACCTACAAGGACCGGCATCACTATTTTGAGTCCCCGGAGGAGGCATGGGTCTTTGTGCAGGCTGAAAAGTTGGACTCGAACTAGGGATTGGGGACTGTGGGGGTTTTTTGTATCACTGTTTATGCTGTTGCTGGCTATTCTGTTTTTTTTCTGCTTTCGGATGGTGTTGGTTACGGTTTTGTGTTTTAAGGGGGGTGTTGGGGGTCTGTTTTTTTTGTACGGGGTTGGTGGATGGGTTGGGACTGCTATTTGCGAGATGCGTTGGGGGGGGTGGGGTGGGGCAGTGGGAAAGCGCGGGCTTTCCTCTGGTTTCCCGTGCCACGGGACGAGGGGGGTGGAGCTGGAGGCAAGGGGCCGTGGATATCAGTTCCGTTTTCCCACGCTGGAACGGTGCCAAGGAGCTGCTGCATGGTGGGGGTGACCCCATATCGGGAGGGGTCGGAGTTATGGCGGGAGCTGCCGGGGTCAGCAGAAGTTAGCTGGCTCACGGGAGTACAGTGGAGGGAGAGTCGCGGCTAGGAGGGGTCCTAGCCGTGGGGGTGGGGGGGGGGGGATACCGGGTTGCTGCTGGAATGGCCACGGAGGAGCTGGTGCGGGTCGGGGGGGGTCGGGGTGAGGTTCTATCGCCATGGGAAACGGGCCGAGTGGGGGGTGCTGGCCAGGGGCGAGCAGTCAATGTGCTATGGCTAGTTGGCGGGGGAGGGGGGCGGGGTGCCCCCTGATCCGGCTGATCATGTGGAACGTGCGGGGGTTGAATGGGCCGGTTAAGCGAGCCCGGGTGTTTTCCCATCTGAAGGGGCTGAAGGCGGACGTGGCCATGCTCCAGGAGACTCACCTGAAGGTGGCGGACCAGGTTCGTCTGAGGAAGGGGTGGGTGGGGCAAGTTTTCCATTCAGGGCTCGACGCGAAGAACCGGGGGGTGGCGATCCTGGTGGGGAAGAGGGTGGCGTTTGAGGCGTCTGAGGTGGTGGCTGATAGTGACGGCAGATATGTGATGGTGAGCGGTAAGCTGCAGGGAGAGAGGGTGGTGTTGGTAAATGTATATGCCCCAAATTGGGATGATGCTGGTTTCATGAGGCGTATGTTGGACCGCATTCCTGACCTGGAGGCGGGGGGCTTGATCATGGGGGGGGGGGGGGACTTTAATATAGTGCTGGATCCCCCACTGGATTGTTCTAGTTCTAGGACGGGCAGGAGGCCGGCGGCGGCCAAGGTGTTGAAGGGGTTTATGGACCAGATGGGAGGGGTGGACCCCTGGAGGTTTGGGAGGCTGAGGGCTCGGGAGTACTCTTTTTTCTCCCACGTGCACAGGGTTTATTCCCGTATTGATTTTTTTGTCCTGAGTAGGGGGCTGGTCCCGAGAGTGGAGGATGCCGAATATTCGGCTATAGCGATTTCAGACCATGCTCCGCATTGGGTGGATCTGGAGATGGGGTAGGTGCGGGACCAGCACACGCTTTGGCGTTTGGACGTGGGGTTGTTGGCTGATGAGGAGGTGTGTAGGAGGGTCCGGGGATGTATTGAGAGGTACCTCGAGGCCAATGATACTGGGGAGGTCCGGGTGGGGATGGTGTGGGAGGCTCTGAAGGCAGTGATTAGGGGGGAGCTGATTTCCATCCGAGCCCATAGGGAGAGGGGGGAGAGGGAGAGACTGGTGGGGGAGCTGCTGAGTGTAGATAGGAGGTATGAAATGAAAAAATGAAAATCGCTTATTGTCACGAGTAGGCTTCAATGAAGTTACTGTGAAAAGCCCCTAGTCGCCACATTCCGGCGCCTGTCCGGGGAGGCTTGTACGGGAATCGAACCGTGCTGCTGGCCTGCTTGGTCTGCTTTAAAAGCCAGCGATTCAGCCGAGTGAGCTAAACCAGTGGAGGCCTTGGAGGAGGGATTGTTGGGGGAGCGGCGTAGCCTGCAGGTTACGTTTGATTTACTGACCACCAGAAAGGTGGAGACACAGTGGAGGAAGGCGCAGGGAGCGGTCTACGAATATGGGGAGAAGGCGATCAGGATGCTGGCGCATCAGCTCCGCAAGCGGGACGCGGCTAGGGAGATTGGTGGAGTGAAGGATAGGGGTGGGAATGTGGTGCGGAAGGGGGTAGAGGTTAATGGGGTCTTCAGGGACTTCTACAGGGAATTGTACCGGTCGGAGCTGCCGGTGGTGGTGGGGGGGGGATGGAGAGCTTTTTGAACAGGCTGCGATTTCCAAGGGTGCAGGAGGAGCAGGTGGAGAGACTGGGGGCGCCGATCGAGTTGGAGGAGCTGGTCAGTGGGATTGGCCACATGCAGTCGGGGAAGGCGCCGGGACCGGATGGGTTCCCGGTTGAATTTTATAAAAAATATGCGGACCTGTTGGGCCCCCTGTTGGTTCGGACCTTTAACGAGGCATGGGAGGGGCGAGTTTTGCCCCCGACGATGTCACGGGCGCTGATTTCCCTGATCCTGAAGCGAGATAAGGACCCCCTTGCAGTGCGGATCATATAGACCAATTTCACTGTTGAACGTGGACGCCAAGTTGCTGGCAAAGATCTTGGCCACTAGAGTAGAGGACTGTGTGCCGGGGGTGATACATGAAGATCAGACGGGATTTGTGAAGGGGAGGCAGCTGAACACTAACGTGCGAACGCTGCTAAATGTGATAATGATGCCGGCGGCAGAAGGAGAGGCAGAGATTGTGGTGGCATTAGATGCGGAGAAGCCCTTTGATAGGGTTCAGTGGGGGTACTTGTGGGAGGTGTTAGAGAGGTTCGGGTTTGGGGAGGGGTTTATTAAATGGGTAAGGTTGCTGTACGAGGCCCCGATGGCGAGTGTAGCGACAAATGGGAGGAGGTCCGAGTACTTCAGGCTCTACCGTGGGACGAGGCAAGGGTGCCCCCTGTCCCCCTTGCTTTTTGCGTTGGCAATTGAGCCTCTGGCCATGGCGCTAAGGGAGTCGGGGAGGTGGAAGGGTCTGGTGCGGGGTGGGGAGGAGCACCGAGTGTCACTTTATGCAGATGACTTGTTGCTGTATGTAGCAGACCCGATGGGGGGAATGCTGGAGGTAATGGAGATTCTTGCTGAGTTTGGGAGTTTCTCGGGCTACAAGTTGAACCTGGGCAAGAGCGAGCTGTTTGTTGTACACCCGGGTGATGAGGAGGGGATTGGTAGGCTCCCACTAAAAATGGCAGTGAGGAGTTTTAGGTACCTGGGGGTTCAGGTGGCTAGGAGTTGGGGGACTTTGCATAAGCTTAATTTTACTAGGTTGGTGGAGCAGATGGAGGAGGAGTTCAAAAGGTGGGACATGCTGCCGCTGTCGTTGGCGGGTAGAGTACAGTCCGTTAAGATGACGGTGCTCCCGAGGTTTTTGTTTTTTTTCCAGTGCCTCCCCATCCTTATTCCGAGGGCCTTTTTTAGGAGGGTGAACAGCAGCATCACGGGACTCCGAGGGTGAGGAGGGTCTTTTTGGAGCGGGGCAGGGATGGAGGGGGGCTGGCGCTGCCCAACCTCTCTGGGTACTATTGGGCGGCTAATGTCTCGATGGGTAATGGATGGGGAGGGTGCAGCATGGAAACGGATGGAGATGGCGTCCTGCGGAGGCACGAGCCTGAAGGCATGGTAACGGCGCCGTTGCCGCTCCCTCCAATGAGTTACACCACGAGCCCGGTGGTGGCGGCTACCCTCAAAATTTGGGGGCAGTGGAAGCGACACAGGGGGGAAGTGGGGGGTTGGTGGAGGCTTGCGGGGGAACCACCGGTTTGTCCCAGGGAACATTGATTTTTTTATATATATATATTTTTTTATATTTTAGAGTACCCAATTATTTTTTTCCAATTAAGGGGCAATTTAGTGTGACCAATCCACCTACTCTGCACAATTTTGGGTTGTGGGGGCGAAACCCACGCAGACACGGGGAGAATGTGCAAACTCTACACGGACAGTGATCCAGAGCTGGGATCGAACCTGGGACCTCAGCGCCGTGAGGCAGCTGTGCTAACCACTAGGCCACCATGCTGCCCCAGGGAACATTGATGGCGGGTTCCTGGGGTGGCACAGGGCGGGCATAAGGAAGTTGGGAGACCTGTTCATTGACGGGAGGTTTGCGAGCCTGGGTGAGCTGGAGGAGAAGTTTGAGCTCCCCCGGGGAATATGTTCAGGTACCTTCAGGTCAAGGCGTTTGCTAAGCGGCAGGTGGAGGGGATCCCTTTGCTGCCCCCGCGGGGGGTAAGGGATAGGGTGCTTTCGGGGGTGTGGGTCGGGGATGGGAAGGTGTCTGACATCTACCAGGTGATGCAGGAGGTGGAGGAGGCGTCGGTAGAGGAGCTGAAGGCTAAGTGGGAAGTGGAGCTGGGGGAGCAGATTGAGGAGGGGACATGGGCGAACGCCCTGGAGAGGGTGAACTCCTCCTCTTCATGTGCGAGGCTTAGCCTCATCCAGTTCATGGTACTGCACAGGGCTCATGTCCGGGACGAGGATGAGCAGGTTTTTTGGGGGTGAGGACAGGTGCATTAGGTGTTTGGGGAGCCCAGCGAACCATGCCCATATGTTTTGGGCATGCCCGGCACTGGGGGAATTCTGGCAGGGGGTGGCGAGGACGGTGTCGAGGGTGGTGGGATCCAGAGTCAAGCCAGGCTGGGGACTCGCAATATTTGGGGTTGGGGTGTAGCCGGGAGTGTAGGAGGCGAAAGAGGCCGGTGTTTTGGCCTTTGCGTCCCTAGTTGCCCGGCGGAGGATCTTGTTGCAATGGAAAGATGCGAGACCCCCAAGCGTGGAGACCTGGATCAATGACATGGCGGGATTCATTAAGCTGGAGAAGGTCACATTTGCCCTGAGGGGGTCGGTACAAGGGTTCTTTAGGCGGTGGCAGCCTTTCCTCGACTTTCTGGCTCAACGATAGGGTACTGGGTCAGCAGCAGCAGCAACCCGGGGGGGGAGGGGGGGTGGTGGTGGTGGTGGTGGGGGGGTGGTGGTGGTGGTGGGGGGGTGGTGGTGGTGGTGGGGGGGTGGTGGTGGTGGTGGTGGGGGGGAGGGGTGGTGGTGGGGGGGAGGGGTGGTGGTGGGGGGGAGGGGTGGTGGTGGGGGGGAGGGGTGGTGGGGGGGGGGAGGGGTGGTGGGGGGGGAGGGGTGGTGGGGGGGGAGGGGTGAGGGGTGGTGGGGGGGAGGGGTGGTGGGGGGGGGAGGGGTGGTGGGGGGGAGGGGGGGTGGTGGTGGGGGGGAGGGGTGGTGGGGGGGGAGGGGTGGTGGGGGGGAGGGGGGGTGGTGGTGGGGGGGAGGGGGGGGTGGTGGGGTGGGGGGGAGGGGGTGGTGGTGGGGGGGAGGGGGGGGGTGGTGGGGTGGGGGGGAGGGGGTGGTGGTGGGGGGGAGGGGGTGGTGGTGGGGGGAGGGGGTGGTGGTGGGGGGGAGGGGGGGGGGTGGTGGGGTGGGGGGGAGGGGGGGGTGGTGGGGAGGGGGGGGTGGTGGGGGGGAGGGGGGGGTGGTGGGGTGGGGGGGAGGGGGGGTGGTGGGGGAGAGGGGGGGGGTGGTGGGGGAGAGGGGGGGGGTGGTGGGGGAGAGGGGGGGGTGGTGGGGGAGAGAGGGGGGGTGGTGGTGGTGGTGGGGGGAGAGGGAGGGGTGGTGGTGGGGGGAGAGGGAGGGGTGGTGGTGGGGGGAGAGGGAGGGGTGGTGGGGGGAGAGGGGGGGTGGTGGTGGGGGGAGAGGGAGGGGTGGTGGCGGGGTGGTGGGGGAGAGGGGGGTGGTGGGGGGGAGAGGGGGTAGAAGGGGGGTGGTGGGGGAGAGGGGGGTGGTGGGGGGAGAGGGGGTGGTGGGGGAGGGGAGAGGGGGGAGAAGGGGGGTGGTGGGGGGAGAGGGGGGTGGTGGGGGGAGAGGGGGGTGGTGGGGGGAGAGGGGGGAGGAGGGGGGTGGTGGGGGGAGAGGGGGGTGGTGGGGGGAGAGGGGGGTGGGGGGGGGAGAGGGGGGGAGAAGGGGGGTGGTGGGGGGAGAGGGGGGTGGTGGGGGGTTCAGGGGGTATTGTTTATGTTAATGTAATTTATTTTAATTTATTTTGTTGTTCATCGGGGTGGGGGGGCTCGTTATATGTGTTGTTATGGGTCTGGGGGGTGTTTATTATTGTTATTATTGTTTTGTTGTTATACATTTTTCAAAAATTTCAATAAAAATTATTTTTTAAAATTTTTTTAAAAATTGCTTGTTTTGAATTTGAAATTGTTGTACAGTGTTCAAACATTTTACTGCATGTTCTTATCAAGAACTCATTACCTGACTTCTTTGAGGAAATCATAATAGGGTCAAGAGTGGGCTGGGGGTTGACATTTTGAACTTAGGCTGTTGGAAAATTGTGCAGCCTCCACAGTCAGTTCCTGTCTTGATATTAGATTGCCTTCCAGTACATTTTCACGTTGTGTTTTTGAGATGCATTGTAAAGACAGAAGTGGATACCTGAGAATGGCTTCAAATCAACGGTGTGTTTGAGGCCCAAGATGATATGAGACATGAGAACAAGGTTTGATGAAAAACATCTTCACATTTCACTCTGATGTGGATTGTGCATTAATTATTGCGTGGGTGTCTGTGTGCGAACCTGAGTGGGAAAGAAAAATAAAGGAAATTGACTATTTTCCTATCCATTATTGTCAGCCATTGCTGCTGCTGATTTTCAATGCACTCCCTGTTTGTGACAATATACTCATCAGAGGATTAATGATGCTTCACTGCGCCAAGTCTATTGAAACCTCATTTGTAAATGACTGTTGAAAAGCATTTCAACCGGTATAACATATGAGAATCTCCACTTGATTAGATGGAAGTCAGGCAGTGTGTGTTTCATTTTGTGGTTTACCACCTAGATGTCTTTGACAAGCTTGCAAAAAGCGTATGAATATGCTACAAGATGCATCTCCGTCAGTGCCACTGCTTTCATTAAGTTAATTTCTGGGGCTGGATTCTCCGTTTCTGCGGCTAAGTGCCGGCGGCAACGTAGAATCTGCGTGCTCCACGATGGGAAATTCGGCGTGAACCCCTCACCGATTCTGGTACTGGTTAGGAGTTCGCACCGGTGCCACGTGGAACACTCGTAGATCGCGTGGAGAATCGCTGGGTCCCTGGTCGCGCATGCGCAGGGCTGACGAGCTGCAGCTGTGCATGCCTACCCCGCCACTGGTCGCACCGGGAAACATGGCGCTGGCTGTACTGGACCACGTACTCGCCCACCCCGACCCCACAGCCCACCTCCTGGCCACCACCCAGCCGTAGCCGAAGCCCCCCAGCCAGGGGCACAAATCCCGGCTGAGCATAGCCGCACTGGACACTGTCCGCAGCTGGCACGCCAGGTTCCCGACCTCTGGGACCACACACGTCAGCCTATCGGGTGTGGAGAATCGCAGGTGGGCAATGGCCGATTTGGAGGGGGTGGGGTCAAACCAGCGGCGATCCCGATTCCGGCGTCAGAAGCCATTCTTCGCCCAATCCCTGATCCCGATTTCAGTGTCCGGCTACGGAGAATCCCGCCCATAATCGATGATAACAATAATAATCGCTTATTGTCACAAGTAGGCTTCAATGAAGTTACTGTGAAAAGCTCCGAGTCGCCACATTCTGTTCGAGGAGGCCGGTACTGGAATTGAACCCACGCTGCATCCTTGTTCTGCAATACAAGCCAGCTGTTTAGCCCACTGTGCTAAACCAGCCCCCCTGATGAGGAGTAGTTGGAGCCCTTTGCCCAAAGGTGACTTCGTGTTTTCAAATACATTTGATTCCAGTTATCTTGTCTTAATAAAATGTATGAAACTTTGGGGCCGAGTCATCTGGTCTTCGGATACTCAGAGACCGGGGTGCATGACTGAAGCTGCTCATTGGAATCCCATAGAGGCCCCGAGGCACTGATCCACGTAGGAATTGCCCGGGTGGTTTCACTTTCTGCTGGGCAATTCCCCTGCTGCCTGGGACACTCCATGGGTGTCTCTGACTCTGAACAGTACTCAGCAGGTTAGTTACTCGGGGCACGATTAAATAAAAAAAACAGTCCACTTTGGGCGGGGTTAATAAACACCGAGAATGACCCCGCTGGAAGACATGGTGGCCCAGTGGTTAGTTTCAAGGTGCTGAGGACCTGGGTTCGATCGCAGGTCACTGTCCATGTGGAGTTTAGGACATTCTCCCTGTGCCTGCGTGAGTCTCACCGTCACAACCCAAAGATGTGCAGGGTAGGTGGATTGGACACAGTAAATTGTCCCTTAATTGGGAAATTGTTTTTTCAACATATGACCCCACTATCTAACGCACCTTGTTGCTATTTCGGCAACCGGCTGGGAGCAAGCCCTGAAACTGCACTTAGTGTTATTGGCACTGCCAGGGTGCTAGGCTGGCAGTGCCAATGTGTCTGGGTGGCACCAGCGGTGCCAGTGTGCCACCCTGCCCAGAGGCCGACAACACTGGACCTCTGATCCCCTGCTGCCGTTCCGCCTGCTCCTCGTTAGTGGGGATCAGCGCTAAATGACACCCACCTGGATGTTCCTTGGCAGGCCGGTAGGTGCCGGCTGGCCATTTGATCTGGCGTAGATGTAGTTAAGTGGGATTTTAAACTCACCTAATTTAGCAAATCTGGATGGGCAGGTTCCAGATTGCAGCGTCGCCCATGATTCCGGCACATTGCGTCCCAGGTTTTAGTATGTCAAACATTTCTTAACACAATGTCAATTCACAAACTGTGCGCTCCCTAATCACCTCCCCATTCCCTCACTACCCATTAATCTGACGTGATGACCCGTCCGGCTACCCACTGACTCATCTATCACCTCACCTACTTGCCCTCCCCATCCACCATTACCCCCTTGTCTTCCTTTACCCCCACATTCTCTCCCTTTACCCCAGTTTCCCTTCCCTTCCTCTCCCACCGTCCCTTCACCCTCTCACCTTCCCTTATCCTTCCCACCTTGCCTTATCCCCCCCACCTTCCCGTACCCCCCAGCTTCAATTCCTTTACTCCCTCCCTTACCCCCCCCTCCCCCCCTCAGCTGCTAATATCAAAAGATTGGACTTTTAAACTTGCTGTGTCCTGTCTTCCCCTGTCATCACTCTACTCTGATGGTGTTCCCTAAGGGACACTCCACTGCATGTTTCTGTGAAAGCCAGGATTAGAAGTCAAATTAAGAAATGCGTAGCAGCGTCACTTTTGCGGAATGTTCGCACGCAGCAGTAAATCGCTCATCGTCGCCACTACTCAGACAACCTGGGCCAATCTTTAATGCTCAGCTAACTTGCCATTTTCTAATCCAGTGAAACATCATTACTGTACTCCAGAACCTCTTGAATTATTTCCCTTTGCTGTAAAGGTGCCTTTCCCAGACTTTGTTCGCGAACAGGAAAGGTGTTCGTAACACTTGTACAACAGCCTCATGGCTGTAACTGCTCCCAAAATGTCTCTTTTCCTCTGAGCCATTTTCACTATGGGATGATTCCATGCTGAGTCCCGATTGGTCATGTGACCCATACTCTGCTGTGTTGCCCTTAAAGAGACAATCGCTACATTCGCCTTGATTTTTTTGCTTCTCCTTACCTACTCATGGGTTATTTGCATACCACCACTCTTGAGGTGGAGCAGACAGTTCATGTTGTGGACTTTTTCATGTTTTTAAATGATCCAAAATAGAACAGGGGACTGCAAATTTTTAACATGATGTCTCTGGCAAGGGTAAATAAGATGCAGTCAGAGGACATCATTCACACAGAGGTTTAGTGGTTGTTATGGTTCTGGGTGGTGTTGAAGTAATCTTATCGAATCCTTTTTAATGCTGTGCATCATATTCTATGTAAGGCTGATTTTTCACAACTTGCAAGCAGATTTCTTAAGTTAACCAGATACTAAAGTTGCTCCATCTGTGCTTTGAGCCTTAAGCCAAATCCTTAACTCGCAGCCTGTAGGTTACCACAATGTACGAAGAAACATGCCTCCATTTCAAGTCGGGAGAGAGAGAGTTCACTGCAGGATGCACAGAATGACTAAGGGACAAAAAATAAATAAAAGTCCTCATCTCACTGTTGCAAGTGGCAGCATGGTGGTGTAGTGGTTGGCTGCCTCAAGGCGCCGAGGTCCCAGGTTCGAACCCGGCTCTGTGTGGAGTTTGCACATTCTCCCCGTGTTTGCGTGGGTTTCGCCCCCATAACCCAAAAGATGTGCCGGGTAGGTGGATTGGCCACGCTAACATTTCCCCTTAATTAGAAAAATGAATTGGGTACTTTAAATTTTTTTTAAAAAGAAAAAAATCTGTTGTAAGTGGTATCTTCAGAACACTTCAGTGTTGAAGACTTGAAGACTACTTCAGTGAACAACATAAAGCAGGGCCGGACAGCAGTAACAATTAGAATCAATTGTAAATTAAACTATTGCCTCGGAAATCTAATTACCAGTCAGCATCAAATAAGAATTAACTGTTGTGCACATTTTTATAATACCAGACATGAAATGTATGTTGGTTTTGGTTTAATAGTAACAGAATCTAAGGGCTGAAACATAACCAACAGAGTTATTATGGTGATCTTCATTGCACTGCTGTGAAATACAATTTTATTGCACAGTCAGTGATATTCTCTGCCCGAGAAATATTTCAATTATTTCAAGCTCACATCCATTCCTTGATGCTGTGCTCAAAATAAGGACAGTGTGTTCAAGAAGCATCAGTCGATGTTGGATATGACTGCAGTATGTTTTACAATGCCTCAGGGCACATGTAACTGTTCTGTTTGTTGTGCCCTTATTTTGCACCACAACATAACCTTACATTGCATTCCAGTGTATTTTTGTGTGGGCCCACGAGAGAGCCATCCATTCTGGATGGAAAAAATAAGCCTGAATGGCGGAGCATGGACCTAGATTGGAACTGAATCACTTCTCAAGCCATTTATGTTATAGTACTGAAGGGGCGACATGGTGGCACAGTGGTTAGCGCTGCTGTCTCACAGAGCCAGGGACCCAGGTTCAATTCTCTCCTCGGGTGACTGTGTGGAGTCTGCACATACTCCCTGTGTCTACGTGGGTTTCCTCCGGGTGCGCCGGTTTCCGATGTCGCCTGGCCCGCGATCGGGGCCCACCAATCGGCGGGCTGGCCTCTGTGGCTGGGGCCTAATTTCCTATGCGCCGGCCCCTGTAGTCCTGCGCCATGTTGCGTCGGGGATGGCGGGTTCAAGGAAGGCACTGCGCAGGTGCGCGTTGGCGCCGGCGCATCTGCGCATGCGCGGATCCCGCGGCACACAGTTCGCGCCGGGATCGGCAGCTGGAGTGGTGCGAACCGCTCCAGCGCTGTGCTGGCCCCCTGTAGGGGCCAGAATTAGCCCTGGGAGTGGCCTGTTCATGCCATCGTAAAACGCAACGGCCTTTACGACGGCGTGGACACCTGCCACGGGATTGGAGAATCCCACTGGTTACATTGATTGACAAAGCACAATTAGCTTCTTTCAGGTCGCTTACTGTGCCGTGAGATTGGAGAATCCCGCCCAAGATGTCTCACTATCCGGACCTACTAAAATATTTTTCCCTCTCTTTCTCTAAGAGGAGTGTTTAGCAGGAGTGCAGAGAACAGATGTAGGAAAGTTAGAGAGAAGAAGTTATTAGTTATCAAAGTATTGTATCGTATAATTTAATTAGTTATATCTACAATTGTTTATTTGTTTTACTCGTTGAGTATTGAGTAAAAAGAGCTCACAATATTAATTTATATTGCTCAATAAATTAGTTTATCTTTACAAGAAGACTATTGTTCATTTCAACAACTCGGTTGGTTGAAAAGAGTAATATATATATATTACACAAAGTAATATAACAACTACCACCTCCTTAAGGGCAGTTAAGGATGGGCAACAATTGCTGGCCTTGCCAGTGATGGCCACAGCCCATTCCTCAAAGAAGAAAGATAAACTGGGCAAGGACTTCAGCAGCTCGTTTCCGGTGTCTGTGCTAGCCAATATTCCATTGCACACTGCCCTTTCATTGTAGGCTGCCATCTGTCAACCTACCTAATATGTGCCAATAATGAGGCTTTTATGTTTCTGGCACAAATGGAGTTTTCCTGACACTGGGGAGGTCTGCCACAGGAAACTAAAATGTGGAAAGAATGGCACAAGTCCAGTTGTGCACTTAGACAGTTGTATATCCATTGCTGACACTGCTCTGAATTTTGGCCTCCAAGTTGAAAGAGTGTGAATTCAGAGCCGAGGGTGCCAGCAGATTATAGCAGAATGGTCTTACAATATAAATGGAGAAGGAAGAAGTAGGGCGGAATTCTCCGCTCCCGGGAAAAATCGTGAAGGCCGTCGTGAACTCGGCTGAGTTTCACGACGGCCTCGGAGGCCGCTCCTCTCACCGTTTTCACCCCCACCCGGGGGGGCTAGGAGCGGCGCTCCGTAACTCTTGGCCGCCGGGCGGCGCGCCGAGAGTGATGCGACGGCGGCGCCTATGTGACGTCAGCCGCACATGCGCAGGTTGGCTGGCTCCAACCCACGCATGCGCGGCTGACATCACGACGGCTGACAACTCGAACCTGCGCATGCGCGGTGGCCGTCTTCCCCTCAGCCGCCCCGCAAGACGTGCTGGCTTGATCTTGCGGGGTGGCGGAGGGGAAATAGTGCGTCTGATTGAGACGCCGGCCCGACGATCGGTGGGCACCGAATACAGGCCTGTCCCCTCCCGAGCACAGTCGTGGTGCTCATTCCCCACCAGGCCCCCTACAAGTCCCAAAACGGGCATCTCACGGTGATTTCACGATGGCAGCGACCAGGTGTGGTTGCCGCCGTCGTGAAACGGTTGCAAACGGCAGGCCGCTCGGCCCATCCGGGTCGGAGAATCGCCGGTCGCTGTGAAAAACAGTGAGCGGCGATTCTTCTGAGCGGGGGGGGGGGGGGGGGGGGAGGTGGGAGAATCGCGGGGGGTGCCAAGGGGTCGTGAAATTAGTCGGGGGGCCCTCCTGCGATTCTCCCACCCGGCGTGGGGAGTGGAGAATCGCGCCCCTAAGATTTTGTGTGACAGAAAATGCAGGACAGTCTCTGCAGGTCTGACAGCATCTGTGGAGAGAGAACGGAGCTAAGGTCTGGGTGACTCTTTGTCAAAGTCCGCAACATATGGCATGGTGGCATCATTGTTAGCACTGCTGCCTCACAGCGCCAAAGACCTGCGTTTGATTCTGACTTTGGGTCACTGTCTGTGTGGTGTCTGCTTGGTTTCCTCCAGGTGCTCAGATTTCCTCCCACAGTCCAAAGATATGCAGGTTAGGTGGATTGGCCATGCTAAATTGCCCCTTAGTGTCAAAAAAGGTTTGGTTGGGTTACTGGGTTATGGGGATAGGGTGGAGGTTTGGGCCAAGGTAGGGTATACTTTCCTAGGGTCAGTGCAGACGCGATGGGCCGAGTGGTCTCCTTCTGCACTGCAGTGATTCTATGATTCTATGAACAGGTTTTGTTGCTAAGGGCATGCAGAGGACACTCGAGTCCGACAACTATGTAGTTTGCAATGCCTTGACACTTTGGGTGCTCATTTCCATAGTTTAATGGGAATTACTTCATGAATTAAAGCCATCATTGTGGTCATGCCTGCACTGAGAAACTAATTTACTCACCTTCTTCCAAAGAGGAATCAAAAGGCAGGTTAGAAAGTTCAGGTGTACAGCGGAAAAACAGAAATGACATATATGGTTCCATTAGAGTGCCAAAACCAAATCTTCGAATAGTTTGCTGTGGTTTAGTATTGATGACAGCTGAGGGACAAGTCTTCAGCCACATCCAGTTGGGGAGTACTTCAGCCTTTTGTTAAAAAAGTTGAATGTCTGATGAAGGCATTACCGAAGGAGGGTGTAGGAGAGGCATGATAAGTTGCGACATAATGAAATTTATAGGAGGTGATAAATAACCAAGAGAAAACATACATTAATTCAATTATTGGGACTGAAAGTAAGGGGAAAAAGACTAGGCCAAGATAGCCCAGGATAATGAAGGTGGTTGAAACTAAGTACAGAGAGAGGTCACTAACTATAATTTTGCAAAATGTTTTGAAACTGGAGTTGTACCTAAGTACTGAGTTTCAAATTTTACGCCCATGTTTAAGAATCAGGAAATGATAGCTTACCCCAGTGCTAGGTAGATCTCCCCAACCTGAGGCGGAACTGGTAAATATTTTGAAAGGCAAATGCGAATCAGCAAAAGGCAGTGTGGATTTGCAATGGTTAGGTCATCATTGAATAGCCCATGAGGAAACCTGAGCTCACAAATGAAGTGTATGGTGGCCGTTGCATTTATGCATTTTTTAATGCATTTTTAGAAGGAGCTTGACGCAGCATGTTTAAGGGGCTCGTTTTGAAAATGAAGTCATTGTGATACGAGAAAGCGGGAGATGGGCAGATAAGGGTACATTCAATGGCTGCGTTCCTGATTGGCAGAGGTTGTTCCCCAGGGAACTGTGCTTGGGTCTCAAGTTCGCCATTTGATAAATTGGGCACAAGCAATGGCTCTGTTTGAGATTTCTGATCGCAATTTAAGGGAACGTGACACACCGAGACTGAGTTGGTTAGGTTAGAGTGGGGAGGTAAGTGCAATTCAGTGTTGGAATTATAAATATTTTGGAATAAATAAAAGTGAAGTGAATTTTACTCTGCAAGTGGAGAAAGGGTCGGCTAGTGGGATATGAAGAATACCTGAAATAAAGGAGCTAATTTCGACACTGAGATGATGAGTTGAATTAAGAACCTTTCCTGCTGACACTTCCATAAGTCTTCTGAACAGAATTCCAAATCGGTCGTGTTCAACAGAACATTGGAACAGCAGTGCGAAGAGTGTTCATCGTCTTCAGCAGAAATGTGGTTACTGTATTCGGCACAGCACGAGAAAACTCCAGTCTGTGGTTGGGAACTTTGATCTGCACCAAATTTTAGAACAAAAAAAAAATCCAGTACCGAATGGTCAATGCAACATGAGGTGGCAATCTATATTGCAGAGTTTCTCCAGATTCAAGTGATTGTTGGCAATCTGCATGGGACGAAGATTCAGACCTACCCAGGTAAGAACAAAGTTGAGCGAAATTTAATTAATGTTGTTTATAGAACATAGAACACTACAGCGCAGTACGGGCCCTTCGGCCCTCGATGTTGCGCCGACCTGTGAAACCATCTGAAGCCTATCTGACCTACACTATTCCATTTTCATCCATATGTCTATCCAGTGACCACTTAAATACCCTTAAAGTTGGCGAGTCTACTACTATTGCAGGCAGGGCGTTCCACACCCCTACTACTCTCTGAGTAAAGAAACTGCCTCTGACATCTGTCCTATATCTCTCACCCCTCAATTTAAAGCTATGTCCCCTCGTGTTGGTCATCACCATCCGAGGAAAAAGACTCTCACTGTCCACCCTATCTAACCCTCTGACTATCTTATATGTCTCTATTAAGTCACCTCTCAGCCTTCTCCTCTCTAACGAAAACAACCTCAATTCCCTGAGCCTTTCCTCGTAAGACCTTCCCTCCATACCAGGCAACATCCTAGTAAATCTCCTCTGAACCCTTTCCAAAGCTTCCACATCCTTCCTATAATGTGGTGACCAGAACTGCACGCAGTACTCCAGGTGTGGCCGCACCAGAGTTATGTACAGCTGCAGCATGACCTTGTGGTTCCGAAACTCAATCCCCCTGCTTATAAAGGCTAGCACACCATATGCCTTCTTAACAGCCCTATTAACCTGGGTGGCAACTTTCAGGGATTTATGTACCTGGATGCCGAGATCTCTCTGTTCATCTACACTACCAAGAATCTTGCCATTAGCCCAGTACTCTGCATTCCTGTTACTCCTTCCAAAGTGAACCACCTCACACTTTTCCGCATTAAACTCCATCTGCCACCTCTCAGCCCAGCTCTGCAGCTTATCTATGTCCCTCTGTATCCTATAACATCCTTCAGCACTATCCACAACTCCACCGACCTTCGTGTCATCTGCAAATTTACTAACCCATCCTTCTACACCCTCTTCCAGGTCATTTATAAAAATTACAAACAGCAGTGGCCCCAAAACAGATCCTTGCGGTACACCACTAGTAACTGAACTCCAGGATGAACATTTGCCATCAACCACCACCCTCTGTCTTCTTTCAGCTAGCCAATTACTGATCCAAACCGTTAAATCACCTTCAATTCCATACTTCCTTATTTTCTGCAATAGCCTACCGTGGGGAACCTTATCAAACGCCTTACTGAAATCCATATACACCACATCAACAGCTTTACCCTGATCCACCTGTTTGGTCACCTTCTCAAAAAACTCAATAAGGTTTGTGAGACATGACCTACCCTTCACAAAACCGTATTGAGTATCGCTAATCAACTTGTTCTTTTCAAGATGATTATAAACCCTATCTCTTATAACCTTTTCCAACATTTTACCCACAACCGAAGTAAGGCTCACAGGTCTATAATTACCAGGGTTGTCTCTACTCCCCTTCTTGAACAAGGGGACAACATTTGCTATCCTCCAGTCTTCCGGCACTATTCCTGTCGACAAAGACGACATAAAGATCAAGGACAAAGGCTCAGCAATCTCCTCCCTGGCTTCCCAGAGAATCCTAGGATAAATCCCATCTGGCCCAGGGGACTTGTCTATTTTGACATTTTCTAAAATTGCTAACACCTCCTCCTTTTGAACCTCAATTCCATCTAGCCTGGTCGACTGAACCTGAGTGTTCTCCTCGACAACATTGTCTTTCTCCAGTGTAAACACTGACGAAAAATATCCATTTAATGCTTCCCCTATCTCCTCTGATTCCACACACAACTTTCCACTACTATCCTTGATTGGCCCTAATCTTACTCGAGTCATTCTTTTGTTCCTGATATACCTATAGAAAGCCTTAGGGTTTTCCTTGATCCTATCCGCCAACGACTTTTCGTGTCCTCTCCTCGCTCTTCTTAACTCTCCCTTTAGGTCCTTCCTGGCTAACTTGTAACTCTCAAGTGCCCTAACTGAGCCTTCATGTCTCATCCTAACATAAGCCGCCTTCTTCCTCTTGACAAGTGCTTCAACTTCCTTAGTAAACCACGGCTCCCTTGCTCGACAACTTCCTCCCTGCCTGACAGGTACATACTTATCAAGGACACGCAGTAGCTGTTCCTTGAAAAAGCTCCACATTTCGATTGTACCCATCCCCTGAGTTTTCTTCCCCATCCTATACCTCCTAAATCTTGCCGAATAGCATCATAATTGCCTTTCCCCCAGCTATAATTCTTGCCTTGCGGTATATACCTATCCCTGCCCATTGCTAAAGTAAACATAACCGAGTTGTGATCACTATCACCAAAGTGCTCACCTACATCTAAATCTAACACCTGGCCGGGTTCATTACCCAGTACCAAATCCAATGTGGCCTCGCCCCTTGTTGGCCTGTCTACATACTGTGTCAGAAAACCCTCCTGCACACACTGCACAAAAACTGACCCATCTATAGTACTCGAACTATAGTATTTCCAGTCAATATTTGGAAAGTTAAAGTCCCCCATAACAACTACCCTGTTACTCTCGCTCCTGTCAAGAATCATCTTTGCAATCCTTTCCTCTACATCTCTGGGACTATTCGGAGGTCTATAGACAACTCCCAACAGGGTGACCTCTCCTCTACTGTTCCTAACCTCGGCCCATACTGCCTCAGTAGACGAGTCCTCAAGCGTCCTTTCTACCGCCGTAATACTTTCCTTGATTAACAATGCCACCCCCCCCCTCTTTTACCATCTTCTCTGTTCTTACAGAAACATCTAAATCCTGGAACCTGCCACAACCATTCCTGTCCCTGCTCTACCCATGTCTCCGAAATCGCCACAACATCGAGATCCCAGGTACCAACCCATGCTGCAAGCTCACCCACCTTATTCCGGATGCTCCTGGCGTTGAAGTAGACACACTTCAAACCAGCGTCCTGCTTGCCGGTGCCCTCTTTCGAACTTTTAACCCTATCCCTGACCTCACTACTCTCAACATCCTGTACACTGGGTCTACAATTTAGGTTCCCATCCCCCTGCTGAATTAGTTTAAATCCCCCCGAAGAGCACTAGCAAATCTCCCTCCCAGGATATTGGTACCCCTCTGGTTCAGGTGAAGACCATCCTGTTTGTAGAGGTCCCACCTACCCCAGAATGAGCCCCAATTATCCAGGAAACCAAAACCCTCCCTCCTGCACCATCCCTGTAGCCACATGTTCAACTCCTCTCTCTCCTTATTTCTTACTTCGCTAGCACGTGGCACGGGTAACAACCCAGAGATAACAACTCTGTTTGTTCTAGCTCTCAGCTTCCACCCTAGCTCCCTGAATTTCTGTCTCAAATCCCCATCTCTCTTCCTACCTATGTCGTTGGTACCTATGTGGACCACGACTTGGGGCTGCTCCCCCTCCCCCTTAAGGATCCCAAAAACACGATCAGAGACATCACGAACCCTGGCACCTGGGAGGCAACACATCAACCGTGAGTCTTTACTTTATTCTTATTCCATAACTTTTTGAGAAATAGCCAAGGCTTTCTTTAGACCATAAGACCATAGACATAGGAGTAGAATTAGGCCGTTCGGCCCATCGAGTCTGCTCCGCCATTCAATCATGGCTGATATATTTCTCATCCCCATTCTCCTGCCTTCTCCCAATTACCCCTGATCCCCTTATTGATCAAGAACCTATCTATCTCATTTTTAAAGACACTCAGCGATTTGACCTCCACAGCCTTCTGCGGCAAAGTGTTCCACAGATTCACTCCTCTCTAGTTGAAGAAATTTCTCCTCATCTCAGTTTAAAGAATCATCCCTTCAGTCTGAGGCTGTGGCCTTTTGTCCCATTGAGTCAAATAGCTGCTTTAAATTTGTTCTTTGGATGTGGTGATATTTATTTCTTGTCTCAGGCCGACCTGAGAAGGTGGTGTGGCTATTTTCTTGAACCGCTGTAGCTTATGTTGTGACATAATATTCGTACAGTTGGTGGTGCTCTATATAAACTGGCTTGCTAGGTCACTTGGAGTGTATTAAGAGTCACCCACTTTATAAAGATTAAAGTCATTGCAGACCAGAATGGAAAATGTATGAAATTTTACGACGAACTGGCAGTTTTAATGGCCATTTACTATCCCAGTGCTAGCCCAAAAATTACAACATTGAATACACAAGGTTCCATGACGGACCTTGAGCTGTGTGTTGTTGGTGCAATTCCAGAAAGATTGCGTTACCTTCAGTGTCTCTGGCCAGTGGCAGGGGGTTTTGCTTCAATAATCCCATTGTTTAGCCTTTGGGCAGCTTGATAATTATTTGCATTGCTACATGCAGCAGTCACAATGAAGAGGATTGCTGTTGTGTTTTATAGCATGGTTAGGTTATGCAGGAAGTCAACCTGCTGAGCAAATTGGTATTGTCTGGTGCAATATTGTCGTCTCATCAAGATTCACTCAGATATACAACAAGACTTTGAAGATATTTAACCCACCTGAAGGACTGCCTCAATATAAGACCAGAAGACATAGGAGCAGAGTAGGCCATTCGGCCCATCAATCCTGCTCCACCATTCAATGAGATTTGGTGTGATAATCCTCGACTCCACTTTCCCGCCTTAACTCCATAACCCTCGATTCTCTTACTGATTGAAAATCTGTCTATCTCAACCTTTAAAATACTTACGGTATATATGGTACAGTGGCACAGCATTTAGCACTGCTGCCTCACAGTACCAGGCACCCGGGTTCAAGTCCGGCCAAGGGCAACTAATTGTGTGGAGTTTGCATGTTCTCGTGTCTGTGTGCGTTTCCTCCGGGTGCTCCAGTTTCCTTCTACAGTCCAAAGATGTGCAGGTTTGGTGGATTGGCCATGCTAAATTGCCCCTTAGTGTCCAAAGGTTAGGTGGGATATGGAGACGGTAGTGGGTCTGGGTAGGGTCCTCTTTAAAAACTGGACGCATAGTGGCACAGTGGTTAGCACTGCTGCCTCACGGCACTGAGGACCCTGTTCTGATTACGACCCAGGGTCATTGTCCCTGTGGAGTTTGCACATTCTACCCGTGTCTGCGTGGGTCTCACCTGCACACCCCAAAGATATGCAGAGTATGTGGATTGGCACTAAATTGCCCCTTAATTGGAAAAAAAATTAATTGGGTACTTTAAATTGAAAAAAAAAGGCATTTGAAGACTAAGCATGGTGAGTTCGAGGACAAACCTCTTGATTTTTTTCAAAGGATGCAGCAAGAACTTAAATCATCAGCTAAAGTCCTTAGCAGAAATGTTGGGCGGGGTCCTCCCAGCCCTGGGCCGGGCCAGAAAATCCCTGTGAATGGGCCACGCTGCCCCGACGGCGCGGAGAATCGGCGCCTGGCAGCGGTGTGGTTGGCGCGGCGCCGGTAGCTGGCCGTTCTACGCGGCCGGCCCACAGATTCTCCGGCCCAGATGGCGGTAGGAAAAGAACCGAGTCCCGCTGGCGCCGTTCTAACCTGCTCTGGCCCGGTGGGACCTCAGCGTTGAAGAGTCGGGTGGTGGCCTGGGGGGGGGGGGGGGGGGGGGGGGGAATCCGACCCCAGGGGGGCCTCCGATGTGGCCTGGTCCGCCAATCGGCGGGCCGGCCTCTGTGGCTGGGGGCATCCTTTCCCACACGCCGTCCCTGTAGCCCTGCGCCATGTTGCGTCGGGGCCAGCGCGTTGAAGGAGGCCACTGCGCATGCGCGCGTTGGTGCCAGCGCAACTGCGCACGCGCGGATCCCGCGGCGCAGTTTCTGCCGGGATCGGCAGCTGGAATGGCGCAAACCGCTCCAGCGCTGTGCCGATCCTGGGAGCGCCCGTTCACGCCATCGTAAAACGCAACGGCGTTTACGACGGCGTGGACACTCTGCCGCAGGATTGGAGAATCCCGCTGGTTACATTGATTGACAAAGCACAATTAGCCTTTTTCAGGTAGCTTACTGTGTAGCTGGAGAAAATGCCCACACTATATAGCAGAAAGATTAATACCCCCTGCAGCATTAGACATAGCTTGTATGGTCCTAGATGAGAGGTCAGGTGAAAAACAGAAGCGCACCCCACTTAGTGATAGCACAGTGGCCTGCCGAATTTGAGATATTGCTGAGAATTTAGAAGCCCAGCTTATTTCTCATTTAATGTCAGCACAGGACTTCTCAATGCAACTCGATGAAAGTACAGACGTTTCAGATTGTGCAACCTTGCCAGCTCACCTTAGGTATATTTGGCAAAATGAATTGTTGAGTATTTGCTGTGCTGCCTGACATTACTAACCAGCATGACTGGCGCGGAGATTTTTTAAGCATCGAATAGTTCCGTAGTTGGAACGTGGGAGCATAACTGGGTTCATTGCCGAGGAATCATTAGTGATGGGGCAGCCAATCTGACTGGGAAAAGCAGCCGGGTTATAATAAGGATTAAGGAGGCTGCTGGTCAGGACCTTGTTTGGAATCATTGTTTAAATCACTGTGAGGCACTGGCAGCGAAAGGAATTCCATCCGATCTTAAAGTGGCGTCGAAAAAAATCATGAAACTTGTAAATTTCATTAAATGCAGCGTAATCAATACCAGGCTTTTTGAGTCTGCGTTCCGATAAGGTGGCCAAACACACACGTTTATTGTTCCACACAGAGGTACATTGGCTGTCGAAGGGTCGGGTGCTTGTCAGAGTTTACAAACTGAGGAATGATTCCACACTTTCCTCCCTGAGAAATCATTCCCTTTGGCTGATTCATTCGTAATGAAACTTGGCTGCTAACTATGCCTTTACCTGGCAGACAGCTTTTCAATTCTAAACAAACTGAACCTCAAATTTCAAGGGAAAGTTGATGATTGCTTTTGGCACGGTGAAGAAATAAATGCTTTCCAAAAGTCATTGAAAGTTTGGCCAGTGCGAGCACAAAACCAAAACGAGTACATGTTCCTCACACTGCTACGGCACTTCGAAGAAAAGAGTGTTCGGAAGAGAGCTGGCAAGCTGGCAAGCCTTATTCAGTCGCACCTGCCTGCGCTGATCAACAGTTTTTGTCGCTACTTTCCAGAGGAGGAGATTCAGATTTTGAAAGAAAGAGGTGGATGAAAAGTCCTTCGCATTTCTCGACGGCCCCAGGATCAGCAATTCTGGACCCTACAAGGGCCAGCAGGGCGCTGGAGCGGTTCACGCAGGTCCAGCTGCTGATCTGGTCGTGGAATGGGCGGCGGGGGTGCGAGCCTGCGCAATGGGGCTGGCACGAACCTGTGCATGCGCAGTCCCACTGCCGCGATTACCACGCATGCGCGGTGTCTCCTTTGTCCGCACCGGACCCGACCCAACATGGTGGCAGGAGGACAGGGGCCGGCGCGGAAGAAAGGAGGCCGGGAGACAGAGGGGCTGGCCCACCGATTGGTGGGTCCCGATCGTGGGCCAGGCCACATCGGAGGCCCCCACCTCGTGGTTAGCCCCACCCCCAAAACACACACACACACACAGGCTGCCCCGGACCCTTCAACGCCAAGTTCCCATTGGCTCAGAACATGTTAGAGCGGCGCCGGCGGGACTTGTTTTTTTTTTTTACGGCCGCTCAGCCCATCCTGGCCAGGGAATCGCGCGGGGGGGGGGGGGGGGGGGGCGCATAGAGCGACCCCCGACCGGCGTCGCGCCGACCCCAATGGCGCCGATTCTCTGCTCTGCGGAGATTCGTGTCCCGGGGTTGGGGCGGCATGGCTCGATTTGCCCCCCCCCCCCAAAACCGATTCTCCGAACCGGCGCTGATGCAATCATCATCTTTCCCTTGAAATTCGAGGTTCAGTTTGGGGTCGGAGAATCCCGCCCACTGTCTCTTAAAATTGGTCAGTCTGAAAATACCACCCCGTATCTTTATAAAGTAATCATGAGCAAATGTTGCTCGTTCAATACTTTGTGTTTTGTCAGTGTTGGACAGTGGGTTGTCCTATCTGGAGAGGCTAGTAAATTGGGCCTATATTCTCTGGTGTTCAGAAGAATGAAAGGTGATCTCATTGAATGAAGCATTCATTCTGTAGGGGCTTGATCAGAGTATAGGTGGTGGGAGACTGCTTCTGTTCGCTAAGCAGACTAAAACACGTGGGAAGAGTCTGGGGATAAGGGGCCGATCATTTAGCACTGAGGTGAGGCGAAACTTTCACTCAAAGAGTTGTGAATCTTTGGAATTCTCTGCCCCAGAGCGTTATGGTTGCTCCATCGCTGGGATAGACAACTGTTTGGTCTCTCCGGGAATCGAGGGATACTGGGAGCGGGCAGTGGAAGTGGAAGCCCAAAGATCAGTCAGGATTGTATTTAATGGCGGAATAGAATCATAGAATCATATTTACAGTGCAGAAGGAGGCCATTCGGGCCAAGGAGTCTGCACCGGCTCTTGTAAAGAGCACCCTACCCAAGTCCACACCTCCACCCTATCCCCATAACCCAGTAACCCCACCCAACACGAAGGGCAATTTTGGATATTAAGGGCAATTTAGCATGGCCAATCCACCTAACCCCGCACATCTTTGGACTGTGGGAGGAAACTGGAGCACCCGGAGGAAACCCAGGCACAGACAGGACGAACGTGCAGACACCGCACAGACAGTGACCCAAGCCAGGAATCGAACTTGGGACCCTGGAGCTGTGAAGCAGTTGTTCTTTTTTAAATAATTTTTTATTGAAATTTTTACAAAATATAAACAGCTCAACTCTATTAACAAGACAACCGCGGTAACACCCCAATAACAATTCCCACCCAACTTCAAAAGCAACTACAAACAAGAGAAAAAAAAACAAAAACAAAAGAGCACCCAACGACAAAAGGGAAAGAGATAACACCCGCCACATCCCACAGACCCATGTACACAGTTCTCCCTCCCCCCGATCCAAAACCCCCCCCCCCCCCCCCCCCACCCAGGTTGCTGCTGCTGCCGACCTATTTCTACCGTTCCGCCAGGAAGTCCAGGAAAGGCTGCCACCGCCTAAAGAACCCTTGTACTGATCCCCTCAGGGCAAATTTCACCTTCTCCAATTTAACGAACCCCGCCATATCATTGATCCAGGCCTCCACGCTTGGGGGCCTCGCATTCCTCCACTGAAGAAGAATCCTCCGCCAGGCTACTAGGGACGCAAAGGCCAGAACACCTGCCTCTTTCACCTCCTGCACTCCCGGCTCCACTGCAACCCCAAAAATTGCGAGTCCCCTACCTGGCTTGACCCTGGAGCCCACCACCCTTGACACCATCCTTGCTACCCCCTTCCAAAACTCCCCCAGCGCTGGGCACGCCCAATACATATGGGTGTGGTTCGCTGGGCTCCCCGAGCACCTAGCACACCTGTCCTCGCCCCCGAAAAACCTACTCATCCTCGTCCCAATCATGTGGGCCCTATGCAGCACCTTGAACTGTATGAGGCTAAGCCTCACACAGGAAGAGGAGGAATTCACTCTCTCCAGGGCATCCGCCCACATCCCCTCCTCAATCTCCTCACTCAGCTCCTCTTCCCATTTACCCTTCAGTTCCTCCACCGAGGCCTCGTCTACCTCCTGCATTACCCGGTATATGTCCGCAATCCTCCCTCCTCCAACCCACACCCTCGAGAGCAACCGATCCCGCACCCCTCGTGGGGGCAGCAAGGGGAACCCCTCCACCTGCTGCCTGGCAAACGCCCTCACCTGCATGTACCTAAACATGTTCCCGGGGGGAGCCCAAACATCCCCTCTAACTCACCCAGGCTCGCGAACCTCCCCTCCATAAACAGGCCCCTCAGCCTCCTAACCCCTGCCCTGTGCCAGCCCAGGAATCCGCCATCAATGCTCCCTGGGACAAACCGATGGTTCCCCTGTATCGGGGTCTCCATCGAGCCCCCCACTTCTCCCCTATGCCGTCTCCATTGCCACCAAATTTTGAGGGTAGCCGCCACCACCGGGCTCGTGGACCGCCACCACCGGGGTCGTGAGTGAAGCAGTTGTTCTAACCACTATGCTACCGCGCTGCCCAATAGGGTCACTCCTCCTGGATTCTCCGGTCCCTCAGTCGCGTGCCGTTCTCTGGTGGCAGGATTCTATCTTCCCACCGCTTGGCAATGGGATTTCCCTTTTGTAAACGCTCCATGGGAAACCGCAGGTGGGATATGTTGCCGGCAGGAAAAGTGAACGGCCGGAGAATTCTGACCCTGGATTCGAGTGGAATGCAATTGCAAGATTGTTTCTAATTAGCTTTACTTGTGACTTTGAGTTACTGTGCTGAGTAGAACTGAAGTGGCCCGTCACAGATGCAGATGCTGTGACAAACTCCCTTTTTGTGAACCTTGGTACTTCATCTCAATTTATTATTCAACAACTGCTTGCATTTACATATAACACCTCTAGCAAAATGTCACAAGGCGCTTTAAAGAAGTGTTAGCAAGTGTAAAACTGAGACCGAGCCACATAAGAAGAGGGTTTGAGGATGGAATTGGACCTCGGCAGCTGAAAGCAGAGCCACAAGTGGTGGAGGAATCAAACTCTGGCGTATAAACAATCAGAATTGGAGGAGTGCATCAAACCCTGAGGATTATAGGGATGGAGAAGGCAATTGAAATAGGGATGAGCATTTCAAAGTTAAGCATTGTTGGACTTGCATCCAATGTAGGTCAGTCAGCAAGCAGAAGGATGAACTGGACTTGGGAGTTAGAATATGGGTAGCGGAGTGGACAATCTCACGTTTAGGCAGTGTGTAAGACGGGAGGCTGGTCAGGAGAGCATTGGGACAGTCAAGACTGGAGGTAAAAATGGTGCTAAATCATTGATTCTGAACATTGAGGAGCTTCCTCTTTCCAGCACTCCCGGAGCTTTGTAGGATTTCTCACAACATTTTGGCAGATAATGAATAAAATACCTTTTTCTCCCTAATCCAAATGACGGCTTAATTGGTGGTTCTACTCGCTTTCTATTTCCTTCCTGTTGTGAATCGTTGTGAAAATAGCTAGCGACTGAACTTGTGGGTGAAGAGAAGTAGTACAGTGGTGGGAAGCTTGAAAGTGCACAGGAGGTCTCAGCATCTTGAGCAAGGGGTTAATTGTTTTCCTTCTCGATGCTCATGGTGCTGTGGTACATTGTCGACGTTTGCTGCATTAATCCTGAATCGGCCCAATGACTCGATGGTGTGTTTCTCTTCAATGGGATTGCTGTTCTCCTTGAATAATTGTTGCCGTATGCTCGTTAGAGTCCGTTTCTAAGACCTAAAGAGACAACTGCAACATTCAGCTAACATTGCAAGGAAGGTGGCTTTCAGTTCAGTTTTGTGCACTTATAGTTATGAGCCTACCACTGCAACAGTGATTTAGCCCTTCCTTTGGGGTAGCACGGTAGCACAGTGGTTAGCACAGTTGCTTCACAACTCCAGGGTCTTAGGTTCGATTCCCGGCTTGGGTCACTGTCTGTGCGGGGTCTGCACGTTCTCCCCGTGTCTGCGTGGGTTTCCTCCGGGTGCTCTGGTTTCCTCCCACAGGCTAAAGATGTGCAGGTTAGATGAATTGTCCAAAAAGGTTAGGTGGGGTTATTGGGTTAACTCGATGGGCCGAATGGCCCCCTTCTGCACTGTAAATTCTATGATCTAACAGTCAAAGATACCTTGCAATGAACTAGTGTCTGGAGTGGAAGGCTTTTAATTCCCATGCTGCAGGTATGACTGAATTGTCATAATCTTTCAAGCATATTTTAAAGAATAGCAGAAAGTTATAGGCATCACTGAAGGCAGCTTATGGATCTATCAGTCACGTAGTCATTGTGCCACACATGGAGGCCATTCAGCCCATTGAGTCTTGGTACAATTCTGGAAATCCATTGTAGTATTTTGAAAGACTGGTGACCAGCCTCCCTGAACAGGCGTCGGAATGAGGCTGTGTGTCACTTCTGTGCAAAATTACCCCAGATTCCAGAAGTGATTCATTTGCTCAGATTTAGGTCCAAGCTCATTTGCATATCGCTGAATGTAAAATCTTCCATTGCCCAGCGTAATGGGGCAGCAATTTGTTGGATGTAACTTTCTCAAAAAAAGAATTGCATATGCCGTTAACCTACTTAAGGCTGGGGTTTCCTGATTGTGGTTTCATTAGCACAATTGAAAATGAGTTGATTGCAAAAAATAAGCAATTTTAATCAGCGTCCAGTCCAACTTTGAACAATTGAAAAATGATTTGAGGCGCCTTGACAGGGTTGATGTGGAGGAGGGTGTTTAATTTTTTTCAAAGGATCTAGAACTCGGGACCACTGTTTAAAAATAAGGGGTCGCCCTTTCAAGACAGAGATGAAGAGAAATGTTCTCTTTCTGAGGGCTGAGAGTCTCTAGAACTCTCTTCCTAAGACGGTGGAAGCAGAGTCTTTGAATATTTTTAAGACAGAGCTAGATAGATTCCTTTTTTTAAAATTTAGAGTACCCAATTAATTTTTTCCAATTAAAGGGCAATTTAGCGTGGCCAATCCATCTAGCCTGCACATCTTTGGGTTGTGGGGGTGAAACCCACGCAAACACGGGGAGAATTTGCAAACTCCACACGGACAGTGACCCAGAGCTGGGATAGAACCTGTGACCTCGGCGCCGTGAGGCAGCAATGCTAACCACAGCACCACCGTGCTGCCCCTGGATTCCTGATTAACAAGGAGGTGAAAGGTTTTTGGGGGGCAGGCAGGAATGTGGGGTTGAGGTTACAATCAGATCGACCATGAATTTATTGAATGCGGAGGAGACTAAAGGGGCCGAGTGGCCTGCTCTTAATTCGTATGTTCGTGTGTTTTTTCAAAATACCTCTACAGAACCATATACCAGTTACATCTATCTATCGTAATCAATTTCTTCATGATTTCCTTGTCGATGGTTAAAACGTGTCTCTTATCCTTGTGCCTAAAAAGTTATTAATTTTAAGGGCCTTTTCGAAGGCCTACGATAGATGCAGTTAGTAGCAACTCACAGTAGTAAATAATTCATATTGGCTGCAAGGCCAATTTTATGGGCAGGGCTGGCTTCAATGCGCCAAAGTTGGTGAACAATTGATTTGCGCTGGACATAATTTGCACTTGAAATTGCATGATCTTTTAAGTTGGTTCAGCTGATTTTGAGCAAAAACATGCTGAAAAAAATAGAACCCAATACAGTGGAAACCTCAACCCATTGTACCTGCAATGGTAATTGAAACCATCACACAGGGCTTTCCAAGCAGTGTATGATTTGCAACTCATGATCTCAATTCCCTTTAGAACTGATGGAAAACAAGACAGGGAAAACAAGTGGTTAGGATCATATTCAGTGTCTATTGAGTGGTACAGGAAGGTAAGTCCTGAACGTATGTCGCATCTTTTTAAAGTTTTTGCGATCCTTGTATAGTGAGTTGGTAAGCAAGTCTTTTATCCTCTCAGAATTGAGCTTTGGGTTACGTGCCACCGAACCACTTGACTTTGTACTTGCACGCACTCTCTCTCTCTCTGCCTTTCTGTGTTTCTTTCAATATCGGGGCTCCAGAGCCGGCACAATGGGCAGGTTGTTTGTATGTTTGTTTCATAACCAAAGCTAATCTAATCCAATCTCCTTTTCCACATCTTCCTGACTTTTCTTTTTACCCCTCTACTCGATCTTCCCACCATCAATGCTAACAAACTCAGTAGCGACCAGAGCTTGAACCTGGAGTCTTCCTTGTTTTTGCACTTGTGCATCAAAATGTTATTGACTTTGCTACGGTCATTGTTATAAATAAATGCTTTCCTTCCGACTCATGAGAACTAGATAAAGAAGTTAAAATCACCAGACATGAATCAGGCTCTCAATTGTAGAATTTACTGACTTCCACGCATAAACATTCTGCAAGGATGTTATCAATGAATTTCCAGTTAGTTAGCATGTGCTGACCACCAGTCCATGACCTGTTGTTGCTCTACGCTTGCGACACCCATCCTTTGGTGAAATATGCTGTGTCCCTGTCAGACCCTGACCTCCTCCAGGTCAAACCACTCAGATGGAAATATTACAGAAGTGAGTGCTGAGATTGACCCAAAACCCTCAGTCCCAGTTGTACGACAGCTTCCTTTGTGTCGCAGAGCTCGAAACGCTACAATGAAGAAGAGTTAATGTTTGTACCACATTTCAAGAATGTGCCCAATTTCAGAACTGGTCACCACTACCAGGCCCAGAGGAATCAAGGCAGAGGTTCAGCTAAATTGAACCCTTAGAGATGTGGAACTGAAAGATATCGATGCAGACCTAATACGTTCATTGCTGGGGATGTCAATTAAATACATAAATGATGATGTATTCCAGTGCCTGTAATGGAGAAGTGGTGTTTCGCTTTGTAACTTCAATATAATTAATTACATTGTTCCTTCTTTGAACATTCTGTCCACTTCTTCTCAGTTACCTGCTGGATTTATTTATCTATTTTTGTTGTTACATCTTTGTCTTATGTTTTTAACTTAATTACTTAGTTTGCAATTGATTTTGGTGCCGTTCACATTGAAATTCAACCTTTGTGCTGTGGACATGCTTCTTGAATGTTGCTATTATTAAAATATTTATTAATACTACTGGGTAGTCAATTTGGGGGGGGGGTGGGGGGAAACATGTGTTGGTGGGGACCACAGCTTTTTAGCTAAAACGCACTGCATTTATTGTGCTGTTTGGTTTCATTAATGAGTGAAAAATCTCAATTCACCGATGGTTGCTGAAAAAAAGACAACTGAGATGATTTGATGAACGCTGGGTCGTGCTGTGGGCTTTCCTGAGCATTGTGATCAAGATTTGCTCTTGCACGTGTTTGAGGCGATATTTATTTTATTTCCTGTTCCATATTGTTGATCCTGAAAGAAAAACATTTTCGTTCATGCACAAGTTCACTATTTATTTTTTGCATTCCGTCGCTGAAAGAGCTCCAGAAGAATGCGAGCTCAACATTTAAATGAGAACTGGTTTCAGGAAACACGGAAGTTGTGAATTTCACTTCTTTATTTAGGGGGCAGCACGGTAGCATGGTGGTTAGCATAAATGCTTCACAGCTCCAGGGTCCCAGGTTCGATTCCCAGCTGGGTCACTGTCTGTGTGGAGTCTGCACGTCCTCCCCGTGTGTGCGTGGGTTTCCTCCGGGTGCTCCGGTTTCCTCCCACAGTCCAAAGATGTGCGGGTTAGGTGGATTGGCCATGCTAAATTGCCCGCAATGTCCTAAAAAAAGTAAGGTTAAGGGGGGGGGGGGGGTTGTTGGGTTACGGGTATAGGGTGGATACGTGGGTTTGAGTAGGGTGATCATTGCTCGGCACAACATCGAGGGCCGAAGGGCCTGTTCTGTGCTGTACTGTTCTATGTTCTATTTCCTTGAGTGTTTCAGTGTCCATATAGATTGTCTGACAGCATCTGTGGAGAGAGAAGGGAGCTGACATTTCGAGTCTGGATGAGTCTTTGTCAAAGCTCAGCTTTGCCCTACCTTTGACAAAGAGTCATCCAGACTCAAGACATTAGCTCCCTTCTCTCTCCACAAATGCTGACAGACCTGCTAAGATTGTGCAGTATTTTCTGTTTTTGTTCCCGATTCCAGCATCCGCAGTAATTTGCTTTTATTCATATAGATTATGTCCTGCTTCACGGATGTTAAGGTTGAGTTAGGGACCTTTACCTTTTTCATTAAAGAAGTTTGAAATCCCAGGCATCCACTAAGCCACAAGATTCCACGGTCTTAAACAAACAAAATAAACTGCTTTATAAAGTCAGAAAAGTAAAACGATCTATAACATCTATCTTATACACTCGCATTCGGAATGAACACAAAGTAAGTGTGAATCAGCAGGCAATGCACATTAAGGGCTGGTTTAGCTCAGTGGGCTAGATAACTGGTTTGTAATGCAGAACAAGGCCAGCAGCATGGGTTCAATTCCCGTACCTCCTGAGAATTCTGAATTCGCCCTCTGTGTTCCCGAACAGGCGCTGGAATGTGGTGACTAGGGTTTTTTCACAGTAACTTCATCCTTGTGACAATAAAAGATTATTATTATTAAATGGCAGGTGCTACCATGACAGATTTCTCAGCAACCCACCCAGATGTCAGCAACCACTGCGAGTCACACAACCTCGTTAAAACTTCAACTTTTAGCTTCTGAATTCCTTCAAAACTCAGTCCAACTCGGATGTCTCCAATGGCTGGCCACCTCCCGGTGGCTCAGTCTCTTCTGAGGCTGCGCTCCATGGGATCCGCTAAATTACACTCCGGCCTCTAATTCCTGGCACACTTCCCTATCTTTTGCAGTTGCTAGTTTCACTAAGCTGCTGCTGCCTCTGGGTTTTCCCGAGCTCCAGACCCCTGAACTGTAATTGGCTCCCAGGGTGTCACTGAGCCCTAACTGTCTGAAACCTGCTTACAGCTCCCTCACATGAGCTGCAAACCATACATGGTTCAAACTGCAACCAACCCTCCCTCCCAGCAAATGCACAGATAAATTGAAACCAGATAACTTTTTTAAGCTCCACCCGTCCCTGTGACAAGGTAGGCTTTCATTGAATGTTTTTAAGTTAATTTACCTTTAATAAAATCCCTCTGGACCTCACTTGTTTGCATGCTCTAGAGCAATCACGTCTCCAGTTCTTCAGCTAGGTGAGCCCACTTGGTGTTGTACAGCTCCAATCATCTATTCTGACTCTATTAAATAATCATGAGTAACCTTCAGAACTGCCATTTTCAGCCCAGCATTTTAGTTAACGTCAAAATAATAATTTTCCTGGAACTAAACATCACCTCTAAAATATGAACATGAACTAGACATTGGTCACACGGGGCATGCCTGTTTCTTCCTCTGCATCCAGGACCCAACATTAATGGGCAGAGGTGAACAAAATGTGCTGTCTGACTGTAAATGACCGGCCATTGTTTATTCTCTCATGGGATATGAGCATTGCTGGACCAGCATTTGTTGTCCCTCCCTAATTTCCCTTCAGAAGGTGGCGGCGAATTGTCCTCTTGAAAACCTGCAGTCCATCTGGTGCAGGAACATCCACAGTGTTGTTAGGAAGGGATTGGAGTTCCAGGGTTTTAACCTAGCAACAGTGAAAGAACAGTTCCAAGTGAGGATGGTGTGTGGCTTAAGGGGATCTTGTAGGTGAATATGTTCCCATATGTCTTTGGCCCTTGACCTTCTAGATGGTAGTGATCACAGGTGTGGAAGGTGATCTCAAAGGAGATTTGCCAAGTTGCTGCAGTGCATCTTTACATGGCACACCGTGCTGTCAATGTACGTCATTGGTGGAGGGGGTGAATATATAAGATGGTGGAAGGGGTGTTGATCAAGGGGGCTGCATTGTCCTGGATGGTGTCCAGTTTCTTGAGTGGTGTTGGAGCCACACTCAACCAAGCAAGTGGAAAGTATTTAGTCATGCACTTGCATCTCGTCGATGATGGGCAGACTTTGTGGAATCAGGAGCTGAGTGTCTCATTGCAGAATTCCCAGCCTCTGACCTACTCTTGCAGCCACATTATTTATATGACTTGGTCTAGTTAGGTTTCCGGTCAGCGGGAACCCCTAAAATGTTTGCTTGGTGGCTTATTTGACAAATATTCTGATCAGAGTGCAACTGAACCACAGTGGAAACGAAGGTTGCAGTTCATCATTTGATTCATGCCGA
Source organism: Scyliorhinus canicula (assembly GCF_902713615.1). Classification (NCBI taxonomy): domain Eukaryota; kingdom Metazoa; phylum Chordata; class Chondrichthyes; order Carcharhiniformes; family Scyliorhinidae; genus Scyliorhinus; species Scyliorhinus canicula. The sequence continues at coordinate 26,405,046 of NC_052157.1, forward strand.
GCTAATTGTTCTTGGCTGAGCTGGTATCTGACTAAGGCTGTCATTAAGCTTTATATCGCTAGGCAAGGCAATGGATAACCAACCATGATTCCTGCTCAGGAAAATTATCAAGTGATTCCTGTTGGAAAGTGGTTGTGAATATTGGCTGAGGATTTTGTCTATAAAAGCTGTTGCCATCTAATATCACACAAGTATCTGCAGCACTGGATTCACTTCAGAATAAGCCCTTGGAGTCATATAATATTTAGTGCGCTAGTTTGTCACCGTACGTCTAATTCCTGTGTGGGCTAGTTTAATAAAGTAGTTAATCTATGGAAGTAAATGGATTAAATAGCACCCGAATAAATAGACCCAAATAAGTTACGTTATTTTATTCTGTGCCTCAGTGTGCCAACGACTTGGGTCGATCCCGGCCCCGTTTCACTGGATCCTGACCCCGGGTCACTGTCCATGTGGAGTTTGCACATTCTTCCCGTGTCTGCATGGGTCCCACCCCCCCAATCAAAGATGTGCAGGGCAGGTGGATTGGACATGCTAAATTGCCCCTTAATTATTCTGGCTAAAAAGTAGTTTTAAAATCCCCAGAATTAGCGCTCAGAAGGTAGAGCAGCAGCCGTAAGGGAGGAAGCAGATTTTGGCAGCCACATTCTTTCTCTCACATTCTTACTCTCACACTCTCCCTTTCACACATTCTTCCTCTCACAATGCAGCCCTCACGCTCTCCCTCTCACACACTTTCTTTCATCTAGGGCTGGTTTAACACAGGGTTAAGTTGCTGGCTTTGAAAGCAGACCAAGGCAGGCCAGCAGCACGGTTCAATTCCCATACCAGCCTCCCCGAACAGGTGCCGGAATGTGGCGACTAGGGGCTTTTCACAGTAACTTTATTTGAAGCCTACTTGTGACAATAAGCGATTTTCATTTTTCATTTCATTTCATTCATTCTCTCACACATTCTCGCCCTCTCACACTCTTTCTCTCACACACTGTCACACATTCTCTTGCTCTCTTACCTCCACTCTCCCTCCCCCACTGTCCCTCCCCCACTCTGCCTCTCACGTTCTGCCTCTCACGCTCTCCCTCTCACGCTCTGCCTCTCATGCTCTCCCTCTCATACTTTCCCTTAGACTCTCTCTTCCACATATTCTCTCTCTCACGCAAACATTTTCTCTCTCTCATATATTTACTCTCTCTCTCTCATTCCCTCTCACTTTATCTCTCACCCGCGCACTCTTTCACGGTTTTACATCACTGGGTGATGTGTAAGGAGATGGAAAATTGCCTGTTGACTGCCCAGCACAACGAGAGTCAAGTCTGTGTTTGTTAACTGGTTGTGGTTGCCATCTAATTTTTGTCTTAAATAAGCACTTGGAAAAATAGCTGGAAAGATTTAACAGATGTGTCAGTTAACTGTTTCAGTTCATTGAACAGATTAATAATTCTGAGTTAATCATGCAAAGCATGTTTGTATTTAAGAAGTTGTACATTAATTTCAACACAACATTGTACCTCATAAAACCTACTTATGCCACGGCAGATGGTGAAATTCAATGTAAATGTGGAATTATTGTCGATTATTGCAGGGAAATTTGCTTCTACAGGTGAACGATCCAGAGCAACATAGGAACTAAGGAACAGGAGTATGCCATTCAGCCCCTCGAACCTGCCCTGCCGTTTAATGAGGTCATGGCTGATCTGTTGTGTAACTTCATATACCTGCCTTTGGCCCATATTCCTCAATATCTTGGCTTCACAAGAGGAAACATTGAGATAAATTTCCTCTGCTGAGACTTGATGCATTTTCTCCCCCCAGTGGTTAGCACTGCTGCCTCACAGCGCCAGGGACCCGAGTTCGATGCTGACCTTAGGCGACTGTGGAGTTTGCACATTCTCCCCGTGTCTGTGTGGGTTTCCTCAAAGTGCTCCAGTTTTCTCCCACAGTCCAAAGATGTGCAGGTTAGGTGTATTGGCCATGCTAAATTTCTCCTTAATGTCCAACAGTTAGGTGGGGTGACAAGGATAGGGTGGGGGAGTGTACCTGGATGGTTGCTCTTTTGGAAGGGTCAGTGCAGACTCAATGGTCCAAATGTCCTTCTTCTGCACTGTAGGTATTCTCTGATCGCTTTTTATATGGTGACTGATGGGCTACATCTGAAAACAGAATCCCCCCTCCACCACCCCGGTCAGTAAATGGTCAATCAAGAAAACTTTGTGCATCCAAGCACCTGCTTGGACCTCAGAATAAAATACTTCCCTATTACATCTGAGTCTGTGAAACCACTTCAGTAATTGTGGCTTAAATAAAACACATCCCTGTGCTCCACACTGATAATAGATTAGCCGCTCACTGCAAAGGATTTTGGCCCACTTAATTCCTTGGAGTTTGGAACTAAGATGCTTCAGGCTCGTTCCATAATCAGATTCCCTTGTAATCTATATTTGGAAGATTCTAAAGCTGTTACTCACCTCCCAGTAGGTGAACATTTCCACCTGTTTTAATGTTCCATTCTTTTGTAATATGGCAATGAGGATAGGCACTGAAATTTGACTTTTAGGATGCAGAGCATTTATCTTTTCTAATAATTAATGTCCCATCTTCTGTGACAGCTGGTTGACGCCATGTCTTCAAAGTGCCAAGACCTTGAATGTATTTCAGTGGCGTTTGAAGAGGTTCATGCCTGTGTGCTAGGTTTGTTGACCCAGCTGGCTCATGACTGCTTGAGAGCAGTTTGTACTCATTGTGCCTGTCATGATCCAGTAGACCCAAGGAGGAAGGTTCACTTAAGTTTGTTATAAACTTGAAGGGTAAGGCTGCTACCAAGTCCCAGTTGGGGAGTAACCAGAGTCCTGGTCCCGATTCGGGCTGGTATTTAAAGGGCTAAGTGACGAGCCACAGCTGGGTGGACCTCCGCCCACGAGTGAGGAAGCTCGGATTCTATGAGTTCAACGGGAGATCTCTCAATTTATCCCGTGGGCCTCGCGAGGGTCATGACAGTGTCCAATGCTTGAAGTATTAATTGGTGAATTGCCTTCTTCTGCTTTGGCGCCAGCATTCAAATCTGGGTTTGCCAGCACTGCTGAACTCTCTGCCAGTGGAAAATGTAGGCCTTTAATTTGTGGAGTAATGAACTCAGCTCACTAATTACCTTGACTGGCACTTGTCATGTGAGAGTACCTTTAAGAAATGAGGGTGTATACAATAGCTGTAGTGGATGTACCTTTAAGAAATGGGTGTTTATCAGTGATGTCAGAGTGTGGGTGGAGCTGGGCTGTCTGTCTGCTTTTACTTTCACTTTGGGCTGGCAGCTACAGGGTGTGTTTAGTTTTGTTTTAGATTTGGAGAAGCTGCAGTCACAGCAAGATGTGTATGAATCTCTGCAAGCTTATGAATGTTCATTTGGTGATTTCAAAGTGGGAACAGTTTCAGTAGTGAAGTTAAACCTTACACCTTTCTGTAAAAAGGGTTATTTTTGTCTTATGGATGTTGCAAGGAAAGATTAAGAGTTACTCAGAGAGTACTGTGTTCTTTGGCGGATTTATTGGTGTTGATAGTTGTTAAGATGTTTGCTGTGGGTTTATAAAGTGTTAACTGGTTTCATAAATAAACAGTGTTTTCATTTAAAAGTACTGTAGATTTCTGCTGCATCACACCTGTAAAGTAGGCCCGTGTGCTCCCCATAACCACAATCTATTAAACGTTGTGGGTCAGGTGAACTCCATGATACTGATACACTTTGGGGTTCTCTAAACCCTGGCCCATAACACACTGAAAGAGTTCAAATAAAAACAATCCAAGTTCTGGCCTGCAGTGTTAAAAGGGAACAGAAGTATTTCCTGCACAACATATGAACCCCAACCTTCTGTCTTTGGTGAAAAGGGATCTCACTTACTCTCTCATCTGATCATAGAACTCCAACTGTGCAGAAGGAGGCCATTCAGCCCATCAAGTCTGCACCAGTCCTTTGAAGGAACACTTTACACCGCCTTACACCTGTAGCTCCACAATCTAACCTGCACATCTCTGGACACTAAGTGACAATTTGGCATGGCCAATCCATCTAACTGCACATCTTGGGACTGTGGGAGGAAACCACAGCACCTGGAGGAAACCCACGTAGACACTGAGAGAATGTGCAAACTCCACACAGGCAATGCGGAATTAAACCTTGCTGCTGGTGCTGTGAGGCAGCAGTGCTAACCACTGTGCTGCCGTGTCACGTATTCTCGTTCTAAGAGTAGCTTTTTGGTGTGGAACAAAGTGGATCTTCTGTGATACATCTGGTAACAGAATTTGCATACTTTTGTGGTTTTCCAATGACAGTGTGCTGTGGCAACGGGAAATGGGTCAGGTAAAACCACCTTTACTAACCACATAAATAGCGCAAAAAAAGGAAAATCTATTTAGTCTCAGTCGCTCGTTAGTCAGAGTGGAACCTTGTTCACTGAAGTATGCAGGAAGGTAATTGACTACAAATTGCACCAAATTTTTATGTGGATTTATTACGAGAACGACTTTTACAATCCCTTATTTTTACAGCACAATGTTTCATTGAGGGGAAAAAAGACTTGCATTGATTACCTTGGGGTAACCTGCATTCTGGTCAATGTTAACTGCTGAAATAAGTGACTTATTAAGTACTCGTAGCATTTCAATGTAATTGACATATTTCAGCATCGTTTGCAGATGCACAATGCTGCAACATGTTTTGTGTGTAGCTTGTGCTTTGAAGTTACATAAATTAAGAGGAACAAAATTTTATACCGCATTGTTCTGTATTTCAGTCCAAAGTCATCAAGTTAAATACATTTTGGAATCCAAATTTTCTGGTTCCATGGTATGCTACATGTTACGACCCAGATGGGAGAAGTGCGCCGTCAGCCTCTCGTCCTACTATTCCACAATGTCACAACATGCAGTTAAATTATTTCTCCAGCACAGCCATACAGCCAGTTATGTGCTTTACCTATTAACCCCAGAATGGCCACTCAATGCCCACATTTCTTCGGTAAGTATAATAATTGCTCTTTCTAAATGCCCTAACTCTCACGCAAACAGCAAAACAAAAGAGGAATTCTGCCGGGAGGTGAAAAGTTAATGGTTTGACCAACTGGCCGGCGTGGGAGGTCGAGGCCTGGGATTTCCAATGTGGGATCAACCAAGTGCTGGTTCTGGGCTGTGTTGTTAGTGTTGTGCCATCAGCCCTTCCAGCTGTGTGCTGGCTCTAGATTGTCAAGAGCAATTGTTTTCTTTACACAGGCTGTTGATCCTCTTTGTTTCTCCTCCAATGCATCACCAAAACCAGCTTTTGAACACCGTTTTCTCGGCGTGTTTATTTTCTCAAAGTCATGACCCACCATGTGACCCTTTTTATAAACAATCCTCCAGGGCCAAGAGGCGTCCAAAATCTTTAAAACTGCTCAGTTATCTTTTCTTGTGAACAACCGGTGTAAATTTTGCAGTCCTGCCTGGCACAGAAATCGGCGCAGGCTGGACGGAAGATTTGACAGACCAGCGAAAGGTCCACCAACCTTGGGTAGGGATTTCCAGCCTCGGAGCGGACGGAACTGGAAAACCCTGCCCACTATCTTTTCCAGGAACAGCAGCAACCAGCATTAGCCCTTGAAGGGGCAGTGTGTTTTAAAAGGCACAAATCCTTCCGGAATGCCTGGAGTATTGTGTGCAGGTTTGGTGTCCTTATCTGAGGAAGGATGTTCTTGCTATGGAGGGAGTGCAGCGATGGTTTACCAGGCTGATTACTGGGATGGTGGGATTGTCCTATGAGGAGAGATTAAATCGGTTATGATTATGTTCTTTATAGTTTAGAAGAGTGAGAGGGGATCTCATAGAAATTTACAAAATTCTAACAGCATTAGACAGGGCAGATTCAGAAAGAATGTTCCCGATGGTGGGGGAGTCCAGAACAAGGGATGTTTGAGGATAAGGGGTGAGGAGAAATTTCTTCACCCAGGGAGAGGTGAATCTATGGAATTTACTAGTACAGAATTTAGTTGAGGCCAAAACTTTGTGTGATTTCAAGAAGGAATTACACATAGCTCTTGGGACTTAAGGGATTTGGGGAAAGGCGGGATCAGGGTATTGAACTTGATAATCAGCCATGATCATAATGAATGGCAGAGCAGGCTCGATGGACTGAATGGCCTCCTCCTGCTTCTATGTTTATGTGTTCCTAATTCTTGAAGATGAACCATTTTCTGTGATTAAAGTGCTTATGATATACAATACGGACTGATTATACAATACAGACAAGGGAATGGCAATGGAGTCAATGGCGGAAATAGTGGGCGGGATTCTCCCATTCGGCAGCAGAGTGTCCACGTCGTCGGAAACGCCGCTGTGTCTCACAACGACGTGAACAGGCCGCTGGGAGTACTGATTCTGGCCCCTACAGTGGGCCAGCACGGCGCTGGAGTGGTTCACGCCGCTCCAACCTCCCATCCCGCCCTGAACTGTGCACCGCGCCAATCCGCACATGCGCGGTGGCTTCCCTCAATGTGCGGCCCCGACGCAACATGGCGCGGGGGTTCAGGGACCGGCGCATAAAATAGGCCCAGGGAGTGAGAGGCCGGCCCCATCGGAGAGGCCAGAATTGCTAATCCTGGGGCCATGTTGACGCCGTCGAGAAACGCGACGGCGTCAATACTTAGCCTCAGGATCAGAGAATCCCACCCCCTGTGTGTGTGTGTGTGTTGGGGGGGGGGGGGGGATTTTCTGCCCCTGTGTTCAGAAGACTTCTTCATCATTCGTAATTCGCAACACTACTTCCAAAGAAATTAATGCTGTTCTGTTCCAATGGAGCTTTGTCTCTGATTCCACATTCTACATGTAACGTCAAAACTCCAAACATGCTCAACATTCAAAGGAAAGAAAAAATGTTGCTACTGATGTGTTATCTATGTTGGTCTAACATCGACTGCAACTGGATGCAGTAAAATGAGAAACAGGCTTCCGACACAGGAGATGGTCCAACACTGTTTTATTGAACCTGTTGATTGCTGTACATAATCTGCTGTGGGTTGACACTCTATTAACCTCCTACTGGCTTGACCAGACTAGCTCTCTACCACATGGTGATGATGTTCATTGGCCTGTGCACTGTGACTATCTCCCTAGCCGTGTCCTGTGAGAGAGGGAGAGCCTTAATGCCCTGTGGGCTTTATAGCGGTGGTGTCCTGTCTGGTGATTGGTTGTTCTGTGTCGTGTGTGTTCATTGGTTATCCTGGGCGAAATTCTCCGACCCTATCGCCTGGGGCCGCCGAAAATCCCGCCCCCGCCGTGGCAGAGATTCTCCACCACCTGGGAATTGGCGGGGGCCGGAATCACGCCACTCCGATCGGCGAGGCCCCTGCGGCGATTCTCCGGCCCGGATGGGCCGAAGTCCCGCTGCTGGGAGGCCTCTCCCGCCGCCAAGGTTTGAACCACCTCTGGTGGCGGCGGGATCGGCGGCGCGACCGGGCCCCGGGGGGTGCCCCCACGGTGGCCAGGCCCGCGATCGGGGCCCCCCGCTCAGACCCCGGGCCAGTGCCCTGGGTGCACTCTTTCTCCACCGCCGCCGCCACGGCCTCCACCATGGCGGAAGCGGAAGAGAAACCCACATCGCGCATGCGCCGATGGTGACGTCAGCGGCAGCTGGCCGCTGATGTCACCGCCGGCGCATGCGCCGACCGGCGAAAGCCTTTCGGCCAGCCCCGCTGCCGGGCGGCGGACCTGAAAGGCCGCTGGCGCCGGTTTTATGTGCCAGTCTTCTGGTGCCAACCACTCCGGCGCGGGGCTAGCCCCCAAAGGTGCGGAGAATTCCCCACCTTTGGGGAGGCCCGACCCCGGAGTGGTTGGCACCACTCCCTTACGCCGGGACCCCCCGTCACGCCGGGTAGAGGAGAATCCCGCCCCCTGTGTGTCAATCACTGCCTGTCTGCATCTCATGATATACATGAGTGGATATTATGACAGCTACTTCATCCCAGAGGAAATGTAGAGGTAACATATTGAAAATGAGCTTGTGGCCTAAATCTGCTACAAAGAATAATGCTGTTTAATATTTATTTCGCTTTTTTGGTCTAGGGAGTTACGGTGGCCCGTGGTTAGCACTGCTGCCTCAAAGTGCCAGGGTCCCGGGTTCAATTCTGACCTCGGGTGACTGCCTGTGTAGGGTTTGCACTCTCTCCCCATGACTGCGTGGGTTTTGTCCGGGTGCTCTGGTTTCCTCCCACGGTCCAAAGATGTGCAGGTTAGGTGGATTGGCCATGATAAATTGTCCCTTAGTGTCCAAAAAATGCTACGTAGGGTTCCGGGGAATAGGACGAGGGTGTGGGCCTGGGTTGGTGCACCTTTGGGGGGTCAGTGCAGACTTGAAGGGCCAAATGGCCTCCTTCTGTACTGTAGGGGTTCTATGATTCTACCCAATCCTCCAAATTGTTACAGTCCTTTTTGTATTTACATCCCTTCTCTGCTTCATCCCTCTCTCCGTAACCTCCTCCAGTTCTGCAAAGCCCATCTCCCTAAATTCTACGTTACTTTCAAATGTCTCTTGGGCCGCCCCTCCCCCATCCCTTTGCCCCACCATTGGCAGGCTCGTCTTCGAGCACCTGGATCCCATTCTCCTGAAATATCCTCCCCAAACCACAATGTTTTCCCACCTCCTTTGTTTCTTTTCAGATTCAGGAGTGTGTTATAAAACACACCTCAACTTCTTGTTTGCTTCCGTTATTATTTCCAATGTTGGCTTAATGTCAATATGTGTTCTTGGAGTGTCAGTGTGTTTGGGTGCGACAAAAGGAAAAAAATGATATAGGCTACGGAGGGAAATTCTCTTCATTGCCAAGACAATCAGCAGCAGCATTTTCCCCCAGGACAGCCACTTGCTGGAGCAGTTTTGTGTATTCTGGTGACATAAAGTATCACTGAAAATAGTGACTCTTCTCGTCAAAACTCTGAAAACAATGGATATTTGTTGTGCTTGCCATTTAATTCCAGTAACATTATCAACAAAAGCAACTTTTATTTTTATAATGCTTTTAGCAGGGTAAAATGTTTGAAAGGTAGTGTTAGAAATATAACAGGGTATTCAGCCACATAATGATCTCAGGTTTACAGAGGGTAGATGGAATGTGGAAAACCAACTAGGAGTTCATTGGAATAGTCAAGTTTAGAAGTATCAAAAGCATATATAGGGGTCCCCAACTCTTTGGGTGGTTCAGATATTCTATACATTGACATTAAAAACTAGAAGCAGGAGTAGTCCCTCAAACCTGACCCTTCAATCCATCACTAATTAATAATCTGCCGACCTGCTCCTTAAATTTACTCAATGTCCTGGCATCCACCACACTCTGGGGCAGTGAATTCCATTGATTCACAACCCTTTGAGCAAAATAGTTTCTCCTCATGTGTTTAAATCTGCTATCCCTTATCCTAAAACTAGGATCTTTTGTTCTAGGTTTTTCCACAAGAGGCAGCATCCGCCCTCTGCCTACTTTGTCAATACCTTTCATCATCTTGAATATCTCAATTAGATCTCCCCTCATTCTTTCAAACCCGAGAGTGTACAGGCTTAAACTGCTCAATCTCTCTTCGTAAGACAGACCCCTCATCTCTGGAATCAATCTAATTGATTGGCAGTGTGTGACTAGTTACCTGATGAGTAACCATCCTCATTAGTTTGCATATGCAGTAACCTGATGTGGTTTCATGCCTTGCAGTGAGCAGGAGAGTAGCTTTTACAATTCACTCTTCTTCAACTGACTTGATATTAGCTCACTTGGCTAGATAGCTGGTTCCTGATGCAGAGCAAGGCCAACAGCGTGGGTTCAATTACCGTACCAGCTAAGGTTATTCATTAAGGCCCCACCTTCCCAACCTTGCCCCTCACCTAAGGTGTGGTGAAATTGCCACCAGTCAACTCTCCCCCTCAAAGGGGAAAGCAGCCTATGGTCATTACCATACTAGCTTGAGAGCTAGGTTTAAATCAGTCTCTCCTTTATTGAACTTTTCTGGTCAGATGAAAGGGACAATGGCGTAACAGCTCTCTGATACTTTTGACCTGACTCTTTGAGAGGTGTTTTTTTTTCTGCCTCCCCCAACTTGATCCTATTACTGACTGGAATAATGGAAAGTGTGAGATTGATTGATTAATTGATTGATTTGATTGATCAGCAGAGATTTCAAATAATAGCCTTCCAGGTATTTCCTGAAAGGCGTTCGCTTGCCTTGACCATCAAGAAGAACTTAGGGCGGCATGGTGACGCAGTGGTTATCACTGCAGCCTCATGGCGCCCAGGACCCGGGTTTGATCCCGGCCCCGGGTCACTGTCCGTGTGGAATTTGCACATTCTCCTCGTGTCTGATAGAAATGAGGCTTTGACAGGTGAGGACCTTGAGATGATTGTTATCACTCAGGAGGTAGTGATGGGCAAGCTAATGGGGCTAAAGGTAGACAAGTCTCCTGGCCCTGATGGAATGCATCCCAGAGTGCTAAAAGAGATGGATAGGGAAATTGCAAATGCACTAGTGATAATTTACCAAAATTCACTAGACTCTGGGGTGGTCTCGGTGGATTGGAAATTAGCAAACGTGACACCACTGTTTAAAAAAGGAGGTAGGCAGAAAACGTGTAATTATAGGCCAGTGAGCTTAACTTCAGTAGTAGGGAAGATGCTGGAATCTATCATCAAGGAAGAAATAGCGAGGCATCTGAATGGAAATTATCCCATTGGGCAGATGCAGCATGGGTTCATAAAGGGCAGGTCGTGCCTTATTAATTCAGTGGAATGTTTTGAGGACATTACCAGAGCGGTAGATAACGGGGAGCCAATGGATGTGGTACATCTGGATTTCCAGAAAGCCTTTGACAAGATGCCACACAAAAGGTTGTTGCATAAGATAAAGATGCATGGCATTAAGGGTAAAGTAGTAGCATGGATAGAGGATTGGTTAATTAATAGAAAGCAAAGAGTGGGGATTAATGGGTGTTTTTCTGGTTGGCAATCAGTAGCTAGTGGTGTCCCTCAGGGATCAGTGTTGGGCCCACAATTGTTCACAATTCACATAGATGATTTGGAGTTGGGACCACAGGCAAGGTGTCCAAGTTTGCAGACGACACTAAGATGAGTGATGAAACAAAAAGTGCAGAGGATACCGGACGTCTGCAGAGGGATTTGGATAGGTTAAGTGAATGGGCTAGGGTCTGGCAGATGGAATACAATGTTGAACAATGTGAGGTTATCCATTTTGGTAGGAATAACAGCAAAAGGGATTAGTATTTAAATGATAAAATATTAAAACATGCTGCTGTGCAGAGAGACCTGGGTGTGCTAGTGCATGAGTCGCAAAAAGTTGATTTACAGGTGCAACAGGTGATTAAGAAGGCAAATGGAATTTGGTCCTTCATTGCTAGAGGGATGGAGTTTAAGACTAGGGAGGTTATGCTGCAATTGTATAAGGTGTTAGTGAGGCCACACCTGGAGTATTGTGTTCAGTTTTGATCTCCTTACCTGAGAAAGGACATGCTAGCGCTGGAGGGTGTGCAGAGGAGATTCACTAGGTTAATCCCAGAGCTGAAGGGGTTGGATTGCGAGGAGAGGTTGGGTAGACTGGGACTGTACTCGTTGGAATTTAGAAGGATGAGGGGGATCTTATAGAAACATATAAAAGTATGAAGGGAATAGATAGGATAGATGTGGGCAGGTTGTTTCCACTGGTGGGTGAAAACAGAACTAGGGGGCTGGTTTAGCTCACTTGGCTAAATCGCTGGCTTTTAAAGCAGACCACGCAGGCCAGCAGCACGGTTCAATTCCCGTACCAGCCTCCCCGGACAGGTGCCGGAATGTGGCGACTAGGGGCTTTTCACACTAACTTCATTGAAGCCTACTCGTGACAATAAGCGATTTTCATTTCATTTTCATTTTCATATAAAATTATGAAGGGAATAGATAGGATAGATGCGGGCAGGTTGTTTCCACTGGCAGGTGAAAACAGAACTAGGGGGCATAGCCTCAAAATAAGGGGAAGTAGATTTAGGACTGAGTTTAGGAGGACCTTCTGCACCCAAAGGGTTGTGAATCTATGGAATTCCTTGCCCTGTGAAGCAGTTGAGGCTCCTTCATTAAATGTTTTTTAAGATAAAGATAGATAGTTTTTTGAAGAATAAAGGGATTAAGGGTTATGGTGTTCAGGCCGGAAAGTGGAGCTGAATCCACAAAAGATCAGCCATGATCTCATTGAATGGCGGAGCAGGTTTGTGCGGCCAGATGGCCTACTCCTGCTCCTAGTTCTTATATTCTTATGGCCTGGGTAGGTGGTTTGGCCATGCTAAATTGTCCCTTAATTGAAAAAAAAATTGGGTACTCTAAATTCATTTTTTAAAAAGACCTTAACTGTGCTTGCTACATTAATGTGACGTAACTTCACCATCTCAAGTGCAAGTGGAGCAGTTTTGCCAAATTTCACACAAGTTGTCTAGATTTGTCTCACCTGTTGGAAGGTCGATTGGGCAGGTAGGCGGCCCCTTGCTGGCCCCAGTGGAACTGTAACAATTGTGCAGCTAGAATCTGGAGTAGATGTGACTGTTATTCAAGTTTAATTATCGTGGGCTAGGTTTTCTGTCTTCTCACAGTCGATAGCCAGAACAAAATGACCAAGGGGTTGACAGTAAAAGTTTCAGCAGTGTTTGGAGGTTGATGGGTTACTAAGCGCACCAGTTTAAATGTGCTTGCACAGAGTGATGTATAGAGGCTGTGTTTGTCTGGCCATATTCCTGTAGTAACAATGCAATGCAGCACAACTGCTATCACTGAGCTGTATCGCTGGGAACTAAGGTCAATGAAAGGTTGAGTGAGAAAAAGTACTCCGCCTGTTTCCGAAAGTCAACTTTTTGTTGGAATTTCATATTTGATTTTCCAAATGGTTTGTAAGTGAAAGGATAGGGGCTACTGGTCTAAAAGTATATATACTTTGTAAATGCAAAACTTGGGTGTATGTCTAAATGCTGTTAGAAAGGCAAGGAGCTCAACCACAGTTGTTTTGCAATCCCATTACCAAACAATTTGTTGGATTAAATAATCTGATTGGTTTCTTTTACTGTGAGGTGCTCTTTAAATGCTTCTGCTGGAAAGTTGAATAAAGCTGATGATACAATTGGTTATAATTAGACTCCACTTATGAGCTGTACATAATCAGAGTTATTGTGTTACTTAATGTCACTGTGACTTGCTGACGCCACTCATTTTGTTGTTTTTCTTTCCTCTCCCTAGGCCATCATTTGGGCCCAAATCAAAGGTAACCTGATGCTATGAAGCTCTGTGGGGAGAAATTAATAGGTGAGTAAATCTCCTCCTATCGGAATAGAAAGAACACACAGCTCATACTAATCTGTTCCAGCCAATTGTTGAGATAAGCGTTTGTCTCCAGCAAACATCATCGTACGAGCAAGAATGCTGTGTGAGCGATAGAAGCTGCAATAAGTCACCAAGGCTTTTTATCTCCGGGATTGAGCACGGTTTGACTGAGGATCCATTATGGAGTGGACAGGCAGCTTTTAAATGCACAACATGCTGGCAGGGAGAGATAAAGTGGATCATGCGTTTTGCCCTTAAAGATTATTGTTCCGTAGAGTAATTGGAGATGTGTGTAACTCATTTCTCAGCTCCCGACATAGCCTGGGCTACCTTTGATGTTTCACTTCGGCGAACCGTAAATTGACCCAAGAGAAACAGTCTCCTTGACGTTCCATAGCAACCTGTTCATTTGTTGTCTGTAGTTGTAGAATACTCCAGTGGAGCTGCTTGCTTTTAAAAATAGGTGCTTTCGTTGGTTTTACCTATGTGTGTCCTAAGGGTTCAAGTGAAGCCTGCAGGTAGAAGTTCTTGTTCATTCAAATGTAATGTCTCTTGCTGCTTGATGCCAATGTTAATTTGCATGTTCAGTGCATTGCAGAGATGTGCTTATTTAAGCTTTATAATGTGACTTGAGTGATATTGTTTTCCACCTGGCATTTTAAAAATGAAAAGCCAGCTTCTACAGAGCAGGTGATCTTATTGTGCTGTGGAGCAGTCAATTCAATGCTCATGTCACTAATTTAATGTCACGTAGTAAATAATTAGTGTGCTACGAATTGTACATTTCCGTGTTCATCTGCCTTTAGCAATTGAAACCAAATCCTTTCTCTTAATTGCTATCTTTGCGTAACTTTTCTCTCAGTTACTTTTGGGCATTGAAGCTAGTTTAAAATATCAATTCAGTAGAAAGCCATTTGTGTTAGCTCCCCAGCTGTAACTCTATTCTAATCCCGTTGCTTGAAGTAACAAGGTCAGGTATTTAAATTGATCAGGACTTTAACCGCCTTGTTCTGAAATAGATACGGCGGTGCCATCTTCCAGGCCGACTATAGTCCAATGGAGATGTTGATAAAATGGGTGCAGAAAGCCTGGTCTGGTCTGGCTACCAATTTAAAATGTTGTCTCTTAGCCTCTGTATCCACAGGGAGTGTGGGCACAACAGCTCAGCAAGGTATGGTAAGGACGTCAAAAACAAAAGGGAGGGGCTGAAAATCCAAGTTGTAATTTGAATAAACTCACTTGGTAAACCATCTGTTATGTGCCATTACCTATCCTTTGTATCAGCATAAAAATTGCATGCCAACAAACAACCGATGTACCAGATGTCTCTGTCCGATCTCCGCTACCATTGCCAACAGGACCATGAATAAAATGTTTTTAATCCCATCGCATACATATTGTATGGTTTCTCAGGCCCAGTCTGAATGTAGTCGCACTGAGGGGACATTTGTGAGGAAAAGATAACCCTTTCCCGTGAGCTAGCGGGCTGCCTCGTAAACTCGTATGTTAGAATTTAAGGAGGTAAGATTCAGAATGTGAGAGAAGAGTTCATTCTTATGTAGTTGCGACATCAAAGGGCATTATAGGGTGATAGGGACATTGCATTCAATTGCTTTTTACTTTTGAATACCAAATGATCTATTTAAATAAATACTCCAGGATCAAGTCCCGCCAATTTATTCATCCCACAAAAGGGATGTAATCTCGCCAAAGGGCAGTTGATGTGCCAAACGTGGCTCTCCCATCAACTTGGATAGTCATAGACTTTTTCCCAGGGTAGAGGGGTCAATTACTAGGGGGGATAGTTTAAGGTGCGAGGGGCAAGGTTCAGAGGAGATGTACAAGGCAAGTTTTTTACACAGAGGGTAGTGGGTGCCTGGAACTCGCTGCCGGAGGAGGTGGTGGAAGCAGGGACGATAGTGACGTTTAAGGGGCATCTTGACAAATACATGAATAGGATGGGAATAGGGGGATACGGACCAGGGAAGTATAGAAGATTTTAGTTTAGGCAGGCAGCATGGTCGGCGCGGGCTTGGAGGGCCGAAGGGCCTGTTCCTGTGCTGTACCTTTCTTTGTTCTTTGTTCATCGTTTTATCAAAAACTCAGCAAATATGTGTCCGTGGATAGAGATCTTTGAAGATTTTATTTTGATTATTTACGGCATTCGTGCTAATCCTATTTGTAAGGGTACTGGAGAGGGAAGATGGGTGGACCCATTTCTTGATCACACCAGCCATTAGGTATGATTGTCTGACAGGCACCTCATGCCTCTTCTCCAGCAAGCTAACTGGGGTTTTGAACTGGCCATTTGACAGATAAAATCCTTATGCATGTATTTATTGTTGCTGATTGTTAAAGGCATCGGGCACGATTTAATGGGCGGCCAGGTGACACTGCCAGGCTGGCAGCAGCGAGCACTGCCAGGGTGCCACTAGACTGGCAGTACCCAGGTGCCAGGTTTGCCCGTGTCAGGGATCAGGTGGGGTGCCTTGCCGATAAGAGGTGGGGTGAGGGGTGGGGCTCAAGAACCCCGTAATGGGGCAGTGGGGGGTGTCCCAGTGCGGTGGAGTGCCTGAGGGGGGTCGTAAGATCGGGATGCTTCCTGCACTGGCGAACTGAGCTGGTCAGTGCAGGAAAGTATGGAAGTGCGGCCTCAAGGAGGCATTCCCGCCAAGGCAATAAAAAACCGGCAAAGTACCGTTAAATAGCGGGGTCTTTCTCCGTGCTGCAGGCGTCAAGAAAAGCCCTGCCAAAGACCCCCAAAACGGGGCTCTGTTTTTGTCCCATTAAATCACACCCCATTGACACCAAGATACATCTTTGTCATACAATCTAAAGTAACTTACCATTTCCCTTCCTGGTTGTTTTATTGAATTGCTTATTTAATGTACAATGTGCACTTCTTCAGAAGTATAAGGGCTTTTCCCATTATGAATTCTTGCTGACGACCACCGTGATCAGTTAATTGGCAGCGCTTATGGATGTCAGAGCCGCTTGCACAGTGAGGATTAGAACTATTTCGCGTTTTGTCTTATTGATAATTACTTAATCGCCTCTTTTAACAGACGTGTTACCATTTCAAAATACCTTCTGGAAATTTGCATAGGCTGTTAAATGGTTTAAAAGCATATTCAATGTTTATTTTTATGTTACCAACTAGTCGTTGATTATAAGTGATACTTTCTTACTACACGTGTGGTTAAATTGAGTTCTTTGTTTTCGGGCTACAAATTGCTGGATGTTAAATGTGTTTGTGAAATTCCTTTGGACAATATGTGAAGAGGCCTTTACCCATGTGGCGTATTCAGGAGTGAAGTTTGCATTAATAAATTGAAATTTGATTCCAAGTTAATTTTATTTCTGGATTCCAGTTGCTAATTCAAGTGGGCTGCTGAAATCCACATAATATAATTTTGAGAATGTAACACTGCTTGAGAAAGAATAGCATGAGTATTTTTTACACTTACGCGACCCTTTTGGGGCAATCCTATTTGTCTGCGCTTAGAACGATTTCTGCATTTTTGGGGGCAGATTGTATCTTTTCCTCACTTTTTTTTTAACCGTTTCTCTCACTCTTCCCTCTCACTCTTCCCTCTCACTCTTCCCTCTCCTGCTGGTGCGAACGCTTGCTGAGACACCGCTCCATGGGCAGACTCCAGAATCCTGCCAAAGTTCCAAAACACACAAAACTGCTGTATAGTAGGAATCTAGGCTGAATTTTCACGTTCTTCAGCCAGAGCACCGAAGCCAATTGTGCCCCCACAGAGATCAGTTAAGGTACCACAGACGTGGACTCAAACCACCTACTCTGAATGCCTCGGCACTACAGTAGATAGTGGTCTGCGCACAGAGGGAACTTTTTCACTCAGCCCACGTTATAGAAATATATCTGCTGTAAAAGGTTCAGGTTGCCTCTTAGCTCGATATATAAGCGTTTAGACTGGTGAAATAGCACAGAAAAACGTGTCCAACAGCAAATGTGAAAGCAGATTTATTTACCAGATTCTGGACCCGATTCAACATAAACAAAACATGTTTAAAAAAAGCAGAACAAAGAGTATTAAGCGGTTCAGTTGACTGGCAGGAGCGACAGGTGAGCTACCTAGTGGAAGCTCCCTGTTCAATCTTCCACCCACTCTCCATTCGTTCATCATCTTTCCCTGAGAAGCTGTGAGCTGCAGAAACGTGTCAGGAGATACAGCCTACATCCTTCTGTGGCACCACAGTGCTTTTTGTGGGAGCCCATGTTAATATCGCAGCGATATTTTAACTTGGAAATAGGAACACAAGATACTCGTAGTGGATGCTGCTATTAAACAATGAAAGCTCCATCATATTTCTATCAATGCTTCTTTATTCTGCTTTTTAATGTGTTGTTTATGTTGAAACATGTCCAGAATTTGGTAAATAAATCTGCTTTTACTCCAGCTGTTTCATGAGTCTAAACACTTTTATATTGAGCTTTCGGGCAACATGAATCTTTCACAGCATAAATATTTTTACAACATGGGCTAGTGAAAATGTTTCCTCTGTGCGTCGAGCACTGTCTATTGTGGTACCAAGGCATTCAGATCCAGAATCCAGATCATTAATTTCACTGCTGATAGTATTTATTCCCACAGATTAAAATTAGATTGCAAATGCCTTTTGGCCCATTCGTCTTTTAAATGATGTTCCGCAGTCACTTCCTTAATATGTCCAAATTGTTACTGGTCAAAATTGTGCTAAATTAAATGTGCTGTAAATTTAAATTAATTGCAACAAAAAGAGAGCAAAGGTTTTATATTTTAAGCACTCGCTACCCAACGCCAACTCTCCCTTCTTTGAGTTAATCTGTAATAACAATTCCTTGCTGGGGATTTTAATACACTTGTAATAATGATTAATCCTACCACAAGAAGCTGTGCGCCTAATAAAATAAGTTAGTTCGGAAAAAGTTCTCCCTACTGGTTTGAATTACGGAGCTATTTAATTAGAAGTGGATTTTGAAGAGTATTGACATGTATTATGACAAAATATGTTTTGAAAGCATTCAGGTCAGTATTAATAATTTGTAGCACTCATGTATCCAAGGACGTTTTTTGGAGTTCCTGGTTCATCTGCCTTATTATTCAGCTCTCTTGTTTAAAAATTGCCTGCCTTTCTGCTGACCATATAGTTCTGTTTGCAGCCAGTAACTAGTTGGAATGAAAGTCATTCCTTGACACAAGTGTCCGACAAGAGAGGGCACTATTGAAACTTGCTGTAAGTTTGCTGTAATTAAAAATCCATACTATTCAGGATTCTGTTGGGCCTGCTGTTTATAAAAGGTGCTAAATGTGGAACGAGATGGCCAAACGGTAAAATAAAAGAATAAACTATAAAAATTACTTGTTTTCTCTAATTCCTCTTTTGTATGAGCAGCATAATCAAAGATCCCCTCCCACCCGGCTTACTCACTCTTCCAACTTCTTCCATCGGGCAGGAGATACAAAAGTCTGAGATCACTCACGAACAGATTCAAAAACAGTTTCTTCCCCGCTGTTACCAGACTCCTAAATGACCCTCTTATGGACTGACCTGATTAATACTACACTCCTGCATGCTTCACTCGATGCCGATGTCTAAGTATTTACATTGTGTACCTTGTGATGCCCTATTATGGATTTCCAGCAGAGGGCAGCAGAGCAGAGCTACTGATTGGCTGTTCCGGGGAAATTTGCATACGTGCAGTGCGGTCAGCCTAATTTGAAGGTGGTTTGTGGAGGGGCTGTTGTCAAGTGATAGTTAAACCCGAAATACTTCTACAGTGTTTCCCCCCCACCTCCTCCTCTAACCAAAAAAAACCACGGTGGTTGGGAAGCGAGAGCAGGCGCCTGTCGTGAAGGTGAGTGAGTGCCTTTAAATTTGCTTACATTTCAGCGGGAGCGGCCTCCGGATTTTCGGCGGGAGCAGGGGCCTGTCGGGACAGTGAGTGCCTGTAACAAGTCGGGTGGTTGCTAAACCCGAGACATTACACTTGCAGTGTCCCCCACCCTTCCACCTCCTCTAACCTAAGGGTTTGAGGGAATATCAGGTAAACTCTTCCTTTCTTTTCTTGTTTCTTTTTAAATCTAGAGGTGATGTCAGGGAAGGCGGTACAATGCTCCTCCTGCAGAATGTTTGAGGTGAGGGATGCCGGCAGTGTCCCTGCTGATTTCATCTGTGGGAAGTGCACCCAACTCCAGCTCCTCAAAAACCGTGTTAGGGAACTGGAGCTGGAGCTGGATGAACTTCGGATCATTCGGGAGGCAGAGGGGGTCATAGATAGATGCTTCAGGGAGGTAGTTACGCCAAAGAATAAAGATAGATGGGTGACGGTGAGAGGGGCTGGGGGTAATCAGTTAATACAGGGATCCCCTGTGGTCGTTCCCCTTAGTAACAGGTATACCGCTTTGGATACTGTTGGGGGGGACGGTTTACCAGGGGTCAGCCGTGGGGTACAGGTCTCTGGCACAGAGTCTGTCCCTGTTGCTCAGAAGGGAAGGGGGGAAAGGAGTAGAACATTAGTTATTGGAGACTCCATAGTTAGGGGGATAGATAGGAGATTCTGTGGGAACGAGAGAGACTCACGGTTGGTGTGTTGTCTCCCAGGTGCCAGGGTCAGCGATGTCTCAGATCGTGTTTTCGGGATCCTTAAGGGGGTGAGGGAGCAGCCCCAAGTCGTGGTCCACATAGGTACCAATGACATAGGTAGAAAAGGGGATAGGGATGTAAGGCAGGAATTCAGGGAGCTAGGGTGGAAACTTAGAGCTAGAACAAATAGAGTTATTGGGCGCGATTCTCCGCCCCCCACGACGGGTCGGAGAATAGCGGGAGGGCCTTCCCAACATTTTTCCCAACGTCCCGCTATTCTCCCCCCTCCACGCCCGCCCCCCGCCGTTTTTTTATGGCGAGCAGCGATTCTCCCCTAGCCGATGGGCCGAATTCCCAGGCCTTTACGGCCATTTTCACAAACTGTAACACACCTGCTCTCACAGTTCGTGAGAACGGCCGCAAAGTGTCGTTCTGGGGAACCATGGCACCGATTGGCACGGCCGCACCACGCCGCCCCGCTGGATCAGTCCGCGGGGCGGCTGAGGGGCATACCGGCCCGCGCATGCGCGGGTTTCACGGATATGCGTGGTGACGTCATCCGCGCATGCGCGGGTTGGAGCCGTCCAATCCGCGCATGCGCGGCTGACGTCATCATATGCGTCAGCCGTCGCTAACTTTGGCGCGCGGGCTTAGCGAAATTCGCTAAGCCCGCGATGCCGAAGTTCACAGGGCCCCGCTGCTAGCCCCGACCAGGTGTCTCGGGTTATCAACCACCCGACTTGTTACAGGCACTCGGAGTGTACCGGCAGGAAGGAAGGTGGTCTAAAGTGCCTCTACTTCAATGCCAGGAGCAGCCGGAATAAGGTGGGTGAGCTTGCGGCATGGGTTAGTACCTGGGACTTCGATGTTGTGGCCATTTCGGAGACATGGATAGAGCAGGGCGAGGAATGGTTGTTGCAGGTGCCGGGGTTTAGATATTTCAGTAAGCTCAGGGAAGGTGGTAAGAGAGGGGGAGGGGTGGCATTGTTAGTCAACGACAGTATTACGGTGGCTGAGAGGACATTTGATGAGGACTCGAATACTGAGGTAGTATGGGCTGAGTTAAGAAACAGGAAAGGAGAGGTCACCCTGCTAGGGCTTTTCTATAGGCCTCCGAAAAGTTCCAGAGATGTAGAGGAAAGGATTGCAGTAGATTTAGCAGTTTGGGTCAGAAATTGGCTAGCTGATAGAAGACAAAGAGTGGTGGTTGATGGGAAATGCTCTGACTGGTGTCCAGTTACTAATGGTGTGCCACAAGGATCTGTTTTGGGGCCGTTGCTGTTTGTCATTTTTATAAATGACCTGGAGGAGGGCGTAGAAGGATGGGTGAGTAAATTTGCAGATGACACTAAAGTCGGTGGAGTTGTGGACAGTGCAGAAGGATGTTACAAGTTACAGAGGGACATAGATAAGCTGCAGAGCTGGGCTGACAGGTGGCAAATGGAGTTTAATGCAGAAAGTGTGAGGTGATTCATTTTGGAAGGAATAACAGGAAGGCAGAGTACTGGGCTAATGGTAAGATTCTTGGTAGTGTGGACGAGAAGAGAGATCTCGGTGTCCATGTCCATAGATCCCTGAAAGTTGCCACCCAGGTTGAGAGGGTTGTTAAGAAGGCGTACGGTGTGTTAGCTTTTATTGGTAGAGGAATTGAGTTTCGGAGCCATGAGGTCATGTTGCAGTTGTACAAAACTCTGGTGCGGCCGCATTTGGAGTATTGTGTGTAGTTCTGGTCGCCACATTATAGGAAGGATGTGGAAGCATTGGAAAGGGTACAGAGGAGATTTACAAGAATGTTGCCTGGTATGGAGGGAAGATCATATGAGGAAAGGCTGAAGGACTTGAGGCTGTATTCGTTAGAGAGAAGAAGGTTAAGAGGGGACTTAATTGAGGCATACAAGATGATCAGAGGATTAGATAGGGTGAACATCGAGAGCCTTTTTCCTCGGATGGTGATGTCCAGCACGAGAGGACATAGCTTTAAATCGAGGGGAGATAGATATAGGACAGATGTCAGAGGTAGGTTCTTTACTCAGAGAGTAGTAAGGGCGTGGAATGCCCTGCCTGCAACAGTAGTGGACTCGCCAACACTAAACGCATTCAAATGGTCATTGGATAGGCATATGGACGATAAGGGAATAGTGTAGAGGGACTTTAGAAGGGTTTCACAGGACGGTGCAACATCGTGGGTCGAAGGGCCTGTACTGCACTGTAATGTTCTATGTTCTATGTTTTCATGTACTAAATGATCTGTTTGAGCTGCTCGCAGAAAAATACTTTCACTATACCCCGGTACACATGACAATAAACAAATCCAATCCAATCCTTTACCTGACCGGTTACGAGTGTTGGAGCTTTGACACTTAACTATCAACAGGTTAATCAATGATGGAGGCCACTGGACCTCCGTCAGGCCTAATCCTGTTCAGAAACTCACTACATCCATCAAGAGAGTAGAAGCCCCTGACCACAGTCGCAGCTCCCTTTTGTTATCAGGGTGGGCTGATGGTAGTTGAATTGTTCTACCATGGCCCTTCCTTAGTTGTTGTAATAACATCTCCACAATCCATTTAACATCTATGACTAATGTTTGGGGTCCCTTCCAATTTTTACTGATCAATGAGGAATCCGGTCGCTAACTGAATTCAGAAGATGAAATTCAACTGCCTCCTTGAGTCAACATCATTCTAAGATGAATCTGGTGGATAAATAGTTAACTGTTTACACAGGAAAGTTGGCCCATATCCTCCTCTTAACTGCAGGAGTGGAACTGTGTTGGTTTCTAAATCTGTAGCCCCAGGACTGCTATAGAATGAGATCACAATGATTGCCGTCTTTGATCATTGCCCGTGTTAGGTTCAGGAGAACTCAACTCTGGTGCTAATAAATCACCTGGGACGTGGCAGAATGAACTGTTCCACCGTAATCCTCAATTTGTGGAGATAAACTCAGCAGGGTTTGAAGACAATTTACAGGTCACTGATGAGGCTTCAAGCCCCCCAACATACGTCCACAAAACAGATAAAGCTTTTTATTTAAAATGCAGAAATGCTTATCTTATTCCATTGGAAGAAAGTCAATCTGAAGTAAGTGGTGCTGCCGATAGGATCTGAAAATATGCAGAAAATATAGTTGTGTTATTGTTACAACCCCCGTGAAGGTCACGGGGTATGGACCACAGGGTCCACCGTGACCTCAGCTGAGTACAAACTCCCCCGATAACGGGGTGGGGCTTCCCCTCAACAAGGGAGTCCTGCGTAGTATAAGAAACCCAGCCTAAAGGAAGATCAGGATGGGAGTGCCCTTTGGGAGTGGAATAGAGAAGTCGCAGATGTCATTAGCCACAGTTTTGTATCCCACCTACCGTTTCCTTGTGGTCCCTCTGTGCAGATTCTACAGTTAGTTTGCTGTAATGTATTAATCGAGTTACAGGGGCAGTTTTCAAATATTTTGTCACCGTTAATCTTGTAGCTTTTCTTCCTTCAATAATCCTACATTAAATTAACAATATTTACGGTGACATTGCCCGCAGAGGGGACGAGCGAAGGGATTTGGCCTCAACCACTCAATGGCCGCTCAACCTCCCAATGACCGCACTAACAACTGCACCCACAGGGCGCGATGCTCTGGCCGTGTTGCGCTCAGGCGAGAGCACAATGCGGCCGGAGAATCTCGGGAGAGACCTCTCACCGGGCCACTGGTCAGTCTCTGCGCCTCGCGGGATTCGCACAAGTGCTGCGTGGCGACGGAGACGGAACTCTGCCCAAAAGGGGCGGGACCAAAGGGCGCTCCCTGAAGTAGATCTTCGGGATACAATGGCGTCCCTCGATTCTCCGGCCTCCCCAGTGGAGGCTGCAGCCAGGTGCCGAACAGTGTTGGTCCACAGAAACGTGGAGCAGGTGAGACGGGAGGCGGGGGGTCTTCCAGGCCATTGGAGATGCCTGGGTGGTCAGGGATTATCATAGAATCCCTGCAGTGCAAAAGGAAACCATTCAGCCCATTGGGTCGGCACCGTCCCTTCGAAAGAGCACCCTACTTAAGCCCGCGCCTCCACCCCATCCCAGTAACCCCACCTAACCTTTTGGACACTGAGGGACAATTTAGCATGGCCAACCCGCCTAACCTGCACATCTTAGGACTATGGGAGGAAACCGGAACACCCGGAGGAAATCCACACAGACACGGAGAGAATGTGCAAACTCCACAGTCACCTGACATCGGAATTGAACCCTGGACCCTGGAGCTGTGAGGTAGCAGTGCTAGCCACTGTGCTGCCCTCGGAGTGCAGGGTGGCTCCCTGGCCCTTCCCCTGGAAAGCGGGCACCTTGGCACTGCCCAGGTGCCCGGTTGGCACTGCCTGGGTGCCAGGGTTCCAGTGCCAGGGAGCCTGAGTGGCACTGCCAGGGGTCAGGGCCTGAGCGGGTCCACGCCGATGAAAGGAGGGTGGAGGGGGGTTTTGAAGGGTGTGGGATGTGCAGGGCAGTTAAGTAGGAACCTCTGGGAGGTTAGGAGGGGTGACAGGTGGGGGTTCTGGAAGGGAGGAGGTGCTTAAAGGGCGCTTGAGTGTAATGCGGCTGGTGAATCACGGGAGAGCTCGCTCGCGGACCTCCCGGCTGCATCCGTGCCTTGTGGGATTCACCCAAGTCCCACAAGGCATCAGAGTCAGAATCTCGCCCATTTAAACTTACCAAACTTACCCAGCATCCACCGATCTTGCAGGATCCATTGGCCTCCCCAGTGAGGCTGCAGCCGGGCGCCATTCAGCACAGATCCACACCAACGTGGACCAGGCGAAACAGCATCTGGGGGGTCTCCCAGGCCATCGGAGACCAATGATCGGGGTCAGTGCAGGATGCCCCCCAGGCCCACTCCCTGGAATTTGGGCACCTTGGCACAGCTATCCTGGCACTACCAAGGTAACAGGTTGGCACTGTCTGGGTGCCAGTGCAAGGATGCCCGAGTGCCAGGGTGGCACTGCCAAGGGTCAGAGTCCGAGAGGGCCCATGCCCATGAAAAAAAGGTGAAGGGGAGACTTGAAGCGTGGGGGTGTGCAGGGCAGGTCTGGGATTGGATTGGATTGGGTTGGATTTGTTTATTGTCACGTGTACCGAGGTACAGTAAAAAGTATTTTTCTGCAAGCAACTCAACAGATCATGAAGTGCATGAAAAGAAAAGGAAATAAAAGAATATGCATAATAGGGCAACCCAAGATACACAATGTAACTACATAAGCACCGGCATCGGGTGAAGCATACAGGTGTAGTGTTAATGAGGTCAGTCTGTAAGAGGGTCATTTAGGAGTCTGGTAACAGCGGGGAAGAAGCTGTTTTTGAGTCTGTTTGTGCGTCATCTCAGACTTCTGTATCTCCTGCCTGATGGAAGAAGTTGGAAGAGTAAGTAAGCCAGGTGGGAGGGGTCTTTGATTATGCTGCCCGCTTTCCCCAGGCAGCGGGAGGTGTAGATGGAGTCAATGGAAGGGAGGCAAGTTTGTGTGATAGAATGGGCTGTGTTCATGATTCTCTGAAGTTTCTTGCGATCTTGGGCTAAGCAGTTGTCATACCAGATAAGAATTAATGTGGGCATGCCAAATTTCCTTAGTTTCCTGAGGAATTATGGGCGCTGTTGTGCTTTCTTGGTGGTGGCGTCGACGTGAAAGGATCAGGACATGTTTTTGGAGATGTGTACCCCTAGGAATGTGAAACTGCTAACCATCTCCACCTCGGCCCCGTTGAGACAGACAGGAGTGTGTACAGTACTTTGCTTCCTGAAGTCAATGACCAGCTCTTTAGTTTTGCTGGCATTGAGGATTGTTGTCACTGTCCACTCAACGAGGTTCTCTATCTCTCTCCTGTATTCTGACTCGTCGTTATTCGAGATCTGGCCCACTATGGTCGCATTGTCAGCAAACTTGTAGATGAAGTTGAAACCTAATTTTGCCACGCAGTCGTGTGTGTACAGGGAGTACAGTAGGGGGCTAAGTACGCAGCCTTGAGGGGCCCCGGTATTGAGGACTATTGTGGAGGAGGTTGGGGGTGATGACGGGTGGGGGTCCTGGAAAGGACGGGCTGCTGTAAGGTTGCCTGGTGAGAGGGGGGCTGAAGGGGGGAGGCCCACAGGAATCCCATAGCAGAGTGTCCTCACTTGGGAGTGTGGGTTAGTGCCCATGTGTGTGGGGTTGACATCGCCCATGGGTGGGGGGAACCCACAAGCTCACTTAGAAATTGGCGTACCCTTTCAAAATGGCAGCCCGATCTGAGTTCAGCTCCCCAGTGTTAAAAGAAAATTCTAAGAGCGAGGTCAATGGACTTTTCCATTGTCCGTGGCTCACCCGTGGCACACTTGCGGTGGACGGGGCAGAAGAATCCAGCCTTAAGTGTGGGCTAAACCGGTGAGAAACTCCCCAGCGCCCCAAAAAATGACTAAGGGCCGCAAAATTGCCACGGATGAGATGGGGACAATGGAAAAGTCCACTGACCTCGGACAGGATTCTCTGGTCGCCAGGCGGGTGATGCCGAGGAATCCCGCCCGAAGTGTCATTGATTAGCGGTAGGGAACTCCCTGAAAAACCCACCACAAATGAACTTTGGGCTGGATTCTCCAGTCTCACCCACCACAAGAAATCCACGGGTGAGCTGCGTAGAATGGAGAACTCCATTGACCTCAGGCGGGATTCTCCAGTTACCGGACGGAAGCAGATTCAGAATCCCGTCCTGAGAAAGCTTTTGGGACAATTGCATCCCATATCCACCCAAAACCACTTGCCCAAAAAGCAGCTCACCGTGGCGCAGCATAGTCGACAAAAGCTGGGAGACCCCGCTCCCGGGATCTACCCGGCTAGCAGCGCCTCGAGCGATCAAATGCGATTTTGACAAGTCTGCATATCAGAGCAAGACATTAAGCCTCACTCTAATGTTCAGATTCTCGAGGTACCTGAGGCGTTAAACATAGAACATAGAATTTACAGTGCAGAAGGAGGCCATTCGGCCCATCGAGTCTGCATCGGCCCTTGTAAAGAGCACCCACTTAAGCCCCACACCTCCACCCTATTCCCGTAGACCTCCCTAACCCTTTTGGACAATAAGGGCAATTTAGCATGGCCAGTCCACTTAACCTGCGCATCTTTGAACAGTGAGAGAAAACCGGAGAACCCGGAGGAAACCCACGCAGACACGGGGAGAACGTGCAGACTCCGCACAGACAGTGACCCAAGTCAGGAATCGAACATGGGACCATGGTGCTGTGAAGCAACCGTGCTAACCACTGTGCTACCGTGCTGCCCCACTGTGCTAACGTGGGATTGAGCTCCTTTGCCTCCGAGACCGTGGGTGTGCGCCGTTCAGCACTCGTCTCTACAAATGGGGACCAGGTGGGACTTGTGGGGGCCTCCCAGAGGATCAGAGGACTTCCGCTGCATGCCCTTTGGTCAGGGTTGTTCCCTGGCTCTGCTGGTGCCACCTGCGCACCCTGAAGTGTCACAGGGGGCACTGTGTGTGTGTTGGGAGGGTGCGGTGGGGGGAGCAGGGACCCTTCCATAGTGCGTTTGGGCAGGCAGGCAGATATTGGGGGTCGCTTCGAGCGCCTCGGAGATCAGACACCGTTTAAAAATGGCGTCCCGATCCCGCTACACTGGGGAGTTCCGGCGAGCGGAGCTCCTCAGTGTACAAAACGGGTCTATGTGGGGCTACGGCCGTGCGTTCCCCGTTCAGGCCCCTTATACAGTACAAAACATGCAGCTAAACGTGCTTGCTGTGGGCCTTTGTTCCCAATTAGTTGAAATACGTCCATTGGTTTCTTATAATGCAGACCAATTTTCCTTTCCACTGAATTCTTTATTCCACTCGAGCTTTACAAACTTAAAAAACTGTTTTTGAAGAGGTTTATCATAATACATTTTTGGCTGTTACGTTTTTCAAGGTGCTGCTGAACTGGCCATACATGTCAGTTGATCTATTTAATGCAGATGAAAACCTCACTGTTGATGTGAAATGTCATGATGTGGAGATGCCGGCGTTGGACTGGGTTGGGCTCAGTGAGAACGTTCACCTGAGGAAGGAGCAGTGCTCCGAAAGCTCGTGTTTGAAACAAACCTGTTGGACTTTAACCTGGTGTTGTAAGACTTCTTGATGTGAAATGTGTGATAATACAGAAGAAATTAGATCTTGAGCACTTGTGCTTGGAATGCAGTGGGTAGCTATCAATAAGTGGCTGCTGGGAAATCCTGTTCCTGGCACACGCTACGGCATGACATATCAGGGAAGAATAAAATTGCCATTGTTTCATTGACAAAAGTATTAAATCTAGTTTCATTGGTTCACAGCTTTTCTGCTGATTTTATTTCCTGTTGAGTTGCCCATGATGACTTTATCAGGAAAGAGGATGAACCTCTTTGCGTAGACTTTCCCTTCTTTGTACTTGTTCTCTGAAAAAGGCGAAAGACTTCCACAGAATCCTGACAGTGCAGAAGGAGACCATTCAACCCATCGAGTTCTGCACCCACCCCAACTTAGGCTCACTCCTCCCGCCATCCCCGTGACCCCCACCTTATCTGCACATCTTTGGACTGTGGTAGGAAAGCGGAGCACCCGAAGGAAACCCAGGCAGAGAGAAGGTGCAAACTCCACACAGACAGTCACCCGAGGACGGGTTTGAATCCAGGTCGCTAGTGCTCTGAGGCAGCAGTGCTAACCACTGTGCCACCGAGCGGCCACCCAACCACTATCTCAAAAGGGTGCAATTCTCCGAGATTCTTCATGCCTTCACAGTTTGGAGAAAACAGCTTGTGTGCCATAGTCAGTGAATCCTGTTCAATCACTCCCATCCCATTGGACCAGCCATAGTCAGTGAATCCTGTCCAGTCACTCCCATCCCATTGACAGCCATAGTCAGTGAATTCTGACCAATCACTCCCATCCCATTGGACCAGCCATAGTCAGTGAATACTGTCCAATCACTCCCATCCCATTGACAGCCATAGTCAGTGAATCCTGTCCAATTACTCCCATCCCATTGGACCAGCCATAGTCAGTGAGTCCTGTCCAATCACTCCCATCCCATTGGACCAGCCATAGTCAGTGAATCCTGTCCAATCACTCCCATCCCATTGACAGCCATAGTCAGTGAATCCTGTCCAATCACTCCCATCCCATTGGACCAGCCATAGTCAGTGAATCCTGTCCAATCACTCCCATCCCATTGGACCAGCCAAAGTCAGTGAATCCTGTCCAATCACTCCCATCCCATTGGACCAGCCATAGTCAGTGAATCCTGTCCAATCACTCCCATCCCATTGGACCAGCCATAATCAGTGAATCCTGTCCAATCACTCCCATCCCATTGACAGCCATAGTCAGTGAATCCTGTCCAATCACTCCGATCCCATTGGACCAGCCATAATCAGTGAATCCTGTCCAATCACGCCCATCCCATTGGACCAGCCATAGTCAGTGAATCTTGTCCAATCACTCCCATCCCATTGGACCAGCCATAGTCAGTGAATCTTGTCCAATCACTCCGATCCCATTGGACCAGCCATAATCAGTGAATCCTGTCCAATCACGCCCATCCCATTGGACCAGCCATAGTCAGTGAGTCCTGTCCAATCACTCCCATCCCATTGGACCAGCCATAGTCAGTGAATCCTGTCCAATCACTCCCATTCCATTGACAGCCATAGTCAGTGAATCCTGTCCAATCACTCCCATCCCATTGACAGCCATAGTCAGTGAATCCTGTCCAATCACTCCCATCCCATTGGACCAGCCATAGTCAGTGAATCCTGTCCAATCACTCCCATCCCATTGGACCAGCCAAAGTCAGTGAATCCTGTCCAATCACTCCCATCCCATTGGACCAGCCATAATCAGTGAATCCTGTCCAATCACTCCCATCCCATTGACAGCCATAGTCAGTGAATCCTGTCCAATCACTCCCATACCATTGGACCAGCCATAATCAGTGAATCCTGTCCAATCACGCCCATCCCATTGGACCAGCCATAGTCAGTGAATCTTGTCCAATCACTCCCATCCCATTGGACCAGCCATAGTCAGTGAATCTTGTCCAATCACTCCGATCCCATTGGACCAGCCATAATCAGTGAATCCTGTCCAATCACGCCCATCCCATTGGACCAGCCATAGTCAGTGAATCTTGTCCAATCACTCCCATCCCATTGGACCAGCTATAGTCAGTGAATCCTGTCCAATCACTCCATCCCATTGACAGCCATAGTCAGTGAATCCTGTCGAATCACTCCCATCCCATTGGACCAGCCATAGTCAGTGAATCCTGTCCAATCACTCCCATCCCATTGGACCAGCCATAGTCAGTGAATCCGTCCAATCACTCCCATCCCATTGGACCAGCCATAGTCAGTGAATTCTGACCAATCACTCCGATCCCATTGGACCAGCCATAGTCAGTGAATCCTGTCCAATCACTCCCATCCCATTGGACCAGCCATAGTCAGTGAATCCGTCCAATCACTCCCATCCCATTGGACCAGCTATAGTCAGTGAATCCTGTCCAATCACTCCCATTCCATTAGACCAGCCATAGTCAGTGAATCCTGTCCAATCACTCCCATCCCATTGGACCAGCCATAGTCAGTGAATCCTGTCCAATCACTCCCATCCCATTGACAGCCATAGTCAGTGAATCCTGTCCAATCACTCCCATTCCATTGACAGCCATAGTCAGTGAATCCTGTCCAATCACTCCCATCCCATTGACAGCCATAGTCAGTGAATCCTGTCCAATCACTCCCATTCCATTGACAGCCATAGTCAGTTAATCCTGTCCAATCACTCCCATCCCATTGGACCAGCCACAGCAGTCAATACAAACCAGTTTTGGTTCCATATCTTGATTGGCCACAACAAACTGCAAAAACAAAGGGCGTGGTCGAATGGCCTCGTTATACCTGAGTCGATGACGTGACGTGGCCATTAAATATCGCGAGACGTTGCTGTGCGAGATCCAGATTAACATAATATATCTGTGCCCGCTTCTCCCGAGGCCTGGGAATGAACGCTCGCACCCGCGAGACCTCGCCATGGTGCTGTTTAGCACTGGTTCACACAAACATTGACAGGCATAACGGAACCTGCGGTTTCTCCCAAAGCATCAGAAGCCCCTGGGTGTTCAGGCTCTGGGCAGGGTGGTACCCTGGCACTAATTCTTCCACCTTGGCACTGCCATCCATACATCTTGGCACTGGATGGCACTGCCAGGCTGTCAGGGGCACAGTAAGGGTGCCAGGATGACAATGCCAAGGTTCCCAGGTGACAGCTTGCCCGAGTCAGGGACCCGGCCTGGGGGTGACCAGCCCTTCCGAGGGGGGCCTTGAGGACTCTCCAAGTGGTAAGTTGGAGCAGTGGGGGGGGTCTGGTGGCCGCGGTGGGGTGTCCGAGGAGGGTCGTGCCCAAGATCTCCAACTTGGACATTTGGTCGGTTTCGCTTTGTAGCTCCTTCAAGTGCTAAATATGACGATGAGGCTTGTTCATTTTTGTTCACGTCACTTTCACCTGCGCTGCTTTCCAAACTCTCTGAGTGAATTTACAAATCTAATTGTTGCGTTATTTGTTGGTTCAGCTTGGGCAGTCCAAGCTGACCGCTTGCTAAACTGCATACTTGAAGGCAGGCCTATCCTGGAACAGTTTGCCTTTGTCTGGACAGACTGCGGGGTAGTTATGTAAAACTTATTTGGTAGTTTAGATATCGTTTTAGAATGGACAAATTATTCCAAGCAAGATCATGATGATATAACTTGGGAACGATCTGCCCCCGATTGTTACAAAAAGCCTTAATTACAGACAACACGAGTTCTCCACATTCATTGAATGCATACGCATTCCGTTTTTCTTTTGCCTCCACTAAATCTAGAATGACTAAATTGTTTCTAATAGTTCTAAGCAGGTGTCAATAGCTGCAATAGCTGCACGTGACGTTTGCTTTCGGGACATTTAAATTTGCACGTGTTCTGTAAAATAACGATGGATTAGGTGTTTTTTGAGGATATTGAGATTAGATCTCGAACTCTGATTAGGTGTCATTCCTACGCTCTGTGACATTGGCTTGTAATAAGTTCCAGTCTGTGTGCGGCCTTTCATTTCACTGTGCAATTGTCAGTTCTTTAAACAAGCCTAGTGGTTATATACCAGGTGTGAAGTTAAGGAATGAGAAGCACACCGTTGATCCACTAATACCCCTGTAGACTCGAGCAGTCAGAGCGTTAATCAAAGTAGTTTATGTGCAATTGTCTATTGTTCCTCCTATTAATCAGTTTCTAAAAGAAGCCATTGGTTTGAATGTATTGAATAATCTTATTTATCTGTTGCAATAAAGGATTTTTTTTATCTCCTTAATGACAGACAAGCCATTCTTCATCTTTTTAGCATAGCTGTATTTGTTTACATATGAATCTCACATAGCAGAATAATATGTACATTTAAACTGCATGGGATTACGTGTGGTGTCTTGAGATGCATAGAAAGCTGGCTGGCAGACAGGAAGCAAAAAGTTGGCAAGCAGTGACCAGTGGAATACCGCAGGGATCTGTGCTCGGACCCCGACTGTTCACGTTATATATTAATGATGGGAAGAGGGAGCTAAATGTATTATCTCCAAATTTGCAGATGATACAAAGTTGAGTGGGAGGGTGAGCTGTGAGGAGGATGCAGAGATGCTTCAGCGGGATTTGGACAGGCTGAGTGAGTGGTCATATGCATGACAGATGCAGTTTAATTTGGATAAATGTGAGGTTATCCACTTCGATAGCAAAAATAGGAAGGCAGATTATTATCTAAATGGGTGTAAATTGAGAGAGACGAATACTCAGCAAGACCTTAGTGTCCCCGAATATGGCCTCCCGAGGGCCCGGATCCAGTTTCACGTGCACCACTTTAGAACCTCCTTCTAGTAATCCTCCGGCTTTGGACAGGACCAAACCATATGAACGTGATTAGCCCCCCTCCCCCATATGAACGTGATTAGGGGCCCCCCCCCCCCCCCCCCCCCCCCCCCGGCAACGTTCACACACATCTTCTACTCCTTCAAAGAATCGGCTCATCCTCGCCCCCGTGAGGTTTGCTCTGTATACCACCTTCAGCTGTATCAGCCCCAACCTCGCGCACGAGGTGGAGGCATTCACTCTCCGGTGCACCTCACACCAGACCCCCTCCTCCACATCCTCTCCCAACTCTTCCTCCCACTTTGCTTTGATCCCTTCCAGTGGTGCCTTCTCCTCTTCCAATATAGCTCCATAAACCGCCGACACTACCCCCTTCTCCAGTCCCCCTGTCGTCAGCACCTCCTCCAGCAATGTGGAGGCCGGCTCCACTGGGAAGATCTGTATCTCCTTTCTGGCAAAACCTCGAACCAGCATGTATCTAAACATTTCCCCCTGCTCTAGCCCATACTTCGCTTCCAGCTCCTTCAAACCTGCAAACCGACCCCTAAGAAACAAATCTTTTACTGTCTTGATCCCCTTCTCGTCCCATTTCCGAAAATTCCCATCCCACTTCCCTAGCTCAAATCTGTGGTTCCCCCGAATCGGCATTTCCCTTGACCCTGCCCCCAACCCGAAATGTTGGCGAAACTGCCTCCAAATTCTCAATGAAGCTACTATTACCCGACTCCCTGAGTATTTTCCCAAGGCTATCGGGAGCGGTGCTGTTGCTAGTGCTTTCAGCCCCGACCCCCTGTACAAACCCTCCTCCATTCTGACCCACTGGGAATCAAACCCTCTGACCCAGCTCCGCACCTTCTCTACATTCGCCGCCCAGTAGTAATACATCGGGTTCGGAAGACCCAAACCTCCTGCCTGCCTTCCCCTCTG
The DNA here is from genome assembly GCF_902713615.1 of Scyliorhinus canicula. Lineage (NCBI taxonomy): Eukaryota > Metazoa > Chordata > Chondrichthyes > Carcharhiniformes > Scyliorhinidae > Scyliorhinus > Scyliorhinus canicula. The sequence goes on from NC_052157.1 coordinate 26,438,823, forward strand.
TAGCAGCATCTTTCTAACTCTGGCCACCTTCCCTCCCCATCTGAACAAAGTAATCCTTCCCTCAATCTCCCTGAAAAAAACCTTTGGCAGGAAAATCAGCAGGCATTGAAAAATAAACAGAAATCGCGGCAACACATTCATTTTAATCGCCTGTACTCGATCCGCCAATGACAGAGGGAGACCATCCCACCTTGCCAGATCAGCTTTCACTCTCCCCACCGAACTAGAAACGTTGTACCTGTGGAGCCCCTCCCATTCCCGGGCAACCTGCACCCACAGGTACCTAAAATGAGTCCCTGCCCTACGGAATGGCAGCCCCCCACCCCTGCCCCCACCCCCGGTCGAGACACCACAAAATACTCACTCTTGTCTAGATTTAGTTTGTACCCCGAGAAAGACCAAAACACTAGAAGCAGCTCCAATATTCCCCCCAGCGACACACTCGGTTCCGACACGTATAGCAGCAAGTCATCGGCATATAAGGACACCGTATGCTCTATCCCCCCCCGCACTATTCCTTTCCATACTCCCGAACTTCTTAATGCGATGGCCAACGGCTCAATCGCGAATGCAAACAGCAGGTACATCCCTGCCTCGTCCCACGGTGGAGAGAAAAATATCTTGCGCTAATGTTGTTTGTGCGGACACTCGCCCTCAGCTCCTTATATAGTAGCTTCACCCAGTTCACAAATCTTGGTCCAATCCCAAACCGCTCCAGAACTGCCATCAAGTACCCCCATTCTACCCGGTCAAACGCCTTCTCAGCATCCAATGCCACAACCACCTGTTCCCTTCCCCTCTGCCGGTGCCATAACAACGTTCAATACCCTTCTAACGTTTGAAAAGAGCTGCGTCCTACTCAGGAACCCCATCTGATCTTCACCTATCCCCTTCGGGAGGGACTCCTCCAGCCTACCCGCCAGTACCTTCGCCAACACTTTTGTGTCCATTTTCAGAAGTGATATGGGCCTATACGACCCACACTCCGTTGGATCCTTATCTTTTTTTAGCAACAGGGAAATCGATGCCCGCCCCAAGGTTTGTGGCAACACCCTCTTCCCTATCACCTCTTCAAACATCCCCACCATCAGGGGTGCCAGCTTATCCTTGAATTTTTTATAATATTCCACCGGAAACCCATCTGGCCCTGCCACCTTCCCTAACTGCATCCTCCACTATCGCTCCTTCTAATGTAGCCCTGACCCCTCCCCTAACCTCGAGTACTCCAGCCCATCTAGAAATTCCTGTATCTCACGGTCTCCCCCAGGTGGCTCTGACCTGTACAGCCTCTCATAAAACTCAAAAACCTTGTTAATCAGATCCGGAGCCACCACCAACTTCCCTGTCCTATCCATCACCTGAACAATCTCCCTTAACCCTGCCTCCCTCTGGAGCTGACCTGCTGACATACCTTATCTCCATGTTTGTAAACTGCACCCGTTGCTCATCACAGTTGGCGCTCAGCCTTCCTCGTAGATAGTCGGTCAAAGCTCGCTGTAGTTCCTTCCTCTTTTCCAGCTTTGTTGGGTCCCCATCTTCTGCATAACTCCTATCTATGTCCAACATCTCATCTATTACCCTCTGCCACTCCAACCTCTCCTCCTTGTCCACCCTGGCCGTAAACAAAATCACCTCACCCCTCACCACCGCCTTTAGAACCTCCCAGACAACTGCCTTCGACACCTCACCCGTACAGTTGAAACCTACGTATTCCTCAATTACCTTTTCAATTTTGTCATTGAACCCATGGTCCCCCAAAAGTTTGTGTGTCCAAGTCGGGGATGGCCCCAAACAACTTCTTTGCGAATCCCACATCGTCCCAATTGGGACCGTATATACTTAACAGTGCCACTAACCTCCCCTCCAGTGCCCCTGTCACAATCACATATCTACCACCTTGATCTGTCACCACCTTCTCCATCTGGAAGCACACCCTTTTGCTGACCATTACTGCTACCCCTCGAGCCCTTCAGTCAAATCTACAGTGAAACACCTGACTAACCCAGCCCTTTTTAAGTCTCACCTGGTCCTTCACCCTCAAGTGAGTCTTCTGCAGCATTGCTACATCGGCTTTCAAACTTTTCCAATGCGCAAGCACCCTTGACCTCTTGACCGGACCTCCTAGCCCTCTCACGTTCCACGTGACTATCCTAACTGGGGGTCTCTCACTCCCCCCACCCTTCTTATCCACCATCATCATACCACCGGGCCCTGCCCCATGAGCCTGACCTGCCCAAATCCATTATTAACATCGAACACCCCCCCCCCCCCCCCTCCCAAAAACAGGCATATGGTATCTTGGCGTTCATAGCAACAGGATTTGAGTATCAGAATAGAGATGCTTTACTGCAATTGTGTAGGGGTTGGTGACGCCACACCTGGAGTATTGTGTGCAGTTTTCATGTTTTATCTGAGGAAGGATGTTCTTGCTATGGAGGGAATGAAGCGAAGGTTTACCAAACTGATTCCTGGGATGTCATATGAGGAGAGACCAAGTCGGTTTTTATTATATTCACTGGGGTTTAGAAGAGTGAGAGGGGATCTCATAGAAACGTACAAAATTCTAACAGGATTAGACAGGGTAGATACAGAAAGAATGTTTCCAATGGTGGGGAAGTCCAGAACCAGGGGGGTCATAGTTTGAGGATAAGGGATAGCCCTTTTAGGACTGAGGTGCGGAGAAATTTCTTCAGCTAAGGTGGTGAATCTGTGGAATTTGCTACCACTGAAAGTAGTTGAAGCCAAAACATGTAATTTAGGGCAGCACGGTGGCCTAGTGGTTAGCACAACCGCCTCACGGCGCTGAGGTCCCAGGTTCGATCCCGGCTCTGGGTCACTGTCTGTGTGGAGTTTGCACATTCTCCCCGTGTCTGCGTGGGTTTCGCCCCCACAACCCAAAAATGTGCAGAGTAGGTGGATTGGCCACGCTAAATTGCCCCTTAATTGGAGAAAATAATTGGGTAATCTAAATTTATTAAAAAAAAACATGTAATTTCAAGAAGGAATTAGATGGAACTCTTGGGGCTAAAGAGATTAAAGGATATGGGGGGGGGAAGGCGAGGTCAGGGTATTGATTTTGATGGTCAGCCATGATGATAATGAATGGCGGAACAGGCTCAAAGGGCCGAATGGCCTCCTCCTGCTTCTATTTCTATGTTTCTATGAATCAGAAGGCCAGTGTTAAGGGGCAGCATGAGAAGGAACATTTTTCTGGGGACAGCTGCTTTGTTTTATCTCTCCTTCCTTAATGCTCCTTCAAATAAATCTTTTAAAAACTATTTTTATTCAGTTTTTAATATTCTAACATCTTATACATAAAACAAAACAATGCAAAGCAACAAAAACAACAAACCCCTGTCCCCCCCCACTGCACCAACCAACACCCCATAAGTCAAAGAATAGCCCTCCGTCCCTACTTCCCTGTCAGCTGACGGTAACCAGCTCTTTAAAGTGAAGAATAAACAGACCCCATCCCTTGTGGAACCCTTCAATCACTCCCCTCAAGATAAACGTAACCTTCTCCAAATACAGAAACTCCATCAAGTCCCCCAGTCATACCGAAGCAATGGGAGGAGAGGCTGACCTCCACCTCAACAGAACTGACCTGCGAGCAATCAGCGAGGTGAAGGCTAAATCCTCTGCCCCCCCCCCCCCCCCCCCCCCCCCGCAGCTCCAGCAAGTTCGACACCCCAAATATGGCCCCCAGGCTACTGAGCTCCAAATCCACGGGCAGGATCGCCAAAGCGGTGCTGAAAAACGACCCCCAAAATTTCTCCAACTTTGTGCAGGACCAGAATATATGCACATGGCCAGCCGGACCACTCCCACACCGCGTGCAAGTGTGCTCAACCCCCGCAAACAACCGACTCATCCTTGACCTTGTCAGGTGCACCCTGCACACCAACTTTAACTGCATTGACCCCAGCCTCGCACATGAGGTTGAGGCATTCACCCTCCACAACACCCCTCACCACAGCCCTTCCTACAATGTCACCCCCAGCTCCTCATCCCATTTGGCCTTAACCCACTCCCGCGATGCCATATCCTCCTCCAAAGTCTCACCATAAATCGCCCCCCCCCCCCTTCCAACCCCATCACCGACAACATCCCCCTCCAACAACGAAGGAGGGAGGTGTCACTAGAAACATTGGAAAACCTTTCTTGCAGAGTCCTGCACCTGAATACCTAAAGGCCTCCTCCCACGGAATGCCAAATCTCTCCATCAACTCCTCCAAACTCGCAAACCGCCCTTCCAAGAATAAGTCCTCCATTTCTATCACCCCCGCTCCTTCCATACCCAAGACCTAGCGTTCGGTCTCGCTGGCTCAAACACATCATTCTCTTGAACTGGCATCAGCTTTGGACCCACTCCTAACTTAAAATGTTGCTGAAATTGTTTCCATATCCTCAGTGTGGCTACCACCACCGGACTACCCGAGTATTTCCCTGGGTTAAATGGGAGCAGTGCCGTTGCCAGTGCCTGCAACCCTGACCCCCTACAAGGGTCTTCCTCCATCCTCACCCACATTGCCTCCGGCTCCCTACCCCAGCCCTGCACCTTCTTGGTGTTCATTGCCCAATAGTAACACATCAGATCGGAAGAGCCAGACCTCCCGACTGCCGCTCTCTCTGAAGCACTGTCTTCCGAATCTTCGCCACTTTACCCACCCATACAAACGGCGCAATCAACCGTCCGACCCTCATAAAAACCGCCTTCAGCAAGAAGCCAGGTTAACCCTGGAATAAAAACAAAAACTGCGGCAAGATAGTCATCTTTACCACTCCCACCCGGCCTGCCAGTGATAGGGGGAGGCTGTCCCATCTCAACAAATCTGCCTTAACCCTGTTATATTACAGAGATGTAATATATATATTATTCATTTGTCTTGCCAAGTTGTATTTAACTTGATAAACAGTCAAAGACTTCCAGCTGATGACAAATTACTTATTGAGTAACAAAATAATATACTTGTGAGTTATTTTACTTTAACACTTTAACTAGTAATACAATTAACTAAGATTAGATTAAATTAACAATTAATATAATACACTACACTCTGAGTTGGATACACTTCTATCCTCTAGCTGCAATACACACACACTAACACTAAGAAAGAGCGGGAAGCTCCTTATATAGTTCTTGTTAGCGTTGCCATCTAGTGACCATCTGACTGTACTGACTGCATATGAAGTAATCATGTATTAACATATACAGAGATCACTACAAACCCTCCCACCAGGCTCATAAAATTCAATTTACGGAGCTGGGCTCAGTTTCAAACCACCAGCACCCTCAGGTACCTGATGTGAGGAGTCACAAAACACCAATCCCCCCAAGCCAACTCCTCTCCTGGAAATGAAACCAAAAACATTCGCTCTTCTCCAAGTACAATTTACATCTCGAAAAAGCCCTAAATCACCTGAGCTGCCCCATTATATCCCCCACCATGGGCCCTGGTTGACAGAGACAACAAAAGGTCGTCAGCATATAGGGACACTTTTATGCTCCTCCTCTTACTATCCCCCTCAACGTATCGAAGCTCCTCGGCACAGTGGCCAAGGGCTCCACCGCCAGCACAAACAAATGGGAGACATGGGATGCCCCTGCTTCGTTCCCCATATGCAGCTGAAAATATCCCACGTTCACCATGTGCAGCTGAAAATATCCCACGTTCACCTCATTAGTACGAACACACACCTTTGGTTCATTATATAAGAATTTGACCCATGCCAGAAACTAGACCCGACCCCAAACCACTCCAACATTGCAAACAAATAACTGCACTCTACTCGATTAAACTCCTTCTCCGCATCACCACCTCCGAATCTGCTCACTCCCCACTGACTCCTCCATCCTACCTTCTTCTCCCCTCCTACTTTAGGACACTTTAGCTCCCCCAGGAACTCCCTCACATCCGACTCATCCCCCAAAGGCTCCGACCTATACAAACTCTTACTAAACTCCTTTCATGCCCGGCTCACCTGCTCCAGCGTCACCACTGGCAGCATAGTAGCACAGTGGATAGCACAATTGCCTCACAGCTCCAGGGTCCCAGGTTCGATTCACGGCTTGGGTCAATGTCTCTGCGAGTCTGCACGTTCTCACCGTGTGTGCGTGGGTTTCCTCCGGGTGCTCTGGTTTCCTCCCACAGTCGAAAGATGTGCAGGTTAGGTGGATTGGCCATAATAAAATGCCCTTAGTGTCCAAAAAGGTTAGGTGGGGTTACTGGGTTACGGGGATAGGGTGGGGGCGTGGGCTTAAGTGGGGTGCACTTGTCAAGAGCCGGTGCAGACTCGATGGGCCGAACGGCCTCCTTCTGCACTGTAAATGCTATGATTCTATGATCACCAGCCCTCTTGCCCCATCCCGGACCAGAACAATCTCTTGTGAGGCCACCTGCTGGCGGAGCTGTCCTGCCAGCAAGCGACTGGCTGCCTCCCTGTACTCGTGCACCACACCCTTTGCCTGCTTCAATTGGCGTACCGCTTTCCCTGTATACAAAATGTCAAACTGCATCTACGGTTCCTTTCTATGACCAAAAGCTCCGGAGTGGGATCCTCCGAATATTCCTTCAAATAAACCATGTTGAGTTATTATTGACCCAACAGAAGGGCTAAGAGGAGCATGCAAGAACCATGTGTTGAGCGAATGGAGAGCACTGGAGGAGGACCCAAAAGTTAATGTGAGGCATTCACTGATCTGGAAGCCGAAAGCTGCCAGATTGATTTCCGTTGTTGATTTTACTTCAAGTGATTTGTTCACTCCAGAATAATTCCGCAAACAATTTGAAAAGAAATGGAATTTAAGGATGGCCAAACACAAAAGGTCTTTGCAATTCCCGAACTAGTTAATGAATTGCTCACTTGACTGGAACCTTAATTATCCACTGGGAGTGTTTGGAAAACTGGCTTACATGGTAACCGTGATGACTATTTTCTTCTTTCCCCTGCTTTCTTTCTCTTGTATCTTATATCCAGTTATCAAGTTGGAAGAATTTATAAATTTTGACACGAGATTAAATGTGAAATGGGAAAAGACCAGTCATTCTGTGAAGCCTGCAACTTCCATCGACCTTGGTCTCAATGTACTTAATTGTAATGGGATCAGTTGAAGACAAATCTTCGGGTACGATTACGGAAGCTGGGCCTCGTATCCAAAATAGGATTTCTGAAATGCTGGCGGAATAATGCTCTTCCAAACAATGCCACTATTTGACTTAAGTTGAAAATTCATTTGTGAAATATTAAGTGAAGCACACTTGAGAGGTGGTTGGACTGGGAGATAATGTGGCACGATATTTTACATAGAATTTTCAGTGCAG